>NC_051085.1:23582550-24310783 GCF_004664715.2 Peromyscus leucopus
AAAAACGTCCTGAAGAGATTAGGGATACAGGGACATACCTCAGCATAATAAAGTCAGTTTACAGTAAGCCCATAGCCAACATCAACTTAAATGGATTTAACAAACAAAACATTTCCACTAAAATCAGGAACAAAACAAGGCTGTCCACTCTCTCCATACCTATTCAATATAGAACTTGTAGTCTTAGCTAGAGCAATAAGACAACTGAAGGAAGTGAAGGGGATAGAGAGAGGAAGGAGAGAAGTCCAAGTATCTTTATTTGTAGATGATATGATAGTATACATAAGTGAACCTAAAACTTTCACCAGAAAACTTCTCTGTTTCACAAACACTCTCGGAGAAGTAGCTGGTTACAAAATTATATATATAAACGACAAAGGGACTGAGAAAGAAATTAGAAAAACAACACCCTTTACAATAACCTCAAATAAAATAAAATATCTTGGGGTAACTCTAACCAAGCAACAGAAAGACCTGTATTATAAATCTTTCAGGCGTTGAAGAAGGAAATTAAAGAAGATATCAGAAGATTGGAAGTTCTCCGATGCTCATGGAGCAGTAGGATTAATATATTAAAAATGACCATCCTATCAAAAGCGATCTACAGATTCACTGAAATCCCATCAACATTCCAACAAAATTCTTCACAGAACTTGAATGAACAATTTTCACTTCACATGGAAACACACACACAGACACAGACACAGACACACACACACACACACACACACACACACACACACACAAAACAAAACAAAACAAAAACTAGCGTAGCTATAACTGAAACAGTCTGAATGATAAAAAGAACTGCTGGAGGTATTACCATTCCTGATCTCAAATTGTACTTTAGAGTTATAGTAATTTTTTTTTTTTTTTAGAAAGCATGATATTGGCACAAAAACAGATATATTCACCACTGGAATCAAATTCAAGACCCAAACATAAATCCACACACACGGACACTTAATTTTTGAGAAAGAAGCAGAAATACATATTGGAAAAAGACAGCACCTTCAATAAATGGTGCTGGTCAAATAGGCTGGCTGCATGTAGAAGGTGGCAAAGTGAGTCGTATTTATAAACCCCGCCCCAAACTCAACTCCAAACGGATCAAAGACCTCAACATTAAACCAGATACACTGAAACTAGTAGTTGACAAAGTGGGAAATAACTTTGAACACATTGGCACAGGAGACAACTTTCTGAATAGAACACCAGTAGCGCAGACACCAAGATCAACAATTAATAAATGGGACCTCCTGAAACCGCAAAGCTTCTGTACAGTAAAGGACACTGTTAATTGGACAGTGTGGCAGCCTACAGCATGGGAAAAGGGTTTTGTTTTTGGGGTTTTGTTTTGTTTTTTTACAAACTACACATCCAATAGAGGAGTAATATCCACAATATGTAAAGAACTCAGAACACTAAGTTTCATGAAAACAAATAACCCAATTTAAAATGTAGTATAGATCTAAAGAATTCTCAACAGAGAAAATCTCAAAATGGCTAAGAAACACTTTTTAAAAAGTCAGATGGTGGTGGTGGTGCATGCCTTTAATCTCAGCACATAGCAGGCAGAGGCAGGTAGATCTCTGTGAGTTCAAGGCGTGCCTGGGCTACAGAATGAGCTCCAGGACAGCCAGGGCTAGGCAGAGAAACCCTGTGTTGAAACACCAAAAAGAAAAAAGAGAGAGAGAGAAAATTCAACAATAGTCATCAGGGAAATGCAAATCAAAAGTACTAAGAGATTTCATCTTACACCCATCAGAGTGGTTAAGATCAATAAAATAAATGTTGGTAAATTTCTTATTGTCATTTTAAGTGGTTCTTTTTGTTTGTTAGTTGGTTTTGGTTTTTATTTTTAGATGGAGTCTTACCATGTAACTCTGGCTGTCCTGGAACTTGTAATGTAGACCAGGCTGGCCTAAAACTTACAGAAATCTACCTGCCTCTTTCTTTCAAAAGCTGAAATTAAAGGCAGTGCCACCATACCAAGCTTTTAAGTATATATTTTTGTATTTGAATACTAAAAAAAGTTGTTGCCTATCCCTAAATTCAGATAAAGATGTATGATGGATAATATCTTTGTCCCACCCATTCTCTTCCTTGGCGGGAAGCATTTCAGGCACTGACTTCGTAGCTTTTCAAAGTAGCTTTTGTATTTCTCTAAAAGAAAATAAATGGAATGTATATCATAGATGCATGGATTTTTTTTTTTCTTAAAGGCTTGGCTTAGGTTCTACTTTGACTGGCAAGCCTGAAACTTTCAGGACAAGCCTGGAGGCGGAAGCCCCAGAGAAGAGTTGATGTACAAACAAGTCTAAAGCAGTCGAATGGTAGAATTCCTTCTTTCCTTGGGGTACCTCACCCTTGTCTTAAGAACCTCAACTGATTGGGCAAGGCCCATCCACATTCTGGAGCAATCGTCTTTACTAGAGTTGATGGTTTAACCACGAACCACATCTTTAAACTATTACCTACATAGCAAATGGAGGGTAGTGTTTGACCCAAACCTGCATGTGGTGACCACGTCAAACAATAGCGTAACCACTGCACCCTTGAACGGGAGAATATATCAATATCCATATTTGTTTGAATGGCAATACTAGCATTGCGGAGTACCCAGGCACAGACATACTTCATAACCTCATCTTGAGTGACAGCTTTCTGTTTTTGAAGGAGAAATCTAACAGGAATACATTTTTAAACTATATAAAAACTGGGGCTGGAGAGATGGCTCAGCAATGCAGGTTCAATTCCCAGTTCCCACATGACCACTAGCCACTGTCTGTAACAACAGTATCAGAGGGTCCAAGACTCTTTTCTGGCTCCCATGGGCACTACATATACCTGGTACATCAACATATATTACAGGCAAAATACCCATACACATAAAATAAAAATAAATATAGGTCAATAAACTTATATATTATATGAACACACATACATACCCACTGGCTATATCAGTTTTGGGAGAAAGACACAATTGCTGTGAGAAGGACGAAGCAGCTTAGAAACACAGTTGATGGTGGTTGGGATTTATATTACATAAAGCAGTGGTTCTCAACCTGGGGGTCCAGTGACCCTTTCACAGGGCTCACCTAAGACCACTATAAAAACATAGATATTTACATTGTGATTCATAACAGTAGCCAAATTACAGTTATGAAGTAGCAAGGAAAATAATTTTATGGTCGGGGGGTCACCATAATATCAGGAACTGTATTAAAGGGTCACAGCATTTAGGAAGATTGAGAACCACTGACATAAAGGCCCCCAAAAGTTCTAAATAAAAAAAAAAATTCATACCACAAATTACAAATAACCAAGTCTTTAAAAAAGAATGGCTCCCACCAGAAAGAAAACACAGAAACATGTTCAACCTTCAAGAAATGCACATTGAGTAGGATGAAGTTTAAATATTGCAATCTCATTTAAAACTTGGTAAGTTATGTGTTAGTGTTGTGTGTTGGGAGATGGCACAAATGCCTTGGGAACAGGTAGGAGTCATAGTGCAGAGGCCCTGGGGAAGATTGGTTCCCTTCTACCATGTGTGTCCTGGGGATTGAACTCGTTTTATCAGGTTTGGTGGCAGGCTCCTGTGTCCACTGAGCCATCTTTGTAGCCCACATAAGCTCATTTAAAAAAAAAAAAAAAAAAAAAAAGAACAAAGCAGTGGGAAGCTCAGAAACCAAAATGCCAGTGTCAGCCTTTCAAGATCAACTTGGCAGGATCAATCTGGAGCTGTAAAAACCTGCCCTTGGGCTTAATCTTGAGAAAATAACTTAAAAGATGCTACAAGATATAGACTGCAGCTTTCCTCACCACATTATTTATGTAATGAATGAAATCCATAAGCTAGCATCCTGACAATGTAGAAATGCAGGTTGGTGTGGCTCATTAATTTTTGTTCAGTGTAGTCATTAAAGATGCATACAAAGACTAGCAATGCAGTAAATGCGTTATTATATAATGTTACATAAATGCAGTTGTGTCTCAGCTCCCATTACAAAGGAAACTTTGTATTACCCCAGTAAACATCTGGACAAGAGCAGATAGGGAGGTGGGAGCCTAAAGCAGTTTGATCAGAACTGAGGTGGGGATTGTATTTGTTTTACTCTCACCCATCTTGTGAAAGTTTTTTGAAGCAATCCATTTCTTAAAAGGTAATGATAAATTGACATTCTTCTAAATGATCGCCTCAAATTGGACTTGTTTTGCAATGATAAGGGATTTTAAGAAGCATGGGATCCTCCTTCCTATTGCCCCTTCTCCTGCTATCATGAATACAGTTAAAGGACCTAGTGTTTGTGACTGGTCCATGCAGAGTGGATACTTGGGGGTGTGGCCCTGTGAGCCTCCATCCTCTGCTGAGCAGCTAGCCATTTCTTCGTTGACCGTCGCCAGAGATCTGCTTCAGAAATTTGTGTCCTAAATAGAAGCCGGAAGCAAGGGACATGCCTGTGCCACAGATGATAAGTCTCTTTCCCATGGTAAAATAGTTTTGCTCCTGATAACTACTTGTTCTAGTTGTCAGAAGTGTTTTATAAAAATTGTATATAATGTATCTTGTGCTATAGAAAGACTCTTTGGACTATAGTTTGCCCTTGTTCCTGGCTAAAGCCTCAGGTCAACATTTTTTTTTTCTATCAATGAGCATGTATCCCATAAGTGAAAGTCAGCGAAGAAGAAACATTTGGTGTAACATGTCATTGGGGTTTTCCATTTTCTGTTCCCATCTCTTGATCTTTCTTTCAGAGTGAGGCAGTTTCAGTCGGGGTTGGTGCTGGCGGGCTTTTGATTTGTGGGTTCTTATTTTCTGATTTTGATTTCTGAAGCCACTCACAAAGACAACCTTGACAGTGGGGGAATTTCCTACTCGGTGAAACAGTTTGCCAAGCAGGAAAAGGGCTGCTACAGGTACTCAAGGCGCTCTTGATGGCTGCCAGGAGCATGGACTTGGCATTAACGTGGATCACGAACATGTTTTCCAGGGTGGACCACTTGTACACTTTCTTTGTTCAATGGTCTCCGGATGTCTATGGGAAAGACGCCAAGGAACAAGGCTTTGTGGTGGTGGAGAAAGAAGAACTGAACATGATTGACAACTTCTTCAGTGAACCGACCACCAAGAGCTGGGAGGTAAACACCTGAGTAGGGAATAGGCTGTTGTGACCCCTAAAATGCCAAACACAGACAAAATGGTCTTGTGTTCAGAGTCCAACAACTATGAATAGGTAGCTAATGCTATTCTTTTTTAAATTTTTCTAACCACTTAAAAATACATTTTGAGCCGGGTGGTGGTGGTGCACGCCTTTAATCCCAGCACTCCGGAGGCAGAGCCAGGCGGGATCTCTGTGAGTTTGAGGACAGCCTGGTTTACAGAGCGAGATCCAGGAAAGGTGCAAAGCTACACAGAGAAACTCTATCTCGGGGACACACACACACACACACACACACACACACACACACACACACATTTTGAAACATTTTCTCCTGTGCCATATAAAAGACTGATGATTAGCTTAATTTGACTGGCAGTTACAGTTTGCCAACCCTGTATCCAATTAGACCATCATGTATCGTGTACCTCTTATGAGAGGGGGAACAGTAGTATAAAGATGGATAAGATAGATCTCTATGTGTAATAAGCGTACAGAACTGAGATGGCAGATGAGGGGACAAAAAGGAGTATGTCTGTCACTCCTTCCTGCCTTTAAGCCTGTTTTTTGTCTTCATGGATCTCTCTGGAGTCTGGTCCTTTGACTCCATCCTATTCTGTACCTATCTTGGACCCCTCAAAGCGTTTCTGTCCTCCTATATTAGTTAGATGGCAAATGAATTCAGGGACACCCCCACTATCACTTATCAAAGCACATGAATTATTTAGTGGTTCTTCCATCCATCATACCCATCTAGACTGTTATATTCCTGGGGGGGGGGTGCGGGTACACCCTCATACTTGCTCTCATCCTAGGTGGTCAGGCATTAGCACAGAAACCCTAACAACCAAAACCAGGCACATACTGGTGTGCTGCTACTCCACAGGCAAAGACTGAAGGGTCACTTGAGTCCAAGAGTTTGGGATCCACCTAGGCAGCATAGCTTGAGCTAGTCTCAAAGGACAAAACAAAGCAAAAGCCATAAAACAAGGAGAAATGGTACCAAGATGTATGGATGGTTTTGAGTCCATCTGGGTCCTCCCTCACTCATAACTAGAAATCTTTACCTTTCCAAACCTCTCACCATTCTTTCTAAGCTTCCTTGCCCACTTCAGCATCCATGCATCCCAGAGTTTGGTCTGCCTTTCACTTTATGAAGAAAGAATCAGACAGATTTACTTTCTGATACTCCCTTTCCTGCATTTTTAAAGTATCAATTATTACATTCTTAATTTCTGGCTAATGGGAAAAAGCTCTTTTCCTCTCTAAGGCTGACTTTTGTTTTATCAGCCACAGCTATCTATCTAATGTGTCTTTAAAGACTTTCTGCTTCCTGCCTGGTTCCTTATCTTTCACAAGGATATGGTACTGCCTTGGTTTTTTAAGGAAAAAAAATCTCATCTCCTTTAATCTCCTCTGTGTGGTGTGTGTATTTGTGTGTGTGTGTGTGTGTGTGTGTGTGTGTTTGTGTGTGTGTATGCACGTCTGTCTGTGTGTAAGAAAAACACCCCATCTCAGCTTCATGGTTGTGAAGGAGAATTGTGGGCTCCCATAGGATAACAGGCTTTTAATCTTCAGCATATCCAGAATAACTCATTGTCCACCAAAATTCTCGTTCCTGCTCCCATATTTATATCTTAGTGGTGTCCAAGCCACAACCCCAGATGTAAAACTAGATCCTTCTCTTTCATCATCTTGACTAGGCAACTTATCTCCCATCAGAATCCCATTAACTCTGCTTTTAAATGCTGCAGGGCCATCCACCACTCTCCCAACCAATCCCTCCTTATCCAGTCAGGATTTCTGCACCTCATTTGGACTCCAGTCTCAACCTACCTACCTGTCTATCATCACCTATGTTCAAGATCTTCAGACACACCTTATGTCTTTGTTTTATAAATGCAATGCATGCCAATTGTAAAAACTTGAAAAGTAGAGTGCAGAAAGTTTAAAATAAAAAAGTCCAGTTATACTTATTACTTCCATACATTTCTTTGGACTTTACTTTCTCTTTTGTTTGGGGGATTTGTAGCTGTGGAGGGGGATGGGTCCTCCTTTGCATTCAACAAAAATATTATGTTCTATGTAATTTGTATATGGCTTTTCCCACCTGACATAATATAAGAATGTGTACCTGGAGAATTTTCTCTCCGTGTCCCGCCAAGCTCCAGCAGTCTGACAGCCCACTTATAAAATAAACACACAGACTCTTATATTATTTAAACTGTTTGGCCTAATGGCTCAGGCTTCTAGCTATCTAGTTCTTACATCTTAATCCATTTCTATGAATCTATACCTTGCCACATGTCTCATGGCTTACCAGCATCTTCACATGCTGCTTGTCCTGGCGGTGGCTGGAAGTGACTCCTTCCACCTTCCTGTTCTTTCTTTTCTCTTCTCTGTTAGTCCTGCTTATACTTCCTGCCTAGCAGAATTGTTTTAAGTTTTTGAGACCCTCAGTTTTAATGGTTGCTTTTGTTTGTTTGTTTGTTTGTTTTAGATAGGTCTAGGCAGGCCTGGAGCTCACTCTAATTCAGCCTGGCCTCAAACTCAACGTTTTCTGCTTCAGGCTCTCAAGTGCTGTAATTACAGATACAACCATGCATCACCATCCTCCAGCTAGTTCCTAGTATTTTTATATCTATTATAATGTATTTTAAGTTTCCCACTTGAATCATTATGTTGTTTCAATCACTTCACAAGAATACCACAAGAATTAGAAGATCTATCTTAATTATTTACTTTCCCAGATGTGAAATTATGAGGGATAAGGACAGTAAATTACTAATGCTCCTGAGTTTTGTGTGTCACCAATTGAACTTGCCAGCAGTGTGAAGGATTTCCCACTGTGTCTCTGCCTACAGGAAGGATTGTCAATATTATTCCTTTTTTCTTTTTCCTTAACATGCTTGTTAAATTGGAAAGTGAGTAATGCTATCCTATAGTTTAATTTTTATTTACTTGACTATTGCTGAGCCAAAAATGAACATACTTATGTGCAAGTTAGCCACTTGTGAGTTTCTTTCCTCTTCTCATTTTTTTACAACCCATTTCCCTAGAGCAGCCGTTCTCAACCTTCCTAATGCTGCAACCCTTTAACACAGCTCCTCATGTTGTGGTGACCCCCAACCATAAAGTTAGTCTGTTGCTACTGTTTGTCTTTTAATTTTGTTTGTGGCTTTTGTTTGTTTTTCTAGATTTCTTTTTAATATATAGGTAGTCATGTAGTTGATTTATATATATAATAGGTAGTATTTCTAGTAATAATTTTTCTCATCACTATTGTGATTTCTGAGATTTCCTTCATCATATTCAAAGGTCTTAAATATATATTGTATATCTAACTTACCATTTCAATACACAAGTGTATTCCTACATTCTCAGGTTTGAAGCTCTCAGTACCATGTCCCCATTTGTAGATGTAACCAACCGTCTTATTAAATAAGAAACACAGAACCAATGTAAAGAAGAAAGCCAAGAGGTCAGAGCTCAGAGCTAAAACCTTACCCTTCCTCCTGCGGTGGCCCTACCTCTCCGAAAGAGACCTACTTCCTGTGTGTTTGTCTTTATATAGTCTTTCTGTTCTGCCTTCTCATTGGTTGTAAACCCAAACACATGACTGCCTCGTCACTCCTTGTATGTACAGCCCTCCAGGTCTTTTATGGTATTGAGATTAAAGTCGTGTGTCTCCAATGCTGGCTGTATCCTTGACCACACAGAGATCTACCTAGTTCTTCTACCAAGTGCTGGGATTAAAGGCGTGCGCCACGAACGCCCAGCTCTGCTATGGCTTGCTATTAGCTCTGACCTCCAAGCAACTTTATTTATTAACATACAATTAAAATCACATTTCAGTACAAATAAAATGCCACCATACCCATTCTTCCACCCCATGGGCCTATAGTAATTGTTAGCCACCTTGCCTATCACTGGAATAGCCACTTGGGGATTTCAGGGAAGGGAATTGTCTCTGTGGGGGTTGGGGGGAGAGTGAGGTATGATATATGCTAACAAGTGTGTGCTAGTGTGTGTGCTTGAGGAGGTCAGAGGAGGATGCTATGTGTCATTGTCTACCTAATTCCTTTGAGATGGGGGTCTCTCATTGAACATTGAGCTTACTGAACATTAAATCCTCCTGTTTCTACCCTCCAAAGTGCTGGGGTGACAGGCTTTCAAGTGGCCATGTCTGGCCTTTTACAGGTGCTGGGATCTGAATTCAGTGTCAGTGCTTTCCCAGGAAATGCTCTTAGACACAGAGCCATATCTCAAGCCTTCTAGATTTTTTTTAAAAGTTGACTCCTAGACCCTTACCTCTGAAAACTTTGTTTTAGTAAGTCTATAAGAAGAATGTTAGAATCTGGGTTTTTTTTTTGGGGGGGGGGGAGGTTGTTTTTGTTTTTATTTTTGTTTTGTTTTTATTTTTGTTTTTGTTTTGGCTTTTCAAGACAGGGTTTCTCCATGTAGTTTTGGCGCCTGTCCTGGATCTCACTCTGTAGACCAGACTGGCCTTGAACTCAGAGATCCTCCTGGCTCTGCCTCCCAAATGCTGGGACTAAAGGCATGCACCACCGCCGCTACCCTGCTAGAATCTGTATTTTTAAAGCTCCAAAATGAATAGGAAAAACAGCTAGGTTTTAGAACTCTTCTCCTATGTGACAGAACCCCTTCAAGACATAAAGTTCTTACTTCTCCAGATCTTCCCTGCCTCTCTCCTCTCTTCCTTGGCTGTTGTTTGTCCTTCAGCCATCATGAACCTAGAGCCCATGTCAGTGTTCTTGCTTCACCCTGCACCTGGCATATCTCTCCAGACCCCACCCTGCTCACAGATGGCACCACCCTCTCCCTTGTGAATAAGTCTTCTCCAGACACACCACGTGTCCCCAACCTCCTTTGAGCCTCAAGAGCTTCCAGCTTCTTTATTGCCTGTGATGGCGTCTGCTTGTTTATATTTCATCTTCTGTCAGTCATCCATAGACACTATGGACTGCTTTGTGTCCCTGTGCCTGGCAAAGCACCTGGCACTCCCTAGAATGAGGAAGCGCCTAATGCATGTTGGCACTCTCCAGCACCCAGGAAGTACCTAATTAATGTGATCTATCATGAAATGCCAGGCACTGAAAAAGTTGCTTCTCCTGGGCACAGAATCCAAGTGGTTCTGCCCTAGATTGTTAGATGGCTGTCTGCATGGAGGGTCGGTCTTGGCTGACCTGTAGTGTCCATCATCTGCCAGAGTGCAATTTATAACCTACCCCAGGACCCTGAGCCTTCAGCAGCCCCTGGGACTGAAATTCACCAGCGGTGGGGGGGTGGGGGGGAGTAACAGAAAGACAGGTGAAAACTGATCTGATGCAGATCAGCATTTCTTTCCAAGCCTGCCATCTGATCTGAGGAACAAAGGAGGACCCCAGGAGGTTTATCAGTCACTAAGTCACAGTCTACAGTGGGAAACGATAAACTGTACATTGCTACCTGTTTTGTCAAATTGTACATCAGACGGCATCTTTCACAGCCTCCTGTAAATCAGATGTGCCCCCACCCTTCCAAGTGTTCCATGCCAACAGACTCTAAAAGTAACGTACAAATGAGCCTACCTACCTCTGTTAAAGGCTCCTTTTGTTTTTAAGATTCAAACTGATGCTGGGAACCAACACCACGTTTAAAATGGAGGTTTAGCCTTAAAGAAGGAGCTGAAAGAAAACCCTGAAGAGGCAGGGTGAGCACAGTTTAGTTACCTACCCGGAGGGCATAAGGATGAAGAGTTTGTTCGGGAAGAGAGGGGGAAAAAAAAACAACAACCCTGGAACAATGGGGTTTTATTGTACTGTTGGGACGTGGGTTTCAAAGGTGAAAGTGTCATTTTACATACTCCCGCTCTGCCTGACAGGAAGTGTGCCTGCTCTAAATCCTAATTTGGGTGTGTTCCTGTAGAAACGTTGAACCCCCTCCTGAGGGAAACAGAAACTCAATCGTGCAGGAAGCTAGATACTGAGACACAGTGTAGCTCAGCCTGGCAGTCTGTGGCCGGTGTGCAGGCAACCAGAGAAAGACCTGTTCCTCTCTCGAGTGGCCACAATCTTCTCTCCCAGCAAAATGAGAGGCAGAAGACTGCCCCTGGACATTCAGATTTTCTATTGTGCCAGGCCTGACCAAGAGCCTTTTGTGAAGGTAGGTGGGAATGTGTCCGGTGTGGGGAAGCTAGGTGCTCTGTCCCTGCCATGTGTTCTGAAATCCCGGGGTGCGTTCTTTTATCTGCTGTGGAGGTTACTGCCCCCTCTTTCTGAAATCCAAAATCCGTCCTTGACTTTTTTCATTCCACAGCCTCACTGTGTACTGTTAATAATTTGTAGAGTTTGAAAACAGAAACAAAATGAAGTGTTTTGTTTAATACACTTAAAACGTTAGATTTGTGAGTCTTGGAAAGCCTTTCTCTAACTTCTCCATCAGAAGATAGGAAAATTCATGAGTGTGTTTTCCTACCCAAAATCGAGCTCAGAAGATGAATAGTTTGTGCATGTCGTTGTGCATTTTGAAAGCCAAACAATGCGTTACCTGAGAACTTTCACTAAATGTAAATTAGATGCCTTTCCTCTGTAATAACAGCTGTCACTACTACTGACTAGTTAGCTGCCTCTTAAGTGTTTCAAAATCATGCAGTGATTTACTGAGAAGTTAAGAGGGACAAAGTGTTGTTTTTAAGGTGAGGACTTTGGTAGTTCATAAACCCAACTGTATTTAAATAATAGATGTGTGTGATATAATGTCTTCCAATTTAGAAGGGAAATGTTTGATCATTGTGAACTGTGTAGAATAAATCATAGCCTCGTTGTAATTTAGAGTAAAGCTCCCCGTGTCTCCCGTTTGCCTCTGGTGGCTGTTATTATTCATTATTTCTATTAGTCCTGGTTGCTATGTACACAACCAGGAAGCCTGATTAAAAACTATCTTTATCACTCCAAACTCCCTATTTATAGACTTGGTGAAGGATCTCTGATTATTTCCTTTGCAATTCAAATTTGTACACACAGGCTAAAAGAGCCTGACTTACGTGTTTTCCAGGTTGTAAATTGTGTGTGGAGTCGTACGGTCCTGAGCGAGCAACAAGCAAGAGAAAAGCTGAAAAGCTTGGGACTTTAATCATGCATACTAAATGCTCAGCTGTCGTGGTTCAAATTCTGCATTTGTTCTGCATTTGAAAATTAGTCATTTCCCCCAAAGACCTTTTCTGTTTGCCTCCTGCTACCCAACATTCTATCTTTCCAGTCAGCTGTGTGCTGGGGTGGTTTGGGGGAAAGCACATCTCCTCTTCTACACTGGGTTGTTTTTGTCGCTTCAGATTATCACTGTCGAAGAGGCAAAACGCAGGAAGAGCACTTGCAGCTACTATGAGGAGGAAGAAGAGGAGGAGGAAGAGGGACTGCCCATCTTGCAACCCCACAGCGCGCTCCTGGAGAACATGCACATTGAGCAGGTGGGTTCCCCACAGACTGAGCACTGGGGTCTTCCAGGTCTCAAAAAGTGTCCCTTGCCCATGGCCACGAGTGAAACAGTCAGGTGAACAAGTGGAAGCACAGAGCCTGGCCGTAACCAGTATCCCTTCTTCACTTAGGAAAAGTCACAGCAGCCTTCCCCTCGGCCATCCTGGGTATGTAGAGAGCTAAGATCTCAACCTCCTCCTTCCATACCCAAAGAGAAGGCCATTTCTTAACATAAAAAATGGAAGAGATCTCCCATAGTCCTAATGTACCTAAAAAGGATTTAACTTTATCCTAGCTAGTATAGCTAATGTGGTTTTAATTTATTAGGCTTATTTTAAAAAATAATAATAAAGCACATGAACTTTCTTGTTTTGTGATGAACACACCACCTGCCTCCAAGGAAAGACTTCCTTTCTGTAGACTTATCTGTGTGTGCTTTGTCTTTGCTAAAAAGTCTGCTGCTTGAATTTTGTGAAATATTATGTGCTTAGTACACTGAATATGGAATCTCTTACTTTTTCCACCAGTTAGCTTAGGAAGTTGAATTTTCAAAACCTTAAAGACTCAAACCGGGGCAGCCCAGAGACTTGGGGAGCAGCTATAGTGGTGGGCTGTATGCTGCCACTGAGGCTGACTTCCGATGCTCGAATACATTGCATTTCATCACTGCTTTGATAACGTTTCTTGGAGAGATACTCTTTATTAGTATTTATGGCAGCTAAGCTTAAGCTAAATATAGATGAAAGATACAGGAACAAGGTGGAGAAAGTCCCTCTGAACTCTCATGGAAAACACTTTTCGGGGGCTGGAGAGATGGCTCAGAGGTTAAGAGCACTGGCTGTTCTTTCAGAGGTCCTGAGTTCAATTCCCAGTAACCACATGGTGGCTCACAACCATCTATAATGAGATCTGATGCCTTCTTCTGGCCTGCAGACATACATGCAGGCAGATCACTATATACATAATGAATAAATAAATCTTTAAAAAAAAAAAACACTTTTCCTTGGTCTCTAGGACACTGTAGCAGCTTTAAACCTATACAAACTTAAAACAGCTGGAAAAATATAAAATGATAAAAGCCAGATTGAATTATAAAGGAAAGAATATGTCTAGTTAAATACCCCTTTGGCCAACTTGATCTTGGGAGTCTTCAAATGTACAGTCCTGCACTAACAGGGACACTTTGCTCCGTGATGTACCACATAATCACCCAGTGACACAGCTCCGCTGGTTTGTGTAAGGCATTCCTGGGACAGTCAAATGACCACAAATCTGCCTAAGAAGACGTTTCTCTGCGTATGTATCTTATCAGTGAGAAACACCGGACTGCAGGATGACATAGAAGCCCAGAGTCAGGCTGTGAGTGAGGGCAGCATCTCCTGGGCAGCCTCCTGGCCAAGGGAAACAGTGTCCAGATTTCCCTTCTCTTTCTTGGCCAGTGGTAGCAAATGTTTTTGCCAGAGCAAAACAGGTCAAACTGTGAGTCCATGATGCTTTAGTCTGAGCCACAGGCACTGATTTAATGCACAGGTTCATGACTGATGAGTGGTTAAGATGTCTCTTTGTATTTCTTTCCTTGAACTGGCAGCTGGCCCGACGCCTTCCAGCCAGGGTACAAGGCTATCCATGGAGACTGGCTTACAGCACCTTAGAGCATGGAACAAGCTTGAAAACCCTCTATAGGAAATCAGCATCTCTAGATAGTCCTGTTCTGCTGGTCATCAAAGACATGGATAACCAGGTGAGGCCCATTCCTTTCACAGAGAACATGTGTTTTGTTTTGGACATAGTGTCGCATGTAGCTCAGGCTATATAACCTAGGGTGCCTTTGCTCTTCTGATCCTCCTACCCCTGCGTCCTGAGTGCTAAGATTATTAGTGTGTGCTACTACAATTGGTTACATGGTACTAGGGATCCAAGCCCAGGGCCACATGCACGCCAGATAAACTCGGCTAACTGAACTATATCCCCCACCTGAAAAGCTGTTTCAGTGATAAACATTAAGATACCCAACAGGTTGTGCATTGGTGGCGCACACCTTTAATCCCAGCACTTAGGAGGCAGGGGCAGAAGGATCTTTGTTAGTTCGAGGCCAGCCTGGTCTACAGAGAGAGTTCTGGGACAGCCAGGGCTACAAATGAGAAATTCCGTCTCAGGGGAAAAAAATAAAATGAAAACAATACCCAACAGTAGAGGAACTGGTATAGCAACTCCCATGCTCAGGCTAACTGGGTTTTGCCATTCTTGCTCTGTGTCTGTCTCTTCTTGTTTTTCTTTGCTGATGTATTTTGAAATCCTAACGTAAAGGAAATGGAGTGATTGCATCCTAAGGAATCTTCTCCCTGTGCTGACCATGGAGTAGCAAACAATGAACTTCAGCAATTTAAAGCTGGAAGTTAGGGACTATCGAATATACAGTTGCAAAGACTTCCCAAGGGTCTTAGCAGTGCCCATTGCTGTGGCCTCCTGAGTGGGAGACAGTCAAGCGTCTGTGTGCTGGCTTTGGGATCCAGTGGTTCAGCAGCCATGGGAAATCCTTTCCTGATAGTACACTCACCTGTGTGGTGGGTGCCCTTTCCATGAGGTGTTCCAGCTAGGTAGTGCCCCATCCGTTCTATACCTTTGCCTCCTCCTTCAAATCAGCTTCCATTGTGCATGGAATAGTGCAGGGCTGTTTTTATTTACTGTTCAATCGGTCTGTTACATTGCAAAATCATTAATTAATTCGTCTAGTCAGGTTATGTCTAATCAGCACCTGTTATGTACAGGATGACTCAGGTTGGATATTCTTCATCTAAGCTCCCTGGGATAAAATTGTTTTGAAATTTGGATTTGGGGAGTCATGGAATATTTGTATGTGTATAAGAAGATATTTTGGGGATGAGATCACAATTGTTTCACAATAACACACACAGAGACACACATACATATATACATACATACAGAGAGAGAGAGAGTTTTCGTAAAACTTTTGCTCATGAAACAGGTTCTCGGTGCAGAGTTTTCTATTTATGGTATCTTGTTGGCAGTCAGAAAATTTGGGGTTTGGGAAGTTTTCAGACTGGTGTTTCTCAACCTGTCTTGCTCACAGAGGATCTTAACTGTGAAGCACAACTCTCTGTCCTGTCAACCTTACTTCCTGAATGAGGTATATAACCGGAACACTTTTTAAGAGAAATATATATAACCATGTGGCCGACATCTAATCCCAGCGCTTGAGAGGCAGAGGCAAGTGAAATCTCCGTGAGTTCAAGGCCCGCCTGATTTACAAAGTGAGTTCTTGGCCAGCCAGGGCAACACAATGAGACTCTGTCCAAAAAAAAAAATATATATATATAGTCCTGATGAGGTTAATAAAGACACAGTCTTTATGACTTTATTGCAATGATAAGAATTATGGAGGCTGGACAGTGGTGGTACACGCCTTTAATCCCAGCACTCGGGAGGCAGAGGCAGGAAGATCTCTGTGAGTTTGAGTCCAGCCTGGTCTACAAAGCAAGTTCCAGGAAAGATGCAAAGCTACACAGAGGAACCCTGTCTCGAAAAACAAACAAACAAACAAACAAACAAGAATTATGGAAAGGAAAGGAACTGTTACTATTTTTACATCATAGTTGATAACTCCTATGTAATAATGATCTAAGCTGAATAATGGGTATAATTAAGATGAAATGCCACAAAGTGTTTAAAGAGAAGTTGCACAGCAAGTTATGAGATGTTTGAAAAATTAGGTGCTGTGTCTTGGATAAAGTATGACTAGGCACATAAATCGGTTACAAAATACGCATTAGTTTCCTATCTGTTTAGCAGTGATATCAAGCTAGAATGGTAAGAGGGCCACACTGAGAAGGTATCAATGAGGCACAGTCTCACCACGCTTCCAGCTAGTGGTGATGTCACAGAGGCCTGAGGCCTTTGTCGGAGGAGAGCAGTGGTTCTCAACCTTCCTAATGCTGCTTCCTTTAAATGCAGTTCCTCATGTTGTGGTGACCTCCAACCATAAAATTATTTTTGTTGCTACTCCATAACTGTAATTTTTCTACTGTTGTGAATCATAATGGAAATAGTTGATATGTAACCCCTGTAAGGGGGGTCGCGACCCACAGGTTGAGAACCACTGGAGCAACATCTTGCCTCTCCTGGGCCCTGGAGACGCTTGAGCTAGTGAGGATACTTGGACATTAGCTCTGCACATTCCAGCTCCTCCTCCACCCTCAGAAATGAGGTGGCTTTGCTGTCCATGAGAATATGACAGAGCTATGAGAAGCCAATATTATACATGCAGAATGAGAGTGAGGCGCTGTGCAGAATCAGGGAAAGAGCCATGACTGGTGGGAACCGTAAAAACAACAACCCTTTAAAGTCTCTGGAAATTGTCCTAAAGGCATGCAGCAAATGAAGAAATATTTATTCAAGAAAATCTAATAAATCTCAGTAATAACAATGAAATTCTTTGGCACGTGAGACCGAACCGGCTTCCCATCCTTCCAACAACCCCGCCTCAAACCTGTAGTTTTACTCTGGGCCTGTGTATCCCAGGAGATGGGATCCCTCTTCTCTTAACTGCTAGTCATCTGTCCCTTCCAGGGGCAGGTGCCCAGCACGTCTTATGCCCCTCCCAAGTTCAGTGTCCCAGAGATAAAATGCAGAGAAGTATGGCCTAGAGGCAGAAGGCCCTTCCTTCCTCTGGGTTGGTGCTTCATCACGGAGATGGCAGGTTGTGGGTACCAGATGCTCCATTGTTCTTGCTCCAGCACTAGGCGCACCTTGAGACAAGCCAAGGCCAGACCTGCACTTGGCTCACAGAGCAAAGTAGTTTTTCTGAGAAAAGCAGACAGATGTGTAGCCGACGCTTCGCTTCAGTGGCTTAGGGACTTGTTCCAAGAGGAGAGGCTGGCCATAGGACATGGAGCCCTCACACACACACACACACACACACACACACACACACACACACACACACACCCCTGGGAGCTGGGGCATGTCTTTAGATGAGTATAGGGAAGTTCAAGGCCAAGGGTATTCCCAGCAGTGATTACATTTTTGGCTCTAAACAATTGAGAGGAGTTGGGCTCTCCACGAAGACAATGAGCTATGCTGTTGAGTCTTTAGCTTACCAGAAAGAATCTGGAAGGGAGCTAAGCAGAATCTTCTTAGAGTTGGGATAACTTCCCAGACTCACTGAGGACAGGATCTCTGCCCCTTTGCAGTCAAACCAAACTATCCGGTAATTTGTAACACGTGGAACTGTTAGATGATCAGATCTTCAGCAATTAATAGAGTGTGGCTTATGCAAACAGCATTAGTGAGGCAGAGAAATGTCACATCTATATTGCAGTATTTCACCATCCCACTATTTATGATACTGTTGTTACGCATAATGTACCCATATAGATTACAAACTAATGGAGTTGAGAGGCAGGCCTGTGTTACAGGTTTGCAATCGCAGCTACTCTTGGGGCAGATGAAACCCTTTCTCAAAATGAAGAGGGAAAAAAAGGTTCGGTGGTAGGGCCAGGGCTGTAGCTCAGTGACAGGGTCCTTGCCTACCATGTGTGAGACCCTAAGGTCAATCCTTAGAGAAAAGAACAATTAGATATTCACAGGTTTTATTATATTAACCTTCACTATATCCTTTCCAATTTTCTTTAGTTGTATGGATTCTTTTTTTCTGTTCTTGCTAAATAAATTGCATTTTCATTATGTATAAATATCATTATATACAAATTGTTTTATGTACTTTTTCCACTAAATAAATGAATAGAACAAAGAGCATAGATATTTGTTTACATAGTTCTGAGCAACATACCTGATACATAGCCCTGGTATGACTCAATCCCTCATCCTTAAGTGGATTTTCATAATCACTGAAAAACTTTTAGCTGAAAAATATTATTTAGAATTTCATCGAGGGCCTGAGAGTATGGCTAACATTTCCTGCTAATTGTCTAAAAGGAGCCCATTTCCACCCTACTCCTTTCTTGTCATATTTTAAGATCATGCTTCAAAAAAAATAATAAATGCCTCTCTATTGTACCCTAGTTCCTTAAGAAAAGATAAAATAACGTTTATATTTTATTAGAAAACATGTTTTATTTTTCTTTGTTTTTAGCAGTTGTAGAGAAAATTTGGGGCTAGTAAGTATGAAAATCTTTGTTTAGAACTAGAAATCTCGAATGTTGAGTATTTTAAAAAGAACTATTGAAGAAGAGAGCACACAGTGATTCTGAACTAATTCAAGTATTGGTTTTGAAAAAAAATCTGAGACATTTTCAAATAACCTCTATTAAAGCAATGTTTTTCAAGTAGGCTCTGGAGGGGAAGATCCATGAAGGGGCTGAGTGACATTTTACATATATGCGCCTACCTCTCCTAACTCTCACACATATGTACTGATTAGGGTGGGGACAGACAGACAGACAGAAAGCTGAGGCAGTGCCTGACCGTATTCGGTAACATGACTCTCCTACCTCCCAACGAGAGATAGAAGAACCATTGATGTAAACGCATCACATTTCAAGTCAAGGGGTGGTTTGTTGTTATTGTTGTTGTTTTTGTTTTTATGTTAAAAGTCACTTCAAGGGCTGGAGATATGGCTCAGAGGTTAAGAGCACCAACTGCTCCTCCAGAGGTCCTGAGTTCAATTCCCAGCAACCACATGGTGGCTCATAACCATCTGTAATAAGATCTGGCACCCTCTTCTGTATACATAATAAATAAATAAATCTTAAAAAATATTTTTAAAAAAGTCACTTCAAACTAAGTATATTGATCTGTCATGTTTAAACATTTTCATCACTCATTATTGAAAACTGAAGGAAGGAAAGTTCATTTTCTTTTGGAGAAATGTCCAGCCTTGATATCGCATATAAACACATAAGAAAGCCAGACATGACAGCTCACACCTATAAGCCCAAGCTGCTAGAACAAGAATATTTTGTTGAATGCTAGCGGCCAACCTAGCTACACGGTGAGCTCCACGCTAGCCTATCCAGTATTATAAGACCCTGTCTCAAGAAAAAAAAGTCAGCACAAAACTACATCATTCTAGAGCTGTGATTGTGCCCTGCCAAGCACTCATTTCCATATGTAACACACATCTTGTTTTTCTCCGTGTTTGACTTCAGTGGCCTTTTAACAGCTGAATTGTTGGCCTTTAATAAATACATTCTCTGAGTTCTTTGATGGATTTTCCATGTACCAGGAAACCCTGGCCACATGGGTTCCAGTTAGAGCTGGGGATATTGGCTTTGTTTGATGCTTTTTTTTTTTTTATTCCCACTTAAGAGTTCTAATTTAGTAATAACCTTTGTTGAAAGAGTTATAAGAGCTTAGAACAATAGTGTGTCAAAAATATTTCAGAGTGTCTCTCTATGGGAGTTTAGTTTTGAAGATGATTAATTCTTCTGTTTTCTTTTAATAGATATTTGGGGCATATGCAACTCATCCCTTCAAGTTCAGTGATCACTATTACGGCACGGGCGAAACTTTTCTCTACACCTTTAGCCCTAATTTCAAGGTACCTGGATGGTCGAAATCCCTGAATGGCCAGTATTGTGTGGTCAGCAGTCAGGGCGGGTGGGGTGCCCAGACCCTGGGATAAACAGCTGCCCTGTAATCTCACCTACATTCTTTACTCTGAGTTAGTTCCCCATGACTGTAGCACGCAGACTACTCAGAGACCCAGCCTTAGGAGTTTCTCAGTCTGAGATGCAGGAGGAGACTGAAGGTCAGAGCCCACACATTGTGGAATGCTCTTTACTATTTTGTAATCACTGGTGACCTCACCGCAACCATTCTGCCGAGCCCTTCCTTAGTCAAAGGCGTGTTCCCCTTACATAGAACACAACTAGTCAAGAGGCCTTCTCTGCTGATTCTCCAAACTAAAATGTCTGTTGCTGTTTTGTGTTTCTGCCCCTAGGTCTTTAAGTGGAGTGGAGAGAACTCCTATTTTATCAACGGAGACATAAGTTCCTTAGAACTTGGTGGTGGAGGGTAAGATTCCTGTCATTTTCTTGCGGGAGGTTCTGTTTTGACCCAGCTAGTCTATTTGCTTAGATTAATTAGGGCAGTGCACTCACACAGGACACCGAGAATCAAAGAATAAATGATTTATGAAGGTGCCATAGAGACTTAACACTATCTGTCCTTTCGGAGAGACCTGTCTGTACAGCTTGCTTTTATTTGGTGAGCAGTTTAGAGTTCTGTCTGTCATGGCCTAAAAGGAAAGAAAACCTGGCGAAGAAAGACAGAACGCATGCCATGTATAGGGTGTCACTGAAGTTCCTTTCTTCTTTAACCTTGTTCCAGGGGACGGTTCGGTCTGTGGCTAGATGCCGACTTATACCATGGACGCAGCAACTCGTGCAGCACGTTTAATAATGATATTCTCTCCAAAAAAGAAGACTTCATAGTTCAGGACCTAGAGGTATGGACATTTGAGTGACATTTAGGCTGCCTTAAAATATGGTATCAAAAAGACTGGGTTAGACTAGCCCTCTCACTGGAAGAAGACGAGCCCTAGCCCTGCCTGCCTCATCTCACAGCAAGGCTTACTTTCTGCCGTCATCCCAGAGCATGATAACAACGCAGAAAGATTCTGAAAGGTACCCGCAGAGGGCCGATGCTGAAGACATCTTTCTGAAGACAGAAATCTGAAGTCCAGATTGTTAAAAAGACTTTGGGCTCCCACCGCTTTCAGACCCACGCCGTGAGAAATCAGAGTGTTTATAGATGTATGAGTTGAATGCAATTTTTATTTTTGGTAACTGTGAAAAACAAAGATACTGTGGAAATATATACCTGCCTTGTGTATTTATCAACATAATTTACCAAATGTATAGTTATTGTTTGCCATGGAAAACTGAATCTGATTAGGGAAATTGAAAGGACATAGCACTTAAAGGGAATATCTGATTTTTCAAGCTGTTTTTATTTATTGTTTCTAGTATATTGTCTGAAATATGTTGGCATTTTTTTCTTTTAATGTGTCAAATCCTGAAATAAAGAAATGTGTACCTTTTGTGCTTATATTTGGGGAACAAGTCTCTTTTGATTTATGTAGTTGGATACTCATTTTTTTTTTTTTTGCCCTGATTATTTAGGGTGAGATAGTCTTAATGTTTTAAGACTATGTATCTCTCTATACATGCATTTTCCAAAGCTCATTACCAATGTTCATTGATCTGACTATTATAGACAAGCTTTTCGTTTATTTTTTTAAAGTACACTTTGATACCCTAAGCATTTGTGTGAAGCAGAACATGGTATCTCTCACAGTTGTAAGTTGGTGTCTATCAAAACGGGAACCTTTATGAACGTGGACGTACAACAAATCCTACTTCTGAAAAGAGAATGTTCTGCTTCTTATGAAATTGTGTATTCATAATAGTAACTTAGTTCTTAGTTTTCTCTTTGTTTTTTTTTTTTTTTAATACAGGTTCCTTCCAGGTGTTTACATGAATGAGTAGCCCTCTGTTTTAAAGGGGAGTGTTTAATTTTTCCATTTTTAATGTCAGATGAAAATGTCAAGTTGGACCAATTTTCTTGGTTTCTCGAATTCTATTGGAGGAAAAACAAAACAGTGTAAAGAATTGCATTTATATCACAATTGAAAGAAAAAAGAGAACTCTATTTTTTAAAGTAGAAACTCATTTTTCACATCGTAAGACATCTTTTATTTTAAACAGTAAGAAATAAAATCATTAACTTTGTTGATTGCCACCCTTTTATGAAAGCCAAAGACTACTAATGGGAAAAAATTTTTTTCAATAATAGCCAAAGCTGAAAAGTAGTCTATCACAAATTATTTCCCCACTCATTATTGAAAGGAAAATTAGCATACTGTGTTTACATATCTGTTTACGTTCAGGATATTTTCTTTAAGTTTTTCTTCAATTTTAGACTCCTTGTAAGAAAAGAACACACCCAGTGGCCTCTGTCAGGTCATCAATTGTTATACTCACTGCCATTCCGTGCTAGTTTAATGAATGCTATAAAATTTTAAATCTGTAGACCAGATACACACTTTTCACCTGCATTCTCCCATTGAGGACTCTTGGTTAAAAACACATAATTTGAACTTGGTCTGCTCATACTCATGAGTTGGTGAGATCCCAGAAATATCTTGTGGTGATTATGCTCACCATGGATGCCATTTGTAACCACATGCTGTTAATGAACAGGATGGTCAGTTTGCCTATAGATCACTCTTACCTAGTTTAGTCCATGACGCTATACTCGTGAGAGCATATCCAGATGCTGGATTCTCTATTTAAAACAGTATTGTCTGAACAGGAATGTGTGGTCCTTCATTATGGATATCAACTACATGTAATGCAGTGCTATTCCAATATTTTCAATAAAGGAATTTATGCATTCAGTATGAATTTCTTTCCTAAAGATTCGTTCATCTGCCATTTACTGGATACAGTGCTACCGCAGAGACATGAGGTAACAAAATGCGTCACACTATTTTTTTTATATCCATCCCTGTAAGAATTGTGTTTAAACTATCTCTTGTCTTTTGAGTATGCAATGGCATTAGGATTAAAACAGGGTACATACTTAAATTCAAAATACTCTGTGGTATTTTGGCTCTGTGTTTAACAGAGCTTCTTGCTCTTGCTGATGACCTGAGTCATTCCCAGCATCCATGTCAGGCATTTCACAACTGCTTATAACTTGAGTTCCAGGAAAGTTGTATTCCTCCACAGGCAACTGCAATCATGTGTGTGCATGTATACACGTATACTCACAGTCTCACCCTCAAAAATGTTCACTTAAAAATAGTAAGAAAAGGGGCTGGAGAGATGGCTCAGAGGTTAAGAGCACTGACTGCTCTTCCAGAGGACACAGGTTCAATTCCCAGCACCCACATGGCAGCTGACAACTGTCTGTTACTCCAAGATCCGACACCCTCACATAGACATACATGAAAGCAAAAGCACCAATGCAAATAAAACAAAAATAAATTTAAAAAAATAGTAAGAAAAATAATTCTTTAAGAACTGCTTCATTGCCGGGCGGTGGTGGCCCGGCGGTGGTGGCCCACGCCTTTAATCCCAGCACTCCGGAGGCAGAGCCAGGCGGATCTCTGTGAGATCAAGGCCAGCCTGGGATAGCAAGTGAGTTCCAGGAAAGGTACAAAGCTACACAGAGAAACCCTGTCTCAAAAAACCAAATTAAAAAAAAAAAAAAAAAAAAAGAACTGCTTCATTATTAAAATTTTCAGTGATTACCTGGGCCGTTGGGGAAATGGTGTGTATAGACCTGTTTGCCACAGGTTTGCCACAAACCTTCCCTTTGTAAAGAATTGCAGTGTGTCCAAGGTATAGTGCATTGAAGTATGAGGAGGCATGCCTGTTTGAGGGTGTGTACTAGTGGGGAGACGGGGAGGAAATAACCAATGATAAACTGCACTCAGTGTACATTTTCATTGAAAACTACCTCCTCATATCCTGTAGCTCCTTCTAGTTCTCTCATCGGTTCATGGCAACTGCTCCTTTTATAGTTACTAGAGCTCTCCTGGCTTTATAAAATACATTTAATAACTTTAATAATCTAGTATCCCATGTGTAGGTGCCTCCTTATTTTCATATCTGTTCCATCCTGCTTGCTAATTTCCATTAGGGAGACTTTATTACCTTCTGCCGCATAACCCTACAGATGAAGACTCCAAGCAGTCTATTTCTTCACAATTTCTCGGTTCAGAGATGCATTTGCAAAATCTTAGATGAGGGCTAGGTGTGGTGGTACATGCCTTTTGTCCTAGTGCACAGAAGGCAGAAGCAGGCCAGCCTGATCTACATAGCAAGTTCCACACCAGCCAGGGCTACATAGTGAGACCCTCTCTTAAGCAAACAAAAACTGAGTAAGAGGAAAGCCAAGGGGTAACTTAGATAAAATTCAAAAATAAGGCGACACACTCACCTATTGGTTGTAGTATTAAGGCAACTCTACGTATTTAAAAGGGAGGTTTATTTTGTGGGGTAACTTACAAGTAAAGGGATAGGTTACAGGGTCCGGGAAAGGTGTAGCACAGTCCAGCAGTGTTCTCTGGAGAACTCTGCTTGATCTACCTCCAGCATCCAGGATCTAGAAACCAAGAGAGCTAGCACATCTGGATCTCGGCTCTTAAGGGCTCCTGTCTCAGCCTGCCTTGTAGGCATGACAGTTACCAAAGCCTCAATGGGGGTAGTACTTCCAGGTCAAAGCTGGAACAGCTACCTACTACACTCACCTTTTATAACTGTCAAAAGTGCCTCCAACCATCTCCTGCCCATCAGAACTCTTTCATATGGGGAGTTCCAACCTGCAGAGAGCCACATCCTCTTACTCCCTTGCCTGTGGACTTGGTCCACGATGACCTCCTAACAGATGGTTTCTTTACTGAGGAAAGTGTCACAATTCATAGCAAACTCTAAGGCCATACTCTGTCATCTTCCAGTCTAAGGTATCTGGTGATGGAGAATAAAGCAGGCAGGGCCTTCCTGCTTTGGCCAAAGAGGACATCCAAGAAGTGCTTGTTGATGGACTGATTCTTTCATCTTTGATATCAGCACTGTTGAATGGATCATTCTACAATGATGGGGATGTATCACGAATGTCATTACCGTTTATGGATTTACTCATTCGTGTGTATTTGTACAAAATAATGAGTTCCCTTATGCCATTTTACAAACACATATGTACATATGTACTTTGCTCATATGCGCCTCCCAGTACCTCTCACTCACTCTGTCTCCTCCCACTGGTCTCCCTCCATTTCCTAAATAGTCCCCCTTCTGCTTTCATGGTGTGTGTGAGTGCGCACTCGCTTGTCTAGATAGCACATATGAGGAAAAAAATGTAACATTTTTTTTGCTTATTTTGCTTAACATAATTTGCTATCCACTTTCATCTTTTCCTGCAAGAACACAGTTCCTCTTTATGACTGAGTGCCATAGTGTATGTGGACCACTTTTTTTTAATCTGTTCATTAGAGGAGAAAGGCTAATGAAAGGGAGACCGAAAGAAGAGTATAAAGAATCAGTATAACAAAACGTTGGGTCTTCGAAAAGGTAAACAAGATTGACAAATCCCTAGCCTCACTTAACCCAAAGAGGCACAAGAACCAAGTTAATAAAGATAAGAAGAGGAACGTCACCATATTTACCAAGGAAATCCAGAGAATCATTAGAGGATAGTGTTGAAAACTCGTATTCTGAGAAATAGGGGACCTAGAAAATAAGTGGGAGTGTGTTCCTGAAACACGACTTACCAAGAATGAGTGAAGACAAGCAAGCCTGCAATGGGTGATGCCTCTGAAGCAGTACCAAGCCTCCCAACAAATAAAACCCTTCATTTTCATAAATAAATTTTTATAATTTCTACCAGCTATCAATTCTACCAGATCTTTGTTCTCTATGAGAAGAACCAAACGCACACTTTCATGAAACACTTAAAATGAGCCTGGAATGGTGGGAGGAATAACTGTCATAATTTATATCATTTTAATTTCTTTAAAGTTAATTTCTTGAAAAGCCACATGTGAGCAGTGATTACCATAGTTAATTGCACAGCTCTAGACTAGGATGTGAATGTTAAGACTTAATGATGTTCGAATCCCTCATGAGAAGAAACTTTAGTTCCTCACACTTTGGTGTGCTTCTATCGTTGTGGAACTTTGTAGTTTGGTGCCACCCAAGGTTTTAGTGTTTCTCCCACTAGCTAGATAATCAGTTCATTAAAAAACTAGAGAGTCATGTTCCTGGGAGTCTTTACGTACTGAAAAAAAAAAAATGGGTCTTTATAAACTATTGACCCCTATTTCAAACCAAAAGGCAATTAACCCCCTCCCCCAGTGCCCTTTGCCTCAATTGTCCCTGGATAACCATCACACATGTTGTGGTCTATACCAGATACACCATTGACCATGGCAGCTCCGTAGGGATCCCATAGTCTTGACCAGGCATGCATAGATCCAAAATTTCTGATAGAGCGGGGGAATACAAAACAAAACAACAAAACACTCTAGAATTAAATGTTTAGTTTCAGGACTTTCAAGAATAATGGAGCACCAAGAATACTTTACATAGTGCTACTCAATGGCCAGTCATCCTTAAAAATTAACCAGCCTTCATGGCCTGCAGCCACATGTAGAGTTTTCAGTATCAATTGTTAGATGAATTGGAATGAAGGATGATAAAGTGCTGTACGGTGAGACCAGGAGGTATATAACCTACTACTATTAATCTTCTAAATGGACATAGCAATAAACCAATTTCTAATAACTTACTGTTATGCCCACAGATTAATGCATTTCTCAACCCTCATCAGAGAAGCCTCTATTTGAAGTAGATGGTTTTTTTAACTCGCATCCCCCACAGCTGGCCAAGGTACAGAAAGAAGAGACTGTCAAATGTTCAGCACTAAATAAGCGCATATACTGCACACCTCGTCCCCAGGCTCGGGATCATCGTGGGAGTGAGGGCAGAAGAGGTCTAAGATGGATGGCTACATGGAAATGGTGTCTTCTGGACATGGCAGGATAACTTTGCGTGTGGACTGAGTTGTTGGGACAGCATGCACAAGACCTGTCCAAGCCCAAGCCAGACCAAATCCCACGGGAGCAGGGCACAGGTCCCACTCTTGGGTGTGAAGCTGTGGGCAATTATTAGCTGCTGGAAAACAGAGTGAGTTTTCCACATGTAGCTTCTGGTAACTTGGCCACTTGCTAGTGGAAGACCACACATCCAAGAATATTTAGGCTACACAAATTTGACCTTAGGAGTTAAAAAAAAAGGGGGGGGGAGCGGGGGAAATAGACACAAAGTTTTGATGGATGTGGATGAGGAGTGGATTTGGTAAGGGTTGGGAGGGGTGAATATGATCAAAAGACACTGTATGAAATTCTCAAAAAATAAAGAAAAACTGAATTTATAGAAATTGAAATTGAGCTGGGCAGTGGTGGCACACACCTTTAATCCCAGCATTCGGGAGGCAGAGGCAGAGGCAGAGGCAGGTGGATCTTTGTGAGTTGGAGGCCAGCCTGGTCTACAGAGTGAGATCCAGGAAAGGCACAAAGCTACACAGAAAAACCCTGTCTCGAAAAACCAAAAAAAAAAAAAAAAGAAAGAAAGAAAGAGAAGGAAATTGAATTTGATACCTATAGGTACATATACAACATGATTTTGCATATATGTTAAGCGAAATACATAAAAGACAGCTCTAAGGCCTCAGGAATTCAGAATATTGGCAGTGATTCCAGATTTCCAAAAGTGCTGCCTGGGAATGGTTCAGAAGGCCATTTAAATGATGATCAGACAGTCTGATTTTGTACTTTTGAGCTGCGATTAGGAAAGTGTGTGAGTTACTAGATCATCCCGTTCTATTTCGCTGTGACTTAGGAAGGAAAATTTTCAGACTAAAACAATTTAAAAAAAAAAAACATTTTACAAGGGATATTTTATCACGACACAGATGACATCAGCAAAGTGCGGTGTCTGGTAAATGTGCAATAAGTGTTAGCTGCATCTTAAGATTTCCAAATACTAGTAAAAGTTATTTAAACTCTTTCTACTTCAGTTCCATCATCTGTAAAATGAGAATAATAGGCTAAAACCTGGTGCAGTTGAGTGTCTGGGCATCTGTAATCCCAACTGCTCTGGAGAGTAAAGCTGGAAGATCCCTCAGGCTCAGGAAATTGAAATTAGACAATGCAGCATAGCAAACTCCTGCCGCAAAAAAGAAAAAAAAAGAAAAGAAAAGAAAAGAAAAATATGTCTTAGGATAAGAATGTCACTATTCCATTAGGTACCACACAGCAATGTCTTGAAGATTAATAGACTACATGTGTAACTGTGGTTCCAGAAGATTATATTGTCTAGAAACATTGTGGTCATCTTTGTTTGGATAAATATATGTTGTAGTGTTGGTGTTCCCACAACGACAACACATTTCGTAGGACACGTGCTTTCGTTAAAGGGCCCGTAACTATGAAATGTGTTTTACTTGTGAGAGTCATAGTCTCTCCCTTTCCCTCCAACCCTGGTTCTTAGATTCGTTCATGTTACTGTAGGCAGATTTCATCTTTATATCCATGTGTAGATGTAACGTTCCTCTGTGTGGACATACTGTTCTTCCTCCTCTCTGTCGACCAAGCTGCTTTCAGTTTTGTGCAGTTTGGCATTTGAGAATGTTTGGTTCCCAAATAGGAGCCCAGTGTGCCAAGTGACTGCACCATTTCCAAACCCATCAGAGTCTCTCTCTCTCATTCTTCCTCTGACACAGGTAGACTTCACTCTCAAGGGCGTACAGTGTTATCTCAAGTAATTTGCATTTCTCTAATTACAGTTAAAGAGAGCATTTTTCCAAGTTTTTCTTATCCGTTCTCATGTTCACTTTTCTGTGACACTTCTTCAGGTCTAAAAAACACTTGGAAAAGTCACGTGACATCCTTGCTGTTCCTGACACAATAATACAAGGCATGAGTCATTCTGTGACTCATGGTTGTGCCTGATGAGGAGAACAATAGTTAACATGGTATCAGAATGGCTTGGGCCCTCCAAAGTTATTTCCTTAAGTCTTCCTTGAACTAGCAATAACCGTGGAGAGGAATTTAAAAGGCATTTTTTTTTGTCAGTTTGTGGCTTTCTTTTGCATAGTGCACATGCATTTGCACTAATTTGTTTTGGGGGTTTTGGGTTTTTTTGATTAATTTTTTTTTTCAGAAGCATCAAGCAGTTTGCTTCGAATAGAGACACATCTATTGAGCACTGATGTGCTGAGCATCATCCTAAGCACTTTGAAAATATCATCACAGTCTTGACATTGATATAAATGGGAGAGATCAACACAATATTATTGTATCTTCCCAATGAAGAAATGAGAGCCCTAAAAAAAAAATGAAATGACTTGTTCAAGTTGGAATCACACAAAATGGCAGAAATAGGTGTCAAATTGAGGGGGCCTAACTGGCTTGCCACACTGTCAACCCCACACCATAATCCCAGGAAGTTACACCTCATTTAGTAGTGAAACAGCAAGCTAGAGGGAGGCAGGGAAGTTCCCAAGAGCAACAGGGGGAGGGGGGCAGACACGACACACGGGGACGGGGACAGGGACTGATGGACCTTTAGGATCAGCTATGTAGGAAGAGATCTGGAGAGGAGCTGAAAGAATTGAGAGAAAAATGAAGATCAGAAATTACTAGGGAGTCCAAAGAATGGGAAAGGTCCTTGCAAAGGGATAAAGTCCGCACTTCACAAAGTGTGAGTGGACGCAACCTTAGGAGTTCGCCACAAGAGCATAGGTTCCCCAGGGATTTGAGAAGCTGTGTGATAGCATTTGTGAATCAGGAGCCGGTTTCATACAAGTAGGAGAATGATCTAGAAGCCAAAAGAAGTGGTGGTTGTGCTTCTGAGTGTGGCGCAAGACTCAGAAGCAGGCAGCTTGTCTGGCGGTTGTGTAGGTAGGAGGTAGGAATTGACAGAAGCTAAGAGAATGCCAGCCTTGCTTCGAAGCTTCTCACTGCACGCCGGGAGGTATTGAAAACAAGCAGGTTTTGCTTACCAAGCCTCAGGAGTTACCGAAGCCTTGGATGAAAGGTAGATTTCAGGCAAGGCAAGATGGTTTGCCTTCATGAGGCAGGTGAGGATTCCGGGGAGAGTACTTGCAATGAAGCCTAGACAGAATAGGTTTAGGAATGAGAAGTAAAGTGCAGTTTGATCACCAGTGAGAAGACCTAGTCAGTCACTAAGCCAGGCAGGCACACTAACTTCCCTATCGATCCACGTTAACCTGGCCTCTCTTTTGTTCTCAGCTAAAATTTTGTCATGAAAGCTAAGCGACTTCAGGGATAGTTTGGTCCCCCATTTAAACCTCTTGAACATGTTCCCTGTGTCCACCATCATTTTGTCTTAAATTCTAACCTTAAACTGAGCATGCTCAGAGATGTGCGTACATCTAAAGGACTTTCCTTTATGCTCCCTAGACATAGTTTCCTTTATTCAAGAAGGGCACTGATTTGAAAACGCCTCTCAGAAGTGGAGAGATGGCTCAGTGTAGCGATAACGCCCGCGCTACCACCGCCCATTCACCATGTCCGAGCGAGGGGCTGTGGATCGAAAATAGAGACAAGAAACAGCGGGTCATTCACTGCAGCAGAATGCCGAATGCTGTTTATTGAAAGAGGGAGGAAGCTGGGCAGTGGTGGCGCACACCTTTAATCCTAGCACTCATGAGGCAGAGCCAGGCAGATCTTTGTGAGTTTGAGGCCAGCCTGGTCTACAGAGCGAGATCCAGGAAAGGAACAAAGCTACACAGAGAAACCCTGTCTCGAAAAACCAAAAAGAAAGAAAGAAAGAAAGAAAGAAAGAAAGAAAGAAAGAAAGAAAGAAAGAAAGAAAGAAAGAAAGAAAGAAAGAAAGAAAGAAAGAAAGACAGAAAGAAAAGAAAGAAAGAAAGACAGAAAGAAAAGAAAGAAAGAAAGACAGAAAGAAAAGAAAGAAAGAAAAGAAAAGAGGGAGGAAACCTTAAATACAGGCTTACAGCACAATGGGAGAACCCCAGAGGGCAGAAGTTCACTACTGATGCTTACAATCTTGCATCTAAGCTGTTAACGCCCAATATGCAGCATACACAAACAAGGAACTTCCCTTAAGCAGTCAGGAGGGTGGAAACCGGCAGGGAATTAGCATAGGGAGGACATCTGGTCAAGGTCTGCAAGCAGGCAACAGCTACCCAAATTGGGAGGAGGCCAGGGCCCTACAGCTCAGCGGTTAAAAGTTCTTGCTGAAGTCACTTCCCATCACCCACAACGTCAGCTCACAACCTTCTGTAACTCCAGTTCCACATGGAACACCTTCTGACTTACACTCTGTGAACAGCAAGTATGCCTGTGGTACGCATACACACACAGGCAAAACACTCTTACACATCAAACTAAAACAAATAAGTAGAAATACCAGGCAATAAACTTGTCTCCGTTCTTTTATTTCTTGCCCACACTTGGTTTTGGATTTGTATTCGATAAGATATAAACTCCAGGGGCATGGTGGTGCATGACTTTAATCCCAGCACTGAGGTAGAGGTAGAGGCAGCCAGATCTCTATGAGTCCTAGGCCAGCCTGGTCTACATAGTGAGTTCCAGCACAGCCAGGGAACCAGGGCTATACAGAGAGACACTGTCTCAAAAAAAAAAAAAGATACAAATCCAAAGCATCCAGTTACATGTTTATTTTGACAATAACCAGACAGAACCATGATGATTGATTTAGACGAGTAGTTTTGGCCTTGAGATTAGGAGGAAATATCTACAAATATAAAATTGCCAAGAAGACTGACGTTAACCAGCAGGTTGGAAGTGCTGACTTATGCAGTATCTGTTTACTTTGGGGATAATGGCAGTGCCTCTGGAGTGATAGAAAGGACTTGCAGACAGATTCCTCTATCTACCATCAAATAAATTATCCTGGCCAGACTGGTTCATCTTCCTGGGTCCCATTTGCTGTTTTTAAATAAAGCTAACAATTAATAATTTCTCTTCCTCCTCCTTCTTTTTCTTGTTCCTCTTCTTCTCCTCCTCCTCTTTCTTGCTCTCCTCCTCCTCTTCTTCTTTTCATCTTCTCTAAATAGTTATCAAAATCAAATTAGTTTCTGATATAAACATGCCTACAAAATCATAAAATGACATATAAAGTCATGTTAGAACTATTAGGTAGTTCACATCACATGTGTGTTATGCTAAGTTCTTTCAGAGAGCAGAGGGCAAGTGTAACTTTGTTCCTGGTTTGTAAAAAAGAAATTATTTCAGTGATTTTTGTCATCATTTCAGAATTTGCCTCTTTTTTCTTTTCTCTTTCTTTCTTCCTTTCCTTCCTTCCTTCTTTCTTTCTTTCTTTTTTTTTTGTTTTTTGTTTTTGTTTTTGTTTTGTTTTGTTTTGTTTTTCAAGACGGTTTCTCTGTGTAGCTTTGTGCCTTTCCTGGAGCTCACTTGGTAGCCCAGGCTGGCCTCGAACTCACAGAGATCTGCCTGGCTCTGCAGAATGCTGGGATCAAAGGTGTGTGCCACCACCTCCTGGCTCCTTTCTTCTTTTTTTCTTTTCTTCCTTCCTTTTTTTTTTTTAATTAAGGGGAAAAAACCCAGAAGTATCTACATGGTATTCCAGAGTGAACAAAAGCCACTTATCAGGGAAGAAACAAGAATGGGGAAATTGTTAGAAGGAAGGTTTTTCCTTGTTCTAGCATAAATGATTTACAGAGTTTCTACTGAAGGACAACAGATCAAGACTCGCTTGAATCTTTTAGAAAAGCTCAAACATCTACAACTTGGGACTGTGGGTCACCTGCCATTCTTCAAGAGCATTATAAGTGGCCTAATAATCAGAAGCTGGAAATTTTTCTCTTTTCCTACATATAAGCACTCTGTATTTCCCTTCTGTGGCCCACTCATTCCAATAGAGGAGAGTGTATTTATACATATGTATATGTGTGTAAATATATATGTATACGTGTATGTCTGTATAGACATACACATTCTCTCTCTCTCTCTCTCTCTCTCTCTCTCTCTCACACACACACACACACACACACACACACACACACACACACACACCGAATAGTATGGGCTTAAATATTTTCCTTTTTGCTATATTTTTTATGCAGAGAGATGTGTGCTCATATTTATTTTTCTTTTACGTTGATTCTTATATTTATAAGCCAGAGAAGGTCTTTGTATATACATTTAGGTAATTTCTATCTAGAATTTGTCTAAAAGGGGTGGTGTTGATATCAGGATATCACTCTGGCCTTCCCTCAGCTCCCTGGTTCTTGTTCTCTCCAGCAAAAGAATTTAGATGAGACACTCAGAATGAGGTAGAGAATATAAAGTTTATTACAGAAGAATATGAGATTTTCCTTTTTTTTTTTTCTTGGTTTTTCAAGACAAGGTTTCTCTGTGTAGTTTTGATGCCTGTCCTGAATCTCACTCTGTAGACCAGGTTGGACTCGAACTCACAGAGATCTGCCTGGCTCCACCCTGCTGAGATTTCCTTTACAGGTGAGTTGACAATGTCCAGAGAGACCACTATTCCAATCTAGTTGTTTAAGCAGACTTTATGCTATTCTCACGTTTCTGGAACAGGAAGGTCTCCTGAGGGGCATTCTCCTGTCTGCCTAGTAGTTAGGCCCATTTAGATTAACTCTTGGGGAAGAAGATATTGTCTTTGTTCATAACCAGGAAGCCTCCTGCTAGATAGCAGTCTTCTTGGCTACACAAAAAGTCACGTTTCCACCGAGGGCCAGGGATACAGTTCAGAGGCCACTATCTTAACCCTAAATCATGCAATGGAGTACATTTAAAGAATTAAGCCAAGAAAAAGTAAAAATTGTAAAGGTAACCATGTTTCAGCAAGAGAAAACAGCCCCCTCGTGACAAGCCTCAACAAAAAGGAGGAACAAGCTACTGTTAAACCTGAAAATTGCAAGGAGAAAGACAGAATCCACCCATGATTGTCCAGTTGAACCAAGCTTTATGGAAGACTACCCGGGAAGATGGACACTGATAAGGTCCATATCCAGGATTCCCAGAGAATGGTGCTGAATTAAGTTAATCAGATGCCTATAAGGCCAAACCCAAAAAAAGCTATGTGCTTTCCACTTTCATCCAATCAGGGGTAAGTATACATCCTAACTGTACTTCTTCCCTATGTATCCCCAGCCTACACATGATCAAACATATTCGGTGCAGTTGAGGGCAACCAACCTTGTTTTTATTGAACTGAAAACATGTGACTTGTTATCTTACAAGAACAACAGCCCCTAGCATTCTAGGAAGTTATCTGTCCTCAGGCAAATGAGGCTCACAGGTTAACTTTAGCCCTAGACTACTTCCACCTTCCTCCTCTTTGTGGGCAGCGATCCCTTCATTATTTTCAATATTTTATATCTGAAGGAGGGGAAATTGCGATGCTTTCTCCCTCATTTTGACATAGTTCAAATTCTGAGAAGGTGAGGTAGGAAAAACCACACACACACACACACACACATACACACACACACACACACACACACACACACACACACACACACACTGAAATTAGCATATGAAAGGAACCAGTGACAAAGAGGAAGACAAAGAACTTCCCCCACCAACCCTGGCCCGCTACAGATAGCACGTGCATGGAAATGCTGGCAATATGCAAATGTCAAAAGAGGTTACAACCTTTTGGACAGGAAGCCATTGATCTTCTAGCCTTCCTCCTGGCCCTGGCCTGCTTCCTCTTTTGGAAGTGTGTTCCTTCTTAACAAATTGTTCCTGCTTCTGCTGCTATCCACACGTCTCTGCCTAACTTTAGTTTCAAGACACAAGAATCTGGACATCCCCCTAGCGTGGAGCGTGCCCACCATTCTCCAATATCCAAGGATAACAGAGGTATAATTCTGATGTTCCCCTCTTCCTTAAGATTTTGGTTTGGGGACATAGGAGTGGTCCTGATAATGAAGAGGGGTCTATCTTCAATGATTTTCAAGCTGACTAATTTCTATGTAGCTACCTGGCCATGTCTACATGCAAGTGAAAAGTTTCAGGACTAAGACAAACCCACCAACTCTTTCTGCGTAGTACTGGAAACTGGAAACACAAAACAGCATCAGACATAGTCATAGTAGCTCAACAGTTCACCTCCACCAGAAATGCCAAGAGATTTGCTAGAAAATGCCTCAAACCTTCTTACATCAGGGTAGACCATCACGAACACTCACGAAATTATGACTTATATGTTGTTGGATCCAGGGTCTCACAATAATGGGGGACAGACCACCAAAGTCTATTAAACCAGAAGCAAACTTTATTCCAAAAAAATAAAAAATTGAAACAATTAAGAACACTGCAGGGCACAAAAGCTTATCAGCCAGCTGAGACCACAGTCAATGCTGGAATTCTGAGGCTGTGGCCATGCAGGCAGGTACTGGCCCCCTTTTATAGTATCAGGCATGGGCTGCATGCTAAGAGTCACATAGAAACATCAGGCATGGGATGCATGCTAGAAATCACGTAGAAACAACTATTAAAAGTTAATTTTGTAGGGGTTGGGGATTTATCTCAGTGGTAGAGCGTTTTCCTAGCAAGTGCAAGGCCCTGGGTTGGGTCCTCAGCTATGGGGGGGGGGAGGGGATAATTAATTAATTAAAAAAAAAGTTAACTTTGGCCAAGTCAGTTGTTGGCTATAAGGGGTAAGGGGGTTAAAAGTTAACCCCTGGCTGTTGACAGAGGAGCTGTCTGTAAAGCAGACAGCCATTGTTAGCAGTTAACCTTTAGAGCTGATGATTGTCAGTTTTTAATCTCTTAAGCTTATAATTTTATATGTCTACGTTCCTGGACCCTTCACTGCATGTAACACTTTTTTTTAAACTTTCTATTTATGTTTTGTGTCTTTTATTTCATCTCGATCCCATTCATCTCCCCATTCCTTAGTATCCACCTTCTGCCCTTGCAACCTCCCCCCTGCAAAAATAAAATAAAATTTAAGAGAAAATTCTTTTAAAAAGAGGGAAAAGAAATAAGGTAGACAAATTTTGTCCCCAAAGCCGTAGTGTGACATAGTGAGTTATACAATGTATCCTTTTGTGTCCAGATACCTTTATTTGCAAGTGTTCATTGCCAAGAGTCATTGGTCTGGCTCAAAGCCTCTGGTTTCTGCTACACCATTGATAGTGGGCCCTCATTGGGGATCCTCTTGAATATTCTGTTGTTGCCCTGTGGAGATCCTGCAGCTTTGGGTCTGCAGGATATGCCTCCCTTCGTGTGCTCCAGCAGGTCATAGATGGGGTGAATGTTGAAGTGGGCCAACTCATAACTTTGGTTCTGGGCCTGGGTAGTTGCAGGGTTGGTGAACCTGCCACCCCACCTCACCCCACCCCCAGCCCTCACCACCAGGGTGAACTGCCCGCATGGCCCTGGCTAGTTCACCCGAGGCAGCAATGAGCTAGAGGCGGGGCCTGTTTTCCTGCTTTCACATCCTCAGGGACGCTCACCCACACCTACACCATCAGGACCAGCTCTACTGTGCTGCCTAGGCGAGGTGCAGGGCCTGCTCTCCTCTGCGGCTGGTGAAGAGCCGGACCAGTTCTCCCTAGTGTTGCAGCCAGGGAGGGGTGGGCCGACTCTGTACGGCCCTATCCTCTCTGCCTTCGATAGCAACGGGACTCATGGACATCAACACAGACCACAGCTGCAACAGGGCCTGAACCCAGACATGGGCCCTGGCAGCAGCCCGGATCCAGACATCACCATGGTCCTGGGTGGCAATCAAGCCTTAGTCTGATCCTCACTGCTTTCACCCCTTCAGATATGCCTCTGTCCACAGGGCACGAACCATTCTGTCTCTCTCTCGTACCACTCCACACATTTGCTCACCATAATAGTGCCTGGCTGCCCGGCACCACAGGGGGCGGGGTGGCTGTGTTTTCTCCTCAGCACCCGAGGCAAACTTGCCCCAAGCACGGAGATTATTCTTTAGAGAATTATTAAAAGAAACGAGACTAATATGAAAACTTGAATTGAAAGAAACATTTTGTTAGGATGTTTTTCTTATGGCAAAAGTAATTCATTTTTATTGACGAGAATATATTATTATACAAATAAAAAGCATTCTTAATTTATCTCTTTAGAACCCACCGTGTAATATATCCTCATGAATCCTTATATACTTTTTTTTTTTTAACATGGCATCACACTAAGCTTAATATCTTGCAATCTCGTCAACATAGGCTTTTACCACAGTTCAGTGACTAAGAGCTCAGGCTTCTGGAGGTTACTCATGTTTGGGGTTAGGATCTGGCAGCACTAACTGGAACGACATTCTGAAAAGTTACATTGTCTCACTATTCATGCGAACCGAAACTTTAAACCGAGAGCTGAGGGCATTGGAGTTGCCATCAGATAAGATCAAAGTCTGTGACAAAGACTAAGGATTAACCCTGAAAGGGAAACACAGAGAACTCATAGAAAGGGCTTAAGAACAAGAAGAAGCTGGACAGTGGTGGCGCATGCCTTTAATCCCAGCACTCCAGAGGCAGAGGCAGGTGCATCTCTGTGAGTTCAAGGCCAGCCTGGGCTACAGAATGAGTTCCAGGAAAGGCGCAAAGCTACACAGAGAAACCTTGTCTGTGGGGGGGGGGGAGGGGCGGGGAGAACAAGAAGAAAACAATAGTAGGCACAATAAGGACAGAGGGAATAATTAAAACAAAGCAAAAAAGAAAGAAAGAAAGAAAAAAGAAAAAAAATTTCCAAATGCTGCCAGTAAGTCTCAGGCTATCCTCATTTCTCTGAGAAAAGAACCAAGAATTGATCATTGAATTTGGCTGCAAGGAGTATAGATGAAGTAATAGTTTGGAAAAAGAATGGGTTGAGAATGGGAGGGGAGTGAGAAATTAGAGAGAGGTGGCAGGGGTGATTTTTTTAAAAAGAAGATTTCCTATTGTGGGCTCTGGCAACAGACTCCGTTGGTAAAGCATTCGCTGTGCAAGGGCAAGGGCTTGAGTTTGGATTCCCAGAGCCTGCGTCAAATCTGGGCACAGTGGGAAATCTGGGCACAGTGGGAGGTGCCTAAACCCCCAGTGGTGGAGGGTGCTGACAAGAGAGAGCCAGGGGTTCACTGGACAGCCAGTCTAGCTAAACAGGTTCAGACTCAGTGAGAGACCTTGTCTCCAAAAAAAAGAAAAAAGAAAAAGGGTAAGAGTGATAGAGGAGGACTTATATCTGCCTCCATATCTGCCTGCACTGGATGGCTACAGTACCTCACCACATACCTATTGAAAAACAAAAGAAAAAATTCCTGCAAATACAGAAAGTGCTTGGGATAAGGGTTTGTGGGGAAAGTAAACTCAGAAAAAAAAATGCCCTTTATTTTTTGAATGTGAGAGAAGGTGTAGTATGTTTGCAAGTGGTCCCGATCCAACTGAGGGAAGAAAACGGAAGCCGCAGAAGACAATGGGGGGAATTTCTGAAGTGGTATTCCTAAGTGGGCAGGAAAGGACAAGATCTAGCGTGCGGCTGGGAAATGAGCCTTGATGTGAACACGGACTGTGTTTGGCAACAGTCAGGAAGCCAAGTGTATGCGTCACCGTTGTGGAGGGCGTTTGTTCCCTTCTGATGGCTTCAGTCCTCCGTGTCTTTGTTCCCGTCAGTTACACAGGAAGGGTCAGAGTCCCAGGTGTTCTCCTCGTAAAGTTCTATATCCCCTGACCTTTGGCCTCCCGTCCTCACTCCTAAATTCTTCCATGATGTCATTGGGAATGTAATGTATACTGCAACTCTGTCAATGAAACTTACTTACCTATAACCTCACAACTCTGAATGCAGTTATAAAAATGAATTACTTGATTTCTAATAAGGTTTTATGTATTTTTTCCATAGATTAGTTTACTATGCTTTTTTATTAATTACTTGCATGTTAGTTGCTTAGTTTTTTTTTTTTTTGTTTGTTTGTTTGTTTGGTTTTTTTTTGTGTGTGTGTATGTGTATTTTAAGTTTTACTTTTGGTATTTTGAGATAAAATCATTCAATTTAACACAGGCTAGCCTTGAAGTCATCATGTAGCTCAGGCTAGCCCTAAATTCACAATGATCCTCCTGCTTCTTCTAAATTCACAATGATCCTCTCCTTCTCCCTTCCCGGATTTCATCTCTAGTTTAGGCTAATCTCCATTTCAAAATCCTCCTTGCCTAGCCTCCAGAGAGTAGGAGAATCTACATTCACACTACACCTAGCTCCTTTAATACAATTTTTACTGCAGCGTTTCAATTTGTTCTACTTCCTTTCTATGATACAATTATTAATCTTATGTCTCATGTATGTTGCAAATATATTTACCCAAATGGCCATTTATCTTTCAGACGATATAATTTTTTTGGCATTGATAGATACTTTTTTAAAAATGTTACTTTAAATCAGTAGGTAATTTATTTTATGCAATCTATTAGAAAACACTTAGCTTCTCTTAGGATCAGATGCCCCAGGATGCTCTGGAGGAAGGATATGGATGCCAGTTGGTCTGGGCCCCTCATCCTTGGCAGCTGCTTAAGTCCTTGGCAGTTTGCCAGGGAATAGCTCTAGTTAGAACACTGCTATTAATTGGTATCTGAAGTTATAACAGGGGTCGGGGGAGAACTACTCATTTGAAGTCCTGTAAAAGGAAAACCTACAAAAAAAAAAAAAAAGCTTAAAATGATATCAAGGTATGATATCAAGACAATATCTATTTTCTAACTGTAAAATCTACCCATCTATTCATTCAAGCAATTAGTGTTTTGCTATCGCCTACTGTGTGCCAGATGCTACGCTGGATTAGAGTAAAGAAGGCCACATGCCACATGCAGGGAATTTGCATTCTAATGGCAGGAAGCACGGGGAGCATCCAGAAAGCATCTGTCAGACAAGGGATACAAACTGCATGGAATCATGGAATAATTTAGCAGTGTATGAGCAGATGAACGATGGCATTGGGACAAGAATCGAAAACTCGAGCAAGTATGCCAGAACTTAAACGTGGCGAAGATGGAGGAAGAAAACTGTAGGGAAAGGACTGTTAGTTGGGGAGAATGGAGGCACCTGGTAGATGAGCATGGATAACAGGAATTCTTGGCAATAGTCGCTTCCCTCAACCACTCTGGCATCTACGTCTCATCCTGTCTTTATTACTGTAGCTCAGTCTCTGATATCCTTTGTGTACCATATCTTTTTTTCCCCTAAAATTATTTTTTTGATCTGTTCATATTTGCTGCTTTCAATTTCTTTATTACCATTCTTTCTTAAAGCAGCTGCAATCCAGCCTCGAGAAGGCTCAAGCCTAAACTTGCTTTCTATCATCTTTCCCAGTGACCTTTGCTCCATTCCCTGCCCTCATCTTGTCTTATTAGCAGCTTTTAAAGTTGATCAAACCCTCCTACTTGAAACACTCTGTTTTGCATCTAGGACACTATTGATTCTCTTCCTGTGTCTCAATATTTATTTATATGTCTTGTTTATTTATTTCTGCATTTAACCATCTCTCATTTCTATGATTTTTGAAAATGGCCCCATTTTTGAAAATGGCTTCAATGGCCCCAGCTTAGTCCTTGGAAATGTTTTGTTCTGTACTTTTTCTTCTGGTGATCTCTTCAGATTTCTTGGATGTTAAGTCCTGTACACTGAAGATTCTAAAACTTACATCTCCAGCCAGGACTACTTTTTGAAACTCAGATATCCAGTTACCAATGATGTGTCATTTAAATGTCAGATTGACCTGGCAGACCATAATATTTGTTATTTTGAGGTTGCCTTTCCAGTAATGTGATTATATTTACTCTATTCTGGTGAGGTCAGGTTCAGCTATGAGATTTACTTTGGTCTACAACATGTGGATGCAGCTGGCATAATAAATTTCTGAGATGTATCTTAGTCCAGTTTCAGTTGCAATAACAATGATCAAGGCTGAGTTTCTCATAAACAAAGAGATTATTACTTAGTTCAAAAGTCTGGAGGTACAAAAGCATGGCACTAAGAACTGGGTGTGTGGTGGTAAATGCCTATATTCCTAAGACCCAGGGGGCTGAGGTAGGAAGGTTATGACTGACATGTGTTTGAGACTAGCTTGACTTGCCTAGCAAGTACCAGGCCAGCAAGAGCTATATAGTGAGATCTTGAAAAACAAAAACTAAAGTAAGGCAAGCAGAAAGGAAGGAAGGTGAGGGGAATCTCTGCAGGTCCAGGCAGGGAAGAAAATCTGAGAAGAGATGAGGATGAAAACCCATTTCATATTGACTTCATCAACTTGGATCAGACTTCGGGAGTCTAATGCCAGGTGGTTCGTTGTCAGCATATTTAAAACACAGTGCAATTTGGGAAAAGGCTTCCAGGCAATAATCATTCCAATTTCAGGTGCACAACAAAGCTTAAGGTATGACACCGAGACTCCTTCGCAAAGTATGTGTGACTATGAGGATGGGTTCTATAGCTATTAGGCCTAGCATCTAGTGTGGTCTCTGACTGAGATAGCATGAAGGTCAGCAAGCTATAAGGAACATGTGACATTTCCCCCAAGGACGGGTAATGGTCCAGAGAGGGAAGAGTCCAGAAATTTGGGTGAGTTCTGACTCTATAGCAAAAGGTAGATGAGGACTGCCTCCACAGATAGCAAAAAGTCATCAGGTCATTAGCAAAATCCACTTCCAGCCATCTTGGTAGGAAAATGGGTATTTTATCCCCTCCACTGAGAAGAAGCTCTTGTGTGTTTAACATTCCTGGTTTCTTTAGTGATCTGTGGGTGCAAGGACCTTTGTGCCCCCAGCAGGAAGAAAGAGAAAAAAAAATGCAAAAGGAAGAGCAAGGCAGCACCAGGAATGGCAGCACCAGCATCACTTAGCTCTGGAGAGGGCTTCATAGCAGACAGTATCACAATGTGGGAATATGTGCGAGTGATCGTATGGAGAAGCAGGAAGAGAGCTTTACAGGCTAGGCTTGTTTTACACACACACACACACACACACACACACACACACACACACACACACACATATCTTGGGTACAAATCAGATCCCTAGAGAAATAAATCAGCATCTTCTGAGGGTGATAACTCTACAGTGACCCAATTATACCCATCTTTTAAAGGTTCCACTACTTCTCAACACTGACTTTCTGAAGATCAAGCTTCTATCCCATGATTGTGGAACACTGAAACGATATACAAACCATAGCAATACCTTAGTAGCCATTACCTGGTTCACTGTCCTCATTCTTTGTTTTATATAAATACCGTTCTAGTTAGGGTTACTATTGCTGTCATGAAACACCATGAACAAAGTAACTTGGGGAGAAAAAGGTTTATTTGGCTTACCCTTGCACAGCACTGTTCATCATTGAAGGAAGTCAGGACAGGAACTGAAATAGGGAAAGAACCTAGAGGCAGTAGCTGATGCAGAGGCCATGGAGGGGAGCTGCTTACTAGCTTGATCCTCATGGCTTGCTCGGCCCACCTTCTTATAGAACCCAGGACCAGCAGCCCAGGGATGGCACCACCCACCACGGGCTGAGCCCTCCCTCACTGATCACTAAATGAGAAAATGCCTTACAGCTGGGTCTCATTGAGGCATTTCCTCAACTGAGGCTCCTTCCTCTGATGACTCTAACTTGTGTCAAGTTGACACACAAAACCAGGCAGTTTTGAGATGGAGCAGTGAGAATGAATATACATACTAAATCAAATGCATAAAACTTAAATATATGTAACATATTACTAATTTTAAATATGTGGAAAGTGATATGCAATAGAAAAAAATAGAACAAGATAAAGAGGAAGGAGTTAGGTGGAGGTTGCAAGGTTAGTCAGTGTCGACCTTAGTGAGGAAGAAAACACTTTGGTAAGGAACTAAGAACTACAGAACTTTTGTCCTATAACCATTGTGTGCAAACCTCTACCCCAAGGCAACCCTCACCAACACAGACAGGTCCCTAAATGCTTAATTCAAAATACCAGGCTCTGTTGTTTGTTACACCCAATATGAGGCAACTTGATATGAGGCTCCTGATCTTTACTTCTTTTAGCATTTCCTAAAAAGGACTTCTATTTGTGAATGTGCATCTCTCATAACTCAGAATCGGTTTTGTTCCTCTGGGATCTGAAAGTCTTGCTTTTGTTCATCAGATAGTTGTAAAATGTCTACTTATCCCTTTACACTGTGATAGCATCAAGAGTGAAGATTGAAGCCCCTGCCCTTCCCAAAGCCAAAGTCAACTCAAAGGCTTTAAGTGTCAAGAGACCCCTGCTGAAAAAGTCTACAGGCACAAAAAGATCTTCAAAAAGATCACCTCCCTTCCCAGAGGCAGCACAAGTACCTATGTACACACATGGAAAAGTACACACATACACACACGCATTATATATGGTAAGGAACTGAGAACGAAATAACTTTTGCCCTATAACCACTAATAATAATATAATATAATAATATAACATAACATAATATATAATATATAAATTACATACACACAAAACACAAAAAAGCCGAGTGATATGAAGGTTTAATCACAGACACAGAAAACAATAATACTTAAATGTGGCAAGGTTTAAATCTCTAATTCTGAATCCTGCCTCAACTTCTGAGGATCTGTGAAGCTACTATAATGATTATCCACCCAAGTGGCTAACTACAAAGTGAATGAAGTGTGTCTCAAACGTGTATGTACTTTTACCTAACGTGCTACTGTTTTGGGTGACAGCATAATTCACTTAAAATCATTACTGAATTCAAAGTCACACTAAGTAATTATTAGTATTAAATCAACAAGCATCAATGTCACAACTATTATAATAAATGATTCTATGTAAAAATTCAGCATCAAAAGAGAAGTGTGGCCAGCACAGTACTAGGAGGTTTGAGGCAGGAAAATTCCCAAGTGAGGCCAGCCTCATCTACTCATTTCAAAACAAAAGTGTATAACAAAACAAAAAACAAAAAACAAAAAAAAAAAAAAGAAAAAGAAAAAGAAAAAATGCTATGGATTCCAGAGTTAGTCATTTGAAATCTGTCATCATTAAGGTGGGTGACAAGAAAAAAAACTTTGAATCTATTTCTTTCTGTAGAGCTGCAATAAAAAAAAATCAGTCTTGGGTGGCTTTCACAATTAAAGAGAAACAGTGCATATTTGGTGCTCGGCCATGTATTGTTAAAAAGCTGAGGTCAAATCACGCCTAAGAACTGGTACTTTTTCTTCGGGCATGACTGCTACCAAATGGGTTTTTTTTCTAAATTGTAGGGAAAACGAGAAAATGGTTGCAATGAAACAACCAGATCAGACATACCAAAGAGGGGGCAGAGAACTTCTCAAGTACTGTCTTTTCTTTGTGTGTGACGTATCTGTGATGGGAAAGACCCTTACTTTGATTTACATCCGTTAACAACAAAAAGTAAACAGATGTGAGGCTCAGTGTGGCCGTTTTTAGTTTCAGATCCTGAAATGACCGTGGCTGAACAAGTACACGGAAAACACTGAACACTGACTTGGCCCGACAAGGCTCTCTTCTACGTTTTACTCATCCAGTTACATCCTTAAAAAAAAAAAAAAAAAAAAAAATCAAACTTTTACACTCTTTCTTGCATCATGGCAGCGCGACAGACTATCGAGAAGCAGCCACAGTGTCCTTCCGCACTTTCCGCCAAGGTTAGCGCACACTCCCAAACCCCGGCATTCCGCCCCGCAGGGGAGCTAGCAGAGAGCGCGGCGGTCGCGTGGCTGCTCTTCTGCGGCGGCGCCCTACGTCATCGCCGGCGCGACGCCCCGCTAGGGCGGGGCGGGGCCGGGCGAGAGGCGGGGCGGGTCCAGGGCGGGACGGGGCGGGGCGAGAGGCGGGGCGGGTCCAGGGCGGGACGGGGCGGGAGGCGGGCCGGGGCGAGTCCGAGGGCGGGGCCAGGGAGGGGCGGGAGCGGGGCGAGCCCCAAGAGGCGTCCTCGCTCGCCCTCTCATGGCCGCCCGTTTCCAGCCTTCGCGCCCTCGCTTGGCTCCCTCTCCCGGGGTCCGGCGCTGCGCGTGCGCCAACTTCCTGCCGCTAGGTCGGCCCCGCAGCGGGGGCGGCGACGACACCAGGGCCGGCGACACCAGGGCCGGCGGCGGCTGCGCACGCGATCTCCGCCTTCCCCAGCTCGGCTGGCCCTGAGGTCTCCCGCCCACCCGGCCGCCATGGCCGAGAAGGACTTCGCGGGGGAGCCGAGTCCTGCCTGCGTGGCGGCCTCCGCAGCGGCCCTGGAGGACCCGGACTCGCCTGGGACCCCGGACTCGCCTGGGACCCCGGAGTCCAGGGACTACGACAGCAGCTGCGTGTTCTGCCGCGTGGCGGCCGGCCAGGAACCCGACACTGAACTCTTGCACTGCGAGGTGGGCGGCGACAGGCCGGGGTGGGTGGGGACCCGACCGCCCTGCCCTGCCCTGCCTTGCCCGCTGAACCCTGACTCTGGGTGGACCCTGACGTCTCCCTGGGACCCCAGACGCCTGCCGCGGGCCCCTTGGCTGCCCTGTGGGCAGAGACGGTAGCCGTAGAGCCAGGCACCGTCGCCTCCCTCTGCACTTCAGTGCCCTGGCTTTTGGCGTGGGGAGTCTTTCTCCTCTCTAGATTGTCGTTTTTTTTTTAAATTCTGCATACTTCTGCGAGCAGAAAAATAAGATCGTGGATGTGGTGGCGAAGTGTGAGTTTGGCTGAAAAAAAATAGGCAGGGATGGGGTTTCCGGGACCGGATCGGAAGTCGGAAGTGTTCCTTGAGCAGCTCGTGGCTTGTAAGTGGCTACACCACTGAAGAAAATGTCTCCTCCCCCATCAGCGATGAGTCAGGTTCAGTCCTGTGCAGACCAAGGAAGGGCGGATAATCCGTAGCTGCTGCGAGTTCTAGAGTCCAATGGCCTTGTCATGCCTGGAAGTCATTATTCCGTAAAACTCCCCCTTTCCTCTGGCTCTAACTTTTTTTTTTTAATCCCATCCCGAATAAAGAGTTAATCAGTCCTTCTAGAGGGATTAATCATCTTGCACTTAAATTCTCATGTTGCAAACATGTTGCACTTAAATTCAGATGTTGTAAACATCTGAACCGATTGGACATATATAAGGTGTGGTTGGACATATATAAGGTGTGGTATACTTACATAATTAAGTATAGAGTAAATTATTTGATTTGGAATAATCAGAGTTACCAGCATTATGAAGAATTTGCTTGGGAAACCTTCCCAACAAAAGACAGAGAAAATTTCTCAATTCACAGATCTCTGTATGCTTTTCTTACTGTATTTTTCAAAATTCATTTAAGCAAAGAGTATTACCACATATTCTTAGCGGAGAGGATACCAGTTCCATTCCAAAGACAGTGTCTTACTCTTTGTGTATGAGACACAGGTATACATATAATGTACATAAATACCATGGCTGGCGTTCGTATCTCATGGTATTGACTTGCATTATCTTTAAGGGCTCTTAGGAACAGCTGGGCAGTTGTGGCACAAGCCTTTATATATACAGAGTGAGATCAAGTGCAGCCAAGGCTACACAGAGAAAAGGGGGGGGCTCTTAGAAATGGAAAATGGAAAAAAACCGAGAAACCCTAGATTAAATTTCGCCATGTTTGCACCCATACTTAGCAAATATCTCCGTGCTGATTTAACTCCTCTTTGGTTAATCATAATTGTCCCGACACCTTAGATAGCATGGTGCTAAGAGGTTCTTTAATTTGTGCTTCCTTGTTTTATACATCAAGGTACAATTATTAGGAAGAAATTATTGTAGCTGTTTTAAGCCAAATAGCCCATGGTGTGGTGGTTTTATCTTAACTTTTTCTAAAATATTCCATTGATAGCCGTGCTTATCTGCCACTTAGGCTGAAATAAAATGGATCACAGTGTAGTTTTTGTGCTTGTTATCTTAGATGACTAAAATTAATAGTATAGGTATGAGGCTCTCATGACATTGAATTCTAATTTCTAGAATGGAGAATGGATGGGTAACAGTGTATCCAGGGAATTTTGCTGAGAAATACTGTTTATTGATTTAACTTTTAATTTTTACTGAAGAAAGCTTACAGTAGAGATGGGAAAACGTATAGTGAAATTTAAAGCCAAAATTTCTTTTTTTCTTTTTGGTTTTTTAAGACAAGGTTTCTCTGTGTAGCTCTGGCTGACCTAGAACTCTCTCTGTAGACCAGGCTGGCCTCGAACTCAAAGAGATCCACCTGCCTCTGCCTCCCAAGCTCTGGGATTAAAGGAATGCACCACCACTGGCTAAAACTGAGATTTCTGGTAAAGAAGTTTTAATGAATTTTACTTATAACTGTTCCTTGAAATTGACTTAATATAATACATAACTCATGACAGAAGCTAAATCTTGTTTTTTGTGAATTTAAGTAAGGCACAGTCATAAAATTGCTCATAAGGATAAATTGTAACATTAATGCCATTTTCCTTTCGTAGATTTATAGTGCTTAAGTCACAGCAGAGCCGAATATGTTGAGACTTTTTTAAAATTTACTAACAAATATGCCTTCCTCTTTAGAACGAAGACCTAGTTTGCTTCGAAGATATCAAACCAGCGGCACATCATCATTATCTTGTGGTGCCAAAGAAGCATATTAGAAATTGCAAGGAACTAAACCGAGATCAAGTAGAAATGGGTAAGATGATAACAGTATGCTTTGTGGCTATATCACATTGAACTGTCTTTATATATGGCAGTGACAGTTAATAAGAAAATTATCAAGAAGAAACTAAGAGCTTTTCAAACATTCCTTTGTTTGTTTGTTTTTTGTTTTTAAGACAGTGTTTCTCTTTGTAACAGCTCTGGCTGTCCTGGAACTGGCTCTATACGATAGCCTGGCTTTGATCTCACAGAGATCCACTTGTCTCTGCCTCCCAAGTGCTAGGATTAAAGGCATGCACCACCATCGCCCTGTGAAACATTCTATTAAAAAAATAAATAGACATATTAAAAATAAGCATTTTGGGGGTTGGGGATTTAGCTCAGCGGTAGAGCCCTTGCTAGAGGCCCTGGGTTTGATCCTCAGTTCCAAAAAAAAAAAAAAATGCATTTTGTTTTTTAAATAATTTATATATTTTTATTTTATGTCCTCTGGCATTTTGCCTTCATGAATGTCTGTGAGGGTGTCAGATCTTGGAGTTACAGACAGTTGTGAGCTGCCATGTGGCTGCTGGGAATTAAGCCTGGATCCTCTGGAAAGAGCAGTCAGTGCTCTTTAAACACTGAGCCATCCCTCAAGCCCTAGAAAATAAGTTTTAAGGAGCTGGAGAGGTAGCTCAGTAGTTAAGAGTGCTTCTTGTTCTTCCAGAGTGCTCAATTTGTTCCTAACATCCATGTTGGGTTGCTCACAATTGCCTGCAACTCCAGCTCCAGGGGATCTGACATTCTCTTCTGGCTTCTGTGGGCCCCTTCACACACGCAGCATATACACACAGGCATACACACATAAATAACAATAAATCTTTTTTTTAAAAAAAGAGAAGAAAGTGAGTTTCAAAATCATCAAATTAAGTGTCTACCAGGGAAAAGGGTGCTGAGGATATTGCTTTGTGTAAATAAAACACTGATTGGCCAGTAGCCAGGCAGGAAGTATTAGGCGGGACAAGCAGAGAGGAGAAGGCTGGGAAGTGGAAGGCTGAGGCAGGGGGCGCTGCCAGCCGCCACCACGAGAAGATGTTAAGATACGGGTAAGCCATGAGCCACGTGGCAACTTATAGATGAATAGAAATGGGTTGATTTAAGATATAAGAACAGTTAGTAAGAAGCCTGCCACGGCCATACAGTTTATAAGCGATATAAGTCTCTGTGTTTACTTGGTTGGGTCTGAGCAGCCGCGGGACTGGTGGGTGAGAGAGATTTGTCCTGACTGTGGGCCAGGCAGGACTGGAGAAAACTCTAGCTACAAAAGGGAGCTGAAGAGATGGCTCAGAGGTTAAGAACACTTTCTGCTCTTCTAGAGGACCTGGGTTTGGTTTCCAGCACCTACATGGCAGCTTACAACTATCTATAACTCTAGTTTCACCGGATCCGACGCCTATTCTGACCTATGTGGACTGTCACATGGTGCACAGATATACACATACATTAAAAAATAAAAGTAATTAATTAAAAAATATCAGAAAGAGACAAGCAAAGACAAAATAAATATCCAAAAGGAAGTAAAGTTTTAATGAGCTTACTGTATCCCATAATATAATATAATTTCTTTCTTGTCTTACAGTTGAGAGCATGGTAGCTGTTGGTAAAGCCATTCTTGAGAGGAATAATTTCACCGACTTTACAGATGTGAGGTAAGTATGCTTTGCGTAGAAACCAACATTAGTTATTAATTTTTATGAAATTTGTTTTCCACGAAATAGGAAGTAGCAGTGGTAGAGTTTATACTTCAGATGTAGTATTCCTGGAAGTGAGAATGTAGTTCATTGAAGTATAAACTTAATAAACCTTCTGTTTATGCCTCAATATCTTCTGAAAACCTTGACTTGTACTATGGACAGACAAATGTATCTAAACAATAAATAGGTAAAATAGAAGTCCCCTTTTTGTTGTTCTATATCTTAATTCCTTTAAAATTGGGTAACGAGAATTTACTTATGCAAACTTACATGGTTTAAAAATTCATTGTTGGGCTGGCTGCTGGTGGAGCATGCCTTTAATCCCTTTAATGCACTCAGGAGGCGTGGGCAGGTGAATCTTGAATCGAGTCCAGCCTGGTTTACAGAGCAAGTTCTAGGACATCTAGGGCTCCATAGAGAAACCCTGTCTTGAAAACCAAAAGAACAAAACAAAACAAGAAGATGATTCTGTAGGTAACAGTGCTTGCAGTACAACCCTAAGGACCTGGGGTTGAGTCTCAAAATTCGAGTAGAAACCCAGCATGGCTGTAAGCTTACCTGTAGTTCCAATAGGTTAGGAGCAGAGACAGGAGGATTTCTGGGGCTTGCTGGCTGCCAGTCTGTCTCCAAGACTCAGAAGAAAGGTCCTGTCTCAAGATAGATGATAGACCAGGGCACCCAATGTCATTTAATGGAGATGCATGAGTATACATACCGGCCACACATGTACAAACACAACATTATTAGGCTTCTAGCGTGAAATTAACTTGAGTTCACTGCTTACTGAACTGAACTCTAGCATTTAACAAAGTTTGAGGAAACACCCATAACATTTAATTGATTTTTAAGAGTTTAAATGTTTTCTATTTAAAAGAATAATCTTATAAATGTTTTATAAGGCAAGACATTATTGAATTATTAACAAATAGTCTAAATTCTTTTAGTATTTAACAAACTTATCTGATGACAAGAAGCTTTTTGATTTTTTTTTTTTTTTTTTGGTGATGATCAGATTGCTCTTACTACAGGAATGTTGGTAACTGAGTATTTTGTTCGAGGTGAAAGCCTGCCATCTACTGGCTATGTCTTAAAGTAAAGGTCCACTACCTGAATGTCTAGTACATTTGCTTTGAGATTCATTACAGGAGCATGTCTTTGCAGAAGTAAGCTTCTTATGCTAAGTACCGAAGTGACTGGTGATAATGCAACTCCCACTTTCTAGGGGATGTATGAGGCTTTCTTTGATAAATGGTGTGTATTGTCTATGAACTTCAACATGAGGGACTTGGGGAATACTCAAGAGCATAAAGAAAACAAAAATGATCTGTGAATGGTAATTTGCTCACCTTTGGATAGTTTTAATCTTATGTGATTTACAAGTAATTTAAAACTACTCGAAAGTGATTTGTCAATAACCTCTTCTGTTTCAGAATGGGTTTCCATATGCCACCATTCTGTTCCATTTCTCATCTGCACCTTCATGTCATAGCACCAGTGAAACAGTTTGGCTTCTTATCAAAATTGATTTACAAACCAAATTCTTACTGGTTTGTCACAGTAAGTAATACAATCAAATACTGTTATACCAGCAGCATACCAACATATTTGAAGTGGTTGTTCTTTTTTTTTTTTTCGTGATAGCACTAACTAGACACACAGAGTTCTGTTTGGCTTGAACACTTATTTGAACAAACAGACATATCCAAAAATGTATACACTTATTTATTTATTTTGCATTGATGAATGTTGAACCAGGGTCGTCTTACGCTACTAGGCAGGATTTTCTTCTGTTGCTATATCTCAAACCCCCCACACCCCGATTTTGAGACAGGGTTTTGTGTGTCATCCAGATGGGCCTTGAAATTGGAATCCTCCTACCACAGTCTTCTAAGGATCTGGTACTGCGAGCTCATGCTACAATTCCTACTTCCAAGTAATATTTTTAATTTGAGGGAAATTTCTGGGCAATCTAATTCTATAAGATGAAAAACAGGAAATATATAGCAAAGCAGAGCTTTAAGAATTCAGATCTGGTTATAAATGCAGGCTTTTCTCACTTGAAAGATCATATACAGATTTTTTTAAAAAGCTCATATTCTTTTTGCTCTGTGGTACTGGGGGACTGAGTGCAGTTCAGTATTTTCATATTTCCTCTGCTGGTACATACATGCAGTCTTCTTCCTATCACACCCCTACCATAGTGGTCTGCTTATTGTCATCAAAGAAGCAACAGTAACACATCATCACTATCCAAAGTCCTTAGCGTACTTTGGGTTCCACTCTTACTGCTGTACTTTCTGTAGGTTTTGACAAATGTATGACATGTATCCATAATTGTAGGTTCACACAGAATAGTTTTACTTCCTTAAAAATCCTCTTTGCTTTGTGTCTTAGTTAGGATCTTATTACTGTGAAGAGACACCATGACCACAGCAACTCTTATAAAGGAAAACATTGAATTGTTGGGGGCTTACAGTTCAGAGGTCCATTGTCATCATGGTGGGAAGTATGGCAGAGTGCAGGCAGATGGTACAGGAGGGGTAGCTCAGAGTCCTACATCTGGATCTGCAGACAGCAGGGACATACAGTGAGCCACTAGGCCTGGCTTGAGCTTTTGAAACCCCCACCCAGTGACACACTTCCTCCAACAAGGCCACACACCTCCAATAATGTCACTCCCTATGAGTCTATGGGGGACATTTTCATCCAGGCCACCACACTTTGCCTCTCCGTTTTATCCTTCCTTCTTAGCTACCACCGATCTTTTTAATGTTTCCAAATTATTCCTCTTCAGAATTCTCTCTCTCTCTCTCTCTCTCTCTCTCTCTCTCTCTCTCTCTCTCCCTCTCTCCCTCTCCCTCTCCCCCTCCCCCTCCCCCTCCCCCTCCCCCTCTCCCTCTCTCTCCCTCCCTTCCTCCCTCCTTCCCTCCCTCCCTCCCTCCCCCGACTTTTTGAGACAGACTCTCACTATGTAGCTCTGGCTGTCCTGGAATTTAGCCCAGGCTGGCACTGAACTCACAGAGATCTGCATGCTTCTGCCTCCCGAGTGTTGGGATTACAGCATGTGTTACTACTTTGAGGCTTCAGAATTGCTTATAATTGGAATCTCACAGGATATAACCTTTTCAGATTGACTTATTTCATTTGGTAATATGTACTTGTTTCTTATGTATCTCATTTAAGAAATCTTCAATATTGCATGTATTTTTCTTGTAGAAACTTCTTAATATTTAATTTAGCCTGTTTTTATAGAGTTCTTTTACTATATATTATAAAAGTATTGTATTTTTTTTGTAAGTTACTTTTTAAGAACAAAATGTGTAGTTCTTTGCTCTTTGATGTCACAAGGACATAGTTACCTAATAGAGGCAGTAGTAACTAGAAAGAACCATATGTTCATGTTTGTTCTTTTTTCTTCTTATTGTTACAGGTTGATCATTTGCTTGAAACACTAAGAAAGTAAAAATGCAAACCATGGACAAGTTCCTTAACCTACAGTTAAGCTACAGTTTTGCTCTCTTTGGAGTCTAACTGCACTCTGAAGGTTTGCTGCTATACACAGCACTACAACTGAAGAGCCTTACAGTTTCCTTGAATGTCTGTTTTTCAGATCTGTAATACAGTTGAGTACTGAGTCACTGATTTCTTTGTTTTGATGCTTACCTATGTAAGGTTTTACACTTGAGATACTGTAACTAAATGTTTGTTTAGCACAAATCCTGCTAATCAAGATGCATTGTATATTTTTCAAAGTTCAGGTTTCATTTGTTAGTAGTCTTAATAATAATTTATGATGAGTAAATTGGCATAGAAAATTGAAACCTTTTTACAGTGAAGGAGAAGAAATTAGAAATCTTACGATAGTTTTATAGTCTTACACATACATTTTCAAAGTAAAGAATACCATGCTACCAATATTCTGATTTGATTATAGAAACATTTATATATGTGTCACTTTTTATTGGTTTCAGACACACACAGCACACACACACACACACACACACACACACACTCATATAATACATTAGTTTCCGTTAGCTATAGGGAAGATATCCTCTGAGTCTCTCAGTGAGTACCTGAAACCCAGGATAATACCAAACTATAATGTATCCTGTGCTTTTTCTTTATGTGTATACCTTAGACAAATAGTTTATAACAGGCATAGTAAGAGATTAATGACAATACTAATAAAGCAGTTATAAAAAGGTACAATTAAAATACTGCTAATGTTCTTGGTTGTGCATTGTTGTTATATTAAGTTGAATACAACTACTATGATGCTGTGACAGTTGATTTGATTACTCTAAGTGGGTAATGCATACAGACAGTGTGGATGATTTGTATCACAGGTGAGATAGAGTGGAATGGTGTGAAATTTCATTTTTCTGTTCAGAATTGAATACGATTTAAGATGTATGAATTGTTTATTTCTGGCCCTTCGTCTGATATTGTGGGTTAGTCATAGATAACTGAAACTGTAAGAGCCAGGTCATAGATGGTGAAACTTTAGATAAGAGGGAACTACTTTCATGTAATTTTAAATGAATATAGTAACCAGCAACATGGTTATCTTAATAAAATTTATGTGTAATTTTATCTGTCAGGAGATAAGGAAGAAACACAAATTAGTAATATACGAAAACTGACAGAAACTGTTGTCATAAGGTATGCTTTTGTATCAAAGGAAAATGAAAGTAATTAGTGGTTAGATTCAGTCTTATTATGAAAAAAGACTTGGTTTGAAAGAAGAGACATAAATAGGGAGTTTATCTTGCTAAAATAGTGCTAATATTATTGGTATATTATTTAGTGAAGAGTGTTTATTGAGAGTTGTCCTTTGGCTGTGTCTACAGACACAGTAGTGACTGAAGGTAGATGAGGGCTTGAAAGATGATTCCACATTGTTCCAGTGTCTAGTAGTGTTATGTATGCAGCAGGAAAGGGACATGAAGACTAATGCATTGTAGAAATCAGCTAAGATTTCTAGTTTATTGTTTCGGCATGATGTTAAGTGATTTTAAGTAACCAACTATTTGTTACAAGCTTGATTACAATATCTGTAGTCTGGTGTTGTCTATTTTGATTAAAATTCATTAATTCAGCAAATATTTTTTAATATTTAATAAGTGCCAAACATGATTGGCATCCAGAACTAAAGACATGATAGAGGTCATTTGCCAATGCTACGGGGTGAGGCAAAAATAATTTATTTGTTTTAATGTGTTAAGTGTGATCATGTCCAGAGAAGAGGTCTTGAAAGTGAGACCACTACTGAGAATAGGTAGTAGGGAGCCAATACCTAAATTCAAGACTCAGTGTTAGGCAGGCAAACTGTGGTGGAAAGCTGAGAACCTTGACGTCTGTTTCCACTGTTAATCTATACAGATGTTTGAGTTTCAGATTATTCACTAAGGGTGGAAAAAGGAATTTGCATGTAGAGGCTATGGGCACTCAAAATTAGATTTCTAGGTTTTACAGCACGGCCTTGTATAATAAATTTCTGATCATTTACATAGCTAACAATCACAATGTTTTCTATACAGCAGAGCTATGACACACACACTTCAGGAGAGGTGCAACCTTTGAATGTTTCACTCTGAACTTGTAGTGATGTAATTGACCACATGATGATAGTACTTGAAAGGTGGTCAAGGGATTTTTCAAATGCCTTTAGGGACCTTTAAAAATGTAATTAGTAGGTTGATTGCGTTTGTATAGATTTATCTCCTCTCATGGGGGGAGGGCGGCAGAGTGGGTAAAGGTGCTTACTGCCCGATAGTGAAACATCCTGAAAACCTGTGTTTGATCTCTGAATTTATGTGAAGGTGGAAAAGAAAAGAAAGGAGCCTCCAAAGTTGTCCTCTGACCTGGATTTCCCCATCCATTATAAATGCACTGATGATAACAAAATTGAAAAATAAAATCCTTGAAAGAACATTTTTAATGTATACTTTGTTTACTTATAAAGATGAATAATCAAATTACAGTTAATATCCACTTAGCCTTTTTGGTAGCATTTGGCTACTTGTTACCTACCCACAACATCAATTCAAAGCCAAGCTAATTAATAATGTGTCTTAGTCACTGTTCTATTGCTGTGAAGAGACACCATGACCAAGGCAACTCTTATAAGAGAAAACATTTAATTGGGGCTTGCATACAGTTTCGTAGGTTTAGTCTGTTATCAGCATGGTGGCATGCAGGCAGCTCAGGAATAGTATCTGGGAGCTGCATCCTCATCTGTAGACAGAGAGGCACTGGGCCTGCCATGGGTTTTTTGAAACCTCTAAGTCCACTCCCAGTGACACACTTTCTCCAACAAGGTCACATCTACTCATCAAGGCCACACCTAATCCTTCTAATTCTTCTCAAACAGTTCCATTCCCTGGTGACTAAGCATGCAAATATATGAGCCTATGGGGTCCATTCTTATTCAAACCACCACATAACTTGTCTTTAAAATGTTTAAAATGTTGTATTGAAGACATTATTTATGCATGTGATACTGATGTGTAATAAAATTATTATGATAAAGTAACTAGAAGAAAATGAAAATAAAAATGAAGAAGTAATATGTCAAATTTTCCTTCTCTGCAATTTTAAGTATTACTGAAATTCAGAATTCAACTCAAAGATGTTTAATAAATTGGCTGAACTGTATAAAAAGTTTTATCATTGCAGATGGAGACACACCTTTTCTTTCATATAAAGAATCAAAGATCAAGAACTATCTTAGTTATTCTATTGCTGTGAAGAGACACAGTGACCAAAGGAGCTCTTATAAAGGCAAACATTTAACTGGGGGCTTGCTTACAGTTTTAGAGGGTTAGTCCATGGTCGTCATGGCAGGAACCAGACTCGAGGGTGCTGGAGCAGTAGCTGAGAGCTTTACATCCTGATCTTCAGGTAGCAGGCAGAGAGGGGGACACACTGAGGCTAGTCCAATGACATACCTCCAAAAAGGCCATACCTCCTCCAATAAGGCCACACCTCCTAATTTTTCCTAAACAGTACTACTAACTAGAGACCAAGCATTCAAACATAAGCCTATGGAGTCTATTCTCATTCAAACCACCACAATAAGCTTATGATGGAGAATTTTAAATACTGCAAATTATGCAAGAGCAATTTAAAGGTGCTGTAAGTCAACTTGGAGCACCACAGTTAAATGCCAAACAAGCAACTGAGATTTATTTTTTACAGTTCTGCAATTTAGAAATCTTAAGGTTGGGTGCCCGCACAACCGAGTCCTGATGAGAGCCCTCTTCCTGGCTGACTTATGGCCGCCTTCTCCTTATGCTCTTGCAGGGTAGAGAGAGACACAGAGGAATCTCTCTGGCATCTTTTCCTTTAAAGGCGTCAATGCCATGTGAGTCCCTCAGGATCTCACTCCAACCTAACTGATATTCACAAGTCTATAATACCACCAGCGAGTTAGGTACAGGCACCTAGCTATATGAAACAGAGGGGCACAATTCAGCCTTTGCTGCAAAGAATGTGAACAAATTTATTTAAGACCTCCGTTTAGATGATGACAACGAGGAAGAGATGGAGTCTAATATGTCTGCCTCTGTCTGCTCCCTGGGCGCATCCTCTCCTTCAATAATCCCCTCTCATGTTGTCAGCTGAGTGTAAAGGACTCCCAGAACCTACCTTCAACATTAATCCTGATCCTCTACTTTGGAACCTGAGCTTTTTTAAATTGAATACTAAAATTTTAATCAGAGATAATGTAACTGTTAAAAGTGTTACACCCCCCCCCCAGTTTGTCCTATGTATACTTGGAGTGGGGGTTGAGTGTGGTGATATTTTATTTGTGCTGAAATGTGATATTTTATTTGTATGTTAATAAATAAATAAATAAAAAGAATCAGCTCCTCACTGATTAGCTAGTTAAAACTTCACAAATAAAAATGGAGCTCTGTTCATTAATCATGCATTAATTAAACCATTGCATCTGTTTCCTATCCTCAATCCTTTCTTTTGTTTTCCCTATCTTTGCCGTTCACAACTGCAGTCTTTCAGTGCTCAAATTCAGTGTTGGACTCACTGTAGACTCTTTTTTTTTTTTTTTTTTTTTGAGACAGGGTTTCTCTGTGTAGCTTTGCGCCTTTCCTGGAACTCACTTGGTAGCCCTGGCTGGCCTTGAACTCACAGAGATCCACCTGCCTCTGCCTCCTAAGTGCTGGGATCAAAGGTGTGTGCCACCACCACCTGGCCACATTGTAGACTCTTTTTACGCTTCATAGCCAACCTACTACCACATCTGCTGGCAATATATTTATAATTTGGCCACTTCTTACCAGTGCTGTGATCATGGCCTGGTTATCATTTCTTAACCTATACTATGGCAGGAGCTTCCTTCTGGTCTTCTAGCCTTTTTTTCTTGTTTACTCTACAGTCTATCCACAGCATATCACACCAACAAACATAATTGTTTGCTTGAATGTTCTCTTATGCCTCCTGGCTCCTAAAGTCTTTGCCCTCAGATTTGTGCAGGTTTGGGTACCGTGTATTGTCATGATGGCACCTGGCTAAAAGTTGGCTCATTGCTCTCAGTTCCAGTGTCTGTGTTTGCAGACACTTATCCTTTCTTCTTTTGAATATTCCTAGACTCTCATCACTGGCCTCTATGCCTCCACTGTCTCTCTGAGAGTTTTCATCAGAATTTTTACTAAATCAAGTGACTAAATTACTAAGTTGGGTTCAGTGGTAGAATGCTAGTTTAGTGTTACATGAGGTCTTCTGTTCAATATACACACACTCACCAAATTGATCATGTACTATTTTTGCTCTTCAAAACTTTACTCTTTATCCTCAAGACTATTCGTTAGGCTTTTTAGCTTTATTTTCTGAACTTACATTCCACGTACCAGTCGTTTACTGTTACAACAAAACCACTTCTTTGAAAATCATTTACCCCTTGAATGCCAAGTTCATACCTGACTTTGTAAGGTTTTCTCTGGTACCTTTCATTCCAAGATGCAACCATACACTTTTGCAGCTCCCATACACAGTATTTTATTTTCCTAGCATAGGCTTTCTATATAGTGTAGCCAAGATATGACGGGGGTCCTTCTTGTCATTGGATTTTGACGTCTTTTTGCAGTTGAGGGAACTCCTTTTTACATTTTCTATATCTATTACTGTAGTATTTTATTTATGTGTCTGGCAGCAAATCCACTGTATCCCTTATGATGTTGATAAAGTTACCGTAACACACTCAAGTTTTACTGAGGAGCCTATCAGTGTATTAGTTACTTTTCTATTGCTGTGATAAAACACCAAGGACAAAACAACTTACGGAAGGAGGTGTTTATTTGGGGCTTACGGTTCCAGAGGGTTAAGGGTCCCATCGCCATCACAGTGAAGAAGCACAGCAGTAGAGAGGCATGGCGACTGGAGCAAGCTGAGAGCTCATGTTTTAAACTTCAAGCAGAAAGTAGAGAACTTGAAATGGGGTACATTTTTAAGTTCTTAACATTGGTTCCCAATGAGCAAGGCCACACCTCTTAAGTCTTCCTCAAAGAGTGCCACCCCCTGAGAACCAAGCATTCAAATGCTCCAGTGAAGCCATCACAATCAGATAACTTTCAATCCAAAAATCAGTGTGATAGCCTGCATGTAGGCTGATCTTCCTAGTCTTGTTTACTTGGTGGTATCCATATCCATTATACATTGTGTGAAACTCTGAGTTTCTAAATCTAGCCACACGAGATACTTAAAGAATTTAATAACCAAATTGACAAGGCCATCAGCAAGTGTCGTATAGCTCCTTCACCTTGCTGACTTTTCTTCTCAACATTCCTTTAGAACAAGTTCCTCTTTCCATTAGACTTGTTTTTAATATTCTTGGGAGCTTTAATTGTAGCCAACGTTCCTGGCCCACATGAAGTCATGTCTTTGGAGAAGGTTCTTTCAGCTTAGCTCAACCAGACAGACATACTTATTTGTAAATTTGTAGTCCTCAGTTTATTATTATATTTAAATCATGGCAGAATTGATTGAGAGAGAAAGCTGACTCTTCAACTCATTCTCTTTTTTTTTTTTTTTTAATGCACAGAACTTTCTTTACCAGTAGGGAATTATCAGGGTTTGCAGTGAGGGCCTCAGATTTGTTCTGGGGAGTCTTGAGACCAAGGGATGGGATTTACTGGCATGTGCCTTCATGCCTGTGTAAAATTTTGGCCCTAGGGCATATGAAGAGAACTTTTCTTCTCATTGGTTCTCTGTGATGCCCAATCCCTTTTCAGGTGTTGGGTACTCAGCCTGAGACACATGCATGCATGGTTTGGCATTACTGTATGAATTCTTTTTTGAGCACTTGTTAACTTTTTAGTTCTTTGATTTTGTGTCCTGTAATTAGAGTTTTCCTGCCTTGCCCACAGTCAGGACAAATCTTTGTCACCCGCCAGTCCCACAGCCGCTCAGACCCAACCAAGTAAACACAGAGACTTATATTGCTTACAAACTGTATGACTGTGGCAGGCTTCTTTCTAACTGTTCTTATAGCTTAAATTAATCCATTTCCATAAATCTATACCTTGCCACGTGGCTTGTGGCTTACTGGCATTTTCACATGCTGCTTGTCCTGGCAGGTGGCTGGCAGTGACTCCTTCTGCCTTCCTGTTCTTTTATTTCTCCTCTCTGTTAGTCCCGCCTATACTTCCTGCCTAGCCACGGCCAGTCAGGTTTTATTTATTGACCAATCAGAGCAACTTGACATACAGACCATCTCAGACACCTGCACTCAGGCTTGTGGTCCTAATAATCCTCTATGCGGACCTGCTGGGTAAAGCCACGAGGAACCCAAGAACGGGCTCCCACAGGACATACAGAACATCCCACAGCACTTTTTTTTTTTGGGGGGGGAGTACAAACTGTAACCACATCCCGCAGCAGTGTCCTATTAGTCTCATAGCTGAAGTGGCATGTTATAATTACAACACAAACTCCTCTCCTGTTCTTGTGTTCTAATAGACAGCAGTGCCAGGGTCTTCACTACTTGTAGAATATCAGTCTTGAAGAAGGAGTCCTTTCTAAGAGGACTGCTGTGTCTCCTTCCCAAATTCCCCATCTTATCAGTTTAGGACACAACGCCCTTATATAATAAATACTTTGGGGCTCGAGACTGCCACCTTTTTCTAATTCTGGGCTCAGTCTCTGTCTTAAGGTTTCCATCGCTGTGAAGAGACACCATGACCATGGCAACTCTTATCAAGGAAAACATTTCATTGTGTGTGTGTGGGGGCTTACAATTCAGAGGGCCATTATTATCATGGTGAGTAGTATGGCAGTGTGTGTTGCGGGCAACAGGAACATATCATAAGAACTCAGCTGGTTATGGCAAAGTCACTACCTGGAGGAATCAGGGAATTCCTCCAGAGGAAGCCAAATCCCAAGGAGTTTTTTGGTGTTACTTGGCTTGTTATATATCATCTGTCTTCTGTTATGAAAATCATGTGTGCCTTCATAGTTTTCCTAATTGACTTTTCCCTAAGAAGGGCTGACAGTGTGGACTGATCACTCTCTGGACATACACATTCCAGGTATTTGGAGAACAGCCTCAGGAAAGGCTTTCTCTGGAATCAGATATCTCCCTTAGCCACTTTCAAGGATTACAGGAAACACCACCCAGGTGGGCCCCCAACTTCTGAGGATAACAATGATAACAGCCTACCTGCAAGTCTCCTGACTTAAATTCTACAGAGAGACACCACCCAGGGGGCGCCCAACTTCCGAGGACTAACAGTGATAGCAGCCCCACAGGCAAGTCTCCTGACCTAAGGTAAATTCCACAAAGAGACACCGCCTAGGAGAGGTGGACGTTAAGTAATAGCTTTACACAATTTAGCTCGGACTCTCCCTTTATATACTGGGAATTCCAGGGCATGAGAGGGAGAAGAGAAAAGAGAGTGGAAGAACTAGACGGGTAAGAACGTGAGAGGAACAAACAGATGAGGAAGAACTAGACTGAAGGGCTAGAAGAGAGTACCAGAGGAATGAGATGGAAGATGAGGAAGAGACAGATGGGGAAGTACTAGCTGGGTAAGAACAAGCTGAAAAGGGCCTAGATGAGGCAGAATTAAGATGAGAGAATTAAGATAGAACTTAGAGGGAGTAATAGAGAGACATCAGGCAAGAAAGGAGCTAGACATGAGAACAGAACTGAAGCTGTGTATAAAGGATATTATGCCAGAGGAATTAAAGCAAGTGGAGTATAGAGCTCGGTGTGCTGAGATTCTATTTCCTGAAAATAGTCCTTGCCGTTAGTAGTTCTCTCTCCTGAGCCCCTGGGATGTATAATATTAAGGCCGGTCCAGCTAATATTATACAGGAAGTGTGCATGCAGACATGGTACGGGAGAGGTAGCTGAGAGTTCTACATCTGGACTGGCAGGCAGCAGGAAGAGACAGTGAGCCACTAGGCCTGGCTTGAGCTTTTGAAAACTCAAAGTCCAGCCCCTCACCAGTGACACACTTCCTCCAACAAAGGCCATACCTACTTTGACAAAGCCATACCTAATAGTGCCACTCCCTATGAGCTTATGGAGGCAATTACATTCAAACTACCACAGTCAGATTGCTGATTACCTACATCTGTACAACTCTCAAAGTTCTGAGAGAAGCAGTCGCCAGCCACCACCTCAGAGAGAGGAACCTGGGGCCTCCTGCTCATCTGTGACTAATGAACTCTAAGCATCTAACAGTGATAGTGGGCCAGAATAGTCTGCTTCCCATATTGAAAATCGTGGCAAGACGGGGAAGATGTTGTATGATATTGGGGAAACCCAGACTACCTGTTAAGGTTCTTGGTCTCATTAATAAAAGAATTGAAGGACAGGCAAAAAAAAAAAAAAAAACAAAAAAAAAAACCCAAAAACAAAAAGCAGAAGCTTGAGGACAAAAAAGGGAGCTCAAACAGAAGCCTGACTATTGACATTTCAAAAGAAAACTTACAGGCAAGTTGTAAGTCTTGAAGCCACACAGATGAGAAAGGAGGTCTGCCACATGGAGACAGGCAATCACACGCTTGGGAGAGGAGCTTTAGGCAAAGAGCAAAGTAGCTCAAAGCATTTGTTAAAGAGAGTTTAAAAGCATACTTAAGCTCTGGCCACCACCTAAAAGAAAAAGAAAGAAAGAAAAAAAGAATAGTTATATCCTTTTAAGTCAGGACCCAGAAAGGCAGGTAGACCCAGCAGAATGTCCTGGCAGCTGGTTCGCAGGGACTGCACCAGGGAGTGGGAATTCTGGGAAGGCAAAGTATATACATCTCCTTGACTGCAGGTAAGCCCTCATCCTTGCTCCATAAAGGATTTTCAGGTGTAGCCTGTTGGGGTAAAAGCACCCACAGTCATGTAAGTAAACCGTCACGGATGCTCTTGAAAACTCAGTAGTAAACTCATTGTTTTCCTAGAGTGAGTTTTGGTGATATTGTGCCTTGATTGTTTCTTGGTATTTTGGGAGACAGGGTAGATGTTGCTTACATGCACCTTGTGAAGGAATTTTAGCAACACTAACAAACGCAAATCTCTCTCTTTTAAAGCAGGAATTCTCATTAAAACAAATCAAAAACTTTCTCATGCCATTTATTGACCCCATGCAATAGGCTATATTTTGAAGTGTAAATATTATTACACCTAATCCTTGTAACAGTCATTTGTAGGCAGCAATATTCCAGGCTTTATAAGAAAACAGAGGCTCCGAGATCTTACAAAATTTGCTAAGATCACAGGGATGATAAATGGTGGAACTGAGGTTTGAGTTATGAGGGTTACCACACTTGGACTGTTTTGAGCACTACCACTATGCATTGACTGTTTCTGACACATGGTGCTCTTGAAAAGTTTTTTGCAAAAATCACAAAAAGTACACTCAATGTTAAAGCCTGGTGCAGGCGAGGCCTAGCATTTTGGATAGGTAGAGGAGTCTACACAGAACAGTGAACTTCCGGTCCAGTTCTGAGTTGGGTTGAGCAGGGAGTCGGAAGTACTCCAAGTGGAGCATCACCGGGAACTGCGAGGGACGACGGCGGCCGGGCCCCCCTAAAACAGGGCACCTCTCCCAAAAGAAGCGTCTCAAGGAAGCGCGGCCTCCGGGAACCGCAGGATCTAGTTCCGCCGGCTACTCCCACTCAACCCGAACCCGGACCCCGGGAGGGAGGTGTGCCAGGGCGGCGCGCTCCAGGCCGAGCTTCCGCTTCCGGCCCCCCGGGCTCCGCCTCAGCGGAAACTCGGCTCCGGGGACGAGAAAGAGGGGGGACCCGCGTTAGCCGCGCAGGCGCACGGCAGCCTCTGCCATGGCGCTGCCGGGCTCCTTGAATAGGTATCTGCTGCTCATGGCACAGGAGCATCTGGAGTTCCGCCTGCCGGTGAGCCGTCCTGGGGTGCCTGACGCGGCGGCTCGCACACCGGCTTCGGGGGTCGGGGGGCAGCCGCGCCCGCGTGCGCATGGGTTGGGGCGGGGGTGAGGTCGTCGGTGGGACTGAGCTATCTCAGGCAACCTTCCCCCGGGGCCAAACCTTGTCATTCAGCCCCCCCTGCACGTGCGCCCGGCCCCGCCGGGCAGCAGGAGACCCTCACCAGGCCCTCCAAGACTCTGCTTCCAACCGAGGACGCAGGCCTCCCCCCGAGGGCACCCGGTGGCGTGTGACAAGTGTCAAGAGTATGAAGTTGAGGCTTGGTGCAAGGCTTTTGAGGGTGGTCCTTGATGCCAAGTTGGGAACCAGCTTTTGATTGACTCAAGAAACGTTTTTTTTTTTTTTTTTTTTCTCCCCAGAGCGCCCTTAAATCGCGTGATCCCGGCGGTGAGGATGTGTTTCACTGATAGATAGCTCTGCCCTTAAAGAGCGTACTGTTGTCCATTTAGGCTGGGGGTCAGCAGACACCTCAGCCCAGTTGTAACCTTGCCAAGTGCAGGGATGGGGTGACCAGCACGGATGGGAGCTTTGAAAGAGCGAGTCTTATCCACTGAAGGGTGGGGGCTTTCAGTGGTTTCGTTGAGGGGATGACTTTTGAACTCCAGGATTAGTTAGCTGGGCCAAGGAATTAAGTACAGTAGAAGTATAGTATCAGCTGTTGTCCATGACTGGTCACCAGTTAAGTGGCAGAGAGTCGTAAGGAGAGAGGAGAAGTAGGTTGATGGACCAGAAAAAAAGCAGGCTTGAGAACTCTGTAACTTGGAAGAGGGATTACAGTGTTTAAAAGTAAAGGGGCAGAATTAGATTGTTTTTAATAGGAAAGCAAAAGGAAGGGTGGGCTTGCGAGGAATAAGCCTGGAGTTGAGACTGTTTAAGAATCTGTTGGAATGTTAAATGATTAAAAATTAACCTAGTGTGAGCAATAAGAGGGTAGGATAGAATCTCATCGCAGTGTAGGAGAGGAGATCTCATTACAAGTGGTTGTGAGCCACCATGTGGTTGCTGGGAATTGAACTCGGGTCCTCTGGAAGAGCAGTCGGTACTCTTAACCACTGAGCCATCTCTACTGAGCCATCTCTCCAGCCCCCTTCCTTACTTTTTTTTTTTTCTTTTTTTTTAAAAGATTTATTTATTTATTTATTTATTTATTTATTTATTTATTTATTTATTTATTATGTATACAGCATGTATGCCTACAGGCCAGAAGAGGTTACAGATGGTTGTGAGCCACCATGTGGTGCTGGGAATTGAACTCAGGACCTCTGGAAGAGCAGCTAGTGCTCTTAACCACTGAGCCATCACTCCAGCCCCCCTTCCTTACTTTTGTAAGTGTACACACAGGTTAAAAAAAAAGTGGTTGGCCAAGTACAAATGCTTGGAAGCGTTGACGTTAGAGGACAGCCGGAAGAGGAGACTGTGCAGGGTGACAGACGTAAGGGCCTCAGACATGAGGAGAGCAAAGGTTTAGAGAGCAGAGACGAGGAGCACTGAATGCATGTGCTTTGTGGTTCAAAAGGAAAGTTATTCTCTGCGAAGGTAAGGAGGGAAGGGAAGGTAGACGTCTCATATATCAGAATATAAGATGGGAAAGTATAAGATGAGTTATAGATTGAGGGGGGAGGGGTCTAGGGAACAGACCGGAGGAGAGAACGGAACTTCAGTCACCACCATTTGGTTTTTCGAGACAGGGTTTCTCTGTGTAGCTTTAGAGCCTTTCCTGGAACTCGCTTTGCAGACCAGGCTGGCCTCGAACTCACAGAGATCCGCCTGCTTCTACCTCCCAAGTGCTAAGATTAAAGGTGTGTGCCACCACTGCCCGGCTCAGTTGCCACTGTCTTGATTGCCATAATATCACTGTTTCTGTGCTGATCTCTGCCCATGACATCTACCCTGTCAGGTAGCTGTGATAATGTGCATGTGAAGAAATGGAGAGTCAAAGGATGTGGTAGCATTGAGAAGATCTGAAAATCGAATTGTAGTCTTACTCCCGTGTTTCATGATGTCTCCTATTCAAATTTGTGTTATTCATGTTGGAAAGGAGCCTTTGGGCTGTCTTCACTGATTTACCTATTGTCTGTGCTAGTTTGTGATACACACACACACACACACACACACACACACACACCTCTTAAGAATATTTTTATTCTTTGAAATTTTCATGCAATTTGTTTTGATTGTGTTCACCTCCAATTCCTGCTAAAACTCATTAACCTTCTAATACAAGAAACAATTTGATGCATAGGCAAAGGAAAAAAAAAGTAGTAACGCATGTTGTTCAGATCTCCCATTCTTTTTGGTTTGGAATGGGACACTTGATGATGTGGCTGTCTTTCTCTCCTGATGGCTGTGGGCAGAGTGTTAAGACCATCTGGCAGGGAGGAAAGGAGAATGTCTGCCACCAGCAGCGGGAGCACTTAGTTCTTCTTAGTTACTTCCTCCCTAGGGCCACTGTAAAGGATTAGAATCCATTTGCTATATATTTTTTAAGGAAACAGATTGTCAGTGTTGAAGGCAAACTATTTGCGTACTCATCCTGCGTTTGTCAGTACAGAGGGATTCCTTAGAAAGATGTATGCACTGTTTAATCAGATTTCCTCTTTGCATGCATGTTACATTTAAAATATCTGCTGTGGGCAGGTATGGTGGCACACTCCTGTGATCCCTGCCTTTGGGAAACGGAGGCAGGTGAATCAGGAGGTCACAGCATCCTTGGCTCTAGGAGACTCTGTCTCAAAAAATAAACAAAAATAAAAGACTCACTGTACTAGTCTTTTCTACTTTTATTGCTATTGGGAAAGGAGGTTAACCATGAACTTGTACATACTGACTTCACAGTTATGCTCCCTAGCTAATTATTTCTTTTTTCAAATGTCTTCAAATCATGTTTAATAATTGATTTTATTTTAATTAGTTGATTGTCTTATTTACTGATCTGTAGTGTCTATAAACTTTTTCTACCTCCCAAACCAGGACAGGACAGTTTCTGATGAAATACTTTTGCAGCTCATGTATAAAATTTCTCAGAAATTGCTTAATCATGGTTAGGATGGCACAGCTCTCCTCAGAACCCCACATTTAATTGCCTGATGTTGAAGCCTAAATGCCTCAAGTAGATCTCAGCCTACTCTTTGATTTCTATTATTAGAGATGTTTTTCATAGCAGACTGAATAATGTGCACGCGGGCACGCTTCTTGGTGGTGTACGAAATAGCTGGCAGGAGTCACGAAACGGCACAGAGCTTTATTGTGACTCATTACTTGAGAGAGTCTGGTTGGAGGCATCGTGGAGTGCCTTAGTCTGTGGCGGGATTATGAGGAAGCCGCTTGTTCACTTGACACACACCAAGAAACGGAGCAGGTTGCAATCATGTGGGAATAATCTGCAAATCCTGCCTCTTAGTGAAGGACTTAGCCATCCTGCCCTGTAAATGTGTCATCATTCAAAGCCGCTCCACAAGCTAAGGGCTGAGAGTTAAAACACAAGCCCTTGGGGCCATTTCTTAATCAGACAATAACAATATATATATTTTCTCTGTATTTTCAATGCAGGAAATAAAGTCGTTACTCTCACTGTTTGGAGGCCAGTTCACTAACAGTCAGGAGACTTATGGAAAGGTAAGATGATTTTTTTTTTTAAAGGGAATAGGTAATTTATTTTGGAGCCATTTTGAGTGACCAATGGCCTGAGAACCCAGATTTAGGTTATCCCAAATTCCATGTTCCAGTGTGGAAGCTTCATGGTTTTACAGAACAAAGGAAGTCATAAATCAAGGTGAGGTTAAAATATGTTGGTCGGTGCATCAGAGAGGTGGTTACAGCAAGATGGAGGAAGACTCGCTGGAGGCCTAAAGTGCTGCCTGGTGCCATTCTTCGTTTTCGGATTGGTGGACGCTAGTAGTCTGCTGAGTTACTAGATTTCAAAGGGTTTCTATCTGTTAGCCACAGGATGTTAGTTTTGATACAGAGGTAGACCAGGCTAAAGCTAAGCCCAAGATGAGGTACTGCAGTTCCATTAGTACTCAGTTTCTGCAGACGCAGCGTCTTCCAGGAGCTCTTCACAGTTGCCCCCGTTGGCCAAGCTTCACATTTTTGCTCTTGCAGGGGCTGTATATGATTTATAAGTTCCTTTGTAGCTAGGAAGGCTCATTGCTAGTATCTGTTGTAGATGGGGCTGAGTCGTGGGCAGGACAGTAGTTCATGGGAGAGGAATAAGCTGGTAAAGACCTGTAAGGAAGAAACTCCTGGATTGTATCAAAACTATTAATCATCATGATCTGGATCTGCAGTATTTCCTTTTACTCTTTCTTTATCTGGTACAGCGTTTATGTGTGACATATAATAGGGTTCCTGTACCTAAAATTAAGTAATTAAGAGCAGTTTGGCCTAATGGAGCAAAGGTAAGAGATGAAGGGAGATATATTTAAAAATAACTAAAATGTACATATTTTCACGTAGATTGACTATAATTTCCCCTGTATTTACAGTTATTTGTGCTCTATGAACTGTCTTATATATTTTTCAAGGTTAGAAATGAGTTAGAAATGGAAGGTGGCACTGTAATTTTATACCCCCCTTTAAATTAGTAAAATAAAAATAATCATTTAATTAAATTTTAATCCCTGCTAATTGTACTATATGGCATTTAAGATACTAACTAAATCAAGAACCATCATCAGTACATGTTGTTATTAGAGATTGGTATCTTTTTTATAATTTGGATAAGAAGAGCTAACCCAAATTTTGAGTATCTCTAGGTAGAGTAAATGGAGTTAAAATTTAATTTAATAACCAATTTTTTTTATCCAAATTATAGTGAACTGTGGAAATACACACACACACACACACACACACACACACACACACACATACACACACACAGTGGAAATACTTGAATCTTTTAAACACTGGATTTAAATAAGGTAGGGGTTTAGGGTAAGCAAACAGTCACAACAGAAAGACATCATCAAGTGAAAGGACATGATATCTTCATTTATAGCTTCATAAAAATCAAGATTTGCCTTAGTTTATCACTTAGAAATCTGCCAGGAGACAGACATGGTGGCTCATGCCTTTAACAGCTGGGAGGCAAAGGCTGGAGGATCTCTGAGGTCAAGGCCAGCCTTGTCTACGTAGTGAGGTTCGGGACAGCCAGAGCTATGTAGAGAGACCCTGTCTCACCCTCTCCCTCCAAAAAAGAAGTAAGCCAGGTGGAATAATAAATATCATAAACAATTAAAAAAAGTCTGACTACCTTAAAGTCAAAATTTTTAAGAAACAGAAAGTGAGAGAAATTTTTAGTTACTTAGGAGACTCCATTGGTCAGTGGCATTGAAGATGAGTATCACCCTGCATTTTTTTTTTTTTCTTCTGGTTTTTCAATACAGGGTTTCTCTGTGGAAAAGTCCTGGCTGTCCTGGAACTCACTCTGTAGACCAGGCTGGCCTCGAACTCACAGGGATTCACCTGCCTCTGCCTCCCGAGTGCTGGGGTTAAAGGTGTGTGCCACCAACGCCCGGCTTCATCCAGCATTTTTGAAATCCACTTGAATGTGCTCTCAGATGATGTAGGAAAGTTCAGGTAAGGTGGACTTAGAGTAGGTCGTATATAGTATGTGTCCACAACCTTTGGTGGCTGAGCTGTCTCTCCCTACATAATAATTTTAAAACACTAGGATGTTTATTTTGTTTGAATTATTTTGAGTAGTTCTGTAGTGTAGTGTCAATATCAGAAGAAGAGAGATTAAATATGACAGCCTCATCTTTTTCTTGCAGAAGACCAGAGGCCTTAAATTAAAGCCCTCTGTTAATGGCCTTTTGTTCCCAAGTGACTCCCTCACTGCAAAAAGAATGGCGGGGAGACTGTGGATATGCTGTGTGAGAGTGATGAACTAAGGTCAGAGCACTGCTGTGCTCAGCCAAGTTTTGACAAGGGGTTGTAAGGGTGGAGCTTACCAGCCTGTTTTTGAGGGTGCTGGGACAGAGGATTAAGAAGCCTTTGCTGATATCTTAAATAAAATGATAAAATAATTGAAGTTAATAACAATAATCTACACCATGGCTTTACATCATCTTTAATTCATAGGATGCCCAGGGCCACAGCTATCCAGAAAATGAGTGACCAGGCTGGGCATGGTAGCATACTCCTGTAATTCTTTCATTTGGGAAGTTAAGACAAGAAAGTGACAAGTTTGATCCTAGCCTGGGCGGCTCAGTGAGACTTTATCTTTGAGAGGAATTGCCATAGTTTGATTTCTGTTGTGGTGATAAATAGTATGACCAAAAACTACTTCTGGAGGAAAATATTTATTTGGCTTACACCAGCTGATCCTAGTCTGTCATGGATGGAAGTAAGGGCAGGAGCCTGGAGACAGGAACTGAAGCAGAGATGACGGAGGAGTGCTGCTTCCTGACTTGCTCAGTTTGCTCTCTTATACACCCTAGGACCACTTGCCCAGGGATGGCACAGCTCCCAGTGGGGTGGGCCCTTCCATGTCAATCTTTTATCAAGAAAATGCCCAGGAGACTTGCCCCCTGCCAGTCTGATGGGGAGGCAACTCGGTGTGTCAGGTAGCAAAAAGCAAACCATATAGAGAGCAAGGAAAGAGGGTGAAGGAAGGATTTAGTAATTAAGAACTAAATGAAGGTGTGTTACTTAGGAGTTACAATAATGACATTATAAGGAGTGATTAGTAATAACAAAAATGCCAGGAATATATTCTGTCGTATATGCATTACTTTTCTAGTCAAACTTCATAAAGGCAAATGAAAAGTAATCTTAACCTGAATGTCACACACAGGCTTATATTTTCAGCACTTGGGAGGTGGAGGCAAGCAGATCTTAATACATTGAGTCTGAGGCCAGCCTGGAATACATAGAAGCGATTTTTTTTTTTAAAGTAACTTTAAAGTGTATTGATATTTTCATTTATGGACTCATTTATAAAAGTGTTCTTACATTGTAATATATTATCTTAAGTTATCTACTAAGATAATTTACCTCTTTACTACCAGAAAGATTTTTATTTTGATTAGTCAAATCAAGCATTTTTACATTTAATAAGAATGTCTCCTGTTGGCTTCTTGAATCAAAGCATTTAGACCTTGTAGCATTTTAGTAGTAATTTGCATGCCTTTTTTTCTTTCAGTCTCCTTTTTGGATTCTTAGCATTCCCTCTGAAGATATTGCAAGAAACTTAATGAAACGGACAGTGTGTGCCAAGTAAGAGAAACTCCTCATGTTGTGCAGTGTGCATATACATGGTCTCACAATCACTATATTCTGGTTTTTGCTGTGAAGGTTGAAGTGTTTATCTGATTATTCTCTATCAGTAAAACCTCAGGAGTTAGATATCGGGGTAAGAACCTGAATGATCAGAGAAGCAACCAGTGACCTCTTATTCCTCTATCCAAAAAGGCCGAGACTCTCTCTAAGCTCTGCCCTACTATTTCCTGTGTCTATCTGTCCTCGGTCTTCCAAAACCTCTATGGCTAATTTTGGTCAGCTAGTAGCTAGCTCTGCCTTCTGATTTAGAGCAAACTTTATTGGCAGTGTCAGGAGCCTCAGAATATGATCAAAATATCCCACAACATTTCCTGCTTTTTGTCTAAATCAAAAGGGGAGGGTTTTTAACTCTAATAAAGTAAAACTATATACAATAAGAACAATTATCAGGTAAGAATTAGATTCACAATGTCCAGTCCATTTGCATTTGACAAATTCAGAGAAAATAACTCCATTATCTGTCTCATCTTGGTGAGTCTAAAGTTTTATACCTAAACCATTTTCTATCATAACTTGTATCATCATCCTAAAAATATCTTTTTAGACCTAAAAATATTTTCTTAGATAAATAACTTAAGCTTTTATGTTTCTATATCTCTTATGTAAGTTTTTTTTTTTTTTTAATTTGGTTACAAAGAAAACTGTGTGCTATCTAGTCTTCAATCCCCAACAGAGACACAAGAAGGATATAATATTACCTGAGTAAACGGGAAGTGTAGAGCAAGCAGCTTCCAAAACTATAGAAATGACAAAGACATCTGGCTGCCTGGACAGTCACCCAGGGTTCCTCTGTAACATTGGGGCATTTTCTGTGAAGGAGGAATTTTGAAAGATTGTCCTACCTTGTCTTGGCAAAGTTTGGCAATCACCTTCTTTTGTGTCCTGCTCATCCAGTTTGGACAACATACTGTCAGCAGTTGAGGCAAGGGCGGTTTCTTGCCTAAATGGTAGCTTTGCCACATTGAAAGCAAACTCTATATGGAGTTTCTTTGATGCCCATCATCTTCCCTGTAGTAGATTGGTGCTGCTAGGAGGAGATGTCTGTCATTGTCATGAAAAGCTTTATGTTATTAAAACATCTTAAATGCCATAGTCTGTAGATCTCTGAAGTGTTTGAAGACCATCTATCTAAAATATATCTGTTTGACTTTGAAAACATACTTAACATGGCCACTAATTTGTTATAGATGACTAACTACTAACTTATGTTTCTTAATTATCTTGAACAGTTTGCAATAATAACCTTTAAGGACATTACATTACATTTTAAAGTGAGCTGCATTAAACAAGAGTAGAAAAATATATACAGTATATTAAAAAACTTAAATTTATGTCAATATACAAAAATATCTTAAACAAGAGTAGAAACATATATATAGTATAACAAAAACAACCTTAAATTTGTATCAATATACAAAAGTACCTTAAACAACTGTGAAAACATATATATATAGTATAGTAAAAACAACCTCAAATTTGTATCATTATACAAATATCCATACCAATGTAAAATATTTAAGACAAGTAGTTACTTTTTTTTTTTTTTTTTGGTTTTTCAAGACAGGGTTTCTCTGCGTAGTTTTGCACCTTTCCTGGAGCTCACTTGGTAGCCCATGCTGGCCTCGAACTCACAGCGATCTGCCTGGCTCTGCCTCCCGAGTGCTGGGATTAAACGCGTGCGCCACCACCGCCCGGCAAGTAGTTACTATTTTAGTTTAAAAGTAGACTCAGTAATTTACCCTTTTATCCTATCATACCTATATCTCCCCCTTTTTCTTTTGAGAATGAGATCCCTGAATCTAATCTCCTTTGCTTAGTTTCCTCCCTGGCTGTGTCCAATAATAACTTGTATTCAACTCCCCTAAATGATAATCAACATTCGTAATCCACCAAACAACCAAAAACCACCCACCCCACTTCTTTAGAATATGGGCATCGTGTTTTCTAGACTGCTGCCTGTTGTCTGAGGGCAACAGCATCTTTAGGGGAACCCTGAGAAAACATAATGATCAAGTCCTGGGAGAGCTAGCTCTGTCATTTGTTGTCCAGTCTCTGTGTAATGGGAAAGTGCAGGGCTTATCTGAAGTCCTGACTTGAGTAGTGTATGAAGATGGACCTTCTCAACTAGCTGCCTTGAAATTGTCCTGAGCAGTTTGTAGTCAAAAGCTGATCCTTGGATGGTGTTTGTCAGCTTAGTGGAGTTACCACAATCCAGGTGGAATTGTGGGGCCCCATCATCTTTTTGGATACTTCAAAGGTCACTGTTAGGGACGGTCATAGTTCACTGAAGAAAACTTAGACATTTTAAATGTTATATGCAGCTGAATTTGGAGAGGTTAAAGGACCACAATTTGTTAAGTACATCTGAGGTATACAAACTTAATTCCTAGTTACCTGATTAAAACCTTTACTTTTTATTTAGACAAAAGGGTGAAATGTGGGATATTTGTATAGTAGATTAAAATAATGAGTTAATTGAAGTTATAAGAGCTAGTGGGACAAGCTTTCCGAGCTAAGGCCGAGCTTTCATAATTAATAATAAGACTCCATGTCATCATTTGGGAGCTGGCGGTACAGAGAAAGACTTGCTACAGAAGGTGGTAGAGGCTAAAACAATTGTAGCTTGAAGTTATGTAGATTTACCATTGGATGGTGATGAAGGAACAGAGAGACTTACCTTCTGGAGCTGAGGTGACAGACACTTATGTTTATCAGGGGGATAGTGTGGAATGACATATTCTTACATCGAATGAATGCCACGTTTAGTGTAAAGAAGTTTTACAAAATCTAAATCTGCTTTTCTGCAATATATATATATATTATTATCATATATATATATGATAGAGAAATGAATTTTTTTTTTCTCCTTGGTTTTTTAAGACAGGGTTTCTCTATGTAGTCTTGCTGTCCTGGAACTCACTTTGTAGATCAGGCTGGCCTTGAACTCACAGAGATCCTCCTGCATCTGCCTCCCAAGTGCTGGGATTAAAGGTGTGTGCCACCACCGTCCAGCTAAGAAAGAATTCTAATAATCATATTTTTAAATTGTTTATTGCTTATTCTTGTTCCTAGATTTTTATCATGAATCCCTCATTTCCCTTTTCTTTAAATTTTTTTGATTGACACTTAGTTGTTTTTTTTCTCTGAAAATAATGGCAGATTATTGAAAATATTTTTTCCTTAGATTTTGTTTTTAATAATGAAATGAAAATAAGAATGAATATATATATATATACCATGATTAGCAGTGTCTTGTAATACGGTCTGACTGTCACCTCTGTATTTATCTAACTTTATCCTATTGGGAAGTGTGCTCAATTCTAAATCTAATTCCTTAAACTGCAGCTTGTTAACAATCTTGTTACTAAATATAAAGGACCAGAAGACAGAAACAACAAAAAAATGAAAACCACTGTTGGTATAATTACTACTTTACTTTTCATATTAAAATGTATACCTGTTTGAGGTATTTGCATTCCAGAAGTAAGAGTGTTAGGTTTAAAATAGCCACTTGAGTACTCAGTCCATATTGGTGTGCTGCATATGTTTGGTGAATAGTAAAGTGAATAATTATATAATATTGTCATATTGAATAATTATATTGTAAAATATTAACATTTTACTTTTGGTTATTCTTCATTTCTATGGCTGAGATATGTCTTAAGATACTGCTAAGTAAGAGTAGCATTACTTACTTGCTCTGGATTCAATAGAAGAGGAATTCACTTTCAAGGATTGTATTTGCAACCTACAGATAATTAAAGTAGACTTACAAGGACATATTGAAAACTCATTTCAGAATTTTCTACAGTTGAATTAGGCTTAAAATTATTTTTAAATAGTTTTAGTATGGATTTTTAGAGGATTTATTTTTATATTTTTATTTTATATGCATATCTGTGTGCCTGAATATCTGTGTGTGTACATGTGTGCAGATGCCTCAGAGGCCAGAAGACAGATTTGGATCCCCTGGAATTGTAGTTACTGGTGGTTGTAAGCTTCCTGATGTGGGTGCTGGGAACCAAATTGGATTCTCTGCAAGAACAACAAGTTCTCTTAACCACTGAGCAGTCTCTCCACCTTTGATATGGAATATTTCGTACATACCACAAAAAGGGAGACATATAGCAAACTCTGGGTACTCACTTTGTTAGAGCTCAACATTTTGAGTAACTTAGTAAATTTTAACAAATCAGAGCTAAATAGTAATGATAGGTTTTTTTTTAAAATCTCATTGTCCTCCCCCTTTTTTAATGGGGAAGATATGAGAAAAATTTGACTTTCTGCAGCTTTTCTTAAAATACCATGTGATTTTATTGCATTGCTTAATCCAATATAGTGTATAATAAAAGAGCACGGGGTATAGCTCAGTGATAGGCAGCATGCTTATCATGCATAAGACCCTGGGTCAGTCCCTAGCCCCCCTCCAATACATGCATATATATTTATGCATTTGTGTATAATTGCTGAAAACTTGGAAAAACTCTAACTTAATGTTGAATTTCCCTTCTTTCATGTGAGGTTCAACTTTTTATGGTTTGGGGTTATGTTGCTACTTGTTTCCAGTGTACATATTTCTCATGAATGGATTAGAAAGCATGGCCAATGATTGTTTTATTGTAACAAGCATAAATAACTAGCAAAATAACTATTATGTATTGCTGTGTGAACTAAGTTCTTTACTGAGGTTAGTACCAACCATTTATTTCCTAGGTCTATATTTGAACTATGGGGTCATGGAAAATCTCCTGAGGAGCTGTATACTTCTCTTAAAAATTACCCTGTGGAGAAGATGGTGCGTAGTGAAATGTGATTTTACATAGGCACGTGTGCATCTTCTGTAGAATTCACAAGCTTACAAAACTTATCTGCTTCTATTTTAGGTTCCATTTCTACATTCAGAGTCTACGTATAAAATAAAGATCCACACGTTTAACAAAACATTGACTCAAGAAGAAAAAGTCAAACGAATAGATGTAAGTGAAACTAGCTGAAGCAAAGCCTGTGGATTGAATACACTAGCTGTTGGTGTATATGAATATAGACTGTCTCTTAGGCGCTTTCCATGTTGTTTGTGTCTATCTTGTAGAATTCTGACACCAGACTCACACAGTATGTATGTAGATAAGCGCTGTTTTCTATGATTCTTTTTATAAATCTTTGTAGTACATTAGAATTACTTTTTTTTTTTTAAGGCCCTTGAATTTCTGCCATTTGAAGGAAAAGTGAACTTAAAGAAACCACAGCACGTATTCTCTGTTTTGGAAGACTATGGTTTGGACCCAAACTGCATCCCTGAGAGACCACACAATATTTATTTTGGTAGATGGGTAAGCAAGTTCTTTCTACCTATCTCACCCCTTTCTTTAAAAGCTAAATGCAGGGTGGGGATGTAGGTCAGTGGTCGAGCACTGGTCGAGCATTCCTGAGGCCTCAAGCAAGAGAAGCAGCATGCCACACCCACCTTTGTGCTTGATTTTTTTATATGTAAAATTTTGAAGCAACTGAAGAGTCAGAACTGCTGTATGTATTAAAATTGCTGAAAAGTATGGGATTATGATTTGTATTTTTCCAGAGATTCTTGTGAAACATAAGGAGTTTGTTAGATACAGGACCTAGGAAAAGGGGGTTATACCTGACAAAGGAAAACAAGAGTTCCCAGAAAGGCAGGACTACCGTGTGAGTGATGCAAAGAGGGGCCGAGTGCTGTGCCAGTTCAGCCATCTCTTGTGAAAATCTCAAAGCTAAGGATTCCGTTCTGAGGGGAAATGAAAGTCTAGAAGTGTTCTGCTCACTTCCTTGAGGCTGTAATAGGTAGGTGGAAGCTGAGAGCCATGTTACGGATTTTTGTCATTTCAGAGAAAGAGAAAAGGGAGAGGAGAAAACTCAATACCACTCCTTAGAATCATTGAATTGAAATTTGATTCCTTCTTGGTTTGAAAGCACAAAGTAGCTAGAAAGGCGTTAGAGAGGTAAAAAGATTGGACTCTGACAGTCTCAATCCTGTCATCTCTAAAGGATTAAGTTTAGAACAGCAGTAAGTGGAACAAGTTCTCATTAGCAAGGTGCTGCAGTTTGTATTGTCAGTAATTATCTTGAGTCTGTTCTGTATAGCTAGGCTAACTTGAAAACTATCTCTGATCTAGATTGCAGATGGACAGAGAGAGCTAATTGAGTCCTATAGTGTCAAAAAGAGACATTTTATTGGAAATACAAGTATGGATGCTGGCTTATCATTCATCATGGCCAACCACGCAAAAGTGAAAGAAAACGATGTTGTCTTTGATCCATTTGTTGGAACAGGTATTATAAAACGATTTGCTACACTAATGCATAGATTTTGCTTATTTATAGCAGTGAAGGTCCTAGTATGTTTTGGATGAGAGATTGAATTGACAAACTTCTTGTATAATAGCTAATATTTAACACTTTGCCACTTGGAGGTTTTATTCCAAGTAAGCCACTGGGGGGAGCATCAGGCTTATTTTTTCACAGATGTCTTGCAGTATATCATACGTTGTAGAAATGTTATAGAATCATATTTTTATTTATTAGGAAAACTCTTATGGGAAGAATGGAAAAAAAAGAGAAAATATTCATGCTTTTAAATAAATAGCCATGTATTTGGGTAGAGGAAACACATCTCTGATTCTGTTTGTAGGAGTTTTTAAATAAGTGTGAAACTGAAGGTGACTAAGGAGCCATAGTCTAGAGTCTGCCTGCTGACACCACAACCCATGTTCCTTATTACTTCCCTGGAATGCTCTCCTAATTAGGCCTGTGGAAAGCCCGAAATTTCAAATTGCCTTCATCTGATTCTGAAGTTTTCCTTGCCTCAGATTCCTTGCTTTCTTGCTTGATGTAGGCCTTAGGCAGGAAGTTCTCTTTATTTTATTTTGGTCCTCCTCATCTGTTAGTCTTGTTTAGTTAGGGTCTCTGCGGATGTCTTTCTCAGGAGCAGTGGGGTGCAAGGTTAGTGCCTGTTGAGTAAATGTGTCGGGTACTGTTGTACACTCACATTCTGATGACAGCTCACAGGAAGACACTTTGAACAGTGCAAGGAGAGGTGACGTGACTGGTCAGGGTTACATGGTGTATCATTTTTGCTCATGCAGACTCCAGTAGTTCATGTATTCATTGCTTCTGCAGAGCTGTCTCTGCATAAACTTTACTGGCCACCACTTGCACCTGAATTCACTTCATGAGTGTGACCAGATGTGATAAGGAAGAAACAGCCTCTGGTCTAGAGTTCGTCGAGGATGGAAGGAGGATTTGTAATCTGTTTTGAACTGAGTGACCAGTGCACTTTTGCTGTTCTCTCAGTGTCTCCGTGGACCCCACTGTCAGCATACAAGTTTGTTCTTCTCTGTCTTCATTCTAAACATGTTCTCTCTCGTGTGAGCTTGTTAGTGGAACTAATATCAAGTTGATTTACAAGTTATAAGAACAATATCCACATAGCCAACCCCAGCTTAAGCTTTTGTTTACATTTGGCTTCCTTTATCTTATTTATTTATTTTTTTCCTGGATCATTTGAAGCTTACATTTATTTTTATTTTTTTTCTTTTTAAAATTTATTTATTTATTTATGTTTGGCCTTACATGTATGTCTGTGTGACAGTGTGGCATCCCTCTAGAACTGGAGTTACAGACAGTTGTGAGCCGTCATATGGGTGCTGAGAACTGAACCTGGGTCCTCTGGAAGATCAGCCAGTGCTCTTAACCACCGAGGCATCTCTCTAACCCCTGAAGGTTACTTTATTTAGTTATTGCATTCCTCTCTCAAATACATCAGTATACATTCTTAAGAATAAGAGTTTTATATATATATTTGCATTTATCTATTTATATTCTGTAGTTGGGTGTTGTGTTTTACTGTTAATGTTATTTCGATTTGGAACATTACTAATACTTTTAAGTTTAAAATAGTTTTCATTTGAGTTGCTTGAATCTCACTCATTGGAATGAGTTATACTTTCCCACTAGAGATGTTATATCCTTGTTAGGTCTCACATATTCTGCTTCTCTGCCTCGGTGGGAATACTAATTTTTACCAGCATGGTGCTCATAGAATTTGATTTTCCATGTGTGATGGTTACTGTTTTATTTTATAGTCTTGCAGTTAATATAAAGCATTTGTGGGAGGTACAGTAAGAGCTTGTAAATATACTGCTCCTTCTGCAGACGTCTCCTCATCTTGACAAATCAGATTTAACATCCACTGACAAGACTCTTGTTTGAACCAGCCTTTCCTTTGATGATTTTTCCACTCTAGCACTCTATGTTACGGATCTGCACTCGTTATTTTGCAAGCAAGAAACCTTTCTTCACTTCCTGTTGCCAGTTCCATTTATTATTAGCTGCAGGTGATTTCTAGATCCCTTCATTATTTCCATATTCACATTAGCCCAGCTCTACCCAGCCCTTTCACCTTGAGTCTGTTTTTGTGACCTGTCACTCTTTTTTTGTCTTAGAGAACTTTTAAATTTTCTGACTTACCTTTTTCATGCCAAAGCCCTGGTATCAGTCATTCTCCCAGCAACCCTTGCTTCTTTTAGTGGCAAGATGGTATCAGAAACCAAGGTTGGGTTCTAAAATTTCTCAGAGGCTAAGCGAATAAATACATATGTGCATACACGTAATGTACACGTGAGTGCAAATGGAAACACACATGCGCATACTCCTGTGTGTACACACACATAAACCTGCACATAGACTTATTAGAAGTCATGGGTTATGCATGTAGCAGGGATTGCTGTGGATCATCACAGGTTTATTTCCTCCCTACTCCGGTCTGTGTTGATGCATACCTTTCTCTTCACCCTGCGCCCTGGTGCTGACGTTCAGCAGGTTTGCTCTTCTGCTCATTTCTCTAATTCTCTAAAATAGTCGACTGCTTTGCCCATGCCACTCAGGGGCAAAGAGTCCTGTTTGTTTTCCATTGCTCTGATGAACCGCCATGACCATAGCAAGTCATGGTGGGAGGGTTTGTTTGGACTCACTGGTTCTGGAAGGATAGGGACCCATCATGATGGGAAGAAAGCATGGCAGTGAGTGACAGGAACAGGGATGCCGAGAGCTCACATCCTTACCATAAGCACCAAGCAGGAGGAACTAACTGGAAGTAGACAGATCTTCTACCCCAGAGCCCGCGCCCAGTGACGTTCTTCCTCAAGCAAACTGCACCTCCCAAACATCCCAAACAGCACCACCAACTGGCCACCAAGTATTCCAGTATCTGAGCTTGCGGGGGATAGTCTCCTCCAAACTGCCACGCCTACCATACACAATTGAAGATACGTTTTCAAGTAAGGAGCAATGACGTCACAGACTGTGCTTGCTTGCTTCTCCTTTTGAAGGTCACTGGTTTCATTCACTGTAGCGTGCTTGCGGTGTGAGATCTGTCCTCCGCTCCTGCCCTCTGCTCCTGCCCTCACTTCTTTTTACTGTGTTGACGTTTGCACACGCAGAGGTTAACTCTGCACAGTCAGGTGCTCTCCCTTTGTCCCTTCCACTGGTGACCAACCTTGTTTCCTAGCTGATTCTACTCTTCCTTTTCCTGGTGATAGGCTTGTGTGGGAACAATTTCTTAGTCATACTCTTTTATATAAAATGTTTGATACTCCATGTGTTGTTTCTTGTTATTGTTTTCCATTTAACAGTATTTCTTAGAAAGCTCTTCCTGTTCAGAAATTGTCCTCGTTCTTTTGTTGTTGTTTGTGGTCCTGGAGATAATGCGGCACTCTCTCACTGAGCCACATTCCAGCCTGTTTTCATTCTCCTATAGTTTTAATCCATAAGTGTATGCTATAGTTGTTCAAATAATCTCCTATACATACCTGGGTACAGGTAGTTCCCAATATTTTATACTTGGAAATAATGCTTGCAGTGAGTAAGCATATGAATATATATCTTTGTCATTTTGAGGCTAGAGCACTGCTGTAAATTTCTAGAAGTAGGATTGTTAGGTTAAAGGGAATATGTAGCTTTGCTAGATGCTACTAATAAATTCTCCTCTATTGTTCAGCTGTGTATTTCTGTAGCCATATAAGAGAGTTCTTGTTCTTCTGCAATTTTACTACTAAGAATGTATTGTCAAGCCTTTGAAGATTTCCTGATTTGTTGGGTGAAAATGGTATTGAATTACAGTGTTAATTTATATCTGAATATAAGTCAGGTCTCGGCTTTTTTTTTAGATAGATTTTTTTTTGGAATAGACTTTTGTGTCTTTTGCCTCCTACCTCTTGTAAAGATGCTTTCGTAGAGATTTTAGCACTTCTTCTTCCAGTATTTCTGTAATAAATCACAATACTTTTTTTTCCAGATTGCCAGTTATCATTTGACTTTGACAATATTTGCTTTCTTGCCGTATACTCAAGTTATAAAGGAGTCATTCAGTTATATTTCTTCTAGGCCTTTTGAAGCTGTGTATTTTTGTTTTAGAACTCTCATCCATTTGGAATTTATTCTTTTGGATGTGAGGAATGGTTATGACTTGTCCTTCTCTAGAAGCTCAGCTCTTAACTCTTAACTCTTTTTTCTTTTATCTTTAAACATTTCTTTGTGTGTGTGTGTGTGTGTGTGTGTGTGTGTGTGTGTGTGTGTGTGTAAGCATAAGCATGCATGCATGTGCATGCGATGTATGTTTCTGGGTACAGGCATGCCACTGTAGGTGGCATTTCACTGTGTGTGAAAGTTGGGACAGTTTTGTGGGGTTGGTTGGTTCTCCTTCCACCTTTGTGTGTGTTTTAGGGAATCAGGTAATCAGGCTTCTGCACCAGCACTTTACCCACTAAGCCGTCTTGTTGGTTCATTCTTAAACTTTAAAACAAACAAACAAACAAACAAACAAACACCAGCCCTTTTTATGACGTAAAAACAGTTCTTTGGAATTATGTAATATTCGTGTACAGAATGACTAGTGTGCACACTTAGGTTAGACCTTAGAGCTTAAAAAGGACATTGTCATGATAGGGAGGGAAGGAGGGAGTATGCTTCTCTCGATGCAGTTGAGCCTAGGAGTATTGTGAAATTCCACCTTCACAGCCCAGGCTACCTTATGCATGGTGAGGGGTAAGGATACCTGACTGTGTTTGCTCTGCATGGCTCCCTACATACAGTGGATAGCCTACTTTGATCATCTCACTATTCACGTAGAAGAGGAAGGTCAAATGATCGGAGAATCTTTGCAAGATATGCCACTAAAATACATACTCGTAATCTTTGTTTATGGTTTAAGTGTGACTTTAGCATACACGTCAGTTTTTGACACTTCTACTTTGAAACTGGTTATAACCCCTAATTTTGTATAGAAAGTCCTTAAGAGTCATTAGTTTCCTCACGGAACTACTCATTCACAGACAGCTTGTACCTTGGAAAGGACTTAAGAAGTAGCACTGTGCCTTCTCCATGGCCATAGGTTTTTCCATCCTCTTTGATGATGGTTTTACCTTTGGCTTCCATATATTAGGGTTTTTGTTGTTGTTGTTTTTAATTCAAGTATATCTCTTTTAATGGTCCAGACTGAAAGGTGGATAGTTTCCCAAATGCATTAGCATTGAACTAGTCACTGCTGTGGTTTTTCTTAAGGTTGCAGAACAGGTTGAGATCTCTTTTTGCCTAAACATCTTTCCTTTTTCTTTTAGACAGTTTGCTGTTGCTTAGAGTTATATTCTGACTTACAGAAACACACTTTCCTTTCTGGTTTGGCAAATATATTCTCATTTCTGTCACTTTTAAAACACTACATTTTTTTCTTTCATTTTCCAAGTAGAGAAGAAACATCCTATTGGGTCAACTCTTGGTGGTAAGAAAATACACTAATAAAGTTAGCATGAAAATATACAACACCTGTGCTGGTGTGAACTGTCATTAACTGGATGCACAGTTTTGCCTAATTTGCATAGTAACAGAATTTGCTTCTATTATTTTATCTAACTGATATACTAATTAACTTTGGGTTACTCTAACAAAATCATGATATAACTTACAAAGAAAAGGGTTTATGTTTTGCCCAGTTTTAGGTGGGCACACCCATTACTTGTAGGCTCTTATTGATGTCAGAAGACAGTGATAAGGGGCACAGGGTAGAATTAACTGCTTCCCTCATAGCCCAGAAGCAGAAGAAGGAAGGTCTGGGATTCTACAATCCTCTTCATTAAAATAACCCTATTGGTCAGAGGTACCCCTTCTAAGCTTCACACTCTAGACAAACTCTCCCTTTCCAATAGAGGCACGATGAGGACCACCACTTTAACACATTCATCTATGAAGGGCATTTGGCATCTAAAACCATACCAGTAATTTAGTGCAATATAAGCTAATTTTATTTTATTTTTTAACTTCATTTGGTGCTGACCCCAGAGGAGGTACTATAGTATAAAGAAAAGAGTATGTAGTGTGAGTTTACTTTCCCAACAAGGTGACTTTGGATAAAATTCTTGTCTAGATGGCAGTTCCAATCAAGTTGGTCATAGTAATATGTTATGAAGATTAAAGGAGGTAATGCACACATATGTTAGAATGTTATTTGAAAACTGGTAGACATTCAGTGGACTATTAGGCTTCTATTATTATTTAATTGTTACTTTCTTATGGACTTAGATACTTTTTGGTGAACCTGCCAGCTAATAATAAATAATGATGGGAAGTCCCCTCTTGAGTTAATTTCCCAAATATTCATAAACTGCTGCTATGGCAGCAGTGAGGGAATTGCAGCTTAAGTTTGTAAGTGTCTGATATCTTGTTTATGATAGACTGATTGAGGTGAGCATGCGTTCAGTGTCTTATGTGGCATAGAGCTCTGAAGCCGTAGCGTCGACTTGTTCTCCCAAGTGCGTGAGCTCTAGCGATCAGAGTCCACGTAGCAGACACCATAGGTATGAGAAAAATGCTACAGCACCTTCTGAATTTGTCATTTCCGAGTGATAGACAAGGGTCCAGGTGAGGAAATGGACTTGGTCCTGAGAGGAAACTGGAGGATGGAAAAGACACTGGGAAGTAGGTCTCAGTAGATGGTTACAGTGTGTTCTGCTTTACTGTTTTTCCTCGTTCTTTGTAGTTTCTTTCCTGCATCACTAGTTAGTTTAGTTGGGTTACCACCTTGGCCAGTATTCTTGTGCTCAGGCTGCTAGTTCATTTAGAGTTCTTTTTCTGAGGGATAAAACAGAGTGAAAATTACTGGCAACAGGATTACCAACTTCTTTTCCTTTATTTCCCTGAGTAAAACCAAAGCCTAGTCTCACATTTCCTCACAGATTCAAAGCTTTCCTTAGCTCTCCAGAGATGAGAATCATAAATTAAGTTTTATCGTGTGGAGTCAGTTCCGCTCATTATATTCTTTTGCCTATAAGGTACTACACTAACCTTAAAATCGTTACTGTTTGGGTAACAAGAAACTGAAACACAGTGTTAGTCTAACTCACATATGTGGTGTTAGTATTTTACTTTGGATAACCGAAAGGGGCGAGTCTTTCCTACCTTCTCAACACTCACCCTCTGTTTTTACTACCCTATCCGCCCAAGAAAATGCCATGTAAGGTATAACAAAATGCAAAAACTGCTGTAATTAAAAGAGCAATAGATGATTAACAGTGATTACCCAGTGATCAATTCAGAGAAACCAAGTTATTATGATTTTCTTTAAAAAATTAAACGCTTAAAAGACACAAGTTGCAGGTGAGTCTAACAGATTATTCATCTCCTTTCAGCAGTGTACTGTAAATTGAGTCTTCTCAAAAGTCCCTCTAAGCAATGGATAAGGTTCTGGGTAAGGAAGCACAGGAAAGCTTTTCTGTTCCCTTTGACAACTAGTTCTTCTAGGTGAGTATCTGCCTTGATTGGCAGAATTGTAGTAATTCCTTGTGATTTGGGTGAAGTGACCTTGTGAGGCTCACGAGTCATCACATACATTACCTTTCCTAACTCCAGCCTATCCTGTTTCTAGACTTAAGAATTATGAGATCTCTTTTACAGTGCATCTCACAAATGCTTCAGGGATTAGCGTGAGAAGACCTAGGTTTTAGTTTCCGCTATGCTTTGGGTCCAACGTTCTTCTTCTTCAAGGGATATAGTAGGACACTAGTTAGTGCATTTCAAAGTACTCTTCCCTGACTACTTTTTAAATGGCTGTAGATCTAGAATTTGTAGATTCAGACCCTGTGAAGACATTGCATATCTTAATTTTAGAGGTTACATTTTAAAAGGGTGGAAAGAAAACCCTAGTGTTTGCCCTTTGTCCAAGTCTGTGTTTACTTTGTAGTCTAAGAACGGATTTCGCGTTTCTACTCGACTGTCACCTTTCTATATTATAATTGGGATTGATCAAGCACAATAAGCATTTTAAATTTGAATTCATAGAAATGTGCAGTTTAATGAGAAATAGTTATTAATGTTTTATTTAACTGATTTTTTTGTAAAATTTTAAAAATACTTGTTTTTCTTTTAAGGTATATTATTTTTAATTGTTAGAACTTTCCTTCATTTGTGAACCAATCATATCTGTCATATTCCTTAGTCTGGTCAGTTTATATTGGGATATTATTTTTCCTTTAGCCATAGTACTGTTTAATAGAAAAATGATATTATTAACTAGATAATTTACTCAGAAATTGATATTTATAGTTTATACCAAAAGATAATGACATGACAATATTTTAAGACAGGCCATGTTTTAGCTCGTAAAAGCTAGTATTACACATGTGAAATATGTTCACTTTAGTTCTTTGAAACTTAAGCCCAGTTATTAGTTTATTCTAGATCTTTGTGTTTGCAGACTTGTATGTTCACTTTTAAAAGGGAAGCAAAATGTTTTTTAATAATCTAAGATAACCTGAAAATGTCTAAATATGCATTATTTTGAACAAAAAAGTAGCGTTGCTTAGGTAGTGTGAAATAACAATGCCATGATATGTATCGATTCAAATCCCTGTCCCTGCTTTGTGGCCAATTTAGTGAGTTCAGTTTCGGGTTTATTTGTTCAGTTCTGAGCCTTGCTAAATTTAACTAGCTTGGTGTCATTCCAGGGTACTCTGCCTGCAGCTAGTTCATAAGACTCTGGATCGAATTAAATCAGGAAAGGAGCCCTGGTCTGGGACTCTCTGGTTAATAGTCACAGTTGTGTGGTTTTCCAGGTGGCCTCCTGATAGCATCTGCTCACTTTGGTGCATATGTGTGTGGGACAGACATAGACTACAACACGGTTCACGGCTTGGGTGAGTAGAACTCCGAGTGTTCTTCAGTGTCTCTGTTCTTCAGCCAGATGGGCCTGGAAACTGATAGAGTAGCTTCATGTGACATTTTCGTTTTTAAAGCACAACATTTTAGTGTAATTTTACCACAAAACTTCTTTGAGTAGCTACATTTTATGACATTATCACTAAAAGTATACAAGGTGAAGTAGAAGAATATTAAAATGAATTAAAAAAAAAAATTCTCGCCATCCCCAGCTAAGAACTTGTCATCCTAATAAGAGAAGTTTTGAAAAAAGGCAAACTGAGGTTGTGAACCTCAGTGTTGGGAAGGAAAAGTTGGAAGAGATGGAGCAGCCATTTTGTAGTCAGGAAGTCCATGTTAGAGAAATGTGTACGGGGGCTGGAGAGAGAATGGCTCAGTGGTTAAGAGCACTGCCTGTACTTCCAGAGGACCCGGGTTCAATTCCCAGCATGCACATGGCAGCTTGCACCTGTCTGTTCCAGGGCTTCTGACACCCTCACATAGACATTTATTCATGTAAAATGAACATAAAAATAAAAAAATGATTAAAAAAAACACATATAGTCTCTAGATTAAGATTACCACCATTGATTTACTCAGCAGTCATGCTTTGAGTATAGGTTGGATTTATAGTTAGTCTTTGAATAACATTGAAACATTTAAATTTTTGTGACTAGAACATACTTGAAACACTTGAGGTATCTACAAATTTAAAGATTCTGCCTTTAAGTGAGGGTAACTTGAAACGCGATCCACTTTAGTTTTGTGGCAGTTACGGAAGACATCTAAAAATTTGAAAGCTTCACTGGTATGTGATTGGATGGAATTAAATCAGAGTGAAACAGTGTATTTCTCATAATGGAATGGTATTAAAAATACCAAGTTACATTCATGATTTAAAATTGTTGGCCTCTATGCTAGTTTTCTACTCTGTTGTAACTTGAATGAGTTCTTAAAACAATTTACTTCGCTCTGTATAGGTTAATTTGAAGGTGAGGTTTTATGATACTTTCTGTTGTTGAAGCTGCTGTGTGCCGTATTAATAACTGGCACGCTATTACCTTGACTCTTAAGGAGCTTAGTAATACTTACTAGGGGGGAATAGTTATATATAGTTTTGAATGTTTTTCATAAATGAACTAGCTAGAAAAAGATAGTGTTGTTTGTATTTTGTTAGAGTAAGTGAAGTGTTGAGACTTATTCTAGTTTATTGCTAGTAGAAGCAATATTTGATTTAAGGGAATTGTCCCACAGAGCCTTTAAGACATTTTTATTTATTAAAGTTTTGAAAAGTTATTTCATAGCCTTCAGTCTACTGGAAGTAGATTCTAATTGAGGAGAGTTTCTTAGATCAGACAGTTGCTAGGTCTGTCCTCTGCTTCCTGTTTCTGATCTTAGTTTGTACTGTAGAATAGTCTCGTGTTTTTCCAGTTGGGAAGTTAGGCGCCTTTTCTGTCCATCCTATGGGGCCCTTTAGCTGTATTTTCGTTTCCTCGTCCTTTGCCCGAATGCTGCCTGAAAGTCTGCTCTCCACTTTCGCCCTCACTTCCTGCTTGTCTGTGATCCTGTAGCGCCTGCACCCACTGTTCAGCCGAAACACCCACTAAGGGCACAGAGCCCCCCTGTTCCACAGGGTTGAGTTTCATAGGCCTTCCTTCTTTCTGGGATAACGTCCTCACTGGGTGCTGCTCTTACTCATTTGAAGTTTTATTTCAGTCTCTTTAAGACCCTGGGCTTTTCTTTCATTTCTGTTTACATAATTATTTTTCTCCTAGCATCCAAATTTTATGTATGTATGTGTTTGTTTGTTTGTTTATTTATAATTTCGGTTTTTTGAGATAGGGTTTCTTTGGCTGTCCTGGAACTCTGTCTGTAGACCAGGAGAGATCCACTTGCCTCCCAAGTGCTGGGATTAGAGGTGTGTGCTACTATTGCCTGGCTAGCATCCATTTTTTAATCCCTGTTTCCATCATAGTGAATGTTATTTGGAGTTTTTCCATCCTTTTTTTTTGGGGGGGGGTTGTTTTACTGTAAAATTGATCATAATACAAAAGTGTATAATTATGTAAGAATAATTGCTGGGCATGGCGTTGCATGGCTTCGGGAGGCAGAGGCAGGAGGGTCGCTATGAGTTCCAGTGCCTGCCTCAAGAATAAGAATAACACTAGAGCAAGCCCTTGGGTAGCTGGCACTTAGGTTAGAATTAGATTCCTTCTCACCAGCTCCACTTGTTTAAATGCTGATGGCTCCAAGTGTGTGTGTCCCAGAGTTCAGCTGCCCGATGATTATCTCTTTCCGCTAGTACCATTTTCTGGTTGTGTGTATGTGGAGTGTGTGTGTGTGTGTTGTGTGTGTGTATTGTGTGTGTGTGTTTGTCCGGTAGTTACATATCTCAAAATTTGCCATTAAGGTGTTTTTTTCTTCAGGTGTCTCTGATCTTACCACTGACACGATCATCATCATCCACTTAGGTCTCATATGCTAGGCTTTTGAGCTTCTTCACTTTCTCTCTACATGCACTGACTTCTCATCAGCAGTGTTTCCATTTGTCTGTGTTCTTCATGGTCAAAAGCTGCTGTATTTTACAAGTTAGCGTTTTTCATTTCTGTTTCATTTATCTGATCAAACACTCATTCAACATCGAACTCTTTACTGATGTGGGAAAGGTCCGTATTCCACTCAGTTATGTATCTCACTTAAGAATACTTCATACTTACAAAGTATTGGCCACTTTAATAAGGTGCATTTTACTGTTCAAAATAATAAGGTGAAATATTTGCGTAATTGTATGCGTACAGTTAGGATTACAAATGGACACACATTTTATGTGGGTAAATGTGGGTTAGCATGAGCATTAAAGTATTTTCAGCTGAACTAAAGAAAAGTTATATAACAAAAAAATGCTATGTTTGATGGAATAATTTTCTACCTTCATTTTCTTTCTCTTTAGGAAAGGCTAGTAGAAAAAACCAGAAATGGCGAGGACCAGATGAAAACATCAGGGCAAATCTTCGTCAGTATGGCTTAGAGAAGTTTTACCTTGATGTCTTGGTTTCAGATGCCTCTAAGCCTTCCTGGAGGAAGGGAACATATTTTGATGCAATCATCACAGATCGTGAGTTTATTTTTATACAAAGTAGGAAAGGGGTTAGTTTTCTGAAACTGGTATATTTTAAGTACAAAATATATCAACACATGTAAGAAGTACCCACTTGTACTAGGGTTCTTCCCACTCTTCTTCAAAAACAATACAAAAAATTATGACTAGATAGCCGGTTGTTAATTTAAGTACTTGAGGGTTTCATTTTAGTAAATACATTTATTTCCTGTCTGTATTTATAGCTGTATATAATTTGCCATCCATTTTCTCTTCCACTGCTTTTTGAGGCATGTATTTTTATATTGACTGTGACTGGTCATAGTATAGCACCTAGAGGTAGTGTTATTTATGGTTCCTATGTCAGTCTCAGGGAGTTCATCAATCTCACATTCTTCCACCGGTTAGCCTCTGTAGCACCTGTTTTCACTGGCATCTTCTTTCTGTACGTAGAAAGATTTGGAAGTTGTGTTAACCACTGGGTTGTGCCCCGACTCGCTCCAGAACATTACATGAAAACTTAGGTTCTTTGCTCCTGAATCTTGAAAATTTGACGTGATGTATCGAAACAGATGTGCCTTTTCCATAGGGTTGCTAATAATGTTTGTAATAATTTTTGTAATTAAAAATTTTGGTAATAATTGGTAAGTAGTGCAAAGTTAAGACCTTTTGTTAAAACCCATTTTTTTGTTCTTTGACTATAGGATTTCAAATCTAACAAGAAAGTTCTTAGGCACTAAGATGTCATTGTGAATATGTATTATGACAATTTGGACCTTTTATTATTTACTGTTTGTTCTTCCAGTATGGCATTTTTACTTCTATACTTTAGTGTGGATTTTCTGAGAACCAAGATACTTAGCCGCAGTGTGGCAATCAATTTTAAAAAATTGATATATATTTATGTATATATTTTAGTCTACAGTTTGTTAACTAGTTTTGTCAGTTGGACCACTTATATTATGAACTGTTGTTTTCCCTGAATGCAGGATCCACTTCAGAGTCAGGCATGGCAGTTAGTAATTTGGGACCTCCATTACTTATTAGGTCTTTATACTGTGGATGTTTTTGAAGACATGGTTTCCCTTCCCTGAGCATTTTATGTTATGTTAAATGTTTTTGGGTGGAATAATGCGTGGGTGAGGTTTTTTCCTTCTGTGGATATCACATTTGCTTGCATACGTTGTGTGTCTGTCCCTCATTGGTGACTGGTTGACCTGACTCTCCTGTTCTTTTTATTCCTGCCTAGCTCCATATGGCATCAGAGAATCTACAAGAAGGTCAGGTTCACAGAAGCAAATACCAAAGGGAATAGAAAAATGGTGAGTGAAATTTAAATGTAACAAGTTATTACCTTGAAAAACTTGTTGTTTTTTTTAATAATCACTGTGAGCAATCTTAAACTTTTTACTGATTTTTTTTAATGTTTGTTCTTTGTTAGTCCAGAAAGCCACGTTCCTGTCTCCTTGAGTTATCACCTGAGTGACATGTTTTTTGACCTATTAAACTTTGCAGCTGAGACCCTCGAACTAGGTGGAAGACTAGTCTATTGGTTACCAGTGTACACTCCAGAGTACGTAGTCTTTATTTTCAATGTTGTTTTCTACTGTATTTGCACATTTTAAGCATCCTTGTTTCCTCATCTCTAACTTTGCTCATAATTCTATATTTACTATTTATCAGTAGCCTTGGTTTACTTATATACTAGTAAAAAATAATCCCCTTCCTCTTATTAGTTGGATTTTTTTTTTTTTTTTTTTTGACTTTTTAAAGTAAGATTGGCAGATGACAGCCTTTGGGCCAGATATGCTTTTCATACTGTTTTTATAAGATGGTTGAGCATAACTACCTTTTATATTTTTAAAAGTAATGGTTAGAAAACTCACAAAAGACTATGTAACAGAAAATCTGGGCATGATAATGCATGTTTGTTATCTCAGAACTTGGAAGGTATAGGTAGGAGGTCAGAATTCAGGGTCAAACTCGGCTACCTTCTGAGTTTGAGGTTAGTCTGGGCTATATAATGTTTCAAAAAAAAGTTGAAAGAAATACATGTACCCACAAAATCTAAAATCTCTGCATTCTGGCTCTTTGCCTGAAAAGTTTGCCAACCCTTACAGACCTCTTAGCTCAGTGTCTGATATATCATTAGATGTTCAGTAGCTGCTGCCTGGTACAAAAACACAGGTGATTTTCAAGACTGTACATGAGTAACTCATATGTCTACTACTTGGATGCTGGGTTTTTACAGGCCTGTCATGTGTTATGGCCACCTTAAATGCAATCAATCTTTTTTTACAAGTCAATACCAAAGTAAAAAATATGCATATATTTAAAGCTCTTTTATGTTGAACATGATTGGCTTTGTTACTGTATATAACTGCTGAACAGAGTAACTGGTATAACTGCTGAACAGCTGTGTACATCAATGATAGAAGACAAGGTGTTTGAATAAGATGTGGTATTAGAGGGGCCTAGAGAGAGGTTCAGTGGATAAATCAAGCCTGATCATTTGAGTTCAGTCATTGGGACCTACATGGTAGAAGGAGAGAATTGACTCCCGTGAGTTATCCTCTGACACACACTTTTTTAAAAAGAATGGAATCTTAAGTTTGAAAGACAGTATTAAGATTATGGTTTAGTTATTTCTAATCTGCCATAGAAATCTTTTTTAAAAAATATTGTAATACCTGTCTTGGCTGTATATACTTGTTCAAAAGCAGTTGAGGACACTGGTAGCAATGGTGGGTTAGGTGCCTCAGGATTTGGAAGATATGTAGCTTTTGTTTATTTTATAAACAATTATATTTGAAGTGACTTTGGCCTAGCTTTAGTTATGCAGTTGTTTATCAACTGATAAGTACATGTATGCAGATTAGTTAACACTGGCTTTATGTTTTCTTAGAGGGCTAGAGTACTTGTTACTCTTACAGAATACCCAGGTTCAAGTCTCAACCAGCACTGCACATAGATGGCATTGCATCACAAACCCCACTGCAACACTGTTGCATTGTTTACAAATACCACTACTACACTGCATTGTATACAAACCCCACTGCAACGCTGTTTGCACTGGATACAAATACCACTACTACACTGTTTGCATTGTATACAAACCCCACTGCAACACTGTTTGCATTGTATACAAACCCCACTACTACACTGTTTGCGTTGTAGTACAAACACCACTACTACACTGTTGTGGTGGAAAATGATAAACTATTCATCATTTTTATGCATTTGTAGATTTGTATCCTACAAGAGTCTCCCTTTCATTTACTCATTTATATTTAGTGGTATAGAATCATGGATTACTGTGTTCATCTTAATAGATTATTACATACTCTTATGACTAGGTGTTATACTAGACTCTTACAGTCCAGTTCTCATATGCAATCAGTATCAGTGACAAAAGCCTGTTGTGTGGGGATCTTAGGGTCAACAGTCATAGGGAAGCATCCCATTGCTGGTACTGGGATTTTGTTCAGTGACCTTAGGGCTTCCAGGTGTGCCTTTTCTACTCATACCAGATGCCTTTGTTCAGACTCATTAGCCATAGTTTTATGTTTATAGGCACAGACTGTTGTAGGATTTTCTTAGTCACTCATTAGATATCACCTACGCCTTGTCTAGCTATAAAACACCCATGAATATCATTGCAGATCTGAGCCCTGCATCCTGTCCCAATTATTTTCCATCCTTGCTCCTATGGGGTGTACTTTCATGTCTTTCAGATGCCTCTTTAAATCTGTGAAGCACTCAGGTTAGCACTATATAATGAGACCTTTTACATAGTGTGGGCTGGATCCCTGAAGGCCTGTTGCAGTCCATTCCAAGCACATGCCTACTAGGATCAATATACAATAGCTAACAGGTTACTAAAAAATAGTTTACAAGGTCCAACACAGCACAGAAAGGCCCCCATTACTTGTAGCAGTTCTTTGCTCAGAAGAACAGTGTTCACAACGAGAACATGGATGGATGGATGGGGAGCATTCCCATAAGATCTTTAAAATCATTCTTTGTGAGCTATCCCAACTCCTCCCTCTGGAGTATTGCTTTTAATGTACATCCTGTCCCCCCTGCCCGGGGGGGGGGGGCGCGAGGAACTGGCTTGTGCTTATCACCTGGCCTGGGGCCCAGGGGAGCCAGGGTGTCTTCTCCCAGGGTCTGACTGGCTCTGGGCTTGTGCTGCTGCCTTTTGCTGCCTCTCCATGGACCACACTTGGCTTCTGGAAGGATCCAAGGCTGGCTGAACAGTCTCTATCCCTAGGGAAAATTGCCCACTCTTAGGACATGCTCAATCCTTTTCACTTACACCACACCATCTCCATGTCCATTCATTGATGCCTATTATTCCTAGTGCTTTTGGGGTCCAACAGCAAACAGTATGTACCTGCCCCCCATCATCCATCTAAGCAAATAGTCTGCAGTTCAGCATAGGACCTTCAGTTGCATTGTGTTCTTCTGCAGGCTTTCTTGTCTACCATGTTAGGGAAGAGGCTGTGATGTTTCCCATCTAACAGAATCTACTTTTGAGTAGCAAGTGTCATAGTGGGAATCACTGGTATTTCCCTGTTATAATCCCCTTTGGTAAAGGGTTTTATAACAAAGTTCAGACTTCAGGGACTTAGAAAAATTCTAAGCATGTTTGGCTTTCTGTTAGTTTTTCCCCTGGGAACCCCAGCTCAACACAAATACTGCCATATTTGCTTTTGACCTGGACAGAACCCATCATCTGCTCTGTTTTTCCTAATCCATCTTGACTGGTGTAGCACTTATGACACCCTAAGTCATTAAGACCCCTCAGAGTCTCCTACATCATAAAGATCAGATACACTGTGGGGTTCAGCAAAGCCACACACAGTCCAATACCTCTGCTGGATTGACTAACGTCTTAGGTTCCAGTGGATACAGCCCTGTCTTGTTTGGTGAGCTGGGCATGCACGACACAGTCCTTCTCTCACTCCCAGCTCTCTTACCATGTCCCTCTCATTGCCACTGTCACTGTCTGGTTCTTCACACAGGTTCCCAGGTTTGGATCCCAGGAGACACTCTTTAGTATTGGTGTGACATGTACTCTCCAGTCTGACCCTTCCCACTCAGCTGTAAGAAATGGTGAGGCGGTGCCTCCATTTCATCTTCTTCATCCAGTTCACCAACCAAATGGGGGCAGCCCTGAAAGATGCCAGCCACCTGCCCATTTCCCGTTACAATGCCCCCTTTTCGGGAAGACAGCCAAGCCGTGGTTGGATGTCTTATCAGCTACAGCAGGGACAATGCAGCTTCTCCCGTACTGAGCTTTGGATCTGTCATGTTCCTCTTAGCGCCAAGTATTGCATTCCTTTCCCTAAAGTCCTGATCAGACACCCTCAGAACAAAGGTTCACACCTTTGTGGTGAGGGAGCGTTACCCCAACTGATCTGAGGTCTCTTGTGGGTCGTTGTGTGAACTTTTCTTTCTGAGGACATGAACAAATGTCTCTTTGTCCCAAACATGGTCCCAGCAGAGCATAGGAACGTTCCATGAAAAGTCTAGCTTGGTAAAAACGATGATTTTTAGTTAGGGTTCTTTATGGAAATTTAGGCAACTTATGTACCACTCCACCACTGAAGTGAAAACATCTCCCACAGCAGCTGTTAATTGTCGGTCTATCCTTGGGGTGGGGCCTCCTAAGCCCTCTACTCTACTGACCACTGCCTGTGAGTCTTGGGGAGATGTGGGGCCCTGTAAGCCCCTCCCTCTGTGACAGAAGGTTTATTGGTCCAGTCTTGTGCCAGCTGCTGACAGATGAAGAGGCCATGGCACATTGTGCCCGCAGGAGAGTGTTTCCTAATGTGAGAGTCACAGCTTCTGTGATTTCTAGAGAGTAGTAGGCATGTGTCATGCTGAGGACAGCTTTCACAGCATTTCACTTAAGTAAAATTCGAGGATTTAAGCTGACTGTATTTCTGAAGACCTTAAAAAGCAGCCACAGCATATTTCTTCAGTGACTTTTGTATTCTACTAATTTAAACAAGGAAAAATGTCCAAATACTTATAACTACAGGATATAGACAAAGAGCTAGGTATGAAGACATCTGAGTCAGGAGGATCTCAAGTTCAAAACCAGTCTGGGCTACATAGTGAGTTTTAAGTCATGCTGGGACACCTGGGTGTAAAAACTGTATCAATTCCTTCTCTTTTGTTTTGTTCTGTTTTTTTTTTAATTGAAAAAAATATTTAGACAATATATTCAGATTACTGTTTTCCCTTCCCGAACCCCTCCCAGATCTTCCAGAATCTTCCCCACTCCCCCATCCCTACAACTCCATACTCTTTCTTTCTTTAGAAAACAAACCATCATTTAAAAAACAAGAAAAACCCCCCACAAGAAACACACACAAAGTCCACAAAACACAAAATTGGAAACTGTAGTATACATATAAAGGGCCAGTAAGAAAAAAGTGCTCACACAAAGCTGAAAATGTGGTATATTTACCCAGCAGAATATTATTCAGCTGTTAAACAAGATTTTGAAGTTTGCAGGTATATGGATAGAGCTAGAAAATATTATCCTGAGTGAGGTAACTCAAACCCCAAAAGATAAATAGTTCATGTTGTCTCTTACATGTGGATGTTAGCTTTTAAGCATTCGATGGGCACACTGCAAACTGTATAGCCTCAGAGGTCAGGTATAGAGTAAGAGACTAGGGCACTGGTTCTCATCCCGTGGGGAACTGAATGGCCCTTTACAGGAGTCACCTAAGAGCACTGGAAAACGCAGATATTTATGTTACAGTTCGTAACGGTAGCAGAGTTACGGTTGTAAAGTAGCAGTGAAAATAAGTGTATGGTTGGGAATCACCACAGCACGAGGAACTGTATTAAAGGGTGCAGCATTGGAAGGTGGAGAACCCCTGGGCTAGAGGGGAGGGTATGGGTTGGGGGTATCTCTCCAGGAGGGGAATAGAATATACAGACAGGGAGGGGGGATTGGAGCAGGAGGGTTAAATGGGGAGGGGGTTGGAAGAAAGGAGGCAAGGGAGGGATTACAGGGAGGGCCAACTAACACTGAGGGCTGTCTGAGGGGACATGGTAAACCTACTACTGAAGAAGCTTCCATTGTGTACATACATAGAAGAAGTCTAAAGAGTCACCAAATAACAGGGAGACTGTACCCCAACTAGACGTCTTTTGCCATCAAGTGAAGCCTCCAGTGCCAGGAGTGGGATATCTTTAGTTGTTCGTTTGCATTTGTCACAGACATTTCACTGAGGCACAGATTTCTTCCAGCTGTGTGACTAGCACAGTGGGAAGAGTACTGTCGAGTTTACTGTGTATTGATTTGTACCTGAGTTATTTCCAGAGCTTCTGATGCTCAGGACTCAATCTTATCATCTCTTCACCACACTCTGATATTTGTGGCTTTAGTGTCCGTCAGCTTCTACTGCCTGAAAATGACGCTGAACACGTTTGGTCTGTCATCCGAAGCAGAGATGTGTTTGATGTCCTCAGACCTGCAAAGCTCCTGAGCGAGTGCGCTTGTTTACTCAGGTTCCACACGTCCTAGAGCTTTGTTATCCACTTTCATTTTGCCAGCTAACTCTGAAACTGGCTAGAAGCTTCCATTGTGAAAAGACAGAGTCCAGCTGCTCCTCTTAGCGATGACCGTGATGGCAGGGCCAGCACGATGATTCAGTGGATTAGGGAGCTCACTGCCCAGGCCTGCTGATTGAAGTTTGACCCCCAGAACCCATGTGGTAGGAGAAGACTCCTGAAGGTGTGCTCTGAGCTCCACAGGTGTGTTGTGTTACTTCTACGCACACACTCACTAAATAAAGTAATAATAAGAATATGATGACATACAGATATCAAAACTTGACATTATACCCCATAACTGTGTTATAATTATCAATTAAAGTGAAGTACGGGAGCTGGAGACGTGGCTTAGCAGTGTAGAGTGCTTGCTGTTCTCCAAGAGGCCCCGAGGTCAGTTCCCATAACCTCCACTGGGCGGTGCTCATCACTGGCTTGTCACTGCAGCCCTGGGCCTTCTTGTGGCACCCTGGGAAAGCCACACGTAGGTGACACACATACACGCACAGACACATATATATGTGCACTCTCACAGACGTTAATAAATGATGGCCAAGAAGCCCGATAACACGTCTCAAATGAAGATTTTGGGAAGTTTATGGTGGTTCATATTATTGAAGAGAACGTGTTTTTCGACTTTATCTAGGAAACAGGAAAGAATGATTCCTTAAACGGTTCAGAATGTCCAGTAAATTTACAGTTTGTTTTTCAAGTGGCAGGTGAGATTGATAACTTTTAGAAAGAAAATAAAACATGAAATTTTACAAGGAATTGAGTGACAATGACAGTTGATTCATGAAGAAGCTGGTGGCTTGTGTGCACACCTCTTTGGTAAAGAGTTGGATGTAATTTGTATTCGTGCAATTCCCACTCGGCACTCCACTCTCCTGTGGTCTAGTATTTCCACAAAGTTGTGCAACTACCCCTACTGTAAACGACACCCCCACTGTAAACATTTTCATTGTTCCCTGAAGAAACCCGCCGAGAACCACCCCTCCTGCCTTTGGTAACCACTGGTCCAAATCTGTGTGGATTTGCCGATTTGAGCTGATTGCAGTTTTAAATAGCTAACAATCATAGGGTAATAGTAGTAAAAACAGAATCAGGTATTGTTTTTTGTTTTTTTTTTTTTTTTTGGTTTTTCGAGACAGGGTTTCTCTGCGTAGCTTTGCGTCTTTCCTGGAGCTCACTTGGTAGCCCAGGCTGGCCTCGAACTCACAGAGATCCGCCTGGCTCTGCCTCCCGAGTGCTGGGATTAAAGGCGTGTGCCACCACCACCCAGCTAGGTATTGTTTTAATTGTGCAGGCCAAGTACAGACTTAACAGTTTGCAGACCGTCTACTGATATGAAACACACTGTTAGTATATACCAAAGTGTTTCTAAGCTGCTATTTTAATTTTTCAGTGCAGTATAGCAAGTCGCATTTCTATTGTATTGGGTATGTTGAGTAATCTAGAAATGATTTAAAGAATACAGGAGATTATTGGAGTTATTGCATATATCTCCTGGTTTGAGTGACTCCTTGGATTATAGTATGGGAAGGGAGGTGTCCTACAACCAGTCTAAGATACAGAGGGGGACTGTAAGAGGCTAGTTAGTGATCAGTAATGTTGGTAGGCCAAAGAATGTTCCTTTATGGTTTTAAAAAAAATGTTTGCGTGCTTTTAAAACAAATGCTATGGTTTGTGCCTACCAGGCCCTACTCAAAAAAGAAAGCCAACTACTGGCAACTTGGTTTAAGCAATATTAGCATTCATGTCATAAATATTACTTAAAATTATTTTTTAAATTTGGATTTTTTTTGTTTTATAGTTATACAAGAGGCATAAGTTTAAAGAGTTTGTATTTGTGCATGTTTAAGTGACATTTTAAAAACATGAGTCAGCGTCAATAGAAGGTTTTTTAAATTGCTTTAAAAAGTTAACATTCCTTACGTAGAAGGGACTGGAATATGAGTCCAGCTTGAGCTACATAGTGAGAAATAGGCTCCTCCATACAAAACAAGTGTACATTCTTCAGTATGACAGGCACTATTTTAGACATCCATGGATTTTGCTGTATATAAGCTTAATTTCACAGTTACATTTTCTTTGTTTCCATTTTGAAATTTAGTCTCAGTCATGATATGAAACTTATTTCCTCATAACATGAATATTTTCTGTGGAGATTCTACATTTGATATGGCCTTGTTTTATTAAGAAGTACATTATTCCTGACTGTAGAGCAAGTCTTAAAGACTTACTAGGTGAGGTAAAACTGAAATGGTCACAAGTTTCCTAAGGAAGAGCAAAGAAAGACTTCAAGAGAATTCCTTCCCCTGATAGTGGACTGAAGTGCAGCATGAATATTGCTTGGTGAGTGAGTGGTGAAGGTTTGGAGCATGTGATTGAGGCAGTGAGGGGGAGATAGTTGAAGGTCAGAGAGACATGAAGAGTCCCCAAGAGTGGTGGTCAGGGTGATGGTGACATGTTAGAACAGCTAGCTGGGTTCAAGGTTCTTAGTCAGTACCTCTCCTGTTTTGAGTCCGAGGTTTAAGATCACCCATGTAAACAAATGTGTGCAGAGACAGAGAAAGACACAAAGGTCTGCAAAGGAAACTAAAGCCTGCAGCCAGTGTTCTGCAGGTACCCACATGTAGCAGGGCCCTTCCTGCTGCTCGTCTTCACTCTGCACTGTCAGGGTTCCTCCATTTCTAGTTTCCTCTGCTAGGCTCTCAACTAGTGTGTTCACTGGCCTGCTGGTCTCAGTCACCTCTGTTCATGCAGTAGTACATCGCCCTGTAGCAACACTCTGCACCACTCAGTGTCATAGCCTCAGTGTTACTTTCTAGTGAATGTGACCTAGGGGCTAACACACTCTCGAGTGTCTCTTTGTAGTTATTTGAATTAGTTTATAAATAACCTTAGCCTTATTTTCATAATTAATGGAGGTCTCAAGATGTCATTAACTTTTTTTAGAGATGCTTCTTTTCACTGTGTAAAGTATATGCATGCTGTTGTAGACTTCATAGAAATCTCCAGATGATCACCCCTCTTGACTGTCGGGGTTGCTGTGGAGTGTACTTCTGTCTAATCTGCTTTTGTGGCTCCTTCAGGGTGCAATCGTCATCTTGTAGTTCTGTGGTTTGTTTGGTATGCTTCATGAAAACATATGGTAGACTCTCCCCTCTTCCCTCCCTTCTCCCTTCATCTGTTTCCCTCCATCCGTTTCTCGCTGTCTGTCCTTCTGCCCTTCCCTTCAAGGGGTAAAGTATTGAACTCCATTTTTGGTACCGGCACTTGTAAAATATTTGTAAAGCACAAGTAGATTACTTAGGGATTGCATGGGCACCGCACTTGGCGTCCCAGTGCTGGGTGACTGCTGCCCATGTGATCGCTCCTAACGGTCAGCCTTCTGTCTGTCTTCAGGTACACTGAAGAGATGGTGCCCTGGCACCCGTGCCTGAAGCTCATTAGCAACTGTGAGCAGAAGCTTTCCAGTCACACGGCAAGGCGCTTGATCACAATGGAAAAGGTGAAAGACTTTGAGGTATGCTGCCTACGTGGGTTTTTTGTTTTTTTGTTTTTTGTTTTTTGTTTTTTTTTTTTTTTGTATAAATTCTGGGAAAATCAAAACTTGACCTTTCTAGATAGTTTTCCTGGAGTAGGCTTTGGGAATGTTAGTCTTGATTTTGACAGTCTAGGTGAATTTAGGAAGAAACAGGAGTTGAAGACATTTGTGGCCTCTGGCTGTGGTAGGAGTAGGAGCGAGGGGTTTACTAGAAGAGTGAACGAAACTCACTGAGCCCCTGGGCTTCACTAATGTCCGGTTGCAGAAGCGGAGCTTCCCGACTGCAGACTCGAATGTTTGTATTTATCTACTAAGAGTGTGTGCGTGCGTGCGTGCGTGCGTGCGTGCTGCGTGCGTGCGTGCGTGCACACATGTGCCCTAGGGCATGTGTAGATGTCACAGGACACCTGAGGGAGCTGGTCTCTCCTACCATGTTGATTCCAGAGAGTGAACTCAGTCATCAGGCTTGGTGGCAAGCACCTTTCCCCGTGAACCACCTCAGCAGCCGGACTGCAAGTTTAATCGAGACAGTGATCCTCTATGTAAGGAAGCAAGGAAAATTTCCTCGTCTGTTAGAGTACAGTGTCAGCAATCATATTCTCTCTCTCTCTCACATACACACACACACACACACACACACACACGCGCACACACACACACACGCACGCACGCGCACACACACAGTATTTAAGTTTGAGAAAGAAAAGCTTTAATAACATTTGTTATTTTGTATCCAGATTAGAAGTGATATGAGTAGTACCTCATTTAATGAAACTTCAGTAACATGATGGAATGTCCTTTGTGCTGTCCTTCTCTGGACTGACAGGCTCTCCCAGATGCATTGGCTGTTTGGACAAGCCATGTCTTTACAGGGCAAGCAGAACAGGGTAGCTGTGTCTGACTGTTTTGTAAGGCTCATCTCCATTTTGCATTTATTGATTATCATTAATTTATACCCTATAGTCTTTCACAGTAGTGATTTATGCACTGCCTTTTGTGTCCGTCACTTTGAGTCTTTCATCCCTTTCCCATTTGTTATCTCTCTTTAATTTAGATCCTTAGTGCCACATAATTAGTTTACTCTGACAGATCCTAATCTTTCTCCATATCTTGTTCATATCTATTAAATAGATTTCCCTAAAATACTGAATTTATGTTTTTTATGCAAGATTTTTTAGTTAATCGTTTTTATTACTAGATAATGTTTAGAAAGTTTTCAGCGTGGTATAAATTATCCTCAGTAGTTGACTCCAACATCAAGACTGTTTGGAAACTAAGCTCTTTATCTAGATGAGTCGTTGGTGGTTAGTCACTAGATGTGTGGGTATTCTGTGCTTGGGTGTATAGATGTATGTGGTAGGATGAGAATGCGTGGTAGTAGTTTAAGAAAAACAATAGCCACCTCTTCATATTCCAGCCTCATATCCACAATTCCTAGTCAGACAATAGATATATTTGGAATGGACACAGTTTTCCAGTGTGCTTCTAAAGTTTATTTATGTACTTATATTTAAAAAGGGATATCAATACTAAACAGTTATTTTATAGTAACAGCTTGTCTTTCTTCAAATGGTATTACACATTTTGTACTGGATAGTTTGCCGCATTAGAGTTCCTTGTGGAAATAAAATCCTGTCCCACGTATGATGACTTACCATTAGTTGTGTAGAACATTGCAGATTCAGAAGTTCTCAGGAGTAGTTTTCATACTTATTGGCCCAGTGACAACCTTCAAAACTGTCAGTTTTGAATCCAGCAGAAGCCCTTTTACCTTACTGTCCACTGCAGGGGATGGATCAGTACTGGCCACCCCTCCTCGAAACCCACTGTCTGATGAGGGTGAGATGTGTTGAAGACTTCCAGTTGTAGAGTTGATTCCACGTACCAGCTGAACTCTCTGTTTCCCCAGGGCTACTTGTACTGTTTTCAGGGCTGTTGATCCCAGGTGGAAAGAGTATGGTGATTATGCAGTCTACCTAAATACCCGTTAGACGAGTGAAATGTGAGTGTAAGGATAGAGTTATTATTTCTATAACAATTAACACGAGTGCTTTAGAAGACAAGATGAAGTCTGCTGCTCAGACAGATTTGAGAACTTAGTCAGTCGATAAGGACATTTGCCGCAAAGTCTGATGACCTGAGTTTGATTCCTAGAACCCATATGGAAGAAGAGAACCAACTTTCGCAAGATGTCCTCTGATTTGTGACACACGCACCCACTCCCAATGAAATAAGTAAATGAATGTGGCTTTTAGAAATATATACATAAAGGAAGACTTAAGTTGGGAATACAAAAATGATCACAGTTCAAGTTTCTGGACTCAGGTTGCTTTGTAAGATGTGAAGTTCTTGGTTTACTTGATGCAAGACAGAACTGGAACTCTATAGGTGTGAATCCATAAAGGCTGGCCAATCATTGTATAAATCAGTATTTATAAGCAAATAGGGATATTTTAAATTACAGAAAGTTCTCCCATTTGTGGAAGTGGAGAGTGCAAAGGTTGGTTTCTGGAAGGTGGGACTGCTCTCCTGGCATCTTGGTGTCTACCTTGTAGCTCTGCCTCCTACAGCCTTTGTTCCTCAGCCTGCCTGTGCTGTCTCTTCCTCTGTTCACAAAGATACCAGTTACATCTTTTACCCTTCATTTCTGCCTCAAAGGCCCTATCTCTCAATATAGTTAGCTTGTGAAGTAGGGCTTATTTAAGCGTGGGGGGCGAGTTAGTTCCTAACGCTAACCATTATCAATTTCCTAGGACATCCGAGGCTGGTTGTTGTTAGAGCCCCTCCCCTTGTCCAGTCATGCTGTCTTATGTGTATGTACGTTTCTCTTTTGCTGTGTTACGGGAAGTGAGGTGTTGGATCATTCAATAGTAGTTTTACAACTGCTACAAATTATAGCATTTAATATAATTGTGAGTTAGTAGTGATAATAGTGGCAGATGTGTTATGTACCAGGACAGTAGAGGTAGTTATACAAAACAGCAATATTACCTGTAGAGGTTATAGTTTTAGTTCTTGTTAGCAAAAAACTAAGTATATGACATTAGCTTCCTTCGTGACATTGCCTACATAAATAGCAGTTCTACATAAACTGTGTTCCAAAGAATTACCTAGATATGGAGAAGGTTCTTACCGTTTCTATTTTTATGGAAATTGAAACAAACAATAAACTAGGATCCTGTGTGAGCTAATTTCATATATGCTTTCTCCCGATTTGAGTTTAAGAAAGTCTGTTTTTCTTCCAAATTTATAATTGTAAATATATGCGTGTGCGCGCGTATTGAGACAGTGTCTCACTGTATAGTCCTGCTGTCCTGGAGGAGTCTGGCCCCTGATTCAGAGGTGTGCCTGCATCTGTCCCACCGCTGTCCCACCATGCCTGGCTGGAACTGAGTTTTTTTCTTTTTTCAATAAGGAAAAGCCTCCTCCTAATGGTCAGAAGAGTGTGGGCTCACATTATTAAGTCCTAACTAGTGTGGGCTTGACTGTGAATGTCTTGGAATGTGATCCTCTGTCCTGTTTGTCTTTAATTCATTGCTTCACTTCTGCCTTCCGTTTCCTGTGAGGAGTGTCTGCAGCTACATCAGGGTCATCGCAGCCCTTCCTAACACAGGCGGACGCAGACTTGTCAAACAGTTCTTACATGTCTGACAGATTGTTCTCAGACTTGTTCAGTGCTGTTGGCTTTGGCAGTGGATGGATATTAATTTTAGATTTTTGTACTTCCATGTACTATGACCTTTGCTTTTGACTTGTCTGTTGTTAGGTCTGACTTCAGTTTAAAGTTAGGCTTACTTGAGACATTGTTAAAATGTTCTCCCACCGTTTAAAAATGTACAAATAAGTCATAAAAACTGTCGAGTGAGTATGGATATTTGTATCTTTACATCACTGGCTATAGTTTTGGACTTGTTTATTTTGTGTGAGTAGTGAAGAAGCTCTTGATAACTATGTCAGTGTTAGGAAGATGCCTGATAAAAAGACCTGGGTTTTGTTGTTATCTTGTTGAAATAGTCTAGAAACGAAATGAATTAAGTGCCGTGTTTTCTCAGTGCTTGTTTATGAACTTGCTCTTATCCGTCTGAGTTTATGTCACCATTTCAGAGATGAAGAGCCTTCCTCTAGCCCCCGATGACCAAGTGGTGAACAGCAGAGTTGAAAACAAAACTTGTCTTTGTCCTTGAAATTTGACCCCTTTTCTACATCACACTGTCTTCTACCTGGATGTAGTTCCCCCTTTAGAGTGGGTTCAGATACAAGGTCTGGGTATGCTGCTTAGGGACAGGCTGCTTGCCTATCAGATGCCAGACCTGAGGGTCAGTTCCCAGCACCACAAAATAAATAAGCAGCAAATGTTCTCAAGCACCAATTCCTAGCCTCTTCGAAACAGACTCTTAATTTCCCTGTGGGTTGTAGCCACTATGCTCAGGATGCCCTGACAGGGTATAATGCCTTTTGCTAGGGTTATTTTCCTCTTCTTATTGACACATAGTTAATGGTACCATGTATAGTTGTGATAACTCTATGAAACATTTTTCTTAGGAAATTCATTGAATGAAAATATTTGACACCCCCAAAAATAAAAGAATTCTAATCTTCAGAAATCTCTAGATTAGAACAGATTGTATATAGTGGTTATGCGTTCAGTGCAAACTCTACCCCAAAGCAGTGTCCTCTCAATGGCTTCTGCCAGAGCCTACTAGAACGAGATGAAATAATACCTAGAGTAGCTACTTCACAGATTTTTCTTCATCTTTTTTCTTTAAAAGATTTATTTTTATTCATGTATGTATATGTGTATGCATGCATGCATGCATACATGCATCTGTGTGTGTGCATGTGCATCTGTGTTTCTATGCCATGTATGTGCTGGTGTTCGTGGGGACCAGAAGAGGAAGTCAGACCCTTAGAGCTGGAGTTACAGGCAGTTGTGAGCCACCCAATGTGAGTGCTGGAAACAGAACTCTAGTCCTCAGCAAGAAAGTACGCTCTTAACCATGGAGCCACATCTCTCCAGAGTCTTGAGATTAAAACAACACCAAAAATCCATGCAATCCTGTTCTGACCGATGCAGGAGCTGGAGTCTCACGTGCCTTTGAATTTGCCCCTAAGCAAAACAGTTTTGCCTGGGTTTGGTCTTTTTTTTATACACATATACATCTTACTAATTTTTCTTTTAATTGATTGTGGAAATATTAAAAAGTCACTCAGGATCAATATTGTTTCAGAATTAGAGTTGAAAGTATTTACTTGTATATAGGTACATGCCTTTGTATGTTATTCATCCTTTGCTCTTTAATAAGATAAAAAATTCTTGTTCTAATTAAATATAAAATGCAGTATTTAATTAATTGATGTTAAACTTTTATCTTGTGTGTTGACTGTTTTAACATTTGACATTCAGTTTTGCATTTCCACATACATGTGGAAAGCACTCATGCTTCTGTATTATCATGCTGAGCTTGAATGTCCACAGTGTTCATTTTATACTTAGGAAGAAATTATGTGCTGAGTGTTAAATGCCCAAAGTTCATTTATTAATGATAAGTCATTTTGAGACTCTAGATAAAATTTTAATATAATTTCCTATGAAATTAGGCAACTTAATATCTTGAAGATAGTTTTATAAGGAACTGAATAAATGTGAATACGCAACTTAGGGATAAAGATTTCACCTTTACTATGTTCCCATTAAGAATAACACTACAGATTTAATGGTATTAGATACCAGACTTTTGACCTGCTTGTCCTTGGTTTGGAAATGGCCTAGTGCTGTTTATAGTTGTATAACTCAAGCACAAGTGGTTTCTATGGCTACTGTCCAGTACCAGATGTAGAACAGTGGAAAGCTTTGATAAGGAGAGCAGGATTTTTAAACAAAAGCCGGACATGGGTAATTACCCTGAAGCTGAACTGAGGTCCATTATATTCAGTACTGTCATTCCCATTTCATTTCACTCTTTGCTGCTTTTCTCTTCCATCTCTTTGCCTTCTTCCTCACACTTGATTAAGAATCTCTTCAGCACTTAACTCTTTTTCTCCTGCCCTGTAGTCTTTGCTGACAAAGTGAGATGAGCACTCCGAGTTTGGTGGCATTTTCTGTGGTGATGGCACTGCTGGTTTTCGTTTATCCTGGCATAAATTTTATAAGTCATTTGTATTCAAGGATTTGCCATGGAACTGCTGCTCTGTATAAACTCCTGTCACTTTGGGAATGTCAATGACTTAATACTAGTGAGGTAGAAGAAGTTATTATCTCACTATCAGGAACTGTCACTTACTAAAAGACAGCTTAAACCTGACCTGTAATTAAAATAGAAGCCCTTTGGTTTTCTGTTAAATGACTTTAGCATCCTGTAACCTTTTCTCCTGGATAGGGAGCTCCCTGCAGTGTGTAGAACAAGCAGTGTATAAGTTCATCGTTGCCCTTAGATAGCTGACTGATGATTCAGAGATTCTGTAAAATGAGCTCTTAGCGTGAAGCAGAATGTTGTCTCTGGTTGCTGTGGGTCCTCAGTGGTGAGAGAAAATAGGCTTTAGAGTTAAGTAAGCAGGAGCCACGGAGGATAGGTGTCCAGTGTGGGGAGGAAGTTGAGGATGTTTGTACCCGGTGGCTGAGTTTTTGCTGAGAGAGTAAACATAACGTCAATATTTGAGTACACTGAAATTCTGGAGTAGGTGCTATAAGAAAAGAGGAAGTCGTATCACTGAATATATCTTGCATTCATTAACCTTTCCTACTTTTGTATGTTTTCTTTCCTAACTTGAATATATGCTCTCACACAGGAAGGCTTTGCATTTTGCATCAACCCACATTCGTGAGGCCTTATTTGTCAAGTATTGAGGTTAGGTAGACCAGGCTTAGTCCTTCTCCGTAAAGAGCCTGTTCTTAGTAGAAAGTCACCCAAAGGGTTCCAGCTTAAGGTGTTGGGGTTGCAGTGTTGTGTGAGAGGTGCTGCATGAATACAAAGCATTTGTCTGAGGAGGCCAGAGGGGTGGCCCTTGGGTGGGTAGGTGTCATTTTAACCAAGACAGGGATGAGAAGGGCTGTGGGATATGCTGGGCACCCTGATACTTCAGCTTCAGTGGAATGCTGGACATCTGGGAGAGAAACAGCTGGAGACGACCTGAAGAAGCCGAGCTGCCCACGGGAGAGGCCTCGTACTCCAGGTCCAGGTTTATCTATCGGTGGTGGCTAGCCTGCGAAGGATGTTCGTTGGTCGAGTGGCAGAAGAGTATGTATGCTTCATGCAGGGTACCATAGCTTCAGTACATGGGTAGCTCTGAGTTGTGGGATGGCAAGCCGATGCTCTGAGGAGGCTCCAGACATAACTGCGAAGATGAGCCGTGAACCTGAAGTGGTAAGATGTGAAAACTACAGAGGATGTGAATGAATTAAGAGTAGGCAGACAGAGTGTGATTTGGTGATTGGATAATTGGTGTGAAGGCAATGGAATTAAGGAAGACTTGTGACAACTCTAGATTGGGGTGATTGAGTAGCTCTTTTCCTGTGTATATTTATATTTATGTCCCCTTCTTTCTTCTTTCTCCTAAGAACCATACAGAATAAGGCAGCACTTCCCTCATTTATTCTAAGTCTCCCAACTGTCCTCTCTACTTCTGCACAGTTTCATTCCACTTCATTTCCAGAACAATGGCCAGAGTAGTTTTCAGAAAGGGAATAGATAATGGAAGTCTGTCTAGTCTTCAAAATTGTATTGATGACTCTGAGAAGTTCGGAATAAAATTACAAATTCTTACATAACATCGAGACGACCCTGATTGCTCCTGGCATCGTCTTTAGGGGCCATTGGTGCCACTTCATCTGCTGTACAAGAAGCCTTAACCTTCAGCCTCCTTTCGGGTTCCAAAATGGACTCACCTTTCTGTCTTCAGTCTTTACATCGATCCTGTCTTTTGGGTGTTTCCCTTCTCTCTATGTGAGAAGGTTTACTTCTGTTCTGCAGCTCTGGGATAATTGTCCTTTCCTTAGGCAGTCCTGTCCTTCCCACCTCTTTATATTCCATAGTTGCTGTTTCATCCCACCATTTAATACCAGTGTGTAAGTGTGTGTCTGGGGGTACGGCATTTTACATCTTTCTCCCACCAGGGTCTGTGAACTCAGACAACTCCATTCTTTCCCTCACCATAGGCGAGTGTATATGGGACAAACAGTGACTGTCCAGTGACTGTTTGGATCCTCTCATCTAAAATAAAACAGTCATACTGAACAATATTTAAACCAGTTTACGGAAGAGTAGGAAGAGGTAATTAGAGCTAGCCAGAAGTTTCCAGTTTAAATAATAATAAACCAACTTTTACCATTGCTTTACTCTTTAAAAGTCACTGGGACACCATTTTAATCCCATAATATCTTGTAGGCTTTACTTTCCATGTGAAATAACCAAAAAGCAACTGAGCTGGGAAGCCTACCATCTTTCCTTATTAGGGGGAGGTGACAGAGGAGAGTGACAGACTTCTGAGGGAAGGTGGTAATCAGGAAAACAGTTTTTCTGAACGGGCTTCTCAGTGAAGACTCTTTAGTTCCTTTTCAGTCTAAACAGTGGGCCGTATTTTTGGGGATACATTATTAAAAATACATTCTTTATAGTGCAGAGTGTCATTAGTTCCACTTGAAATGGCCATTTCAAGTCTTACTGCAGGACATGAAGTTGTCTCTTTTCTCGATAATGTATTCTCACTTAAATCCATCTACAAACCTGTAAGTGGCTGAAGCACTTTTCTTTTTTAATACCCTTTGAAGTCCTTCTAATGCTGCATTTTAGGTAGAGTTAAGTTGTACACAATTTTAAATAGAATTCTCTAGGTGTGATGGTGCGTGGCTATAATCCAGAGATTATTCTGGAGGCAAAGACAGGAAGATGGAGATTTCAAGGACAATCTGGGCTGTAAATAGTGACACTCTGCCTCAAAACTGCAAGCAATACAACACACATGATTAACCTGACCATAGGTTGCTTTGTGAACTTTTCATTTCTCATTCTCCACAATGACTTGCAGTTCTAGTTTTGCACACAGATGATGGTGCCACCTTAGACTCTGAAGTGCATGCATATTTTCCTATGTCTGCATCCTTTATGGATGAAATGATGTGCACAGATAGATGATAATGCCGTGTGAGTAGCAAGGTCGTCCTGGACATAGGAGAGTTGTATGATTGCAGGTGTTCTGAACAGTCAAGTCCTGCAGACAGCACATGAAGCAGAGTGCTCCTGGTTGTTGGGTACAGTCTTCTCAGCTGGAAACGGCTTCAGTCTCCATCAGGAAATCCCATGAAGAAGGGCTGTCTGCGTCAGCCAGCAGAGGGTGGTGTACACATAAGAGTCAGCCACTGGCCTGTGCGGCTCCTTTGGCAAGTGTTAGAGTTCCTAGATGGCTTATGTTCAGAATTAGCAGTACTGATAGCACAGCGGTAAAGGGTTCTGTCTCAAGTGGAGCTCTGAAGTGTGTGCTCCCATAACGTTGCGGTTCCAGGAGGAATGGCCTCTAAATGTCAAACTCCATTTGAAAGGACCCACTAATCTACCATGTGGGAAATTGACTCAGTCATCTCTGTGTTCATATAACTTCGAGCTTTTCAGAAGGACAGAAGTATAATGAAAAAAGCATGAGCTTTTGATGTCTGAGTCAGGCTGCAGTCTGGCGGTACTGCGTTCCAGCTGTATGGCTTGTGGCAGATTGTTAAAGCTCTTTCAATCTCTCTTTCTCCATCTCCAAAATGGAGATGAAAAGAATGCAGAAAATTAAATAATTACCTTAGACAAGACTCGGTTGATAACAAGTACGTAGTAGTTCTTTTTTGAATGAACTTGTCTGTGATTTGTAACATTTACAGTTGCTGACTGTCTTTGAATGGTGAGGTCTGAGAGCTGTTGGGTTCTGTGTTTTCCTGCTGACACTTAGCTCCTGGTTAAGAAGCGGCAGCAGACAGTGGTGAAATCAGATGGAACACTTGGTTTGTTCCTGTCACATTGCTGCTCTCACCAATGGCACTATTATCACTGCATTGGGCAGAGCTCTCCTTTCCTCTTTGCCACCACGGGTTTCACTTTGGGCGTTTCCTATGTGCTTTTTTTTTTTTTTAAACTTCATATGCATGCAGTATTTCATGTTTATTAAAAATGTACAGAATTGAGGTTCTGTGATATATAAATGACACCATGATTGCTAGCTGTAGACAGGAACTGTAGAAAAACCAAGTCAAACACCATGCATGCCTGAGTGAATGAGGAAGCCCAAGGATTGTTGCTTCTGGATACTCTTCTTTCAAAAAAACACGTTGGCATTCAAGATACTGAGTTTAAAAAAAAAGACAGCAAAACAAAACTTGCAGATATTCCCGATGCAAATGGGCAGAGAATGTGAATAGAGAAGAGTAGTGAATAGTGATGGAAAATATCTTCTCAAGTGTGAGCTTGGTTAAAGGGAACTTAGCTAGATGGGCGAGGAGAGAAAGAGGAAACAGAAATTGAATTTGCTGTTTGTTTCGAATGGTGGTGATGTCATTTGATGTGGCATTTCTGTGTATGTGATGATGGATGTTCCGTGAGGAACATTTTTCAGCTAGGGTGTTTCCTTCCACATAGGTGGAAACTTTAGCCACAGTCCCTGAACCCGTCTGGCTTAGCTCAAAGCAGGACATAACTGCTGCCAGATCCTGGGCTGCTCAGGGGGTTTGGAGCTTTGGGGCTCCAGGAGGTTCTGCAGTGTTCTGCTTTACAGTCGGGGCATAGCTGATCTTGAAAGTAGTCATTTGAGCAAGGGACTCATCCACTTACCTGACACAGATTCCTGGATATGAAGAGAATGAGGCTTTGCCCTGAGCAGTTGCGTTTCAGTGGATAACCTAATGGTCCTAGACCAACTTTCCTATGTCTTTGCTGCCTTGTCTCTGTGGCACTGAGGAAAATACAATCTTTTAGGGTTTATTTTGCCCTTACTGCTCAGACTCCCATTTTGTTGTTGTTATTGTTGTTTTGTTCTCGTTCTTCCTTGTGAGCCCATATTGTTGAAAATCGCGGTGTGACATTTACACCTGGGCCTGTACTGCACTTTGGCACTGTCCCATTCTGTATCGCGGGTTCATCTCACTTGTCTCCTTTAGTTCAATGGTAATGTACTTGCCAAACTGTCTTTTTGGCCTATAAAAGCCTGTTTCCCACAGTGCTTGACTTTTGTCTTCTCCCTCCTTGATGAAGTCATGTTAGAAGCTTGGGTCAGAGGGATTGCTACCTGGCTCTGTGGCATTGTGTTGTACCTAAGCCTCCTCACTGGGGGAGGGTACTCCATGAAGTTATGTGGGATGCTTTGAGAGGTTATATGTGGCATGCGTGTGTGTGTGTGTGTGTGTGTGTGTGTGTGTGTTATAGGAGCCATAAGGAGAATAGCAGACAGAAAGGCAAGGCTGGGAGGGACTTGCTGCTGTACCGATTCTTGTGCCGAGAACAAAGCAAGATGTCATTCCACAAAGTGATGTGTAAATGTAAATTAAACTCCCAAAAGTCCATGTATAATTGAATAGGAATTTAAAGAAATACATAGGACATCGGACTTTATTTTTACTTAGGTTTGCTTCACAACTTGAAATCATTTGTGAAATTGAGTGAGAAGCTAATGTTTCATGGTTTCCATCAGTCTTCTCTCATCTAAACTGGAATGCTGGGTCATTCTGACCCAGATTGACTTTTCCAATGCCCGGTGACTATCTGTCTGAGTACCAGTCCTTGTTTGTCTGTGAAGTCTCCATCTTCTCCCTGTATCTGTATCTCCTGTGTTGGAATCCTTTGTTGCACTAAGGGTGTGGATATAGTGTGGAGCTTTGTGTGGTTTTATGACATCACACAACTGCCAGAGTGCCTTGGTCTACACCTTTCTCCTTGAGTAGAAACTTCTTTGGTATTAGCCCTAGCCCTGATGATTTCAATGTGTAACTAGGAAAGACAAGGTAGTTGTAGTCTGACCATGTTCTCTGGAATTTTCTCTCTGCCCTGAGTGATGACATGGTCTCTTCCGTGCAGAGCTCTGAGAATCCGGTGAGATGAAGTGAAGCTGCTTTGAATTCCCAAGTGTGATGCAGATGTAGACTGTGTTCTCACAGGAAAGCCAAGCAAATGGACCTTGGAGTGTGGCTTTGCTTAGAGTAATGACTGCCATGGTTAAAGGCTAACTGAAGAAATAACTGACATGTCTTTATATTTTGTGTTTTCTATCCTATCAGAACCGGGACCAGTATTCACACCTGCTGAGTGACCATTTTCTGCCATACCAAGGTCATAATTCCTTTCGTGAGAAATATTTTAGTGGTGTAACAAAAAGAATTGCCAAGGAAGAAAAATCTAGCCAAGATTGAAAATATGATGACAATCAAGAAAGAATAAGCATTTTATAGAAAAACTTTTAGAAATGAATTTGTGTGTATGATCTAGAAAACCCTGTGCTGTTTTTATATGAATAACTGCTATGAATCAAAACTGAATAACTTCAGAATGATCTTGGTTTTAGAGACTATTTTGATGGGCCTTTTGGACCTTGTTAAGTTTCAGGGACTGATACATACAGATGGACTCGGTGTTTATATTTTTTACAAAGAAAATATCGTTAACTTTTTAGCCATATCTGCCAGATATATAGTAGGCAATTAATAGTGCTTTAGAATATTTTCATTTTGTAAATTTGCTTGGTTTGGTTTCTAGTTGTAACTGTTTTCCATTGCTACCAATAAACTTTACTGAGAATTTCTAAAAATTGTGTGGTACTCAGTATTTCTCGCCTCATCTCATGGAGAGCTTTGAGGAAAATGAGTGTTTAACCATCAGTCCCGTACAGGTCAGAACAACAGTGGCCGTGCTGCTGGGAGGCAGGCTAAGGCATGAAACTGCAGAGATTCCAACCCTAACACCTCAAAGAACCTGTGCGTCTGCACCGCGTCTGCACCCTAAAAGCTGACCGTCGGTCAAGTTAACTAACTACCCCCAATTTTTGGTGTAGAAAGTAACCGATAGTTAAATTCAGGAACAACAGCTCAAGTCCCTGATGACCCCCTAGTGCTATGAAGCCTAATCAGTACTCTGTGAAACAGAAGCTGTATTTTTCTTGAAGGGGAAACTTTGCTGAATCTACATTGTGTCCATCATAGAAATATCTTCTTTGAAAACCACTATACCCATTAATTCTGGATGCTAGTAGCTTTGCTTTTGGTGGTCAGATGTACCTCAGCGGGGCGGCAGTAAATGGATACTTTCTGTCTAACCAGAGCCTATTTTTATTTGTGTTATTGTTGTTATTATTATTCTTTTACTGTGACTGCTGAGTTTTATGAACTCACAATATTAACTTACACGGCTTAGGAGCTGCAGAAGACTAGTGCTACTGAGTGGGGTCAGGCGTTCCGCTGCGGCCGTCTTGTCACGTGGGCAGCGCTGGATTTCAGCACGTCTAAAACCTTTCCTGATTGTTTTGTTTGGGTTTCTGGATGTTATTTGTGGTACACTGGGGAAAATTTAAAAGTATTCAAGGATGATTTATTTGCAGTATTTCTGTTATACACCATCTTATTTTTAAGTTTTTGAGGTTATGTGGGGGATGGGTATGAAACTGTGTAGCTGACGCAGTTGGAATATGAGATTTTTAGTTTAACCCCTTTTTGTGGAGTGCCTCAGAACTTCATCCAAATAAGTTCTAGAAATTCACATTAACCTTAGTCACTTTATTCTTAAAAATTAACTCATAGTTAAAAAAAAAACAAATTATTTCCGTTACTATTAATTGAAGTCTTCTGGACATCAATTCTTCCAACTGTGAGGTTTCTTTTCATATTTATTAGAACGTTCAGCTTCCTACTCCTGAAGTGTCAAAGTTTAAGTATATGTAGTTGTTTTAAAATTGAAACTCATAAGTGATGGAGACACTTGATAACTTCCAATCAATTTTGATTTTAGGATATAGGTCATAAGTGGTCTCCCTTTTTTATAAAATTTTATTTATTTATTATCATTATCATTAATTTGTGTGTGTGTGTGTGTGTGTGTGTGTGTGTGTGTGTGTGTGTGAGAGAGAGAGAGAGAGAGAGAGAGAGAGAGAGAGAGAGAGAGAGAGAGAGAGAGAGAGAAGGACCACTCTAGGGACTCCACAGATTCTGGAGATGGGGGATTGAACTTAGGTTGTTGAATTTGAGCACAAAGTACTTTTACCTACTGAGCCATCTTGCTGACCCGCAAGAGTTCTTATTCTAAAAACAAAGCCTCTATTTGCTGTAAGTTACAGATCATTTTGTTTGGTAGGTACCCTTTCCTCCTGTGTTTACCAGTAGGAATATCTCCTAACAAGATGCCAGTGTTCACAAAAACCTATAGTTTGAATTTGCAGTATGTTCTGGAAGGGAACTGTAGGTGGTCTGTGGACTGGCCTACTTCATGTTTATAATATGACAAAGTATGTAATTTTGTTTCTGGCATATATTAAATAGCCATAAAATCCAGATGGTTACCTCAGTGGTGCCTCATCAGAAACACCTCCTTCCTGTCCATTTCGGTGAGTAATTTTTTTTTTTTTTTTCTGTGATAGCTGTGGGGAAATCGTGGAGTAGGTGGTCTTGGGTTTGTTTAGCCAAAGTGGCTAGAAGATTTTTTTTTTTTTAAACCTTAAAATCTGGTAAAATTTTCTCAACCTCTTCCTGCCCAGCATGAGCCTGTCTTGAGCCAATTTCCAACCAATTTCCTTCTGACTAACTCTTTAAATCCACGGACTAAGCAATAAAGCAGTTTGAGACTCGAGGTTCTGGGAGGTAACTCCAGGTTGCCACTGCTTCCCTTTTGAGAAAACTCTCTCAAATCTTGAGGTCCCCTACACGTGAAGGAAAAAGGAGGATTCTAATGAAAACCTGTTGAATTTGATGCAAAAAAGTAAAATGAGTTAATGTCACTGACTGTTGTACTGACTGGATTGAAAATTTGAGTTTTGAGACATAGAAATTTTTTTTCTTTTTATTAAGAGATTTTCTATTCGTTTTACATATCAACTACGAATTCTCCTGTCCTCCCTCCTCCCACTCCCCAGCCTCCCCCCTGTAGCCCACCCCCCATTCTCACCTCCTCCAAGGCAAGGTCTCCCCTGGGGAGTCAGCAGACCCTGGTACATTCAGTTGAGGCAGGTCTGAGCCCCTCCTCCCTGCACCAAGGCTGAGCAAAGTGTCTCAGCATAGGCCCTAGGTTCCAAAAAGCCAGCCCATGCACTAAGCACAGGTCCCAATCCCACTGCCTGGGGGCCCCCTAAACAGTTCAAGCTAAACAACTGGAGACTTAGAAATACCTTTTAAGGTACTGTGTTCTATACTCAATATACATTAAAAGCAGGGGGTAGACTTTCTTTTAGCATCAGGAAATTAAATGTTAACGCTGTATTACCCAGATGCCAATATAAGCAACTCTATCGTTTGAATAAGATGCCTTTGATGTTAAGTGAACTTCTAACATGTTATGCTGGAAATATCAAGTACTTCTTATCCAAAGAGAGGTGGAATACATCATAATGTTTATTATTTAAAAATTAGAGATGATTGTTTGAGAAATTACCTTTTATGTCATTTTATGTTCTCTTGAAAAAGCACATAAACCTCACATCAGTCATTCTTTTATTGTATTACTTATGTGTACATGATGTGTGTGCGTGCGCATGTGTGTGTGTGTGTATGATACGTGCACATGTGTGTTATGTGTGGGTATGTATAGAGAGTTCAGAGGACAACCTTGGATTGTCCTTCCACTTTGCCTGAGACAGTCTCCTTGTTTGCCCCTGCATATAAGTGGCAAGCTGGCTTGCCTTGGAGCTTCCTGGGAGTCTCCTGTGTCTTCTCATCTCGCCTTAGGAGAGCTGGGATTGCGAACTACTGCTAGCCCCAGCTCCCTATGGGTCCTGTGTATTTGAACTCTGGTCCTTCCACTTGCATGGTAAGCGATCCACCCATTGAGCCATTTGTCCCAATTTCTGGCAGTTCTTACAGTTAAAAAACCCAAAACCTTTGTAAATACAGCCGAACATAATAAAATTCACTGCAGGGTAAGGATGGAAAGGAGGTGGGTGTTACCAAGGAAACTGTTGACCTTATTGCTGACCTTTCTGACCAAAAGAGAATAAATTACACCAAAATGAAAACCTTGGCACTTACTTTTGCAAGAATATGGTTTTGCTCCATTACAAAGATACTTAGAAAACTAAACACTTGCAAGAAGCATTTCCCCCTCAGGATTGTATTCATAGAATAAGTGAAGTTCACGTTCAGTTCCAACTCACCCACTCCCATTTTTCTCAGATATTTATCAAGTAATGTGGTTTATAATCCAAACAAAAAAAGTGCCTTAATCCAGAACATACACACGGCCACGATAACACTAGACTGATGCTGTTTGTACTTTGCTAAAACATCGAGATGTTCTCTAAAACAGAGGGGTTTGCACACATAAAGTCTAGAGTGTAAAGAATTATAACAGAATGATAAACATATCTGTGATTCTATCTAGCCATAGAATCAGAGAAACAGCACATTCCTGTCTGTCCTTTGGGGTGAACAAACTTAGAAAGAACCTGACTGTTCCCTTAAAAGAGGCCTGCCTCGGGACGTGCATATGTTTCCTTGTGTGGGAAAAGCACATTGACATTTACATGTAATTGAGGCCAACCTGGAATTTGGCTTTTGTCCCTTCCTTCATAAGCCATTGTGGAAAGGCTCTTAGGATGGAGTTTAGTTGTTACGGCAGTCTCTTAAGAAGACTGAGTCATAGAACAAAATGGAGCTTAATAGATGAATGTTAGGTACGCCATCCTCCTTTATGTAACTCATACCCCAGTTTCTTGGGCTATTGGGATGAGCTTGGTATATTTTTTGTTGTAGACTTTGAACATTCTTACTAAGTTAATCATGTCGTAGTCATGATGAACTGAATTCCTTGAGAACAATCGACTTTGACATTTTAACCCATAACTTTAGAACCTCCCTCCTCTTTAGTCAATCCTCCTCAACCTTCCTAAGGGTTTATCAGGAGAACTGTTTTAACCAACACATCATGTCATCCATGAAGATTAGCTGGGCCTGTATGTGAAGTTAAGCAAACTCAAAGGAGAAAAGAAAACTGGAAATGTCAGTGGTACTTGTGATGTTGAAGTTGTGCTTTGATGGGCATTCAAGTTGTAAATTGTTGAAATGGGTCAAAATGGTCAGAATTGGACTGAGTAAAGGCTAAAATCTGTGAGCCCCTTCATGTTCATAACTCACGGACTGGGACCCATATAGCTACACATACCTGTGATACTAGTATTCTTGAGGCTGAGACAGGAGGATCAAGGGTTTGAAGGCAGCTTGGGCTCATAGTGAAATCGGGTCTCACAAATAAAACAACAATCATTCAGTCAATCATGGACTGACTATTTCACTATGAAGTGGAGTGCATTCAGTGCAAACGGCAAACAGTGGGAGTTGGGGGGGGCCAGTGTTGGTTTTGTTATTTGCATTTTCCTGTAGCATACACTTTTGAGGAGCAATTCTCCATAGAGCTCTTGCACTCTCTCTCTCTGTCTAAGTGAGGCATATACCTAAACCATAATGAGCTGGGAATCTGGAAGAGAAGGTTTTCTTCGAGCTCCTCCTACTAGTCACAGGACAAAGGTCAAGTGTGCACACAGTCTTGGAAAATAGTGTCTTCTCCCCAGAGTAAAAGCATGGTTACTACACTTGATTTGGAAAAATAAAGAAATGGCTATTCTAAGTTCACATATTTTCCTTTGTAATCAAGCCCACTGTGTGTACAAGTACCTCTTTGGACCTATTGACCCTACCATCTTAATTTTCTGCTGATTATCATGCTGCTTGCTGGACATGCATTATAAAATTCCTTGTACATGACTCAGGAGGCTCATATCTTCTGCCAGAATCCATGAAACTGGCCGTTAACTTACTGGGTTGTAAAAAGCAAAGTCTTGGACCCCTTACAATTCTGACAGTTGGGTGATGAGGGTAGGATGCCGACAGAGATGTTGCTCACTGGGAAAGGATGAGCTTTTGGGCCTAATAACAGGATTTGAAAGAAATCCACAGGAATTGCTAATAAGCCTCCAGGGCCCACCAGGTCACAGAGCAGTCTTGATTGCCTGTTGATGGGGAGTGTGGTGGATTTAATAGTAATGGCTCCCGTTGGTTCATAGGTGGGACTGCTTGGCCACCAGGGAGTGGCATTAGTAGGAGGTGTGTCCTTGTTGGAGGAAGTGTGTCACTGGGGTGGGCTTTGGGGTTTCTACTGCTCAAGCCAGGCCCAGTGTCTTTCGTCCTGCCTGCTGATCCAGATGTAGAATTCTCAGCTCCTCCAGCATCATGTCTGCCTGGACACCGCCATGGCGATAATGCACTAAACCTCTGAACTTGTCGGCCAGCCCCAACGAAATGTTTTCCTTTGTAAGACTTGCCATGGTCATCATGTCTCTTCCTAGCCACAGAAACACCCAAGACAAGGAGTGAGGTAGTAATTGCATGTCAAATATCCAGAAGCAGGCTCGGAGCCCCAAGGCCTAAGTGGTCCCCATGTCTTTGCAGCTCATTTTCTGGGATTAGGGCTGGTGGGATGTGGGCTTTGCAGTTTCCTCAGTGGTCTGGTTAGCTCCAGGTCTGTTACACTGAGACAAGACTAAGCTACAATCTCAGTGGGTCCACCTGTAGGTCAGTCACACTTACACACAGTGATGGCGAAAAAGGAAAAGATTATGATCGAGCAGGCAGAAACTAGGTGAATGATTAGGATTCTGGCCATCTTCCTTAGGAACTAAGGTAGCAGGGTGCATGTGGCATTTTAAAGAAACATGGCAAAACCTTGGCTCTGTATGGCTCATCCCCATCTGGCTGTCTTTCATGCCACCCCCCTAAAAAAGGCCAGAGATGTAAATAAAAGTTGTTTTTCTTCCCTGTACCACAAATCTTAGATGGTCTTTTAATTAAAAACCTGTAGCTAGATATCGGGGTGAGAGCTGAAGGATCAGAGAAACAGAGCAAGCCACAGCCAACCTCACCTTGCCAACTCTTCAGCTGATCCTGTTTCCATGAATCCTCAGACTGAAAGCCTCTAAGTCCTCACCCCTGAAGGTCTCAGTTGAACTGCTCTTAGTTCTTGTCTCCTTACGCTTTATACACCATTTTCCACCCAGCCATGTCATTTCCTGGGATTAAAGGCATTTGTCACCACTGCCTGACTCTGTTTCCAGTATGGCCTTGAATTCACAGAGATCCAGACAGATGTCTGCCTCCCAAGTGAGTGATAGGATTAAGGCTGTGAGCCACCACCGTCTTGCCTGTATGTCTAATGTAGTGTCTGGCTCTGTCCTCTGATCCCCAGATAAATTTATTAGGGTACGCAATATATTGAGGTACACAATATACCACCACACTTCCCAATGGGTTCTTGCCACCAGGGAGCTTTGGCCTCTCAGGGAGATACTCTGAAACAAACTCCTGGGAGAAGAACTAGGTGAGGCATTCATTCCGTTAGTAGGTACCTCTGTGAGCCGTTGGTCCCAGGTTTGACCTAACAGTCTACTACTACTGTTCTTCATTGAGCTCATAGTGCCGATGTAGGTGGGATAATACAGAATGGGAAACTGACACAAAGAGTAAGTTCTCATGGCCCCACCTCCTAGAAAACTCTGCTCTTTCTGCTATAACCAGGTAAGAGTTCAGTGGACTTTTCCCTTTGTAGTGGAGTAAGAGCTGCTGATTGAAACTAATCCCTAAAAACAAAAGGCTTCACAGTGCTAAAATGGCTTCATTTTAGCATCGTATGCTTCTTCCTTTGGCAAAACAGAGTGGTTGAAATTTCCTCCCTTTCCTTTCCACCTTTCTTCCCCTTTTCTTCTTTTCTTTTTCCTTTTTGAGCTGGAAACAGCTATCATTATTTAAACCAAGAGTCGGGATAAAGCCTTACATACCGGTATGGAGGCCTGTACTCTGTGTCTCCTCATTTCTCACACTTTAACCTGACCTGGCTTTGGTTAAGGAAGATATTGAGATGGGACTAACATTTCCTTGTGGGAAAGGAGGCCATACATATCAAAGACCACATGCACACAAGTGGCGAACCCTGGAGAGGAAAGAGAAGCATTTTCAGTAGGTGGAACTCAAGATTGTCCTCACAGCCTTGATCAGTGCCCTCCTCAATAATCTTAATTGTGCTTTCACTTAGTGTTGAGAGGTTGCTGGGCAGTATGACTTGATCTGCCATTCAGAAAGCTACCCTGTCAGATTAATGACACCCATGTGGCTTCCAATGGTAGGAACAAATGTGGATGCTCATAGAACTGTCTAGGTCGTTCTGTAGAGATCCATTCCCTGAAGAGGCTTACTAGAATCAATCTGGAGCGTTGGCCATCACCACCCGGATGTGTCATCCCTGGACCAGACATGGCAACACACCCACAATTACAGACAGGACACAGAGTAGATTTTGTGTTTCTGATGCAGCAGTTATCATTTGGTACCAGACTCGGGAGTCCTGGTTGCCTTGTGGGGAGCAACACCAGGCGGCATGGGGAGTGTTTCCCTCCTGCTCCTGGAAGATGGATTGTTTCTAAACTTTGCTTTCTCTTTAGCGCTCTTGGTCTGTGTCATCGATACTGACACCTTCTCAGATGACGGTGGTGTCGTTCCAGTCAGATCAGCCACACCACCTTGGCTCTTGAAATGAATTCATTTCATGTGTGTGGCCTTCCGGACCATTTGGGATGACAATGCTATATGCTTTATTGCAAAAAGCCACTCAACGGTGGGCAGAGAGTCAAGGCATTTGATGGACTTCTCATGTTCTCTGCCGTCCACAGGCATCTGGAATTTTTGAGCTTTGTGAGTTTGCCCTGTTTGCTCTGTTTTCCCTGGCAGGGTCCCTTCCCACACCTTCTCATCTAGGCTCAGCCTCTTGCTCCAGTGTTAGCTCTGAATAATGTCGTGTTTTGTCTTTCGCCAGATGCTTGTCTTTCAACGGATGCATGGGGTATACCTTGAGTCTCAAGCTTAGAAGCTCCCCCCACCCACCACTGAAACCACGGCCCTCGAGGGAATCATGACAACTATTTCTCTTTTATTTTTCCCCTCCTCTGGCACGCTTCATGATTCCTGTTGAAGCAAGAAGTCAGTATTCTAGTTGCTCCATCTTTAATGGGGTTATTCTTCTCATGTATCAGTTGTATGTATTACTCTAGTGGTTTTTTTTTTTTGTTGTTTTTCTTTTAGAGATAAGGTCTCACTTTGTACCTCAGTGTGGGCTTTATTTAACTGTGTAGCACAGGTTGCCCCTGGACTTAAGATCTTCCTGCTCCAGCTTCCCAAGTGCCAGAGCTACCACTGTGTGCCAGGGCTGGTGTCAGCTTATCTTTTTTCTTTCCTTCTCTTCTCTTCTCTTCTCTTCTCTTCTCTTCTCTTCTCTTCTCTTCTCTTCTCTTCTCTTCTCTTCTCTTCTCTTTCTTTTCTTTTCCCCAAGACACAGTTTCTCTGTGCACCCTGCCTGTTCTGGAACTCAACCTGTAGACCAGGCTGGGCCTCAAACTCCAAAATCTGTCTGCCTCTGCCTTCTGAGTGCTGGGATTAAAAACGTGCACCACCACCGCCTGGCTCAGCTTTTCTTTCATACCACTTCTAAAGCTGGTCTGTTGGTGATTGGTGCTTGTTGGAGTTCCACACATGGGTTCAAATCATCTCAAATGAAATAGGCAGTCTCCTTGGAGAAATGAAATTTATGCGTAAACACATAAAGCAAAATAAAGTGCCAGTGAAGCTTCTTCTGATTACCACTCTGGATGTAGTGGGTTAGGAAGATAGGAGTTAGGAATAGAGGTGGGAATGTTGAGGCCAGGAGGATTGCTCAATTGTAGTAGATCCTGAGTCTTCCATCCCCAGCAGCACACACGAGGAAGAGGAGGAGAGGGTAAGCATGAGGTAGAGGAGGAAGAGGAAGGGGGCAGGGAGGGAAGAGCACTAGTCTGAAGGTTGATGAAGTCCCCCGGGTTATGGAGGCATCTGAATTAGAAAGCATTGGAAGGGCTTGGTTGAAGATATGTTTTGAAGGGATCAGGTCACTCTAGGGCTCGGCCTTGGGAGTGTATCATGGCAGGAAGTGTGTGACCAAGAGAACCTGTTCACTTCACAGGGGTCCAGAAGCAGGGAGAGAGAGGGGCAGGGTTTCAATATCTCTTTCAAGGGGATGCCCAGTAACCTCGTTTCTTCTGGTTAGGAAGCCCTGTAGCTTAAATGTTCAGCCACCTCCCCCAGAGTGTCACACACTAGTAACAAAAAATTTTGACCTCCAGACCTTAGCCCATGTCCTTTGGGGGACACTCTGTATCAAAGCACAGGCCAGGGCCAGATGATGATTCCTAATGTGAGGAGTGGAAACATCTTGCATGGATGTTTCTCTGTAAGTCTTAAGATTCATGCTGTGGCATTTTTCTCCCTACATGATATGTGTCTTTGGCAAAGGGACTTGACATGACTCAATACTCATGAGACCGGATCAGGCGATTCCAAGTTTATTACAAGAAATTTATGCTCAAATTACTAAGGGGATGAAACATCACCTCAGGACTTGAAGTTGCTGAGAGTGTTAGCTTTGGGGCAATGCTTTTTTTTTTTTTGCCATGTAACACACCCCATTTGTTATATAAATGGGTATGTTATATCATGGAGTCAGGACTTAAATGATAAGGTTGTCGTGTCTAAGAAAAATATGCTACTGAAGTACACAGGCCACTGCTGTTTGAACTCAGGATATAGGGGAAAAAAGTCTTCTCTCTTTTCTTATTTCTTTAAAATAAAAATATAATACCTTTCCTCCTCCAATTGAAAATACTACATAATTCATACTGGGCAGCAACACAAAAATTATAGAGTCAGTCAGAATATGGGAACATTTCTAATTGAATCTGAGGCTTTATCTTCTTAATTTATTAAAAATGTTGGGCCAAAAACAATCTTAATTCTTCTTCCCTTATTTATATATCCATGTGCATTTGGCAGAGTTCATGGCAGCGTCTTTCCAGGCCTGGACTAGCCTAAAGCCTTTTCTGAACTCCCTACTAACTTGGATTAAAGCTGACTAGTTAAAAGCTGCACACAGAACTACTGCCAGAAATGTCACAAGGTCCCTTGACATTTAATTCTGCAGTCTTATCTTTGGGAGAAAAATAAATGAATAAAAATGTTTTTGATCTCAAATTTGTTAGCTTTTTTTTTTTCTTGCTTTACTTTTGAGAAACAGATCAAGAACTTTAGAACAGGGCAAGCTTGTTTTTGCCTGAAATCTGGCTTTCAGAACTAAAAGAAAAGACCCTTCACGATGATAAACGGGTCCCTAGGGGAAGAAGGAGGGAGATATGGGTGCTGTGCAATGTCGGGGGAAGATATGATCCCCTTCCGCTGAGCTCACGTAGCCAGGAGGCTCAATTCTACAGCAAGGAATGTCACCTAAAGCAGTGGGTCTCCAGGTTAGACCTGGAAGCCTATCAAGTTGACCTCTCAGCAATGAATGACACAGTCCCTGTCCTCAGTGAGGTAATGGCCTGAAAATTAGAAGTGGGAGACAAAATCAAAGTGTGCTGACTCCTTTCATAGGGCACATCCCTGGTGATCTAAAGTCACAGTTAACCACATTCAACTGTGGTAGAGGGCGGCAAGCACATTCTTCCGACATTTTGACCTCCAGACTTTTGCTGACCTTAGAGATATGACTTTCCCTGAGGCTAGCCTGTTCCTAGAGATTAGAAGATTTATGTTCCTTGCTTGTGTCTTTTGTATGTACTCTACAACATTCCACCTCCTTTGACATCCTGGACCACCATTTCCATCACTTACTCACACGATGGCCAAATACAAGGCAACTAGAGAAAGTAACTACAACTCAGAACCTGCTAAAATTCTTTTTATTTTTATTTTATTTTATTTTAACTTTTTTGGTGTGTGTGTCTATGTGCATGTGTGTGGGCACCTCTATATATGGGTGTAAAGTCCTCAAATATCTTCTTTGAGTACCCTTCACTTTTTTTTATTAATACAGGTCTCTCACCGAACAAAGGGCTCACCAATTCTGGAGAGTCTAGCTAGCCAGCCTGCCCCAAGGATTGCCTGTCTCTGCCTCCAGAGTGCTAGGGTCATAGATAGGAGGTTGCCATACCCTCCAGGTTTTCACCTGGGTTCTGGGAATCCAAACTTTAATTGTCACACTCACATAGCATGTACTTCGCTCATTGAACCCTCTGGCCAATTCCCAAATTCTAAAATCTAGTTAAGTTCTTCAAACTAAGCCTTCCTTCCTTCCTTCCTTCCTTCCTTCCTTCCTTCCTTCCTTCCTCCCTCCCTCCCTCCCTCCCTTCTTTCCTTCCTTTTGTCCTTCTTTCCTTCTTTCTATCCATCCATCCATCCATCCTTTCTTCTTTATTTCTATCATCCTTCTTTCCTTCCTTCTTTTCATCCTTCCTTCCTTCCTTCCTTCCTTCCTTCCTTCCTTCCTTCCTTCCTTCCTTCCTTCCTTCCTTTTGTCCTTCTTTCCTTCTTTCTATCCATCCATCCATCCATCCTTTCTTCTTTATTTCTATCATCCTTCTTTCCTTCCTTCTTTTCATCCTTCCTTCCTTCCTTCCTTCCTTCCTTCCTTCCTTCCTTCCTTCCTTCCTTCCTTCCTTCCTTCCTTCCTTCCTTTCCTTCTTTCTTTCTTTCCATATTTACCCTTCCAGGCTGATTTGCTTCTGTGTGCATTCATTCATGGTTCCATGATCCATCTTTTGAGACCTGTAGAGAACAAACTGCCTTGCCAATGGCAACCTTTTTCTGGTCGATTGACTAGGTCATACCTGACGAAGAATTGAGCCTGCATTATAAAAAGGGATGTGGGAGAAAACCAGGTCAAAAGAAAATAACGTCCAAACTGAAGAAGACGTGACATTGCCAGATGATCTGAGACAGTGAGGCCCAGAAGGGAGGGGTTCTAGGCGGAAGGAGCAGTTTCTAGAAAAGCACATTTAGTTAACGGTTACGTCGTTGTGTGTTTGAAATTAAATGCTGATGATGAGAAGAAATGAAGCAGGAGAATCCTTGCTGGCTGGATCACAAAGGACTTTAAAATGTGCTCTATGATGGTTAGAAGCAGAATGACCTGGGGGACTAGCCCACGAGGATGCCTGTAGGGGTTTATCGTTGATGTGAGAACACCCATCAGCTGTGGGTGATGACATTCGCTGGCTGTCCCTGGACCTCGGACTGTGTAAGTGAAGAAGAGAGTTGGATAACAGCATTTATTTGCCTGCCTCTTGACTGTGGGTGCAGAATAACCAGCCACCTCAAGCTGCCGCTGCCTTGATTTCCCTAACGTGACAGAGTGTATCCTTGAACTGTGTGAGGCAAAACAAACACTTTCTCTCTGAAATCGCTTCCGTCAGGATATTCTTATCACAGCAACAGAAAAGTCACTGAGAGACCCTGTTACAAAAACCTGTTCAGAATCAGGGAGGTTCACTTGCTGTGGCATTCCTGACCTGTGGTGATGTCACAGTTCTTCTTAAGGAAACTTTAACTTCTTTCAAAATGGTGTCCTTGCCTGGAGAGCTTGGCTTCCATACTAAATAAAGGCCTACTGAAAAGCAGTTGGTAGCTTTGCCACTCTCCGAAGTCCGTTTCACCTTCTGTTTTGGGCCACAGTTCACGGCCTCCTCTACACTGCATGTGCCACACACTTGAAGCAAAGCGTTGGCACCTTGCCGCTTCCATGGCCCCTGTCTGTAAAGTTCTTCTAGATTCCCAGTTCGAATGCGTAAGAGATTTCTCGAGGAATTGCAACAGAAACTCCCTGACCCTGACTGACAGATAGTTGCTCCAGAGCCAAGAACCAGTCTGGAGTTGGCCTCCTGCAAGCAAGAAGATTTTTTTTTTTCTTTTTTTATTGATTTCGCTCTTCACACAGAGCTGACGGTGTAGGCCTGCAGAAGAGCAGACTGCTGAAAACAAAGATGATGGCCTGCCAGCTCGTGTTTGCCTCGATCTCCAAGGAGGAGCACAAACACTCCCTCAGGGAGCTGCTCTTCCACTCCAAGACAAACGAGCTGTTGACGTGTCATGGTTCTGAAATCCTGTTGATACACATAAAGGGTATTTTACTGGTCGACCTCAAGTGATCTGTCATACATGAAAAATAGTTTGTGCTGCCCGTTTTAGAACTTGGCTGTGGGGCCCATGGTGCTGGGTTCTGAGGAACGGAGTCCTGAAAGAAAAAAAACAAAAAACCTGCATTGGAATTCCCAGTCTTTCTTTCCCTAGGGCCTTCAAGGAATCTATCAAGGATGGCCAACACGTTTCCAGTCACCATATTGGAGGAGCCTTCTCAACACTTTGACTGATGAGGATGAGAAGGGCAGGGGAAGTCCTCTGGTCCTTGTCTGTCCTGGTACAGCTCCTTCAGCATCTTCTTTCTGTGTCCCTGGCCGGCTCTCCTCACCCCTACCTCCTTGCCACCACATGCCGACTCCTTGGACCTGAAAGTGAAGGAAACATGTGTTTCTTAGATTGGAAAGGTGTACATCATCCTTGACTACACTAATTTCTGTTTTCAAAAATGTGATTATTCTGCATCCCATGAGTGGCACTTTTAAAAACAAACAAGGGGCTGGGAGAGATGGGTCAGGGGTTACGAGCACTGGCTGTTCATGCAGAGGACCTGGGTTCAGTTCTCAGCACCAACATCTGCCAGGCACAACTTCCTGTAATCTCCTAGATGATCCCACACTCTGCTCTGTGAAGGAACCTGCATGCATGCAGAGCACACAACCTCACAAAGGCACACATATACAAATATGTGATAATAAATAATTAAAAAAAAAAAGACTTCCTACATGTTGTTCTCTGAACGGTGCACTGAGTGAATGTGAGGATAATAAAGGAAGTTTAATATCAAATTTTCTGCTTTTGTGTATGTTATTTCTCTTTATGTCTAAATTATTTTTGTTTCCTTTCCTTTCTTTCTTTCTTTCTTTCTTTCTTTCTTTCTTTCTTTCTTTCTTTCTTTCTTTCTTTCTTTCTTTCTTCCTTTCTTTCTTTCTTTCTTTTTTTTGAGACAGGGTTTCTCTGTATAGTTTTGGTGCCTGTCCTGGATCTCACTCTGTAGCCCAGGCTGGCCTCGAACTCACAGAGATCCACCTGGTTCTGCCCCCCAAGTGCTGGGATTAAACGCATGTGCCACCACCACCCGGCGCTAAATTATTTTCTTTTAATGTTCACTTACTGCCTGTAAAGTTCCACCGCCACCTCTTCATGCTCCCTCAGTGTTCCCTAAAGCGCTACAGTCTCTTTGGACATTTTTGCTTAAAATTTTTGAATAGGCAATAAATTCACATGGTTTAAAACTCAAAACAGTTCAAAAGTGGGCCTTGGATAAGAAATTCACTTCTCTCCACCTCCCGGACCCAGGGGATTGACCACCCAGCTTCTCTGTCTGGAGACATCCACTGTCATGTGACTTGGCTCATTGCTGAATGATATCTAGCCCAAGTATGAAGCTGAAATTGCAACACTCATGTAGGGCAATGGCAAGGACAAAGGTGGACCGAGCTGACACATCCCAACGCTAACAGGACACTCCGAATTCATCTACGGTCTTATTTCTGGTTGTTAACATAGGACTCTCTCCTTTGCTGTCTTCTTTAGAATAAGAATCTGTAGAGATGATATGGATGAATGTGGTTTGAAAAGTCACTGCAGAAGGGTTATAAAGACCAGGGAGGAGAAAACCCCAACACCGACATTAACCCTATCAGGCAAAGAATAGTCGTGAGGAGGTGAATTGCTCAAGATGTTGCCTGAGAAGCATTTTTCTTTCAACATTTCCGCTGCTAGAAGAGGCTGCTGGTTCCAGGAGGGAAGGAGAAAAGGTTGGCTTGTTTTCTGTAGGTTTGCAGATCTTTTCTGGAGTTCTCTCACCACCTCCCTTGAAGTGGAGGCTAGGTGCATACCTAAGCAAAGAACGGGACAGCTTCTGTAGCTGCCTGACCTGTCACCGTTGGGATCAGCAGAAGTTTATTTCCTGGCTGCTGGATGCCTTTGTGGCTTGTGGAGTGGCTTCCCATCTACTAGAGATAGGGTCAAGCCGTGTGAGTTGGGAGGAGATACAGACCGCGGTGGGCCTCCAGGCCTGATGTCACAGTGTCCTTGGCCGGAGCTGGCCATTTACTTCAGAGGATGTTGCAGACTGGGGAAGGAATGCAGACTCTGTAGTGCTGTTAAATGTGCACACGTGAAGGGGACGGGCCTGATAGCCAGGGTCTGGAGCCCGCTTTATCCACATGAGATAGGAAGCAAGGGATGAAGATAACAGCTCTCGAGTCCGCAGGCCTGCACCTGGCCTCAGAAAAACTGCTGGAGAGATAGAAGCCTGGAGTCCGGTGCGTTGTCCCACTTATCTTGCATGATATACTAATTATGGAAGGGACCAATGCTCTTTCAATCAATGAATTCTCACGCAATTTTTATCAATGGAACCTCGAGCTTACGACATTGACAGTGTTCATCCTTTTGAAAATGGCAGTCATTATTATTATTATTATTATTATTATTATTATTATTGCCGAGAATCAACAAACAAACTTATTTTGTGCGTTGTTTTCCCTTTACAAAGCAGTCTGAGCACAGCTCAGGAGAGGGCCCCAGGTTCCCAAGCCTCTGTACCTCTCTTTCCTCCTTTTCCTCAATCACCGGGCAAGAAGGTATTACTTCACAGATGACCGTCCGATGGTTTCTGTGCTTGCCTTGACTTTCTGCTGGTGGGAACTGAGTCCCGAGTCTTTGGATAATCCTTGAACTCACTTGTCTTCAGTGTTAGAGAAACAGTCGGACACTGCGGAGAGTGAGTGCATCAGGGCCAACAGCACATCTACGTGGAGGCACGGATTCTGTTTGGAAATCTCAGGAGATGCTTAGAGTGCTCCTCTGATCTGATTTAGGCCTTCTGGCAAATGTGCGATTAAGTCAGCATTTTTGGGAACACTGTAATAATTCTGAAAGTAATCACACTGAGCAAAGAACCAAACAGGCTTATTGGGTGATTCGTTGGTAGGAGCACTGCTATGTGCCTCGTCTTTGGGTCCTCAACAGGGAGACAAGATGTACTGTTGACAAGGAGAACAAGAATGCAAGGGGCCCCTTCACCCTTCACTTTACTCTCCAGAAGAGTATCAGCATCATCTCCCCGGAGGCTGGAGGGATGGCTCAGTCAGTACCATGCCTGCTGCACAAGCGTGCTGACTTGAGTTTAGATCCAGGCAAATTCTCTCCCCAAAGAGAAAGTCATTCACAAAGTTTTCCCACCATTCAGTTCGTCCGTGATAGAGTACAGACCAAGCAATGTCACGGCATCTACAGAGTTGGGTAGCCGTGCTCATAGGATGGGTCTTGTCATCCCTGGAGGTGAGGATAAACTCAGGGCTCTACCTAGAAGGTATACAATTGAGGAATCTCGGAGCTTTGCCTTGTTCTTTTGATTGAGAAATGACTGCCCTCTCTCAGCTCTGCTGACAAAGGGTGCCCCCTGTGGAGGCCTGGAGGCAAGTTGGTTTATTAAAATTCCGAGTCCAGCAGCAGTTTGAGAAGGAAATATTGGCCTCTTGCTTGCTTTAGGATAATAAGACAAAAGCATTGTCTGTGCTCAGAGCCACGAGATCACTCGGATAAATGAAATGTACACTGCGTTGGAGTGGATGATTTCAACCTCCTTGTCTGTCAAGTGTTTCTAAAAGTTGCCAGGAGGCTAGTGGCCTCTGGTTACTGGACATACTGATGAGTAGTCCAGTTGTAATGAAGGATGGCTTAATGTAAGTGAAGAGTCACAGATCTGCACTGTGTGTGTGTGTGTGTGTGTGTGTGTGTGTGTGTGTGTGTGTAGTGTGGGGGGGGTGCAGGTCAGTCTGTGAACCAGCATGGTGAGCACCACCCTTCGTTTGCAGAAGTGAGGAATCTAGGTCCCCATGCCAGGCCTGCCAAATCAGAACCTGGGCTTCAACAAGATCCACAGATGAGATTTATATGGACATTAAAATCTGAGAAGTGAGGCTCTAAACTCAAGTTAACCATGTGTTACTTCTCTGCTAGCAGAGAGAGGAGATGACCGAGGTCATCAGCAAAGTTCTTAGAGCCTGTTATCAAGGTTAATCATTTGTTTATTTTAGCTAACATGGCCTATTTCCTCTAGAGTCATTAACTGTGCTTCTCAGTAAATCTTTGCTTTTAATTCATGCGCTTCCTGATTTCCCGCTTTCTTGACAGTTCTCAGAATGAATTAAGCACCAGTCTGTCTATTCTTTCAGCTGTTGGTTTTCTCTTCCATTTGGAAACAACACTGTCCTCTTCAGATGCCTGGGGACCACAGGGCTGTCAGCCAAGGTCTGTTTCCCTCCAGTGGATGGAGTGACCATATCAGGGAAGTGTGTTGTTTTCCGACTGAGATGAAGCTCACTTACTCTATCAAAATAGCCGAAAGGTCCAGGGACTACACAGATCTAGACCTTTTGGCTTGTCACTGTTAAGTTCCAAACTCCAAAAGGCAGTGGCATACAGCCGCCACCTTGCCAAGGAGTTCTGTTATCCTCTATTCTATATTCATACTGTTTAGTTCATTTTTATTTGCCTACAGAAGCCAGAATCCCTTCTGCTGAGTTTAAACCAAAGAACCTCAGTAAGCCAGACCTCTGGAGACATATATCTGTAATGCAACCCCAGGATTTGTGAAACTGAGGCAGGAGGATCACGAGTTCAAGGTTAATCATGTCTAACATAGTGGAGACCCTGTCTCAAACAAACAAAACAAACAGCAAAGGATTTCAGGGGAGCAAAGGGGTATAATGTGTAAGTAAACGTGGTTCCTGTCTGGAAGACTCACTGTCCTGTTATCAGTGAGGGAGAACAGCTTTACATGTTGTCTCAGCTTGGATTATTCTCCATATTCGGTTATTATCAAGGCGAAGGTTGCTTCAGCTTTCAGTCCACAGTCCTGAGGTAATTTACACTTGACCTTATCAAGTTTGTGCTTTAATTTAGGTTTTTAAACTTGTTACTGACCTTCTTCAAGCATTTGTCATACATTCTGAGAGAGTTAAAAGTTAGCTCCAGGACCAGAATGAACACATTCAGCTTATTTGTCTATCATACAAAAAGTAATGATATTTGCATAGGCCAGCCCACTTAATGACTATCAAGAGAGATTACTTAAATGACAGGTTCTACTTTATTCATTTAGCTGCATACAATTGTATACAATTTCCCCACACATGTATTTCTTTATAAATAAGTGATTAAATTGAGTCCCTGAATAACAAATGCATATCTCCCATCACATATATAAAATGCCTTAGCAAAGAGTGACATATTAGCTGACCAAAATACCCCAAATAATGGATGTTCATGGTTCATTAAATAAAATTGTCGATTATTTTTGTTCATGCATTTACTATGTTCTTAGTTGGGGTTTTTATTGCTGTGAAGAGACACCATGACCATGGCAACTCTTAGAAAGAAAACATTTAATTGGAGCTGGCTTACAGTTTCAGAGATTCAGTCCCTTATCATGACAGAGGTTATGGCAGCGTGCGGGCAGACATGGTGCTGGAGCTGAGAGGGCTACATCTTGCAGGCAAGTCGACTGACACACTGGGTGGTATCCTGAGCATAGGAAACCTCAAAGCCCACCCCCACAATGACACACTTCCTCCAACAAGGCCACATCCACTCCAACAAAGCCACACCTCCTAATAGTGCCACTCCCTATGAGATTATGGGGGCCAGTTACATTCAAACTGCCACACTATGGATAACTGAAATAAAAGGAGTATATATTAGTGGCTTTCCTCTTGTTCTGATAAAAGACTCAGCAGAAGCAGCTGGAAGATAGGAGGGCTTACTTTGGCTCGTTGTCTGAGGGTCCATCAAGGTGGTGAAGGCTGAAAGTGGCTCCGGCTGGGGCAGCTGAAGTGTGAAGCATCCAGTCCAGCTGCATCCGTGGTCAGAAAGCAGAGATAAAAGGCCTTTATCCACTTTCTTCCTTTTGTTCAGTCTGGAATCCCAGTCCATCCGATGGGACCGGCCGCATTCAGGGTATCTTCCTACCTCCATTAACCCTTCCTGGAAACACTCTCACAGATCCACTCAGGGGCTTGCTTTCTAGGCTATTCCAAGTTCTCTCCAGTTGATAATCAAGGTCAGTGTTATACCATGCAGAAAGTATAAAGGGTAGTCTACAACATTTTAAAAAAACATTAATTTGTTTTGTGTTTGTGTGTGTGGAATCACAGCCATGCCACAGCCCTCATGTGGTGGTCAAAGGACAAATTACAGGCATTATTTCTCTTCCTACCTTCGTATGGATCCTTTTCTTTCCTATAAAAAGATGGTTTGCAGGCTAAGGATATGATTTACAGTACTTGTCTAGCATGTACAAGGCCCTGAGTTCAGTTGGCAGTACTGCAAAACAGACAACATAAACCCCTTGTTAGGGCGGGAAAGAGCCCAGCAGTGAAGCATGCTTATTGCTCTTCCACAGGACCCAAGCTTGGTTCTCAGCACCCACATTGCTGGCCTACATCATGTAACTATAGCTCCAGAGGATTGGATGGCCTCTTCTGCACACACGTCTCTCTCTCTCACACACACACATACACATCACACACACATATCATGCACACACATCACAAACACACATCACACACATCATACACACACCACACACACACATCACACACATATCATACATCACATGCGCATCACACATACACATACATCTCACACACATCACACACACATCACAAACACATCACACATACACATATATCACACACATATCGCACACCCAGCACACACACATCACACATACACACACATATATCACACACATCACACACATCATACACATACCACATACCACATCACACACATCACACATACATCACACACATCACACACACATTACACACACATCACACATATCACACACATCACACATACATCACACACATCACATACACATCACACATACATCACATACACATCACACATACATCACACATATCACACACATCACACATACACACACGTCATACATACATCACACATATCACACACAATCACACATACACATCACACATACACACACATCACACAAACACACATCACATGTACATCACACACACATCACACACACATCACACATATATCACATACACACATCACACACTCATTTGTTTGTGTTAATCTTAAAATTAAACCAAATAAAAAGGAACTGGGTGTGGTGTCTCATGCCTGTAATCCCTGTACTCAGAAGGCTGAGCCAGGAATACTGCCATGAACCTGAGATCAGGCTGGACTAGCTAGTGAGTTTCAGGCTAGCTTGTGTTACAGAGTAATAATCTATCAAAAAACCAAATTTTTATAACACAAAATAGCAAAATATTAGTTGCAAGGTTATTTAGCTCTATATATTAATTAATATGCAAGCAATGCTAAAGTATAGACACCCAGACTAAGCCCTTACCAAACAGAGATGTGATGGGGGAATGTCTTTCTGTACGCTGTAAATATGTGTTGCTCTGATTGGTTGATAAATAAAGCCATTTGGCCTATGGCAAGGCAGCTTAGAGGCATGCAGGGAAAATTCAAAGAGAGAGACAGGGAGAAGGCGGGGAGATGCCAACCAGCCACCCAAGGAGCAACATGTAATGGGATGCAGGTAAAGCCACGGAACATGTGGTGATACATAGATTAATAGTTATGGGCTAATTTACGATATAAAAGCTAGCTAGCAAAAGGCTTGAACCATGGTCATACAGTTATAATTAATATAAGCCTCTGTGTGTTTACTTGGGGGATGCGAGTGGGAGGCCGGGGCACAGGAAATCTTCCGACTACAGAGATGGTAGAAACTCCAAACTTCCCTGAGTGTGTGGGAGAAGTCATCTTTGTTTTTATTTTCAATCAACTGAATTCAGGAGAACATATTAAGAAATATTTCTGTGGCAGTTCTTTCTGATTTTGTAAAGATGTCTTACAGTTGGGATTTGAAAAGAAGGAATTTAATGTTGTATTATAACAGACATTTCTAGACTGGATTCTCTCCTCTAAAATTTTAATGTGCAGATGAATGCCCCAGGGACTCTTCTGAACGTGCAGATGGGTCTGTGTAGAGGCTGAGATCCTCTGTTTGTGAGATGGAGCCAGATGCTGTTCCTCTGAGTGGCAATGGTCTGTGGACAGGCCCTGTCAGTCTTAATGATGTTGGCAATCACTCTGAGCTAAAAAATAAACAATTATTGAGCAAAAGCTTTTACAGCTCTGGGCAGAAATCTGGGAGGATGTGAGCCTCCTAGACATGGGACTTAAATGTTTCATCACACTGGGACTGATGTCAGATCTAGAAATAGGAGTGAGGGATGGAATGTTGGACCAAACTGTGGAGGTTAGCCAATGAGGGGCCTCGGGTTAATAAGACCATGACGCTACCGTGACTATGTCTATTGATAAAGTTTGATATTATATTCCCAAAGTTACAACTGCATCACTCAGGGGGTTAGAAAGAGCTAGAAGCAGCCAGCTATTGTAGGGGGAAAGGGGGGGGGGTGAGCCTGTGGGAAGGGATCGAAAAGGAGATGTGACACCTGATTTGGCGAGCGAAGGTAGGCATGGGTTGGAGGGGGAGAAAGTACGAACATCATCATCACCTTGAGACTCTGGACTCATGGGGCCTCTGACAAGCAGCCCAGAGGGCTCTGAGAAGTTCCCTTGTCTGCCTGTTGCTAACTCAATTAAACCAGAGCTGGTGGGCCCCTTTTGAGAACTTGTAAAGAGTTCCAGGAAGATTAGTACACTTTCTATGCTTCCGTGTTTTACAATTTAACTCTTTTTTTTTTTTCTGAGACAGGGTTTCTCTGTAGCTTTGGAGCCTGTCCTGGACTAGCTCTGTAAACCAGGCTAGCCTCGAACTCACAGATATCCACCTTCCTCTGCCTCCCGAGTGCTGAGATTACAGGCATGCGCCACCACCGCCCGGCTAACAATTTAACTCTTATAGTGGGGATGCATGGCATGGGACACATGCGTGGCGCTCAGAGGGCAGCTTTTATGGAGCCCAGTTCACCTCTGCATGAGTTTCAGAGGCTGAACTCAGGTCTGCAGGCTTGCCCTGCAAACACCATTACCCACCGAGTCGCCTCAGCTGTCCTTCTCTCTCTGTAACACAAAGTTTACCGCAGAACTGTCAAGACGGCCTAGAGCTGTAGCGGACTGGAGTGTGACTGTATAGGGACAGAGGCAGGGGCTAGAGCATCGCTCTTCCCCATCGACTTGCATTCCGAAGGTGGAGAGGCAGGCCCATAGGAAAGTAATTAATTTGCCCACATGATACCATAAAAGTCACAGTGAAAGATTAGCGACAGTTTTTTTTGACAGTGTATACGCAATAAATCGTGGCAATTGCTGACAAGATAACAACCTTCAATAAACCGTACGGTGCAAATTATACTTTGAGAGCAAATGTCAGGCCCAAACCATGGCTTTTGTAAGGAGAAAAACTAACAAAATGGTGAGGTACACCCAGTCCATGCAGGAAGGGGTGCTGGACTTGTGCACTGTGATCCTTTCAAATAAATGGTTAGATGTCTGTGCTAATGTCGCTATTTCTTTAAAAGAATCTTCAGTGGCAGGCTTTTCCTCCTGTGAGTAACTTTAATCTTCAGTTTCAACTCTTAATCTTTCATTTTGCAGGTTTTTTTTTTTTTTTTTTTTTTTTCTTGGTTTATCGAGACAAGATTTCTCTGTGTAGTTTTGGTGCCTGTCCTGGATCTCGCTCTGTAGACCAGGCTGGTCTCAAACTCACAGAGATCCACCTGGCTCTGCCTCCCAAGTGCTGGGATTAAAGGTGTGCACCACCACCGCTGCCCGGCTTCATTTAGCAGGCTTTTTAAAAAACAAATTCGTTTACCTAATGCATTGGTGTAGAGCAGGGTTAGTTTTAAAAAGATAATTAACTGTGATTACCTGTGCTGTGGGATGTTCTGTATGGCAAATGTGTTGCTCTGATTGGTTAGTAAATAGAACACTGATTGGCCAGTAGTCAGGCAGGAGAAAGTATAGGCGGGACAAGGAGGAAAAAAAATTCTGAAAAGTAAAAGGCTGAGTCAGAGACACTGCCAGCTGCCACCATGACAAGCCGCATGTAAAGATGCCGGTAAGCCACAAGCCACGTGGCAAGGTATAGATTTATGGAAATGGGTTAATTTAAGATATAAAAACAGTTAACAAGAAGCCTGCCACAGCCATACAGTTTGTAAGCAATATAAGTCTCTGTGTTTACTTGGTTGGGTCTGAGCGGCTGTGGGACTGGCCGGTGAGAGAGTTTTGTCCTGACTGTGGGCCAGGCAGGGAAACTCTAACTACATACCTGACATTGCAAGCTGCTTTTACTTTAGAAGTAAAATCTACCTATGTGATCCCCTAGGTAGACGGCTGACCTGGTTTGAGTCAGGGAGCATTCAGATTCATTGCTTAGGGCTAGGGAGACCTCAGCACTAGAGTACTTGCCTAGCCTGAAGTTTTATCCTCAGCTAAGCTGGGATAAACTGGGGCACCTGAAGAACCTGCCAGGCTCTTGTCATAACAGAGGAGGGCAGGAGCAGGAGCCAGGTCCTCAACCTGAGAGTTATTACGTGGAATTCCACTATCAGGCAGGACACCACTTGATGTTTTATCTGTTGAGAGTGACATGCTCCTGAGCTACCTGGAGATTGCAAATTTACACCCCCAAATAACCCTCACCCTTTCTTTCTAGGCAAAAAGTCCGCGTTGAAGAAAGCTTTTTCCAATCCTGACTTCTCAGTTCACTAGGACACCCTTCAGCAAAGTACCAGCTTCTTAGAGACTTGGATTTCTCAACGCTGAAAGGAGACTGATAGAGAGGTCAACAACCTGTTGTGCAGGTGGTTGGAAGGTTTAGAAAGTGTGTGCACTCACATAAAGTGTTTGGAACAGCCCTTAGTAACTTAGTACATGGAAAGTACTCAGTAGATTATATGTAACAGAAATTACATTGCTATTATCCCTCGGCCATACAGTTTGGGGCAAGCTGCTGTAGTTCTCTTTATTTGGGAAACTGGGATAATGGTACCCGTTTTGTCGTGTAAAATGGCAGTTGCTAAAGATGCTCAGACCCTACAGAGCTTGAATGCTGACAGGCAAAGCTGGGAAGACCCTGGCTCTTCCACATCCTCTTCGGTTTACCTGGAAACAGACTTCTTAGCACACCAGGCTGGTGCTGGCTAGGTTGGTTTTTTGTTTCCTGGACACATGCTGGGATAATCTGGGAGGAGGAATCTCAATTGAGAAAATGTTTCAAGTCATGGGGAGCAAGCCAGGAAGCAGTCTTCCTCCAGGGCTTCAGCTTCAGCTCCTGCCTGGACTCCTAGCCTTGGCTTCTTTCCCTTCACGCTAGACTATAGCTGAAATAAGCTATTTCTTCCCCAAGCGGCCATTGGTCACGATTTTACAACAGCACCTAGAAGGCAAGCTAAAAGACACCTCTTCTCTCTTTTTATCTCTCTCTTTTTCTCGAGACAGGGTTTCTCTGTGTAGCTTTTGGAGCCTATCCTGGATCCTGTTCTGTAGACCAGGCTGGCCTTGAACTCACAGAGATCTGCCTGGCTCTGCCTCCTGAGTGCTAGGATTAAAGGAGTGTGCCACTACCACCCAGCTGACACCTCTTCTCTTGATTGGTGGCTGGAACAGTATCCCAGGAAACAGGCTTGTTAGACATATGAGCTAGAACCCAGAACTTTTCTCTTGAATGGCATCTGGAGTGATCAGTGGTTAAGGCTATACTATGAAAGCAAAGGAAGCTCACTAGAGGAAACTCCTGCTGCAGGCTGGGACCGTGGCTGCTCTCTGCCTTCAGGCCAGGTGTCATGGGGATGCTCTGGAGTTGAGTTCATCCGCACCATGCTTAAGTGTGAGGGAATCATGGCTGTGGTCATGAACTCTCTGTCCATTTGGGATATGGTATCAGAGTACCACGGGTCAAATGGGGTTACGTAACAAATCCTAATTCTTGCAGCTCTAGAGGTCTGGGTGTTAAGATCGGGGCAGTGGCATGATTGGGTTCTTCCGCTTTGTGCTCACATAAGGACTTCTTTGGGTACATAGATAAAAAATGCGAGGGAAAGACAAGGAGAAAGGAAGGGCAGAGAGGGGAGGGCAGGGGAAGTGAAGAGGAGGGAGGGCAAGGTTTCCTTTCTGATAGGATATTTCTATTATGGGGCTCTAATCTCGCCTCTGTGAGTTCATCTTAAAATACTTCTCAAAAATCCCCGCTGAAGTGATCAGTAGAGACTGTCTCCTTCCTCTCGCCAGGTTCTTGTCCACCCTCTTCCAAGAATGGAGGAGGAAGACAGCAAGGAGGAAACAAGGGTCCGTTTATTTGCCCCGTAGGAATAACACTTTGAATGGGAAGGGAAGAACTCTGAGCCCCTTGGTGGCAACAAGATGGAGCCTAGCTGAGATGCCACAGGTATTACAGCCTCACGCGCTCATCAAGCTTTGGGGTGCCGACTGAAAAGATTGTGTTACAGCTGAAAAACTCTCGAAAGGCTTTGGGGTGTCAGCTGAGAACAGTCTCTCATAGAACAAGTCTGTTGGTCACTGAGAGACAGAGCAGGAGCAGATCTATCTCAGCAGATCTCTGGTGGCTGAGGGGGGAACAAGTCCCTTTCCTCCCCGCAGCCTGTCTGAGCCCCGGAGGTTGCCTCAAGGGATCTCTCTGGGAGAGAAGTCCCAGCACGGGAGCTGGGGAGGTTGTCTGTGTCAGTTTTCTCTTCGTCCTCCACAGCCTCATCTGTTCTCGCATCCCTAGAATGCCCAAATTTATGCTATGTCAGCTGATTCTTGGTTGGCTGGGCGTGGTCATGCAAATAAGGTCAGAAATGGGCCGCCAGGGAAAAGCTGTCTGGGAGTTCCAAGTCCTGGCTGCTGTGGTGGTCTCTGCAGGCTGTAGCCGGCCGCTTTCCTACCTTGGTTGCTGTTAGGGCCCCTCCTGCATCAGGCGTTTGTTTTCTTGGTGACCCTCTTGCCTTTGGTGTTTGAGTTTCCAGCCTGTTGTCCCAGAGTGAGAAGTTCCACATCAGGGCCCCTCCTACCCATCGCTGCTTCTTACATGGTTTCGCTGGGAGATAGGGTTTCTGCATCACGTTTAGGAGGAGGTATGGGGAATACAAACACAGAGTCTGTAACATGAGCCAAATTATGCACGCAGTCAGGATAGTCTAGACTTTTACCTAGATACGCTGGTAATTGTAGGGGAACTGACCTGACCTGAGGACAAGGCAATGGGCAAGACAAGAATAGGTTTGACTGAGAGTCATCTATGTAGACATTCAGAATTCTGGCTCCTTTAGCCTTGTTAAAAATCAACCCTTCTGATGGCTGGACTACTGAGAGGAGGGATGGAAGGAAGGTATGACAAAGTGGACCAGCGGTTTCTGTTCACTCCATCTCTGGGACAGCACTTGTGACGTTAAATAGGACCAAGGCCCATTTGATTTCATGGCCTGTGAGGGGGGCAAGTACTAATGTGGCCAATGGCTCAGTATTTGGGATTTCACACATGAAATGAAAAAATGAATCTGCTGCCCTGGAAGTGAGGAAGGATTGCAACAGTATATCAGTGAGATAAAATTGGGGTTTCTATGAGCCCCCAAGAATGCCAAGTCGAAGAACTTGTTAAAAGTTCATCCCCTCCCTCCCTCCCTCCTTCCCTGCCTTCTCTTGGTTTGCTCTAACTAGCTCTAAGGAGACCGTTAACTGAGTCCTCAGCTCATTGAGGGCATTGATGCTAGGTATTAATTAAATTAACACTAGGTATCAAGCTAAAGTGGCCTCTATTTTTTGAAGAATCAAATAGAGGAAGCAAGGTAGGGCTATTTCCAGTTGAACAAGCAGTTGGGATAGTTCCATGGAACAGCCAAAACAGAATCACATGAATAAAAACCAAACCAAATGCACCGATAACACATGACACAGTGGCCATGGGCTACGTTGGCTTTTCTGACTTCTCTGAATAGAGGGTAAATACAGGAAAGAGAGATTAATGTCTGGGGACAGTGATCCAGATGTGCTGCTCCTTAGAGAGCCAAGGACCCACCCCTTTTCTGCTTTCACTCCAGAATTTCCACAGCAGGATCAAGGTTCACATTGGTTTCCAGCTTTCTGTGAGTGGTCAGGGCTCAGAGGACTTTGGAGGGCTGCCACACTGTCCGCCACACAGACATGCTTTCCTGGGCCTCCTTTCTTTCTGCCCGCTCCTGTGTGCCTAAACCACCCACACATTGTCTTTCTCCAAATCTGAATAAAAATGACTTTGGGATCTTACATTATTCCTAAGGCAGAAGTATTTGAAAAATCAATTTGGCTCCTAAGAACAGAAACCTGAAATAAAGAATGAAGTTCCACAGAAATCAATTGGTTGGAAAGTTCTGAATGTTTTCTTCTCTTTCCTTTATCTTACCTTCTTCTTGTCTTTCCTGTATAGCAACTAAAACATTCCTTATTCTCTAGGAAATCGCATTCTGGCTAGTAACATGATCACACATAAACCGAATCTGAACGCTCATGATGTGATTATATAACAACACCACTTTCTAGGCATTTATTTAAAAACAGAATCAAGTATTTGTATGTGCGCTATTTCATATAATTCTTAAAACAAAACAGCCATGTGTTTATAGTGTTCTCCACATTCTTTTGGATGAGAAAACCGAGGTTTAGAGAGATGAATCTTCCCGGCACCGCACAAAGGACTGAAACCTGTTTGATTTCCACCACGATGCCCCCTAAATCACAATGCCTACCTTTGCAGGCCACGGTGACTGTCAAAAAAAAAATTAACCCTTAGCCAGGAAGGTTTGGGCGGCTGATCGGAACTGAACTTGTCTTTGAAGGCTGTGTGGAAGACCTAGGGAGATGAATACCATTTGTGGTCTTGTTGTGTCCTTGCCCTGATACCGCCTCTTGGAAGACACTGGTCCTTCTTCTTCATACATGAGCAGTTAGAGCGTGGTAGTTTTCCACACTGTGTGGAAACTGGTTATCATTAATCACTTCGTGCAGTCCTGTTTTCCTCAGGGGGCTCCTTTTGGACGCTGATAAATCTTTCTAATTAGCTGTAAAACTCACGAAAGCGAGACGTCATGTTTTAATCATAAGACACTTGGGCCATCGGCATTTTGTGTCCTGGTTGAATTTTTATTTTTGTTTACCAAGTTGGTTTGAGCTTATAACATTTTTAGTATTTCTCTTATAAGTCCACAGAGCTTGGGATTACACAGGCTATGAATTCTTTTCAGTAATGAAATCACAGAAATGCAAAAAAAGGGGGGGAGGCATAGACACATTATGAGTGGCTGATTTGCCCATGTGTTGGTGGAATAGTAAAAGCTCTGAGGTCTTCTCAGATAATTCAGTGCAGGCCCAGTTGAATAAAGGCTGGAATAGAGGCCAGTGTCCTGAACAATGAGCAAAAAAATGGGCTTGCTTTCTATTTTGTTCTCAGAAGTTTGAGTGAACTCTGACAAGAGCTGCAGTGAAGAATCAGGATTAGATGTCCCACTGAAGAATTGTGGTCAGTGCAGAAACTCACAACTGGTCTAAGTATAGATAATAAATGAGTGTGGAGGGGTCTGCCACAGATGGGATGCCTGTATCAAATCCCGTCATCCCTCTAAGGCTCAGGAAGCACACAGGGAGAGAGAGAGACAGAGAGAGAGAGAGACAGAGACAGAGACAGAGAGAGACAGAGAGAGAGACAGAGACACACAGAGAGAGAGAGAGACAGAGAGAGACAGACAGAGAGAGAGAGAGACAGAGAGAGAGAGAGAGAGAGAGAGAGAGAGAGAGAGAGAGAGAGAGAGAGAGAGAGAGAGAGAGAGAGAGGAGACAGTAAGAGCTAGCAGTCAGGGGGGATCAGAGAAAACAGTGTCTTCTGGATGTGGCAGGAATACTGGGCCAATGAACTCACAGCAACTGTTCTTGCCTGCATAAGACCTACACAAACCAAGCTAGTCTACACCCAACACAGAGGGAAAAAGGGCTCATCAGTTCCTATCCCTAGTTGAGGAACTATTGACAGTTAATGGGTTTTGAGGGAGGGAGAAGAGTTGGTTTTCTTCTCCAACCCCTGGTTGGTTCACCACACTCCCCTGGGTGGCCCCACACCCATGAATATATGGACATCACAAATTAGAACCAGTAGGCTATAAAAAATTTTTAAAAAAAGAGAGAACACAAAGTTGGGAGAGGTTGGGGTAGATCTGGGAGGAGTTGGGGGTGAGCATGAACAAAATACACTGTATACATGTATAAATTTCTCAAAGAAATTAATATAAACATTATATTAAAATGAATAAATAAAAATGTAAAAAGTTGTAGCAACAACAGGAAAGAGAAGTTACTGAATTTAGTTTTTAGGTAGAGGATTGGCATGGGATCAGGAGGTCAGGTCTGGACTAAAATGCTCTCCATATTGTGAAATCTGGTGTCTCTACCTTCAGCACACTTCAGGATTGTCCAGAAATCTTAGTCCAGCACAAATTTCTGGGACCCCCCTCCTTCAGTCTCTGACTGGGAAGGTCTTGACTAGAGCCTGGAATTTTCATGTTAGACAGCGTCTTAGATGACGCTGGTACTGTTGCCACCCAAATGTGAGAGTCTGTCTTCTGTCCCGGCTCAGTACTAACTGCCCATGTGGTCTGAGCAGGACTTCCTCCCTTGGGCGGAAGTTACGATGGTCTTCAATGCTTTGACAACCACTTGACAAAAGTATGGACTGGGGACCTCGCTGATAAAAAATATTCGATTCATTTCCTCTTACATTTGGAGTCAGATCCACTTTGTTGAAACAGTGGTGCGGACTTCTGTTCTGAAGTGTTCAGGACATGAACTAACACTGTTCTTCTGAGCGTGACTTTTGCATGCATTTAGGAGTTCCTACAGTGAACCGTGACCTGATAGTTTCCTCCACTGCCTTCCCTTTCTCCCCTTCTTTATAATTTCTTTCAGCACTGGAATTAAAAAAAACAACAACAACACTGTTACTTCTGTGTAATATACGTCTGTGCATATTGCACATGTGTTTCGTGGAGTTGAGAACTGAACCCAGGGCCTTGTGCATACTAGGTCCACAGCACCAGAGAGCTGTGTCTTCAACCTCTCTATGTGTGCTTTCCTGTCTTCTTATGCCCCACAGCACATAACAGAGAGTTCTGTGCTTTGTTAAGTGTTCAAAAAAATAAATTCTTACTGAGTTGAAACACTAAATTTTAAATGAGAGTAAGTTGCCAAAAGTTTACACCTAAAATAGTATCTTTTGAGAAGATTAACACAATCACAATCATCCTTCCCATGTGCATCTTAATACTGTCCAGGTTCCTAAAACAAAAATCTCAGAGTGCGAGGGAGTTAACCAACATAAATTTATTCCTCACAGTTCTAGAATCTGAGAAGTTCAAGATCAAGGCGCTGGCAGACCTGGTATGTGTCAAGGACCAGCTCCCTGTTTTGCTGTCTTCTCACTGTGCCCTCCCACCACAGAAATGAGAACTGCATAATTCACCTCCCTCTTCTCCCTCTTCCCCACCTCTCTCAAGTTCTCCATATGTAGCCCAGGCTCTCCTTGAACTCACGTTCCCCTTGCCTCTGTCTCCTGAGCACTGGGATTACAGGCCTGCGCTACCTCGAAGGCCTTACAGCTTTCATCTCCTCCTAAGAGGGTAAATGTAAGGAGAACACAGACATTCAGTCCACAGAAATGGGACTAAGAAGTTCAACAGAGCTGGAGAACAGACAATACCATCCCCTTGCACCTTCATGAAAATTGGATATAATAACAGAGCTATTTGGGCTCAAGTCTTGGGGAATAGCCCATGTAAGATGGTGTAGGATTTCTCCTACTAGGATTGCTGGGAGCAACTTCCTAGCTCTGTGTCTGAGGGAGGCATTTTCTTGGCAATCCTGGATGGCTTCGTCCCAGAGCTCACTGAAAACATAGCTTTCTGTACTTTAAAGGGACTTTGCCCACTCTGAGACCAGGACAATATGGTTGTTTCCCTCTTTCTTGCCTCAGGAAGAAAGATCACTGGGCATGCATTCTTTATTAATTACAGTTTGAGTTACTGAACTCTGCAGACTGACTTTATCTTGATATTTCTCTCTTTTGTTCTTTGATTTTGAGATTGGATCTTGCTATGTAGCTCAAGCTGGCCTGGGACTCAATTCTGCTTCTACTTCCCTAGTGCTGGGATTATCTACACCCACCACCATCCTTAGCAGTAATGCATTTTTAACTGCTGGAGAAATTGCTTTCTGAAATTCTAGTTAATAAATGAAATCCTTTCAGTGGGAAATTGTGACTTGCTTTTGTTTATTCATTCTCAAATGGGAACATGAATCACAAAGTCACAATGTAAAACCACTTTGGAAATAATTACTCACCTACTTTCCCAGTAACTGAACATTTCATGGGATAGGAATAGAAAGTACAGTTCCCCCTTGGTGCCTGTGGGGTGGGGAGGATTGTTTCCAGCACCCATCTCCTTGGATGCCAAACTCCGTGGATGCTTGAGTCTCTTATATGAAATGGCATAGCATTTGCGCATAATCTGCACACATCTTTGTATATACATAAAATAATCATTAGGTTACTTAAGATACCTAATGGAATATTAATGCTGTGTGAACAGTTTCTATACTGCATTATTTAGGGACCAGCATGAAGGACAGGGAAACGATATATATTCTGCAAAGTCATAACTCTTTGTTTTGTAGAATATTTTTTTTTAAAAAAATATTTATTTATTTATTTTACATCCTGACCATAGTTTCTCCTCCCTTCTCCCTTCCAGTACCCCCTCCTACCTCTCATCTGCCCCCTCCCAATCCAGTTCTCCTCAGTTTCTGTTTAGAAAAGGGCAGGCCTCCCATGGATACCAACGAAACATGGCACATCAAGTTGCAGTAAGACTAAACACCTCCCCTTGTATTAAGGCTGGGCAAGGCAATCCAGTATGAGGAGTAGGGTCCCAAAAGCCAGGAAAAGTGTCAGAGACAGCCCCTGTTCCCACTGTTAGGAGTCCCACAAGAAGGCCAAACTACACAACTGTCACATATTTGCAGAGGGCCTAGGTCAGTCCATTGAAGTCTGTGGTTGTCAGTTCATTCTGTGAGCTCCCATGAGCCCAGCTTAGTTGATTCTGTGGGTTTTCTTATGGTGTCCTTGACCCCTCTGGCTCTTACTTTCCTTCCTCCCCCTCTTCAGCAGGATTCCCAGAGCTCCGCCTAATGTTTGGCTGTGGGTCTCTGCATCTGTTTCCTTCAGTTACTGGATGAAGCCTCTCTGATGACAATTGGGCTAGGCACCGATCTATGGGTACAGCAGAATATCATTAGGAATCATTTCATTAGCTTTTTTTTTTTTTTTTTTTTTTTTTTTTTTTTTTTTTTTAAACCAGTCATGTTTGGTTCTATCCTAGGTCTGTGGGCTGTTCACCCTCTGGGTTCTGGCCCTCGAGGAGGCAATGTGAACTACCTCTTGTGGCCTGGGTCTCAAGCTGGACTAGTCATAGGTTGGCCACTCCCACAACTTCTGCACCCCCTTTACCCCAGCACATCCTGTAGGCAGGACAAATTGCAGGTCCAAGGTTACGTGGCTGGGTTGGTGTCCCAAACCCCCCACCGGAAGTCTTGCCTTTATAGAATATTTTTGTCTGTTGAAGTCCGTAGATGTGGAACTCAAGGACACAAGGGGCCAAACATAGCTCCTATTTTATTCTTCAATTTATAGCCACTGTGCATCGGAAAGATGATTAAAAAATGTGTCAAGATAACTTTCAAATACCTCTAAGTATATTACAACATTATTTTGTAGTGTCTCAAGGAGAACTTTAAAATGAATTAAGAAATTATTAGTATCAGGGAAATCAATATTATTCCTAGACTTTTTGTATTTTAGTGTCTCTCATAAAGCCCAGGTTGACTTCGAACTTGCAATGTAGCCAATGGTAACCTTGAACTTCAGATCCTCCCACTTCCTCCACCAGAGTCTGTGGATCACTATATCTTGTTTTGTGGGGTGCTAGGAGGGAACCCAAAGTTGTTTTGTGCACAGTGGGCAAGTACTGTACTAGTTGAGTCACAACGCCAGTCCCAGATATTTTCTTTTCTTTTTTTTTTTTTGAGACAGGGTTTCTCTGTGTAGCTTTGTGCCTTTCCTGGAACTCACTCTGTAGACCTGGCTGGCCTTGAACTCACAGAGATCTGCCTGCCTCTGCCTCCCGAGTGCTGGGATTAAAGGCGTGCGCCACCACTGCCTGGCCAGATATTTTTCTTTTAATCTTAATATCAGTTTGTAATCAGTGAAGTTTCTCTTTTCATGTAGCTGTAAGGTAGGTTGCTTGGGCAATATTTGTGACTCATCTACCTGAAGTATGCCTAATTAGGGCTGAGGGTGTAGGTGAGTGGTAGATTCCGTGACTTACATTCACATTAAGTAAACAAACAAACAAAAAAACCAGGTAAATAAAATCATTTGCTGGGGTGTTATATGCTTGATGTTAGTAATCCCAGTACTCGGGAGGTTGAGGCAGGAGGGGGAGACAGACAAACATAGAGACTTATTAACCTGGGACTCCTCTTGGCTTGAGCTACACACACACACACACACACACACACACACACACACACACACACACACACCTTTTCCAATGACCAAAACATTTAGCAACCCAGGACCCCCATCTGCACTGAGCTATGCCTCCCCCAACAAAGCAACTGACTACCTAATAACACTTAGAACTTAGTAGGGTTGATTGCCTTTTGATGAACTTTTAGGGAAAGTCCCCTACCTACTATCTTACTGCTGTGCATGTTTAAAATCAGCATAGGACAAGATATGCATAAAAGGCTTATAAAACTCAAGCCTGTCTATCAAAACAGTAAAACCACCCATACCTCATCCCTAGCAACCAGCTCTTCCTCTTCCTGGTCCCACAGAAGGAAGATGTGAGAGGTAACCTGAGGCTCTTGGGCAGCCTTGCTGGGGGGCTTGGCTCCCTTGTAGTTTATCTCCTCTCTTACTTTGCCTTTGAATACAGTCCTTTGTGGCTTTGCCATTTGTGTGTGCTTCTTCGGTTCTTTGACCAAGATGCCAAAAATTTGTAAATATGATCCAGACAGCAACCACTGTGTACAGGAGAATGGAGAATTGGAGACTAATGAGTTTGAGGACGGCTTTGGGAATACACAGCTAAACCCCGTTTTCAAAAACAAAAACAAAACAAAGCACACCAAGAAAGTGAACCCAGTAAGGGATGGTTCTGAGCTTTTTGCCTCTGCGTATGTATGTTTCTTTCTCATCTCTTTTGTAAAATAGATTTTATAATTGTCAAATAGCTTACATTCCATATCTTAGAATATATGGAAAATATGGATAAGTGAACACAAAACCAACCAACTCAGAATACTTTAATGTTTTTTTTTACTATGCATATGCCCATCTTTATACATTTTTTTATTTGAACACATAAGCAAGTTTGTGTCTGTAATGCAACTATGTAACCATTTTTCTTTAAAAAGCATGTGTCTCTTATTAGCTATTATCCCTTTGAATGTCATATATCTCTAGCAACTACCCAGAAACCCATTAAAACAAGGAAGAATAAGTGGCATGAATATTCAAGTTAATTTTTTTAAGCCTGTGTTGGGGCCTGGACAGGTGGATCAGTGGTTAAAACCTGTCTTGGCCCTGAGTACCTGAGTTTCCAGTTGCCTCTGCCTGAAACCTCAGCTCCAGGGCATCTGATGCCCTCTTCTGGTGCAGAGGGCACTTACACTCACGTGTATGGATCATCCACCTCACACACACCAGAAAATACATATGCATAATTAAAAACAAAAACCCAATTGAGAAGCCTGTATCTGGTGACTTGAAAGAGATTGTTAAGAAATGAGAAAGACCAAGTGAAAGGTGAAAGAATGAAGTGAATTCTCCTATAGTTTTCTTAAGGGTTGTTCTTTATGACAGAGAACTGTGCTCTTCTTAGAGAATATGCCACTCTTCATATAAAATGTGCTATGGACCTGCGCTTAAGCAAATGTGGTCATAAGCAAATGAAGGTGGCAGACTTGCCCCACCTTAGATACACATGGGTCTTGATAATGCTAATTAAAGGGTCCATTTGTAGTCTAGAAATTGAAGGTAGCTCACAGGACCTTGCAGATATTAGACCTGAGTCTCAGGCTAGAGAATTGAATCAACCAGTTCAACCTGAAGGTCACTGTCTGCCTCTGGCTAGCTTCCTTGGGATTCTTGATCATTCTTGCAGAGGTAATAATGCAGACAATGTGTGTCTCACTTCCTGGGATGAAATTGTGTCCCACTAGAACTCTCAATCCAAAGATCCCTATGACACTCATGAATTGTCCTTCTGAGAGAGAGAGAGGACACAACTTTCTTGGTTATGTTATGTCTTGTTAAAATAAGTTTTATAATCTACCTGCTAATCTAGATAGACTCCTAAATATCTTGACTATGTAGGAAATTACACGAGCCAGTCCAGTTTTACTGGCCTCCTTCTGTCTATGCTGAGGTCTGGGACTGGAATGGCCTTTGTTCACATTTGTAGAAGGCTGATTCTCCTTAGAAGCTAATCTGCAAGTAGCATCCTTTTCTCAGAGAAGCTTCTTTGAATTCTCACACACTGTGTGCTTACGGCTCTCTTAGTATCTCATACTTAATGCACTGTCTCTGTGAATGTCATACAGTTTAACTTCCAGGCACAGAAGTTAAACTGTATGACACTCACAGAGACAGTGCACTAAGACTTTACCTGTGCACAAGCAGGCAGTGTCTAGATTTTTCTTATCATGAGTGCCTCCTTGGAGTGTGGATGGAGAGAATTAAATGAAAGAAAGATGGTCAGAAGAGTCATTAAGATTGAGAGAAAGAACACTAGGGCTTTTGAGTTATTGCTTTATTATTGTTATCATGATTTTGTTAGTAATGTTTAGTTTTCTACATTTTTAGTATGAATTGTTCTCTTTGATTCTTTTCTTAATCATTAGTATTATATTGCTGTTGCTGTGATAGAATCCAAAACTTTGTACGTGTTAGTAAAACTTCCTACCACTGAATGATACCCAGACCTGAGAATTTTTATGCCTCTTTTTGGGCTTTTACATACATATTAATGAATTTTCTGCATTATGATCATAGGTTTCTGCCCGCCAATGCGGTAAGCCAGATCAAGCAAGCCTAATTGAAAAAGTAAAAGAACAGGTTTATTTGAGCAAAGCAACTCCCAGGAGAGTCCTCCAGCCCCAGAGATTGGGCCAGAGAAGTCATGTGCCTGATAAAGCAGGATCATATAGCTTGTAGGTGAGGGGTGATGATGTGTCCACCACAAGCTGGGTTTGTGCCCAAGTCCGGTCAAAAGCTGACCGCTTTAGGTGGGGACCTGGCTGCTGGCAACTTCAGGGGAGGAGCTGCTGCAGCCGCCAAGAATGAGGAACTGGGCTTTCTGGTGCCTTCCCTTTGTTGGAGACTCTCCGAGAGGGTGAGGTTTGGAGAGAGAGCAATGGGGCTTTCTGGATCAAGCAGGAGTGAGCTGGAGGTTCCAACTGAACACATATCTATGCACATTACAGAGATAAGGCATCAAAACTGAGTTTCTTGTGTATTTGCTTTTAGGCTAGCATGCAAACTAATGGGTTTCATCATGTCTCTCCCTTTCTGTGATTATGCATTTTTCTTTTCCTATAGCCACTACTTATATTCTCTCTCCACCACCATCTTGTTTCTTTTCTTCTCCCAGTCTTCCCCTCTTTCCACTTCCCTACGATATGTATTCCATCACCTTCTCTATTTGCCATTTCTCTTAAGATTTTTTCCTTGCTCATAATCCCCCTTCCAGCCTAATGACCCACAAACACACATATATGGAGAAACACACACATACACACACACACACACACACACACACACACACACACACACACACACACTTTTTAACCTAGGTTCCATATAAGAAAGTAAACATGTATCATTGGCCTTTCTGAGTCTGGCTTATTTTATTTAACATCAAAGATTTTCGGTTGTATTGATTTTCATGAAAATTTCACTTTATTCGTGACTGAATACAAACCCATTGCATATGTGTACCATGTCTTCTAAATCCATTCATTTGTGGATAGACCTCTAGCCTGGTTCCATTTTTTTGGTTGCTGTGAGTAGTACAGCTATAAACATGGATGTATAAGCATTTCTATGGCATGCTGACTTAGAGTCCTTTGGGTGCATACCAGAGTATGTAAGTCATGTGCTAACTCTATTTTCACTGAAAATTATTTTTTATTTTATTATTATTATATGTGTGATATATGTGTATGATATGTGAAATATATAACACTCTGATCAGAGAGAGAGAGAAAGAGAGAGGGAGTATAAACATAACACTACAAGTGTGTTCAGGTCAGAGGCCAACATTCTGGAGTCACTTCTTTCTTCTGTGGGCTCTGGGTTCAAAATCAGGTTGCTGGGTTTGCACAGCAAGGCTTTTACCTGCTGAGTCATCTCATTCTTTGTCCCTGCCCCCTTCCTCCTCCCCCTGTCTCTCTGGAGGAATCTCTGTGCTGATTTGCATAGTTAGTATGAAGGTTTATATTGTCACCAGCAGTGACTAAGGTTTTCCACGCGTTCTTATACAGCACTGTCTTTCATTTTCTTGGTGATGGCCCTTCTGACTGAGGTAAGATGGAATCTCAAAGCATTTTTAATCTGTATTTCCCTGATGGTTAAAGATGCTAAACAATTATTTCTTATTTGGATGACTCCAAGTAACATTCGCTTATTTATTGATTGGATGATTTGGGTTTTGGTGTTTAATTTATCCAGCTATATATACATCCTGCATATCAGTCCTCTGCCTTGCTTTGTAGTTGGTGAAAAATTCCTGCCCCCTGTGGTCTGTCTCTTCATCGAGATAATTGCTTCTTTGTTGTTTTTCTGATGATTGTTTCCTTTGCTCTATATAACTTTTTTTAATTTCACACAATCCCATTTGTAAATTCTTGGATTATTTCCTTTGCTATTGGAGTTTTGCACAGAAAATCCTTGGTTATTCCTTTATCTTGAAGCATTTTACCCAAGTTTTCCTCTAGCAGTTCAGACATTATAGTCTTTGATTCACTTTGAATTAGTTTATTAGTGTAGGGCGGGTGAGAGATCTAGTTTCATTCCTCTACATGAAAATACCCAGTTTTTCCAGCACTATTTGTCCAAGACCATCTTTCCTCTGATGCATATTTTTGTCAGAATTGCCAGAGATAGATGTCTCTAACTATGTGAGTTTACTTCTGGACCTTCTATTCCATTCCTTTGGTCTCTATGCATGTGTTTGTGCCAGTGCCGTGCTGCTTTTGTTACTATAGCTCTGTAGTATGATTTGAAGTCAAATACTGTGATATCTCTATAGAGCATTTCTCTTTCTACATGGGATCACTTTACCTATTCAAGACCTTTTGTGCTTCTGTATGGATTTTAGCGTTGTTTCATTTATTCTGCAATGACCATTCATTGCGGTTTTGTTGGGGATTGCATTGACTCTGTAGACTGTTCTTAGTAATATAGCCATTTTCACAATGTTAACTGCCAGTATGTGAACATGTCTTTTATCTTCTAGTGTTTTCTTTTATTTCCTTCTTCAGTGTCTTAAAGTTTTCACTGTTGGTGTGTTTTATCTCACTGAGTAAAGCTTATTCCTGTTTCTGTGGTTGTTGTTGCTAAGACATCATAAACAGGACACCCCCCCCCTCATTTCTATCTTGGTGAATCTGCTATCTTTATATAGAAAAGCTGATTTTTTTGCATGCTGATTTTGTATTTAATTACTTTACTGAAGGTGTTTGTCAGGTCCAAGAGCTTTCCGGTAGAGTTTTCAGAGACTATTGATTAAGCCATGTCACCTGTCAGTAGTGATTATTTGACTTTTTCCTTTCCCAATTGTGTATCCCTTTTATTTTTCTCTTTTCTTATCACTCGAAGGGAATCTCTGTATAGTATATTGAATATAAAGTTGGAGAGAAAGGACACCCTTGTCTTATTTTAGATTTCAGAGGAAAGAAATGTGCTCAGTTTTTTTTTATAATTTTGTTTTTGCTATTTGGTACAGTGTTAGTCACAGGGTTGGTGTATACAGCACATTTGCAAAATATCCCCCTGCCTTGGCTCAATTTTCTGCTGCTTTAGCAGGAGGCTGGAGAGTGAAGACTGAGTAAAAGCCATTTATTTCCACAGCTGTGGAGGTTGGGAAATCTCAGGTGGTAGGGCTGTGTCCAAGGAAGGTTCTTCTTCTTCTTTTTTTTTTTTTGGAAAACACCTTCTGTATCTTAGCACACCATAGAGGGCATCACATGGCCAGAGCAGGAGAGATGAGGGCAGGAAGCAGGGCAGGTGACTAAGAAACAAATGTTGATAAAAAGATATTCAAACCTTTGCCCTCAATAATGAACCCATTTCTAAGATTAACCCATCCATCCAGGTGGAGCCTGTCTGATTTAATCACCTCCCCAAAATGTCCCACATTGTAATAACATTATGGTGGTAAGTTTCATGAGTCTTGGAGGGGTTCTCAACCTATTTTTTGTTTTTTGAGACAGGGTTTCTCTGTGTAGCTTTGGAGCCTGTCCTGGAACTCACTCTGTAGACCAGGCTGGCCTCGAACTCACAGAGATCTGCCTGCCTCTGCCTCCCAAGTGTCTGGATAGTATGCTGCTAGTGTGAACGGGGGGCGGGGGGCAGGGAGGAGGAAGGGAAAAACCTAGGACGGGAACATAGTGGTGGTCTATCACCCTCATTGGTAGCAGAGTCCACATTTCCTTACGAGAACCACCTGGCCTCTAATGTGTGGTCCTAGAGCTATGGCTTGCCCTCCTCCATTCATTCCGGGGCTGGGCATGTGCCCTATTTTTGACCAGTCAGACCGAGCTATCTGGGACACGGGAGGTCTCCTTTCAGCTTTAAGGACTATGCCAGTAGTTGTGACAAGGCAGTGCCACCAGCAAGTGTGTGTGTGTGTGTGTGTGTGTGTGTGTGTGTGTGTGTGTGGTATTGAAAATGAAGTCAAGAGATTGACAGACAAGACAAGGGAGACAGGATCTCAGCATCCAGCAGGATCTGTTCCCATCTTGACTTCCTTAGTTACGGCAGCCTGGCATTTTCTCAGTCTGAGTGAGGCTCAGCTAATTAAGTTCGTAGCTTGCAACTACAGAAGAGAAGCTGCCACTTGTGCCTTCTTTGCTGAAAAACGGAAGTAGCAGCTGCCTAACAAGGTGTTAGCAATCGTAGCCCGTACATAGTCATCGTATAATTGTTGCTTTGTGTGTCTACAAGCACGTGGATTGCAGACATAAGTGTGTGCTCGTGCGCACATGTGCGGGAGTGCAAGAGTGTATCTGTTTATCTAGAGGCCAGGGGTCAACCTAGGGTGTTGCATTGCAGGGACTACCCGGCTTTTTTTTTTTGCTTTTTTTTCTTTTTTGAGACAGTCTTTCTGACGGGGACCTGAGGCCCCTGAATTTTGCTACACTGACTGGCCAGTGAGCCATGGGGATCCATTTTGTCTCTGCCTCATGTATGCTGGGGTTAAAAGCATATTATTGTGCTAAACTTTCTTCTGTGTGGGTGGTGGGGCTCTAACTGAGGATTTGTGTTTGCTTTTGGGGCTGAGATATCTTCCCAGTCCATAATTAAGGTTTTTATGATATAGGTGCCATATTAATAGGGAGTAAGTAATTGTCATATATATATATAAAATGTCACTTCTAATCCTAGGTCAACCATTAGTAGAGTCTTCACAGTTATAATTATAATTATTAATTGGCTTATTATTATCATAATCAAATGAATTCGACTTTAACAGTTAATTATTTCCACCTGTAAAGAGAAGAATATAACAACTGGGCTCAAGAATATTAAGGGAGAAACTGCCTTTTGTTCCCACCACCTCATCAAATATCAGACCATTAGTTGATAGGAAGTTTTGCAAATTTCTAAAGCAAACCTGGGTAATGTTTATTCTGGATGTGGCACAAGAGAGATTTGGATCCTATGGCCAGGTCTAAGCTCTATGGAGTGTTTCAGAGGATTGGGCCAAATTACTCTATTTAATCCAACACTTCAAGAACAAAGGCTGAAAGAAGGTACATAGTGACTTACTGGTGATTCAAACTCTGGTCACCTCTGTCTCCAAATCACAAGCTTCTTTCTTTTCTTTCTTTCTTTCTTTCTTTCTTTCTTTCTTTCTTTCTTTCTTTCTTTCTTTCTTTCTTTCTTTCTTTCTTTCTTTCTTCCTTTCTCTCTCTCTCTCTCTCTCTCTCTCTCTCTCTCTCTCTCTCTCTCTCTCTCTCTCTCTCTCCCTCCCTCCCTCCCTTCCTTCCTTCCTCCCCCCTCTCTCTTTACCATAGCCTGATCAATTTTTGTCTTTATTTAGTGTTGAGAAATCAGGAGCCAAAAGAAGTTGGAGCATCTGGGGCCAATTTTTAAATTTCAAACTAACAGAGCAATTTAGCTGTCTGATGTTGAGCTGAAGAGTGACTGACTTTCCTTCAATGTTGTCATCGCCACTACGCCCAACCTGCTCTGCTTCAGATACGCAACATCTGGGCTCTGAGACGTGTGGGTAGGAAATCAAACCAGATACATGGGCATCCAAAACGAGATGAGATGCTCTGACAGATCACGTTGTTCCTTCCCTGTATCCTTTCTTTCATCTTACTCTGTCGACGTGTTCTGGAAACTTCTGTCTGGAAATCCGAGTATGTTCTCCTTCCCAAGCAAGGCAACAAATGGAAGGTTTTGTTGTCCAAGGTAGTTGAATGAGCTGAACAAGAAAACACGTGAAATAGTCCCTAATTCCTTCCTCATCGAATATCCTTAGGTGATTCAAATTCATCTCATCCCTCTTGCTCCCGGGTCTAAGGGCATGCTGGTCCCAGCAGGATAGGTGCTATTTAGGAATCAAATTTCATTTTCCAACAGGAAGTTTTTGTAGTATATTTGTTTTCTTTTTTTTCCAGAATGGGGTAGTTGTACCTTAAATACATGTAAATTCTTCCTTCTCTATATTTACACACACACACACACACACACACACACACACACACACACACACACACCTGTATTGAGGCTTTAACAACCTTGATGACAAATTCAACTGACAATAATTGGTAGCTAGCAACTTTGGTTGGAGAAGCCCAAGGTTAAGTTTTACGTAGGACATTTCTGGGTTAGAAAGAGGTCATCATTTGACTATTAGTCACTCTCTCTTATTAACAGTTTTCTTTGTATGTGATTAACAATTCCATCCTCCCTAAAAAAAAAAATAACCCCTGACATTAAGTAACCTTGAGCTAGTTGTCTTAGTTGACTTTTAGCATAGATACCTTGAGCAAACACAATCTTGTCAACCAATCACCAACTAGTTGTTGAGGATAGTCTACGATCAGGTGCCATAGTGGCTGCTGGGCTACACACATGACAAGATTGCTATGAATGCAATGCAATACATTTGTAGATGACAACATTATGTTGCAATGTCAAAAGTTGGGCATCCCCTAATCTGCATGTCCACATGATGTGACGTGAATGGGGGCTACAGATCAACTCCATCCTTAGTTTCCATAATCTCAGCACAGATTAAACAACGGCTTTTAGGAAAAACCTGCACACCGTTAATACCAAATTACTAACTTCAAGTTTAGCTACAGACTAGCACCATTGGAGGAACCCAGAAAAGAGGCTGCAGTCATGCCTCATGCCCATGATGATGAGAACAATTGCTGTGACATTTAGTGAAGAGGTGTTTTTGTCTGAGGCATATGTGTGTGCAGGTGCATGTACCCTCATGTGATCATGTGGAGGCTGGAGGAGGAAACCGGACTTCTCTATTGCTCTCTGCCTTTTTCACTTAACATAGGAGCTCTTTGTAGCAGGACTTTTTTTTTTTGGACAGCCAGCTCCCAATTAATGACATGGACACTTCTTATTAATTATTAAAGCCTGGCCTTAGTTTAGGCTTGTTTCCAACTAACTTGTAAAGGTTAAAGTAACCTGTTTATATTAATCTATATTCTGCCTCATGACTTATTACCTTTCCTCAGTACAGTACTTCTGACATCCTGCGCATCTGGCTGGCAAATCCTGCCACATCTCAGATTCTTTCCTGAGTCCCTATCTCTGCCTGGAAGTCCCACCTATCCTCTCCTGCCTTGCTATTGGCTGTCCAGCTCTTTATTAAACCAATGAGAAGGCACCTTAGGCAGATGAGGTAAAACAGAGACACATTTTCACAGTGTACAAAAAGATTATTCCACAACAGCTCTCACTGAACTTGGAACTCATCGTTTTTTTTTTTTTTGTTTGTTTTTTTTTTTGATAGGCTGTGGTTAGCAAGCCACAAAGATCTTTCTGTTCTTTACCTTTCTGCCCCGTACTGGGGTTACAGGTACATGTGACCACTATTGGCTTTTTATGTGAGTGTTGGGCATCAAACTCAGGTGCTCATGTTTGCACAGCAAAGAACTCTTACCCATTGAGCCATCTTTCCAGCCCCAAAGGCAACGCTTAAACAAAGGTTGGGCACCTCACTCCTAGGTGTGCCTGAAACTATGTATCCTTTTTGTCACAATGGACTGTCTTCTGGGATGTGGGTTCCCTGTGCTGGTGTGTCATTTGCGTTGAGGAAACAGGGTTTATAGTCTACTTGCTATGGCTTTGTTACAGAAGGACTTTGCTCACTGGAGAGGGCATTTATCCATAATCTAGTCCATCCTTCTTTGTTCCGATAAAAGAGGGTTCTGAAATGTTGTAGAGTCACTGTCCTGAGGGAAATACAGGGATTATGGTGGAGTGGACCTGTTGAGATCAGGAGAATTGCCTGTGAAATCAAATTTAGGTAAAAAAGATAGCCCAGCAGCCATATGTAAATAGTTCCCTTATGGAGAAACAATAGTTTGCACTGGGTAATTCAATAGAAAACATTAGCCATTTATCATCCTTAATTATCAGTCATCTCTGGCTGCATCTGGTTTACATTTTTTATTAGAAAGCTTTTTTTTTTTTTTTAAGTTGGACCAGGGCATTTTTTTTCTTCCATTCCTGATTTCCTTTTGTTATTCTTTTTAAAATTCCATCACTAATTCCCATGATGCGAGGAGGTTTGTATTTCCTAAGACACCATAAATCAAGCAGCTGCAACATCGTCTCACTTGTATTCATCACAGGCCGCACATTGCTGGGTTTACTCAAGGTTAGTGAGTCAAGCCGCTCTGAGGACAGACTCAGGCAGCGCTGGGGGTATGCACGTAGCCCAGCCGAGGAGAGGAAGGTATAAAACTTGGGTCAGTTTGAGCGAGTGCAGCTGCTCGAAGGAAGTCAAGTGGCCAACACTGACCCCGGGACATTGTGCAGTTGGAGAGCTCTCATCCCAGGACTTCGGACAGCATTATGATGCACGTATTAGACTTTTGCATACAGACCTGATGGTGTGTGATATTATTCTCTTGGAAGATGGTGGCAGTTAATATTTATTCAGCATTTCTTCGGGCTGGAGAGAGGGCTCAGTGGTTAAGAGCACATACTGCTCTGGCAGTGGACCCAAGTTTGCTTCCCCGAACCCACGTAGGATGATTTTGAACCACCTGTAACTCCAGTTCTAAGAGATCGAACACCTTCTTCTTGCCTCTCCAGGTACACACATGCGTATGCACACATGCACATAAACAAACACATGCCATTTTTTAAAATGAAAAAAAAAAATTCCTGTGTACTTTGCATTGGGTGATGTGCCTTTATATGTTATCATGTCCAATTCTCACAGTAATCCTCAGAGGGAGGTAAATATTATTTATGTCTTTTTGATGAGCAAACTGGTCCCCTAAAGGTAATGTTGCATGTTGATTTCCAATGAGCTGTAAATATAAAATAATAAATAAAATCTTCAAATCTGCCTGAGATAGGCCTTTGTTATGTCTCTGAAGAGGATCATTTTAACAATTTAAGTCCCAAGGAAACACAGGAAAGAAGTGTTTTGTCTCTCTGTAGTGGGAGGGTTCCTTTTCACATAGGCTTTCAGGTTCTTTTCATGTGTTTAATTTTTTAAGTAATTGTTTAACGCTTGGTTCAAAACCTTCTGAAAAAAATTTAACACTGGTCTTTTGAGCACATACCATGAGCTATGTGTATCTCAAGATGACGCAAGATAGCCTCCAGGAACAATGAAAGAATTCAAAGACTTAGGAATGGGAATGGGTAGGCCATGCATAGACTTCACACTTATTCCAAATGGAGCACACTAGAAATCATAAGAACACTTCCTTTACCATGATGCAGAAGGAAATGTCATTGAGGGCAACACTTGTGTTCTTGCAACATTTTATGGATCTACCTGTTTGTAGGGCAGATATGTCTGAGACAGGTGGCCTGCTTTCAGGGAGGATGGCTGTCCTGTGGATAACACAGGTAAGGCAGCAGCACCAATCCGCCAAGGTCACAGTGGGTGCACACTTTATAAAGGCAACAGAGGCACACTATAGGCCAGGATACATTGTGCTGCTGAGGTCCATGGAGGTGTCCAATGCATCACAGCATCCCCAGCAAAGAAAAGAGATGGGCAGTCTGTTAGATTGTTAATCTACCTAAATCATAAAGAAACTTCAAATTATGTTATCCATAATTCCAAGCGTTGACACAATGGAGAGCTGAGGCCACCCCTCAAGTGCTCGCTCATCCATACCTAATCAATTTGTTGCTGCTGAGCTCCGACTGAAGAAGACTTCAGGTCTCTTTGAAGAAGGATCCCATCATTCATTACAAGAGAAGACCATATATTTCTCCAGAAGGCATGAAGCTATTTCTGCACTATGGAAAATGTAACAGCCAGGGCTATGTGGGCTCAGTGACAGAGCATTTGCTTGACATGTATGGGGCCCTGGGCTTGTGTCCTAGTACCTCAAAGAAAATAGGAAAAAGGAAAGAGCAAGAAAAAAAAAAAAAGAAAGAAAAAGACAGAAAAGGCAACCCAGAATTCTAGATCTTTCAGGAACTACTAAATACTTACTCTTAATTGCATTCATTACATGGTCTAACTGGCCCACAGTAGTTTACCAGTTCCTTAAAATGAGAGCTTTGAGTGGTTGAGGGCACAGCTCTCTCGGCCCAAGCTTTTAAGCTACTGTCGAACCAGTTATTGTTGTAACTCCAGTGTGTAATTGTCTGTGATCACTGCCAGAACCCCACCTTTGCCCTGTAAAAGGGGGGTCATCATAGCTAGACGGGCATCTTGGAAACCAAGGGAATTTCTCATTCCCACAAGGGTAGTAAACAAACAAACAATATTTCATATAGGAGATTGCATAAATTAATGTCACTGCCCAATCCTGGAAATCTGCCGAGTAATACCTATACTATTCCCATTTAATCCAGTCCCCTGATCTGTGAAGACTTTTTAATGGATCTTGGAGAATGACTATGAATCACACATCTATAATGATGGCAATCATATATATATATTTTTATCTGGTGTCTCATCTATGATACCTTCATTGTGTTCCAATAATAACCATGAATGTTGGCACCTGGCGTACAGGTATCGACCTGAAAAATGCCTTTTACTACTTACAGATTTGGAAGATTCACCAAAAATAACCTGCTTACAGTCTGCTCTGGCGGCATTCATCTTTACGCTCTGGAGACAGGACTGTACCTGTGTCACTGTGTGCTCTAACAGTGCGCAGAGAAATGGGTTGTCTTGATGCTGTACAGAACGTCACACCGGTCTTCTACAGTAACAATATCACGTTGATCAGGTACGATAAGCAGAGAGAAGCAATGTTCATACTTTAGAAATATATAACCCAAGGGGTGGGACAAAAACCACAGAACTTTAGAGCTCTTCTACTTCAGTGAAGTTTCTGGGGGTTCAGGTCACTTCTTAGAAAGAAAGATGGGAAATCGGTTCATCAAACTCGAAAGAATACAGTGGAGCTTTGAAGAACCTGTCCCCCAAAATGTTTGGCTACAAGCATTGCTAAAAATAGGAAATGATTCAGAGAAATGCAGGATCAATGGAGGAAGGTGAGGATGCGATCTTACAGTGGTGCTGATGCGAATCTTCCCCTCTTCTCCCTCCTTCTCTGTTTTCTCTCCATCCTCCTCCTCCTTCTGCCTTGCTTTTGAGACTTTCTCTCTACTCCTGGGTGGCATGGCACTTGCTATACTTCTTTCTAAAAGTTCAGCACTACTCTTGCTATAGCCTCTCAAATATCAGGAGTACAAGGATGCCCCCCTGGACCCATTTGTGTGTGTGTGTGTGTGTGTGTGTGTGCGCGCGCGCGCAGGTTCACTCATGGGTGCCTGGAGACCAGATGAAGACATTGGGTGTGCACTCATGGGTGCTGAACTATTCTCCAAGTTTTTCTCTTGAGAAGGTCATTATTTGGGCCCGAGGTTACTCTGGGAGTCAGAAATCTCCAGTCCTCTTGTATCCATTCTCTACAGTGTTGGGGTCACTGGTGCACACGGCATGCCCAGCCCTTTACATAGGTGCTGATGATTTGAATTTAGATTCTCATGTCTACACATCAAATGTTCTTTCCTGATGAGCCATCTCTAGACCTGAGTCTTCTTTACAATTTATACTGTCCAGCATCTTATCATATATTTGTTGACTATTTTTATGTATTTTTTGGAGAGGTATATATTCAGATATTCAGATTATTTGCCTAGTTTTCAATCAAGTTTTTTTTTTCCTGTCCACTATTGAGTTCTATATAGATTTTGGATGTAAACCTCTTATTAAACACATACTTTGCAAATATTTTCCCCAGTGCATAATATGCTATTTCATTTCATTTCCTTTGCTATACAGAAGAGGTTCACTGTAATGTAGTGCTATTATTTTTGTTTTTGTGAGCAGAGATTTTTTGGTCTGAAATGCAAAAGTCATCACCAAGACCGATTGTGCAGGAACTTGCCTCTGTGTTTCACATTCCATTTGGAGTTGATTTTTGTTTTTTAGGTTTAATTGTTACCTTTCCTGTTCTTCTGACCAAATACCTGACAGGAAGCCACTCAAGGAAAGAAGGAGTTACTTTGTCTCACAGTCAGAGGGGATATAGGCCATCATGGTAGGGACTGGATGGCATATTGCATTCTCAGTAGGGGGCAGAGATGGATGAATACCGGTATTCTTCAGCTTTCTTCTCTCCCCTCTGTTTTTAGGGTGGGTCCTCCTTGCTCAATTAATGCTACTTGGAAAGGCCTTCCAGGCATGCCCATAGGCTTTTCTCCTAGATGATCGAAAATCCAGTCAAGTTGACAATGAAGTTGAACTAATCACATGACTCATGATCAGGATAATTGTGTCTTTTTTTTTTTTTTTTTTTTTTTTTTTTTTTTTTTTTTTTTTTTTTGGTTTGGGTTTTTTAGTCATAAAAAGAGTTAAAACTGCAATCTGTGTCTCCATGAAAGAACACAGAGGACCACATAATTGGGTGAAGCAAGCCAGAGAGAAAAATACTGTGTGATCTCACCTATATATGGAATCTAAAAAAGTCAACCTAATAGGGGCAAGGGTGTAGGAAATGGAGAGAGGGTGTGCTCAGAGGACACATACATTCATTCTAAGGTGGATGAGTTCTGAACAACTAGATGCAGCCTGGGAACTGTAGTTAATAGTAATCGATTCTATTTTCAAAATTGTCTTTGGAGTTACATCTTGTATTCTAAGCTCCCCCAATACTTACTGCATAAGGCATGCTTGGTTATGATAACCATTTCACAATGTCTGTGCTTATAAGAAGACATCACTTCAAAAAGCTTGCATGTATACTTTTTATCAAGCATATTTTAATAAAACAAATAATTATTCTCATAAAAATGCCTATTTTCACTATGGTAAATATCCCCAAGGGCAGGAGTCTGACTTGATTCCTGAAATACAGTGTTAGTTAACTCGCAATTGTCATTGTTCTGGACCATTTGATACTTATGGAAGAATAAATTTTCCTTTGGCTTCTTGCTGTTTCAAATTCCTTCACGTTTTAACACAAGCATTTGAAAATGGTTGATAAGTATGGCAGCACAACATATTTTAAACTAGGAAAATGTTCCATTTGTCCTGATCATACTTTAATGTTTTGCAAGTATTCAGGAAGTATTCAATAAAGCTACACTAGATTAATCATTGATACAATGTGATTCTGCAGCCAGTTGCCATCCTAGCTGAATGTATGATGATGAATGTAGAAAAGTCTCTTTTCTATATTCAGGTGTTAAAATAATTGAGTAACTTAGAGCACTAAAATATTCTATAAGATGCTCTAATGATGGACAAATGTCACTATACATTTGTGTACACACACAGAATGCACAGCATCATGGCAGAGTCTTAAATGTAGTGTGGACTTTGGGTGATGTAGTAGGACAGGTCCAAGGGGTCCAGGAAATTGGCTCAAACCAGTTGCCAAGGCACACACATAATGTATTTCCTTATGAGCCAACCTGGAGTCTGCCTGAGGGCCTAGCAACAGGTGATGTCAGCATTCCTGGTCACTGTCCAGCTAATGAGGGATGACCATGCAATGCCACCAGATTGGGACCCAGCTTGGGTGCTGGGAGGAGGGTGTATAAGGCCTTCCCCATTATTGGATAAATGAGCCTGTTGTTTGCCTTTGACTGACTCCTGGTTTGCTGTGCCTTCTCACCCCCTCCCCCAAGAGAGCCATCAGGATCCAGCAACAGGGTGACAATGATGTGTCAATATAGGTTCATCAGTTGTGGCAAATGTATCTTTGGGGATGTAATAATAGAGGAGATATTGCAAGTGGGAGAGGGGAGAGTATATGAGAATTTACTATACCTTTTCAATAGTGGTATGAAGCTAAAACTGCTCTAAAAATAAAATCTTTAAAAAGCAATAATAATTATGAAATAAAAAATAGGATTAAAAATGTTATCAAATATCTATGATTTAAAAATTGAAAAAACATGTCCTCAGACAATACATTTTAAATGATACATTTTCTTATTTATAATTTTTGTGCTGTTTATTAAAAAATAGAATAAAATTATGAGGTACCTTATTCAGATATCATACAAATGTAAGTGCAAATGAAATTTTGTACATTGAACTGTGAACAGGCTGCTTAAATTTCCCTTACTACTTAAACACATGTGTTTAACTTCTTTCCAGGCAAAATCTATTCATGCACTGACAAGTATCAGAGAAGACTGCTTAGGGACAGAGATCACACCCACCAGTTGTCCAAACTAGACACCTGGACATCACCTTTTTCTGCTCTCCTTCTAGTCTCATGTCCACCCTTAAACCAACCCACTCATCAGATTCTGTCAGCTCCACTTTCTACTCTTTCGAATCCTGTGTGTGAGTCTTGACTACTCTGCTCACGCTCTCATTTCTCTCAAGCTGACTATTGCCTCTTCTGGTTCCCCAGCCTTCATTCTCTTTTCCAAACCACTGTGACATTAAGGCAGCAATGTGTCCCCTTGCTAACATACTTGAATGGATTCATGCTATTTATAGTGCAGAGTTCACACCCTTCAAACCGGGATCAGGTTTACGCCTATCTCTTACTTTGGCGTCATTTCATCCACACTTGAAACTTAACGACATTTCATGACTTGGGTCTTCTGTAATACAGTTTCCATCGATGACCTGGGATAACATTTTCTCATTCTTTTATGGAGCTTAAGCTTTTGCTTTGGCTGTATTGGAAGGCTCTCTCTGAGTTGGTGACCTCTTTCTGACCCCCCCTCCCCCATAGCTCCTCTTGTTTACCTTTGTATTCATATTATATTCTCACTCCCCATTTTTCTTCTCTCCCTCCAGTCCCCCCAAGAATTATAAGCTATTTGGTTCAGGAGCTTAACCTTCTTTGTGCCTTGAATTTGGCACAGTGATGGTGTCTCAATAAATACTTCGTTGAATGAAACATTAATAGATAAAAGAAAAGGAATAAATATCCAAAGTTTCCTACTCCCTTCACAAACCTAGTGAAGTTAATCTTTACCCATTATAAAGCATCACAAGCTCTCTGGAGGAACTCACTTTTGTTCTAACCAAAGGCACGACTCTTCAAAGACACAAATGACATTAAATGTTTTGTAAATGAACCCTCTGGAGTGCAAGAAGGAATATTATATTGGAAAACATTAAACAACCTGAAACAAAAGCAGATCATTTCCCAACCACAAATTGTAAATTAAAGAAGCAAAATTTTCAACCAATATTAAGTAAATGCCGCTAACATGTCAAAGGGAGGAGACAGTCGAATCAAAGGGAACACGACTGCGGAATGAAGACAAATGGTAAAAGAAAACACATTAGCCAAGAGCCTAAAGTGCCAGGAAGCCCATTCGGACAAAGGCAGAAAATAAAACAAATTCAAGAGTGGTACAAATGTCTGATTCCTATAGGATTGTTCCATTATTTTTGCTTGTTTTTCTTCCTGAGCTGATCTTAGAGACTTTTCATTTCCAGGGAGAGGCTCTGGCTGTCATTTTATCATGGTATGTGTTTGTTCACATGCCACACAGGCAATGAATTATGAAGAAAGGAGAGCCTTGTAGGAGGCCACAGCAGCCCGGGCATACTTTTAAAGAACAAGTGAGGGCCAGCCAGCTAGAAAAAGGACTTGAAAGCTAGATCCTTTGCAATGTACACCCCAAAAGACATGCTGAAATTCCTTCATCCTGTTTGTTATGTTTCTTCAAATCTTACCACTTCAAACCCTGTCTCAGTTTCCCCCAGAGTCCAGCTTCCCCAGAGTCCAGCTGCTTTGGCTATTCCTCTTGGCCTCCTCGAGATCTTTGGAATCAGTTGATTTAATTGTCCATGTCATTGTGTTATAGTTATCTACCATTATGTTTTTTTGTGTGTAAACATTGTCTCTATAATTGCATTATTCCCTCTACCATGAACTATGCTACTGACTTTTAAAGAATATTCCTGGCAGTTATTAGAACAATGTGCAATGTATATAGCAAGCATTCATCAAATGTTAAAGATCAATTGGATTAAGTTAAACAAATGACATTTTATGAGAAAGATTATTTTTGACTTTCAAAATTATTAATACAAACAAGAATCAATGTATAACCATCTTTGCTCTCTCTTTAGCAAATACTGTTTATTTCTTCTGCTTTTGCAGAGTATGTCTATTTTCTACCACAGCAATATTTCTCAAACACGGATTTATGAATTTCCTGAGAATTACAAAAAAAGAATACCAATCTTCTTCTTAGCTTAAACTCAATTAGAACATGTAGGGTGTTTTAAAAGGCAAAATTCCAGGGCTTGAGAGATGGATCAGTGGGTAAAAGCACTTGCCACACAAACGTGAGAAGCAGAGTGTGAAACACAGAATTAATGTAACAGCCCATATGCATGGTTCAAGCATCTACAATTACAGCATGCTCATCACGTAATAGGAAGCAGAGTCAGGGATTGCATGCCTATCATGCAAGAAGAGGTAGAGACAGGAGAATCCTCAGAACCATGCAGGCCAGCTAATCTGGAGTATATGGCAGAAAAACAGCAAATAGATTCTGTCTGTCTTAAACAAGGTTGAAGGTGAAGACTAACATCTGAAGTTGTCCTCTGATTTCCCCACATGCACTGTGGCAAGCATACATGCATTCACACACCTGAATGTGCATGTGCATGTGTGCAGGTACATGCACGTGTGTGCGCACACACAAATCCTAAGTAATTCTACTCTGTAGACATTGTAGAAAAGCTACATCATCACTGATGAGTTAGTCAATCAGCAGCATTCACTGAATATCAGGGCTAATCTATTCAAGTTCACCATGGTAACTGCTCCTGTGGGCTTCCACTTGGTGCTTACTTGAGATGTACTAAGTTATGTACGAGTATTCAGGCTCTTCAAATATCAAGATATCCCTTTCTTTAGTTTATTAGTACATTTCTTCTAGGTGTACAGTAAGTAGCATAAATGTTTTAAAGATTATTCATTTATTTTAAATTATGTGTATGCACGTGTTTGTGTTTCAGAGTTATGTGCACATGGATGCAGTTGCCCATAAAGACCAGAAGAGGATGTTGGATCCTCTTTGGCTGTGGTTACAGGTAGCTGTGAACGGGTCTTGAGAACCAAACTAGGGTCCTCTGTAAGAGTGGCATTCTTCTCAACTACTGAGCCATCTCTCCAGCCCCAAGTATAAATATTTTTAAAGTATAGAGTAAAATGGAGGGAGGCATGTCCAAGAAGCTTAGAGAGTTTCATGAGGATGGTTTTGATTGGTTCTACCCTTAAGGAGCAAGGATGAAAGAGAACCAAATCACCTTACCAGGAAAAAAAAAATTCAAACCATGTTCATCTGAAACCCACCCTGCTTTGAATATCCAGACTATATAGTTATTGACCAAGAGAGAGATTTTTTTCAGTTGTTTGTTGATTGAGTTAGGTTCTTAGTATTTTATAGGTTGACATTTCACTATCTTGTTCTGACCTTATTTTCAGTTATTCACTGAGCTCCCACCACACAGCAGACTCTCTGCAAACTCTTTCCACATAGTATTTACTTAAGAGGCTTTTTGAGCCACACAGTGCTGTAACTCTTGATTTATATGCAAGGAAACTGAGGTAGAGATGATGAGAAACCTCGCCAAGGTCACACGGTTCCTGCGAAACAGAGGCAGGAATGAAACCTGAGTCTGTCCAGCCCTTGAGCTGCCGACCCTGTGCTCTGCTCCAGAGAGCTTCCACCACCTGGTCCTGCTGAAGACAAAATGGAATGAAATGCTTAACCCGAAATTCAAGGGTGATGGAAAAGAAATAAATTGCGGGGGTTTTCCTTTTCGTTTAAGTTCAACTGTAAGTCATTCATGAATTTATGTCTACTGTAATTGTGTTTGTAACTTTCCACTAGAATGTGTTTTGGATGATCTTGTAAAATTTCAAAGAGAATTTACAGGACGTTTCCCCCCAGTGTCAAATGACGAAGGCGAGGGGCGGTGTGGCTGCGATGCATGGTTTGTTTATATGAAAATTACAGAATGTATTCATGCAACTGTTTTTATGTTCAAATCAATGATGGCTCAACTACTGGCTCTTGGACATCTGGTGCTGTTACTGGCTCTGTGGAGGCACACGTGGTTCAAGCTCCCTCCAGCCATGTGCTTCCCCCACCTTAGCCACGTCTCCATGTCATTTTCCAGGCACTCCTCCAAGATGCTCAAGTATCTTTCTCCTTGGACGACTCTTCCATTTCCCTCCCCATGGGCCTAAACAAATTTTCCTTTGTGGCTCTGTAGCTAGAGTTTTCCTGCCTTGCCCACAGTCAGGACAAATCTTTGTCACCGGCCAGTCCCACAGCCGCTCAGACCCAACCAAGTAAACACAGAGACTTATATTGCTTACAAACTGTATGACCGTGGCAGGCTTCTTGCTAACTGTTCTTATAGCTTAAATTAATCCATTTCCATAAATCTATACCTTGCCACGTGACTGGTGGCTTACCAGCGTCTTCACATGCTGCTGGTCATGGTGGTGTCTGGCAGTGTCTCTCTGCCTCAGCCTTCTGCTTCCCAGAATTCTCCTCTCTCCTTGTCCCACCTACTTCCTGCCTGGCCACCTACTTCCTGCCTGGCCACTGGCCAATCAGTGTTTTATTTATTGACCAATAAGAACAATTTGACATACAGACAATCCCACAGCACTTCCCCTTTTCTTTTTTTTTAAAAAGGAAGGTTTTAACTTTTATACATCTCCAAAACCAGCTTGGTATATTTGGGAATTTGGGCGTAGCTTCTCTTACTACTTCCTGCTGGAGGGGGCCGCTGTATCTATGGGGACACAAAAAAATTTTAGGATCATGGAATAGTCCATGAGGCTGTATCATCTGAGCCAGTTGCCTTGAAATGATTCTGGATTGGGTCATGGTGTCATCGGAGACCTTTCAGGTGGTCTTGGCTGGTCAAACCTGATGTATCTTAATCTGGAACAAATCCATAGCCTCTGGATTTCTGTGGAAACAAAAGCAGAGCCTCTTTTCCAAAGCAACATATCCTTATAGCCAAATTTTGAAGTCAAGGTACCTTTAAAATACACATTTTGGATAACTTAACAGCTTTTGTAATCAAATGTTTTTCTTCAGTTACGAATATCAAAGAGAACATAGTCCAGATTCTCTGTGTGGTAGCCATCTTTACATGGCTTATTTTTTATATTACCTTGAGCCTATTGTTTTAAACTGCAGCCTTTTAAGCCTGCTGACTCTGCCCACTTCAGCTTCCCAACATGGCGGTGGTACGTTTTCCGCCAGCTTTGGGAGCCATCAATTCTCAGAAATAGTGGGTCTATGCTTTTTATCAAAGCAGTGTGTAGCCCAGAAACCTCTTTTTGTTTTGTACTAGCAAAGGCTAAATCTACCACGCAGTTTAATGTGCCACTTGGAGAGGCCTCATTCCTGTCATACTGCAGGTCAAGCGCACACGCCAGGAACCCGCCAGTAACTCAAACTGGCAGCTGCTGCTCATTTGAGAGGGACAATTAGGAAGCTGTTTTTAGTTCCGTTTTAGAATCGTTTCTCAGGTTTTAGGTGGAAACTCTTGCCAACTCATTGGGCGCCATTTGTAGCTAGAGTTTTCCTGCCTTGCCCACAGTCAGGACAAATCTTTGTCACCGGCCAGTCCCACAGCCGCTCAGACCCAACCAAGTAAACACAGAGACTTATATTGCATACAAACTGTATGGCTGTGGCAGGCTTCTTGCTAACTGTTCTTATAGCTTAAATTAATCCATTTCCATAAATCTATACCTTGCCACGTGGCTGGTGGCTTACTGGCGTCTTCACATGCTGCTGGTTATGGTGGTGTCTGGCAGTGTCTCTCTGCCTCAGCCTTCTGCTTCCCAGAATTCTCCTCTCTCCTTGTCCCACCTACTTCCTGACTAGCCACCTACTTCCTGCCTGGCCACTGGCCAATCAGTGTTTTATTTATTGACCAATCAGAACAATTTGACATACAGACCATCCCACAGCATGGCTCTTTCTCCATCTGTTCCTTAGTAACTGTTTTTGTAGGTCTCATAGCAGTCCCTTCTCGTGTATCTTACTGACGAGATATGAAGACTCTGTATGTCAGGCCATGGGTTAGATAAGGATCTGCCCAAGACTCAAGAAAGGTTCCCCAGCCCGTGTCACTATGGGGACGTGATAGAAACTTTAAGAGGTGGAGCTCAGTGGGAGGAAACTAGATTGTCACGTCTGTGTCCCTGAAGGAGATCTTGAGATCTTGGACATTTTGTTATCTCCCTGTCTTTAGCCATCATGAGATGAAGGGTTCTTCTGCCCTATGCTCCCACCATGAGGCCCAACAGCCCATAGCACGGGCTATGGACTGAGACCTCTGAAGCCGTGAACCAAAATTAACTTCTCATCTATTCCAACTGCTTTATGCCAGTATTTGTTAAATAGAAGCTTGTTCATGCCCCTTATATCCCTCGCAAATAGTATTTGCTTGGTAGAAGACTGTTAAAATGTTGTTTTGATTATGATTCAGACGGATTAGAATTTACCTAAGACCTTGTGCAGGTTGAGCAGAGCATTCGTTCATGCTGACAGGGTTAGATTTCTCCATGTCTAAACCTTCCACATAGAAACAAACCTTAAAGTGAAGTATTGGTGTTATTAATAGTAATATATATTAATAAATATGTATAAGGCTTTATAAAAGTCAAGCCTTCTCCCAAAGCAATTATTTATGTATAGAGGAATGTATGAATGTAAACTTTTGTATCATATAGTCAGCTTATCATTTGAAAAGTTGATTTACATAATATTAAATTGTACTATGTTGCGTCACCCTTGTAACACCATGTGCCCTAAACTGTAAGACTGCCTCATCCTGATATTCATCTGTGAAGTTTCGTGACTGAATTAACCGCTTTGAGAGGAAATCCTTACATGTGTGGTGTGGTGTTAGTTTGTCATATGGGAAATGGCATCTGAATCCAGTCTTGTTCTTCAGAGCTTTTCTTTAAAACAGATGTGTTCTCTCCTACGGAGGAGAGAGATTTGGGGCAACGCCTTTTGGCTGCCCTGGCTTGGCCCCCGTCTGCCATCTTCAGCATCATGCAGCACAACCACATAGTGTGGTGGCTTTGCTGTTTCCATGGAAGTCTCGAGAGTGCTGGCTGTGTTCTTTTTTTTTTTTTTCTTTGAAATAATAAAGTTAAAAAACGGTTATCAGGCTAGGGGTACAACTCAGTGGTAGAACTCTTGTTTAGCATGGGAGAAGCCGTGGTTTAAGGCCCATCTTAAAAAAATGGAAGCAGTCTAAAGAATACTATCTCGAAGCCACACATACTCTCTTTTAGAATTTCTCAGTGTAATAATCACCACATGGACATTAATTTGACATCCTAAAATCTTGGCAGTTTTCTCAAGTTCTGTTTTTTTTCTAACTTGTTAATATATATCCCGTGAATTTAAATTGTCCGTATGGAGGTGTTAAAAGGAACCTATCACCTCCATCTATGAGGCCTATGAAAGTCTGAGTGATATGCGATCATATGACTTTACACTTTAAAAAAATGTGCAAAAAATATGAAATAGCCAATTCTGACAGTGACTCAGATGGTTTAGAATAAAAGTAGCCTTGTAAAACTTTATTTGGTATTAGTCATGATTACTTACTCATGGTGGTTGAATTCTCTCTGTAGAGTTAGTTTCAATTTTGATTCAAGGACCACACCTGGTTTTTCTAATTCTGTTAGGAGGAACTGGAGAACACCATGAAACCATGAATACTACCGAAACTTCACATTCTTTCCAGTGATGGGGCTTATGTTTATTTCTTTACTTTGTTGTGATCTTTAGAGTCCATGGCAATTGTGAACTGCATTTGTTCTGGGAATTTCTAGACATGTCAGGAATCTTTACCCATCCGGTGATTCTATTTCCAAAAATTGTTTGCTGGATGATCAATGGGTTCAAAATTGAAAATTCTCACAAACAGCGGAAAATGTTACACTCTCCACTTGCAATCCAGAAAACGTGTGAGCTCTGCCATTCTTGAAGATAAATGACACAGTCCACATCTGCGAAGATGTCCAAGATTGCTTTAGTGTGTCCTGGACCTCTTGCTCCATTTCCTTAAGTTTTGAGGCTCCTCTGTGTGGAAAAGAAGCTTCTATTTTAACTAGCCCAGTGAACTGTTGATTATTGCTGAAACATTTTCCACATTGCTTATTTAATGGGGTTAGAAAGAGGGAGATAGTTTCCTGGGAAGTTATTACATTATTTCCTTACATGTCTAAATGTAATTTTGAGAGTTTTATGGGTTATCTCCACATCTGGCCCATCATCAATCTGAGTTATCTGTGTAAAATTAAAACATAAATTAATATTTTCTCTAAGTGTATTAACTCTATCACACTGCTGCTTAGTTTGAACTACAGACACCAGAGAGGCAAAAATAAGAACAGTTGGTTCTTTCTGTGGCACTTCAAGACTTCTTTCTCTCTTCGTATTTCTGCTCTGCAGTGTACATGGAGTTCTAAATAAATAGTTGCTGAAGATGCATAATTCATTACAATGTAAATATGTGGAATGAGGATTTTGGAGACCAGTAAGTACCAGGACTTGCAATTGCTTTCTTATTATTGTGGATGAGTTTTTGACTCAACCACAACAATAAGAAACATGTATTTCTATAATAATAATAGTAATACTGATAACAATAATGGCAAGGCTAATAATAAACTTGAAGTGATGATGTTTTTTAATCACGAAAAGTCTATGTCAACTGGCTTATTGGTTGGGGGCTGGGATTCATTCAAGAATTTACACATAGAGAATAAGGTTAATTCTTAGAGATGAATTACAAAATTTAATATGGTAGGTGGGAGAGTATAGTTAACCAAGTACTCTAGTAGTTTGAGCCCTGTCATACATGTGTATTCCCTAAAACTAGTATGCTGACTTAGCAAGTTCCCAGGAAAAAGAAGGCCAATGAATAAAAATTACATTTCTAGATATTAGATATAAACAACAAAACTTTTCTTTCCCGACTGATGACTTAAGTGGAACGTTTCATTCAGCTCAGAAGTTTTCCCTCCAAGTGTAAGAGGAGAAGCAGGAGGAGGATGCTTCTGAAACCACAGTCTTGAGCTTTCTCCTTCCTTCCCTCCTTACTTTCTCTTTTCTCTGACTCTCTCTCTCTCTCTCTCTCTCTCTCTCTCTCTCTCTCTCTCTCTCTCTCTCTCTCTTTTCCAAAAAAAGGCATTGTTCTAAGGCCTGGGATGCCCTTGTACAAGGAATTCTTCTGTGTCAGCCTACCAAATACTGGGATTGTAGGCCTGTGCCACTCTACCAGGGAGGTCTGTGCGTTCTTGAGCTGCTGGCCCAAGATGTGATGCACAGTTGGGTAGGACATGTGGTTTGGCGAAATGGTGATTTTATTTAGAGTCAGTCACTAAACAAATAGAATTATTTTATTGATCTTGGCTGTGACTATTTCATTTGGAGAAATATGTCTAGGGGTGGTATACTCACTGTTGACAATTACTCAAAATTATTGAGTTTGTGTTTCCCAGAGAGAAAAATAAAATACCATGTGTCTGTTTGAACATGATGGTATCATTAAATCCTGAGTGGCCCCAGGAATAGTCAGAGAAGCACATGTGACTAGGAGGATGGAGAAAGAAGTTCTGTAGAGGGAACTTTCCCCCTGACTACTATTAAAATGTTAAATGAGACAACTATTAATACATTATCTACTAGCAGAGTTATGCATCAGTGCTGATGAGGTCTCAAAGAGCTCTAGAAATCCCTGGTCACATTGTTTTAATGCTCCTGATCTTGTCATGGAGAAGCAGGCAAGCTCTGGGGTGTTGTGTTTTACAGGCTTTCTGTCCCACTCTGGGCCACAGTGGGCACATTTTCACATTTCTTTTATCCCAGAGGAAGTGTTTTCTTTTCTTTCTTTCTTTTTTTTTTTTGGTTTTTTTGAGACAGGGTTTCTCTGTGTAGCTTTGCGCCTTTCCTGGGACTCACTTGGTAGTCCAGGCTGGCCTCGAACTCACAGAGATCCACCTGGCTCTGCCTCCTAAGTGCTGGGATTAAAGGCGTGCGCCACCACCGCCCGGCAGGAAGTGTTTTCTTTTGGGCTGATAAAAGAAACTCACCTAGGCCTGTCCTGCTTCTGGATCTAGAAAGAAATGAGACAGCTGATTTTCTTTTTGTATTTCTTAGTTAATGATGTATGAGATGAATGTTCAAGAATATTCATAGGGCAAACTTTCCAGGTCCCATTAACTATGTCCTGCTCCCTACTTAATTGACACAAGTACATTTAATAGATTTTTTTTCAAAGATCTTCTGTATATGTTAACTAGCAGTACATACTGACTTATTGTACATACTTCATGACTTTATAGAATAGATGTGTATCTGCTTTTTGAAACAGAGAAAGTATCTGAGGTTGAGAGTTAGTTCTAACAATGACTGCATTTATGGCTTCAATTTTATCTTCAAGCAAAGGTTCTTCTAAGATTCATTGTTTTCACTCCCAGACAGATAAACTGATAAAACAGAGAGACTATTTCTTTAAGGCCATACTTTTCCATGTAGTCAGGGATATCTTGAAGCTTGTAATACCATGCCCTTCCAGTATTTAGGGATGATACACTTGAAATGTTGAGTGCCAGTGATGTTAGGAAATAGACATTAGTAGTGATCAGCACATGATGGATGAGTGAATACTCCTACATGATTGTGTGAACATCAAATCATCCATCCCTGAGGAGGCAGATAACCTGAGAAGTGCAAAAGTGGAAAGCCATGTCTTCAGTGATATTGCCTACTGATGAATGGTGAGGAGTTGGGTTATTTATAGGAATCTGTCAGGGTTGTAGACAGTCTAAGGACCAGAGAGCTATGGCCACCCTGATCAGTATTGAGTGAATTATATAATGCTGGAATTATGGGATGACCTACTCAGTGGAATAATGAATGCGTTCGTTTTTCTTGCTGTATACCCTCTGATTCCAGATTAGTTTCCAGTGCAGGTTCATTTGGTTGTCTGCAACAGGCTCTCTTTGGGGCCACCAACCAGCTCCAAAATCATGACACAGACACTTATTTGTAGCTGAAGTTTTCCTGTGTCCCACCTGGTCCATGGTTAGGACAAATCTCTCTCACCCACCAGTCCTGCAGCCACTTGGACCCAAGTAAACACACAGAGGCTCATATTAATTAAAACTGCTTGGCCATTAGCTCAGGCCTACCACTGACTAGCTCTTCCATTTAAACTAACCCATAATTCTTATTTATGTTTAGCCATGTGGCTTGGTACCTCTTCTCAGTTCTGCCTTCACATTTTACTTCCTTTGTGTCTGGCTGGTGACTCCTGACTCAGCCTTCCTGTTCCCAGAATCCTCCTCTCTGCTTATCCTGCCTATACTATACTTCCTGCCTGGCTACTGGCCAATCAGCGTTTTATTTATCAATCAAATCAGAGCAACACATATTCACAGCGTACAGAAAGACATCCCCAGCACTTATTATTAGTTATGAATGCTTGGTCTTAATCTTATGCTTGTCCCATCAGCTCTTATAACTTATTTTAACCTGTTTCTCTTCATCAACATTTGCCTCAGGGCTATCCTTTTACCTTTCTTTTATTCTGTATGTCCTACTCCGTGTTTGGCTGGCTGGAGGCTGCCTGGCTGGTGGGCCCTGGGTGTCTCCCTCTCCTCCCTCATCTTCTCTTCCCTTTTTCTTTTTTCTTGAGCTTAGATTTCTCCTTCTACTTATTCTCCCTGCCCACCAGCCCCATCTATCCCTCCTCTGCCTAGCTATTAGCCATTCAGCTTTTTATTAGACCAATTAGGTGACTTCAGCAGGCAAAGCAACATATCTTTACATCGTAAACAAATGCAGCATAAACAAATGTAACACATATTTACATTTTTAAACAAATGCAGCATAAACAAATGTAGCACATCTTTACATGGTTAAATGAATGTTCCACAACAGTTGTTGGCAAACTTTTTAATTTTTGAATTTTCTAAGAGCTAGGCCTCATTATGGAGTGGCCTCTTCTGAACTGAAAAATTCCATCCTAGAGCCCCTGCTCAGGAAACAAACAACTTACAAGCTCCAGGAAGTTCCCGACAGCAGTTTTACAAGACCCCTCTCTCTCACAAGGAGTGAGCTCTGCTGAGGAGAGAGGGAATTCCACATCCTGTCAGACTGCCTGCATGTTGTGCACAGAGCTCCAGCATTAAAGCTTTGGTGAGTCATCACCCATGCTGGAATGGGCTTTTTGATGATGCAACTTCCATCAAATGGTCCGTGTTCCTATAAGTAATTCCACACTCATGTGTAGTACAAATCCTAATTGGTCTTAATAAAAACCCAGAGTTAAATATAGGGGTAAATGCTGAAAGATCACAGAAGCAGAGTAGCTGCCACTGGAAAAACTTCTTGCCTCTACTGAATCCTTAGCCTGAAAAGGGAACTGAGCTCCTGTTTCCTCCCATTTTATATTCCTCTCTCCACCCAGCCATATCACTTCCTGTCTCCACCTCTCTAGTGCTGGGATTAAAGGCTTGTGCTTCCACTTCCTAGCCTCTATGGTTAAGTAGTGGCTGGCTTTGCCCTATGATCTTCAGGCAAGCATTATTTGTTAAGTCATATACAAAATATCACCACACTCATGCCTCTGTAAGTAACCCCAATAAACCAATTTCTTTGCCAAATTGGAGTTTAGTAGAATACTTTCTTGGGTCTATTGTCAGTACTCTAGCTGGGATACATAGATAGTTGTTCACATCTCTTGGACGGCCATATAAGAGACCTACATGTTCAGAGTTGAAAAAAAAATGGCTGTCTTTGTTCCAAAGGTCTTATGGTTTATTTGGATTACCTTGTCCATTTATATACTTGTAATCTAGCATATAGGCTGCTAAGGCAGGAGGATCATGAATCTGAGGCCAGCTTGCATAGTGGCATATTGTTTCAAAGGAAAAGAAATTCATTATTTTCAAGTGAAAATAACTATTGTAAAGAGGTCTGCACAGAATTCAATGGGAACAACTAACTACACAGCACTCAAGAAAAGAAACAATCAGAAAATTCTCCAAGAAGGGACAATCTGTCTCTTACGATATAAACAGAGGGAACTTTACGAGAAAGTGTGGCTTACTGAGAAAACAGTGGCAGGTTTTGTGTAATTGGGACTCAGTTTTGGAAGTGGGTATGGGCAGGCACGGAGGGAAAAAGAAGAAAAAACAAAAGAGAGATAAAATGAGTCAAGTTGGCTTCAGACATAGTATTTCCCAACCAAGGTTTTGAGTTTTATTCTGTAGATGACTGGCTTGTGCTTTCATGTGGGGAAATGCAAGTTCCTTCAGAAATTAGTTACTGAAGAGAGCATTTTGCTTTAAGTATCGTCTTTGTTTTCCAGCCAGTGGATGTATAGATTTCTTGGTTCATTGGAGGCCATGGTAACAGTGATACTGTTACTTATCAGTCAACTTGATGAGGTTTAGAATCAATATAAGAGACATACCTCTGCAGAGGGCATCTCTGCTGGGATTTTTCAAGAGGATTAGCTAAAGAGAAGACCTGTCCTTAATGTGGGCAGCATCTTTCAACAGACAGCCCAGATTCCAAGAGGTCTAAGGAAAAATTACTGTGGCCTGCCTGCCTGCTTGCCTTCAGTTTGGCCTGAGCATGTACATCTATTATTGATGCTGTCATCCTCCACTCATGCCATTCCAGCTTCTCTGTCCTTCTAACATGGACGGACTGTGACTCTACAGGGATTCTAGACATTCAGTACTAGATCCGGACTGATGAGGAATCCGACTTCACGGACTGAGCAGCTATTGAGTTCTGTCTTTCTCAGTGCAGATGGACATTGCTGTACTATCCTCTCACATAAGCCAATTTCATGAACTCTGTTTTAGAATTTATAAAAATCCTATTAATTCTGTTCCTCTAGAGAACTCTGATCTAAACAGAAATCAACCCAAATTATCGGTGTAACTTGGGTGTGTTCTAGTTTGCCAGTTAATCAGTTGTAAATTTTTATCAGTTCCCTTCTCCTGGCCTGAGCTTGATAGGCTGTGGGTATCTCCAGAGAGCTTGGTGTTCTGGATGTGTGTAATGAAAGACCCATTTGGGAGCTCACAGGGTGTCTTCTTCAGTGTGTCTTGTTTCCTGAAGCACTGTGACAGCAGTTCTCAGTCAGGAGCATACTGGGGCTGGATTCCTGACTGTCAGTCACTTGGTCCTCCCTCCCTGATCTGAGAAGCACAAATCCATTACCCTTTAGTCTCTTTCTCAGGGAAATCAGAGGCCATGGTGCTTGTAAATGTGAGGGAACTGTGGCTCATGGGGCCTTGTCTGTATAGATATTTAACCTCTATAATGGGAGTATGACTTCTTAACATGTGTCCGAATTATGCAGAGGATGATCCTGTGGGCATACTGGACTTATGTAACCATTCACTGAAGAATGAGTTCACAGTCTTTTCTCTTAGGAACTTTTGAATTCAGTCAGGAAAGTATCTTGCTAACATTTGGTATAATTGACATAAATTGATCTCAATGGATTCAGCTTTGTTGGAAACGTCCTTAAGGCAAGTGAAAATTTTTATCAGGGATGTGAAAGCTTGAAAGTAGAGAAGAGAAGCCAAGGCCTGAGTCAGAGCTGCAGATATAAACAGGGATTTACAAGCACAGTCAATGGCTGCAATCATTTGTAATTGTGGAAAGCAGTGGTCACAACAGACTGTTCCAGATTGCCAGGTTTTCCTCTCAAACACCATTTGATATTTGTCCATTAAATTTTGATATTAGTATATCAAATTAAAGATAACTAGATCAAGGAATGAGGGTATGCATTTTCTCCATACGTGACTTAATGGTGGAATAGAAAAAATATTCTGATGTTATTTCCAAGCGAGAAGGTAGTTCTCTTTAAACTTCTCATAGAGTACTTTGAATAGAAAATGTCGCGACTACTACAATGGCTCAATGGGTCAAGGGACTTTTTGGTAACCTGAGTTTGATCCTTGGAACCTTTGGGAGATTAGAAGGAGAGAACAGATGCCTCACAATTGTCTACTGACTTCCAGTATTAGTCAGGATTCTCTAAGAGTACAGAACTGATAGAATGAATCTCTCTATATAAAGGGGATTTAGTAGAGTGGCTTACAGGCTGTGGTCCAGCTAGCTCAACAATAACTGTCTACTGAAGTCCAAGAATCCAGTCGCTGTTCAGTCCACGAGGCTGGATTCTCAGCTAGCGTTCAGTGTAGACGTGAATCCTGAAGAAGTAGGCTTGATTGCCAGTGATGGAATGCCGTTGCCATCGAGGGTGAGGGCAAGTAGGCAAAGAGAGCTTCCTTCTTCCTTCTTCCTTGTCCTTCAGATGGGTTGCTACCAGAAGGTGTGGACCATGATAAGGCGTGCACCATGTTAAGGTGGCTTTTCCTACCTCAAATAATCCAGTTAACAAAAATTTTCTCACAAGTGTGCCCAGTGATTGGGTTTTTAGTTAATTCCAAATATTGTCAAGTTGAAAAACAAGAATCCCTATATGAATGTCATTGTATGTTCTCTCTGTCTGCCTGTCTCTGTTTCTGTCTCTCACATACACACACACACACACACACACACACACACACACACACACACACACACACTACTGCTACTGCTGCTGCTGCTGCTGCTGCTGCTACTACTACTACTACTACTACTAAATAAAAAGCAATGTTAGAAAAGAAAAACATGCCTCTCCCTCTTGGGAAAACAATCTTGCTGCTGCAGCCTCTCTTATCAACACTGTTCTTTTATGACTGCTGAAAAATAAAAAATAGCAAGGCCTACATTCTGTATCTAGAAGACTATATAGTAATACATTGTAATCATTTAAAATAATCATCAAGTGTATTCCAGACAATACATTTAATTTTAAGGTGTCAAGTTGCATTTCACATAATTTTAGATTTCCTGTGATGGCTGTGTGAAAAACATACCCTGAGTTTTATCTCATTATCTGCATGGCAAGTATAAAGAGATCTTAACTGTTTCTGGACCATGAATCAATTCTTTTTCTTCCTCCCCACTCCCCCTTCCCCTGTCCCCTTCCCCTCCTCCCCCTTCCCCTCCTCTTCTCCCCTTTCTCCTCCTCCTCTTCTTCTCCTTCTTCCTTTCTTTCTTCCTTCCTTCCTTCCTTCCTTCCTTCCTTCCTTCCTTCCTTCCTTCCTTTCTTTCTTTCTTTCTTTCTTTCTTTCTTTCTGTCTTTCTTTCTTTCTTTTCTCCTCCTCCTCCTCCTCCTCTGCCTTTTCCTCCTCCTCCTCCTTCTTCTCCTTCTTCTTCTTCTTTCTTCTTTCTTCTTCTCTTTTGAGACAGGATCCTAGCCTGGAACTCACTGTGTAGTCCAGGTTAGCCTCAAACTCATTGCCATCCTCTTGCTTAGTCCCTGAGTGCTGTGATTATATATGCACATGCCACTGTGCCTGATTAAGAAAAAAAAAAAGTTCAATCCTTGGTTTTCCAGTCTTCAAATTTGTTAATCAATTGAAAAAATATCTGATCTTGAAACAGTATTTTAGTCATCTTTACTGCATTTGCCTTAGAGATTAAGTTGGTTTATAAAGCTATTTAAGCTCTTTATTTTTGAACTCTTGTGTGTGTTCTTGGGTCAAGGGTAGGGGGTGTGGTTGTAAGTAGAGGAAGAAAAGACCAGCACTTAAGAATGCTTCTTAGCCTTTTAAAGGAACATCTCCAAATGCTCACTGTTTATTCTTCTGGTAAGTGGTTTTTACAAAGTGCCGGGTAGGACAATTTCCCTAAAATTTCCTGTGGACTTTAATGACCAGAAGAATTATTCAAAACTTCTTCCAGAATGCTGACTGGAAGGGTGTGTGGTCTGGTCTGGAGTTCTTTACTGTTTTTCTGGACAGGTCACGTCTCCAGACTCAGCAGGCCACCCTAGCTGAGAAGTTCTTTGAACAGCCTGCCTTCTTCCTGTATACCTCCCTTCCCACTAAGTTGGGGCCTTCCATGTGCCTTTGTGGATTGTGCCCACTGTGTTCCGTTCCTGCTTTCACTGGCTAGGTGCAGGGGTTCGCCTGGACAGGTTTCGGTCCGGCCCATCCACCCTGCAGAGTCTCATTAGGATTTATCATTTCTGTGTCTTCAGGTGCCTTTCTGGTGATTTCCCTATGCCACTCAGGAGCTAGTTATATGGAAGTCATATAGTTTCCCTCTTCTGCACTTATCCCTGAGCCTTAGGATTGGGAGTTGTGTCGTAGATGTATCATTTGGGACTGGGTTCCAGGACTCTGAATTTATTAGTTGTGGTTTTCTGTATGGTCTCTGTCTGTTGCAAAGAGATGCTTCCTTGAGGGGGGTGAGAACTGCAACAATTTGTGGATGTAGGGACAAATATTTAGAATGTAGTTAGGAATTCTGCTGGTTTAGTAAGGTGGTGGTTGTTGGTTCTCCTCCAAGATCCATGACTTCATTAGCCATGGGTAGTTTGGTCAGATTCCCAGGACCAGGCAGTTTCCCCCTTGTTGAATAGGCTTGTTATAGGATTTTCATAATACTTCGTTCTTGTCCTTCCGATTTCCCTCTACCCTTGCCCATCACCCCTGCTTCTCTCTCAATAGTCTCTTTGCTCCCCTCCAATGTCTCCCTTTTGCTTTTATGTCACATGTATTCCACAGCCTTTTCTTCTCTGCTTGAGGTATTGTCTCTCCTCTCCCTCTCTCATGGCCCCCACACATCTAAATTTATGTCCCACGTGGGAGAGAAAACATGGCTGCCGTGGCTTGAATGCGAAATGCTCCCCCAGTTGGCTGGGACACATCTGGTAAGGCTGTGAAGCCTTTAGGACTTGGAACATTGCTGGAGGAAGTGGGTCACCAGGGGGTGTGCTTTGAGGTTTTTATGTGCTGTCCTCAGTTCCTGGGCCTCGCCTTCTGACGGTGGACATAATGTGACCACTGCCCCATGCTCCTGCCTTCATGGTCTCCCCACTATAATGAGCTGCATCTCCGCAAACTGTAAGCCAAATCAACCTTCCCTTGTCTTAAGATAGTGCTTGCCGGGTGTTTGCTCACAGCAAGCAGAAAAGGAACCAATACAGGGGATATCATCTTTCCGAGTCGGGCTCATGTCACTTAACAGGATGGAGCTGTAGGTACACATTGTTAGCTGGCAGCTTGGTGTTTTAAAAGTGTGCCTCCAGTCCATCCATACAAGGTGCAGCTGCAAGTCTGCCCACATCTGCTTTTCCCTCCACCACCAACCCCATCTCTCCCCTCTGGGATGATGGCAAGGGCTTCTTTTCTTTATCTTTCTGGTCAGAGGTTTGTGAAGTGGAGTTGAAAGAGGAGAGTGAGCCGTGATAAGTTGGCAATGAGCACAGCTAACAAAAGAGTACTAAGAAATATTGATATTGATGTTCCAGTATCCCACTGTGATGACCACCGAGGATCAGTTTCCCTATCTCTCAAATGGGCTTAGATAAACAAATGATTACGCTATTTTGTTCTTTTATGTTTTAATGGTTTGAGAAATTTCTAAAAGAATTAGAAAGCAGAAAACAAACAGGTAAGAAACTATGGGTTCATTCTACAAATCAATACATACATGTGCACACTGAATACTGGTTGTATGCCAGGCATGGTTAATAGATGCATGCATAAACCATGTACCTCCTGTTATAGGATTAAATCTACCTATGAGTACTTCCTCCCTCCTTCTTTTAGATAGAAGTGATATACACTATGTGAACTTGGTGACATACTTAAACTGAAGAAAGTTTGTTATGATTTGGTCTTCACTTAGGAATGTATTGTATGCTTATAAGGTTGCATGCTGCTATGAATGTGTTGTGTTCTGAATTCAGGAGGGAAAATGTACCTGGACTTCAGTTATTCTTTGCTTTAATTTCCCAAATCTTAGAAACTCTATGTCTAGTGGTCTTGGTCTTCATAGTCATGTTAAAGTAAAAGTAAATTTTATGAATTGCTTAAAATTTGACCTGATAGAACTAATGGATGACAAACTCTTTGCTTCTCGTTTAATTGTGGCTTAATATTGAGCTCTTCTAGGTGATTTTACCAAATTCTTGAATGGCATGCTATTCAATAATGGTGGCAGAATGGATAACAGTCAACTGGTCTGGGCTCAATGCATAAGTCTCATGTAGTCCCCGGCCAATTCTGTGATGATGGCTCTATTTGTTTTCTTTTTATGCATCTGAGGAAATATATACTTTGGCTAAATCATAATTTAGCAGATATGTTTGAGAGTGCTAAAAAATTATCCCTTAGCATTTGAAACAAACATGCAACAAGATATTTTCCTGAATGCATTTGAAAAAGAAAAAGAAAGAAAATGAAGCACTGTAAACATTGTGACATTTATTATAAGTCTTGAATGTAAAAACCAGAGAGAAACATTAGCTTTTAGAAAAATTGATATTACTAAACATCTCTTGAGTTTTTTATGTAGTGTATGTGCTTGAATGTGATGTAAACCAAATATAGGTTATTTTCCCTTGTTGAGAGAATAACTAAAACAGTTTCTGTGACTAATTTTAATATAAAACTAGAAAAGCTTTTCTACTTAATTAAAAAAATCAAATATTTACTTCTATAATATTGCCAGATATAATTTTGTCTATGTTACTTTGTATGTCAAACTAAAACAACTGAGAAAATGCCTTACAGTCTGAGAGATTTCTATAAGGAGTTTAGTATACATGATTTTCTCATTTTGGAAGAATGTTTTATGGCAATTCTGGGATGCTCACTTTTGACACATGCCCAAAGTGAGCACAGGGTATAAGTGATATTGAGACTTCATGCAGGTACCAAGGATGCTGTAATACCTATATGAGGCAAGCATTCATCTTAAGCATCTTGCTTATAGTGGTGTTACCAAGGTAAGACGGCAACAATTTCCTGGTTCAGACCTATAGATGTAATAGGTAAATGGAGAGCAAAATATATCATTGAACTAGAGGCAGAGAAGTCATCCTTCCCATTTGGCTTAGAAATCATGCTGGATGGGGCAGTGTTCTTCATGTGAGTACACTCTACACTCTCTATTTTATGTGGTCTGGTTCTTACCTGATGCCACAGCAGAAATGCAAGGGTTGTCTTTCTGTGGTCAACAAGAGGCCTGATCTCCATTCATACAGAGTCATTTCCACTGAGATAGATCTGGGAGGTAGCTAGAGGAATACCGGAGTCCGTTGACCTTTCTCCTCTGGTAAGAAGTCTTGTACATCATATTTTGTAAACATTTTAAAGAGGAGATTAAGTGCTTGCCACTTCACTATGGTGTACATATGTTGGGAGAGTGATGGCCATGGAGATGCTTGACACAAAGAAAAATTAAAGCACCCCCCTAGTTTCCGAGAGTCTGCGGTCTAGAAGCAGAGCAGGCTTAAGGTCTGAGTTATGAGAGGGGCTTCCATGGCTACTGTTTCATAAATGGGGAAGGGAGGTCAGCTAGGCTTAAAGCTTAAGGTGGCGGCAATTCTGGGTAGCAAATCAGGTCAAGTAGTTGAAAGTGATGAGGTTAAGGTGTCCACTGCTAGCTCTAGAATCAAGGAAAGGAACCGAAGAGGACCTGGTTATTATTATTATTTTAATTCCAGAGACTGAAAAGGAAAACAAGAAGGCTTGTGAAGTTGTACTTGGGGTTGGAAAAGAGAAGTCATTTTGGGTCTGGAAGACGCGGGCACCTGCAGCAGCCTGGGAAGCAGTGAGGACTGCGGTGAGGAGTGGCTGAGTGTTTGCCTGGCAAGTTGCCATGCCTGGTAAAGGGGGTGCCGAGGGAGTAGTCCTGTTGGCATCTTCCCCTTTCCAGAGACCTTGCCAGTTGCTAGTACTCTGTATGCTTTTCTTTAAAAGCTAGGTGGCTCCCCTCTCGGGATTGTTTAAGCCTTGTAGGGCCCTTGGATGCTTCAGGGGAAGGCAAAGTGGAACACCAGGCTGGTGTGAGATTCTTGACTTGCTCTCAGTTCTAATCGATGAAAGAAGAGACAGGATTATTTCTGCATCACGAGCATTAAGCATTTCAAACCAAATCCTTTTTATAGATGCTGTTGACCACCATGGCTTGTGCCTTGCTTAGTGGCGTGTGATCACAACAATACAGATTTCCACAGCTCTGCACGGCTGTCTCTTGGGCAAGCTTTCTTTCTGCTGTTTTTATCTCAACAGCATTATCCTTATTTCATTGAATTGTTAACTTACTGTTGGTTTAGATGTCTGTGTTGCAGGTGATAGAAACTCATCTTGAACAAATCTTTCTCTTTGTTGTGATCTCTACTTTCAATCTGAATCCATTTAGTGCTGAATCTAAATTTAGTTTTCAGGTGGAAACTCATTTTCCTTGAAGGCATCCCATCCCATTGCTGTTCCAAGTATTATCTTGAATAAAAATTAGCAAATGGTTAAAACAACAACAACAACAACAAAGAAAAGCTGTTGTGTGTAATTTGCTACCTTTATCTGGATCTGTTGGTATTATTTATACTGGGGACAGAAATGTGGCTGAGCCTTAGGAAAATTGTCCTCATGATCTGGCCCAGGCTAGAATCATGCTGGACTAAATGGTGAATCTGGGCTTGGAAGGGGAAAGGAAAATGTTGTGGGAATCATTTCTAGGTAGACCTTCAGGCAAACAAAAAAATGCCTACTGCAGTTAATAGCAATGAATTCAAAATCGAGGGCGATGTCACACAAAACAGCTCAGCAAAGCTAATAAAATGATATTGTATGAGACTACATAGGCTCCGCTATCTCATCCATTATCATAATTGCTGAATGCATAAAGCCTCAAGTGTGTCTGTTCCCATTTTATAGATGAGAAAACCAATGTACACAGAGGTTCTGCAACTTGCCCAAGGACACACAGCTGGTACCTTACAGAGATGAAACATGAGGCTTTTCTACCACATCCTCTTCCTAAAGGCTTCGATTCTCAAAATAAATCAGCTCTGCAGCTCAGGTCTTTCTCGTTTATTTTAAGGAAACAACATTCTGGTTTAATTTTAAGTAACAGTACCCCGAAGGCACACAGAATTTTCAGAGTTGGACAACCGATCATCTGATGAAGTTGTAGCATTTCCCGTTTGGTTGGAAGAGAGGCCATTCTCCATGCTCCTCCTTTGATTTCCTCCTGGCATCTTTTCCCCTCCGTATTTCTAGACATTCAAGCCAGATGCCAATTGTCTGTGTGAAAACACATTGAATCTCAAATGTATCAAGATGCCAAGTGTATGTGTAATATTGGACCATATGTGAATGTTCCAGTAAACTCCTGGGGACGTGGGCTCCACTGTCAGCACTGCTTAGCAGAAAGACTGTAAATTCCACCAGCTAACCAGAAGACTCACATATGCCTCATATTTTATACATACCCCAGAGATACGATGCATGCTAAAGTTGCCTGCTGGGTACAGCAGAGGTAGGTGCACCTCTGGATGAAAGGCAGTGGGAGCTTGCAAAAAAAAAAAAAAAAAAAAAAATCAATGACAGTTCCTTCCCTTATTGTTGTCATGACTGATTGTAGCCACTGGTTATTGTGGAGAAAATGTATGAGTAAGAAACATTTCTTACAGAAAAGAAGAAAAGGATGTGTGATAGCCAAGATAGATAGACAGACAAGACAAACAAACAGGTTGGACTAGATAAACTGGGCCCAGAAAGTCCTGAATTTGGACAGGGTAAATTCTACAACTGCAAACCATATTGCAATGGCATGAGATGAAGGCTGGAATTCTGAGTGGTGTCTTTTCCCCCTCTCCTCCAGCCTCTCAGGCTGCAGATCTAATCATCATTAAATAAAAGCACAAGCTGGGCGGTGGTGGTGCACGCCTTTAATCCCAGCACTCAGGAGGTAGAGGCAGGCAGATCTCTGTGAGTTCGAGGCCAGCCGGGTCTGTAAAGCAAGACCTAAGACAGCCAGGACTGTTACACAGAGACACCCTGCCTCAGAATTCCCCCCACCCAAAGCACAAAAACAAAATCACTTGAAGAGGATTTACTACCCACCTGGCTTCACTTTGGGTTTAGTGGGTGTTGACAGAATGAAATGAAGACAACCTTTGTCTTTGAAATCCTCGTGATTTTAGAACAGACACTGTACACTGTCATAAAAGTGCCACCAATGCAAAGGAAGGAGCTGGAATTGAGGGAAACCCAGGATGGTTTGGGAGATAGTAGGGGTGAGCAGAAATTCAGTCCATCTCTGAGCTGGCTTAGTCCTCTTCTTGTGGTCTGCTCTTCTAGAAAGCATCAGAGGCTCTACTGAAAATAACCACAGCAAACATTCACCAGGTTCTTACACATGCTGTGCTTTTTATTATTATTATTATTATTATTATTATTATTAGTAGTAGTAGTAGTAGTAGTAGTAGTAGTAGCAGGAATCTTAAAAGTTCTTATTGATAAAATCAAACTTGAGGCCAGTTATTGGGGTGAAATGCTGGAAGGTCAGAGAGACAGAATGAGCCACAGCTAACCTCACCTGGCCAACTTCTCAGTTGGTCTTGTTTCCTCAGACTGGAGGCCTTTGAGTCCTCATCCTGAATGGGTCTCAGCTGAATTACTGCTCAAAAGCCTGAATGCCTAACCAGGCCAAATGCTTAACCAGCCAAATGCTTAACCAGCCAAATGCTTCTAGTTTCTGGTCCTCAGGCCTTATATACCATTCTGCTTTCTACTATCACTCCCTAGGATTATAGGCTTGCTTCCTGGGATTAAAGGCGTGAGTCACCAAGCCTGGCTGTTTCCAATGTGGCCTTGAACTCACAGAGATCCCAGATGGATTTCTGCCTCTGGAATGCTATGATTAAAGGCGTGTGCTATCACTGCCTAACTAGTGGCTTTTCTGTTCTCTGACCCCAGATAAGTTTATTAAGGTACACAATATTTTGGGGAACACAATACCACAAAATAACCACAGCAAACATTTACCAGGATCTTACACATGCTGTGCCTTTTATTTTATTATTATTATTATTATTATTATTATTTATTTGACTTTAATAAAAACTGAGACACCTTGACAGTCCCTGTCATATAGCCAAGGACACTGAGGTTTAGATAGGAAAAAATAGCTTGCTCAAAGTCACGTGCTTTTGAGGTGGTGTGATTCTTCATTCCATAGACGAACCTTTTTGATTTACAAAGACCAGGGTGTAGTTGGACCATGTGCTTCGTTCTTACAATCTATTCCATAGGCATCAAGGTCAGCCTGCGCTACACAGCCAGACCCTATCTCATTAAAACAAAAGCAAAGGCAAAACGAACAAAAACACCTAAACAACAATGATACCAAGAAAAGCAAACAGAAGCTAAAGTGTGGTAAAGGATGCATCCGCTGATCTTACTTTAGACTCGTCATCTCTGCCGAATCAACCCACATACCTCCTCCTACTATTCTGGGACTCCCTCTACTTTCCTAAGATCTTTCTGGTATCCTGGCACTTCTTTTTTGACAGTGCGCTCAGACATGTAGGTTAATCTCATTTACTTAGCAGTTCATCCTAAACTGTCCCTGTCACACACCTACCCTCGTCATCATCATCACAGTATTGCTTACTTTGGTGTTACGTTTCTATCAACAGGGTGCATTGCTTCATGTTGGTGCCTTGATTAAGACTCCCTAAGGGGAGTGAAAATGGGTCTTTCTATATCTGCTGCAGAGGACACTGTGATCAGTTTTCTTTATATTGATTTGAATAGAAACTGAATTGTTTATGCACTGTTGCTTAATAAATTACCACAAATATAGTAAAAACATTAAAACAACATGCATGTAGTTACTTTCCTCTTAGGTTCTCTGTATAGTGGGTGCTTGGCATGTATGCTAACCAGGCCTCTGCAAATGTTGCTGAACTCTTTTCTCACCTGGGGGCTTATGTAGCAACAGATCTGTATCTCTGATAATTCTTATAATTATACTTTATGTTTTTGGCCAAAGTCATTTCCTTGTGGTTGTAGAACTGAAAACCTCAGCTTTTTGCTGACTGTGAGATGGTGGCCATGATCAGAATCTAGACATGACTGAAGACCAGTTCTATGCTATATGGCTCTCTCATTCTCTCTTTTAGAAAATATTGGTTTCTTTCTTTAAATCCAGATTTTGAGAGAAGTCTCCAGCTGTTTGCTAGTATGACAGTCTTAGATAACGTAGTGCAATTTTGGAGATGGCATCTGCCCTTGCCTTATCCTGCCGGGTCTAGGAAAATCACAGGACCCAACACATTGTCAAAGGAATGGAAATACACAGGGTGTGACCTGCAAGAATCTGGGACCATGGCAGGATTGCCTTAATATTCTCCACTAAAAAGAAAGAAGTAGGGAATGTACATATGCTTGAGACTTGAATTTAGGTAGAGAATCAATAATAGTAAGTGAAGTAGGTTTAAAAAGCAGATACAGATCATTTTGCTCCAGTGGCTAAATCATCACTATAGAAATCCAGGTGTTTTTGGTTAAACATCAGGCTCTGGCTTACAAAGATGGAGTACAAGAACGTATCTACTGGGACGTGGATGTATGACACCCTGCTGGGAATGGTCATAGGCCAAGCGATGTTGTCCACTTAAGCTCCCCTCTGGCTGGAGCCGAGATACAAGGTCAAATATTCAGGATGTGAAGCAGGAAACTGGGTGTAAAACTGGGGTGCATTTAATCTCTCCAGGGAGAGAAATTGGAAAAGTTCACACAGTTTTTCAGGGCCTCCTTCTGGAAGCTCAGGGTCAGGACCTACAAAGGGAGCAAGCTGCTAGCAAGGAGCTGAGGCTGAGTCAAGGCTAAGAAGAATGGATTGATGTGAAGGTGGGGTTGAGCTTGATTGCATAGAGGTGGGCCTGTCCTCACTCATAGGGCCAATATTAGTTGTACCTATGAACAGACAGGAGATGCCTAATGTTTTCTTACTGAAGAAAGGGATTAAGAATTGTCTCATAGGATCTAGGCTCTACGTTGATTAAATTAGCAAGAAGTGATGCATATTCATGTTTTTCCTGAATATGATTGTTTTCTTTTTTGTTTCCTTTCTGTTTCCAATTGTTTAATTAAAACATATTTCTATCCTGTTTTTCTTTATTTCATTGAAATCCAGTGATAAAGATATAATCCTATCAATTGAACAAATTGGATGGGATGTGCCTTTCGACATGTTGCTTTCTTATTTTACAGCTTCGTGCCTTTTTAACTAACACATGTTTTATGGATCTTTCTCCTGTGACTCATTTTTGGAGGTGATCCGAGAAGGAGTTATTCTCCAGGCATGGCACCACTGACCCTCATTTTGAACTACATTTTTAAACTTATTTTTGAAAAGATATTTCATTCACAGAATCCCCACTGAGCTTTTTATTGTGGAAAATTAGGACCAGTAAATCATCCCCCTCAGAAAACTATAAATTTTACACAATTGAAACATTCCATGGACTGAGCTTGGCACTTTGATGAAATCACTCCTTTGCTTCTCATAATTTATGGGCTTCCCTTACTTCCCTACCTCTTGCTCCTTCATCATCTTGCCCTCCCAGCAAGAGTGGGGGTGGTACCGGGCCTTTAAATTGCTCATCGGGGCTTCTGGACTATAATATGCGAGTGAGTTTATATGAACCTGCAATATTGCAACGTAGCCGAAATTATAAACAATAAAATTTTTCATTTTCTCTTGGCAGGCAGAAGGGACAGGGGGTTGGTCATGCTAGAAGTAGCCCTGGGGGTGTGTGCGGGGAGGAACAGTATTTCTGGAAGCCAATAACAGGTGCTGGAGCCAGGGATCTTCCAACCTTTTCCCTTAAGGTAGCCTTCAGTTCCCTCATTTCCCTCAGTTCCCTCTGGATACTCAGAACAAGAGAGGTTGGAAAGGCTTTCTTCGGACACTCTGGAACTGTGGGTGAAAATGGTGTTTTTGTTTGTTACTTCTGAAAGGGTGATTGTCAGAGCCAACATCAGTATCTCAAAGATTTAATTTTTAGATGTGGATGGTTAACTATCTATTTATTTATTTATTTATTTATTTATTTATTTATTTATTTATTTATTCATTCATTCATTCATTCATTCATTTGGCTTGCTCTACTTACCAGGTTGCTCCCTGAACAAACTTTTGATCCTCCTGCCTCATCTTCTTGAGGTTCATGTTTATGGTTGTGTGCAACCACACATGGAAATCCCTGCTTTTTAGGAGAAAGGCAACCATGGGGGATGCCCAACGGTAGCAAAGAGCAGCTCGCTTCTGAATCTGGTCTGCCAGGTTTGTGCTGGATTCTGAGGTCCGGTGGTGGCTGTGCTCCAGGACAGAACCTGAAGCCTGAATGAGAACACAGATAATCCATGGGTTTAAATGCCTGGAGCTGGGCCAGATGTACAGTGGGCATTTGATATATATTTGCTGGAATTTCTAACAAATGGCGTCATTGAGTTTATGGAATGCCCTGCTTGTCCCTTCCTAGTGACTTCCGTGTGACATCTCTAGTCTTTGTATTATTCTCAACTAGAATACTAGACAGATCTTCTAAGAAAAGTGGCTTTTGCTGACTGTAGTGGCATTCACCTGTAATCACGGTGACTCAGAGAGCTGAGGCAGGATGAACATGAGTTTAAGGCCAGCCTGGGCTACATAGCAACACAGTGATAAACAAATGAACAAATGAGTAAATGTTTTTTTCCCCCTTGGTGGCATTCCTGGAGGGGGGCATTTCTAGTATTCACAGTGTTGGTGAGAGTTTTACTCTTGGAGACATGGGCTAGAACTGGAAAATACAGGGCTTACAGCTGAGAGTTTGATTTGGAGCTTCAGCCTGAGATGGGACTAAACGCAACTCCCTAACTTACAGGCTCTATGGCTCTGTGTGGATTGTTTCCTCCTATTAAATCTTGTTCTCTACTGTGCTGTGGACAGCCATAGTGGTGCTTGTCTCTTTGGGTAGGAGTGAGGATTTGAAGTGATTATCCATGGCCAAGTGCTTACTCCGGGGCTGGCCCCCAATCAGTATTCACTAAGCACCAGCTGCGATTAAACTGCAATTATTATGAATAACATCGGCCTATAAAATAGCAACTGCTGCAGTTTTCATGTCAGTGTTAAAATTCAGATTCGTTTGTGGCAGTTTGGCCGAAGTCTATGTAAGATTTGCTGTAGTTCTAACTTAACCCATTCTTTAATTTCTCAGGGCCTATTTCGGGATCCTCGTGTTAAAAGGTATGACGACTCCTAGAAGCATCTCCATATTCAGGAGTGCTGCTTAAATTTCTACTTACTTTTAAGTGTGGTGATTGAGATCCCAGACATATAGCAAGGAATGTGAATGCAATGCTATGTAAAGCAGGTCTAATATCTGTTATTTTCCACAAGATGGAAAATTCCTTCTCGAGGGTTTTCAGTTATGTCTGTCTGCACGTAGCTATAATGAAACACACCATTGGAACACACACCTTGGAACTCAAGATTTTCCCTTATCTTCGATTTGCTTGTAGGATATTTAGACAGCGTACGAACTGGAACACAGGTCCTAGAACTATTTACTCCCTAAATATTAAAAATGTAAGTAAGTGATGGAGTCCAGGGCACAGAGGACTAAAGCAATGGCCACCCAGCTCTTCCAAATAAAATACGACTCCCTTAATGGCATTTCAGTCCTAAATCACTGCATGGCAGGTGCGTGGTGGCAGAAGGGGGGCTGCACAAAAACATTCCTTCAGTACCACTGAGAGAGGCTGAATAAGCAAAGAATGGTGTGCGACAGCACTCAGCAAATCAAAGGGAGTGCTCTAGGTACACACGTTATTGCCCGTGGCTCCAGGCCCACTAACCTTTTCCTTACGAGGACAGATGCCTTAGACAGAAAACAAGGCTCTCTCCAAGCCGGAGAGCTTTTATTGGCTTTATCTCTCTCCGTCAGATGAGCATGCAGGAAACAAATGAACTCAGCTGCACTGTTCAGGTTGGAAGGAGGGCGATTCACACCGCTCACTGGCCTCTTGTAAATTTTATCGATCCTGCTGGAGAGTCACGACGACGTGTCCTCAGCCCGGCTTTGACAATGGCTGTGGAGGCCTCCTGAACAGGAAGTGAGACAGTTACCCATGGCTTTGTCTCCTAATCAGATACTCCTCCCTATCTTTTTAAAGTCTTCCACTGGGAGACTAAGTCGTGTTATTTGGTTTCATTTTTCCTTAAGCTGTGGCCTATATTTTCCACTTTGTTTTAAATTTGTCACGGCTCTAAAATGGAATTAAGGTTGCTTATATATGCTCATGTCTCCTGTTATTTTGGATCTGGGCATTTCCTAATTCAGTCATGGATATACAATTGCTTGCATCCACATTTCCCTTTGAATCCTAGCCTGTTGTGTCCTCGTGATGGGAATCCATTATGCATAGTGCAAATTCATTTGTTACCTCCACACTTTCTTCTTTGAAAAAGAGGCTTATTATTTCATATTTATTTATTATTGATATAATAATACAAATAAGTGGCATTTGTTGAAAACTTACTCTATGCAGCCACATACATTCAGTTAAACATCATGAAAACCTTCTGAAGTAAGTAAGTGTGGTTGGTACTTTCATTCTAGCTATGGAAACAGGGTTCACCCAGAAAGAAACAGCTATTGAATTCATTGGATGAGCAGGGAACAGCACCCTAACAGACTCCCTTCACGGCATTGTGTGTTTCCCTCCAGAACATTAGTTTACAGTTAGTAGAATGTGAGCCCTAGAAAATATGAGCACACCAGACAGGTGGAGGATGGAGGAGAGAGGCTGGATGCAAGAGATGCCCAGGGTGGGCTTCCCGGGAGTTGAGCTGAGGAAATACTGTGCTTTTGGCTCCTGTTGAGCTTAGCTCTTCAATGCTGTAGTCATGGGCAGTGGCGCTTACCTTAGTTACCCTAGTCTGGTAAATTTTTATTTGAAATGATCTTAGATTCTCAAAAAAATTTCAAGACCAATATAAACAAGTCCCATGTCCCTTCACCCAGAAGTTCTTGACTGCTAACATTTTGGACAAATGTCTTAGCATCATTCCCTATTTCCGTAGATACTTCTACTATGGACGACACAATATTAAGTTGTAGACACACTAGTCCTTTATCCCTGAATACGGGTGTATATTTTCCAAGAATAATTAGTTTTGTATAGCCACTTTGTAACTATTACACTCAAAATTAACGTTGGTCTGATGTTGATATCTAATCTGCAGACTTTATCTACATTTCATTGGTTATTCAATCATCCCAATAAAATTATTTTAGGGAGAGTTGTTCAGGGATCAACCTGAAGTCATTCAGGGATCAACCTGAAGTCATTCCATGTATTTAGTTACAATGCCTCTTGTAATTTGGGAATGTCTCTTTACATCCTTTTTGTTTGTTTGTTTGGTTGGTTTTGTTTTGACATTTTAGGCAGGGTAATAATTCACTTGTTTTCAGGCTGTCTCTTGGTTTGGGTTTGTTTGGTGGTTCCTTGTGACTGGACTGTCATTATGAGCTTTGAGCAGGAGCAACACTGAATGTATGCTGTGTTCTCCTCAGCAGAGGGTATCAGGAGACTCCCGAGCCTAGTCAGTGATGATGCTAGCTCATTGCTCTATTGTAAAGTTACATCTTCAAAAGAATCTCGTAACTTAGAGAACATTATTTTATGCAGATGGGTATTTTACCTGAATATATGTGTGTGCCCCGTGGGTGTGCTTGGTTCCTGCAGAGGCCCAGGAACAGGAGTTGAGGCCGGTGGTGAGCCCCCACATGGGTGCTGGGAAATGAATCAGTGTTCCTCAGCAAGAGAAACAGGTCACTGAGTTATCTTTTCAGCCCCGTGAAGTTGTAATTTTTTTCGATGGATTGAAGATGTAGATGCTGGTTTCCTGAGAATTTGGTTGAAGTCTGCTTCCCGCATATCTTCATGTGTTCTGAAAAAGCTGGATTCCCCAGCCTTTCAGTCTCCAGGCCAGTCCGTAGAGAGACCGAGTCGCTGGAGGCATCAGACTGCGCTCCCGTCTCCATCACCATCATTGCTGAACTGCAGTTCTGTTTTCACCCCGGAAAGCACACTGATATTTATTGAAATCTCAGTGAAGTACATGAAATATCAAGTATTTACACGAACTAACACCAAGTATGATTTTTTTTTTTTTTTAAATCATAGACTCAGACTATTACTGTGGGACGGTGTGTATGTCAAATTGCTCTGATTGGTCAATAAATAAAACACTGATTGGCCCGTGGCTAGGCAGGAAGTATAGGCGGGACTAAGAGAGAGGAGAAAAGAAAGAACAGGAAGGCAGAAGGAGTCACTGCCAGCCGCTGCTAGGACAAGCAGCATGTGAAGATGCTGGTAAGCCATGAGCCACGTGGCAAGGTATAGATTTATGGAAATGGATTAATTTAAGCTATAAGAACAGTTAGCAAGAAGCCTGCCACGGCCATACAGTTTGTAAGCAATATAAGTCTCTGTGTTTACTTGGTTGGGTCTGAGCAGCTGTGGGACTGGCGGGTGACAGAGATTTGTCCTGACTGTGGGCCAGGCAGGAAAACTCTAGCTACAGACTATGGGTAGACAGAGCCGATTTTTCTTTCTTTCTCTTCAGGTGAAAGGTTTTATTAAAAAAGAAGGAGAAAAGTAGCAGTTTCACTACACAGTATCAGCAAGCTTGAGAGCCCTGAGTCCTTTTCCAGGGTTATGTTTTACAATTTTTAATACATATTAATGGGCTCCATAGTGATAGTTTCATGTATGTGTATAATGTATTTTTAGCATATTCATCCCCATTACCCTATTTTACTCTCCTCTCATTCTGATGATCCCATTCTTCTCAGCTAGATTCCTTTCTATTTTCATTTGTGTGTGTGTGTGTGTGTGTGTGTGTGTGTGTGTGTGTGTGTGTGTGTGTATGTCCCATTGTCTATTATTAGAATTTCTTATAGGGTACTGAGTGAAGGGTTATTTACAGGAGCCGAGGCTCCCTATCACTGGTTACTCGACTGAAGGAAATATCTCCCTCTCCACTGGTGATCATTAACTGCCTATACCTACTCAGGGAGGAGGAGAGGTTCATGATCTTCTCCCTCAGTTACCAATATCTTCCGATAAGTCCTCAGGGAGGGGCAAAACTTCATGCCTTTCCCTCCGTCCCATGTTTTGGGCAATTAAACACAACATCTGCGTGATCCACATCACCCCACTCCCTCCCCTGAGTTTTATATTCTGTCTGATCCCTCTCAGGGATAATTCCCGAGCTTTGAAGTGGGTAATGTAGATGACTTAGTATCCAGTACCTCGTCTCAGTACTTTAGTCATAGCGATTGTTTTTGGGAGCTGGACATGGAGGATAGAGTCAAGTAAGGTCTATGTTTTCGTTGCAAGAGGTCATGGCCTGGCATCTAGTTAGGAGGCAGCAGGGCTTGGCTATGTGTGAAAGGCAGGCATCTAAAACTTCACCCTTGTCCTAAAGTGAAGGAGGTCCAGCTTCAGAGAACGTTGTCTCTGAGAAAAGGATTACAAGGTGGTGCTGCTCAGCACAGGAGGGGCTTATGTTACCGGGGGAGGAGGCAAGTACCTAAGCAACAGGAAGTTGGGTGCAATAGCAGTTTGGCTGTGTGTGTGTGTGTGTGTGTGTGTGTGTGTGTGTGTGTGTGTGTGTACTTGTGTGTAGCGTGGGGGAGTGGGCCAAGTACATACATGGTCAGGAGTGGTGCAGATTGGGGAGAAGAAAAGAAAAAGCCAAAGAAACATGAGGACCCAGTTATAGCAACACAAGGCATTAAGTGACTTGAGGGACAGCATGCTTTTGCCCAGAAGCACAAAGCAGGAGAGTGAAGGATCAGCGTAGGTTGGGGGTTATCATGGAGTGTGACTTGAAAAAAGGCTCTATGGATGGAGTAAGAGAACTAGCGAAACTATCATACTGAAATCTAGACTGGTCTGAGAGACTGAGACAATCAGAGACTTCTAGCCAGAGAGATTCGGAGTCGGGACTGTATCTGATGGCACAACTGAGTTCTGCTGTTAACCCCCTGACATGTGTAACCATCAGTATGGCAGGCACCAGGCCAGCTGCTCTCACCTCAGCTGAGCTGTGCTCACTTTTTATTTTTCTTTTCTTTTTTTTTTTTCCAGAGCTGAGGACCAAACCCAGGGTCTTGCGCTTGCTGGGCAAGCGCTCTACCACTGAGCTAATCCCCACTTTTGTATGCCATGTTTACTCTCAAAGCTATTGTGTGTTTCTATCTTACACAATATTTTCTTTCAAGGTTAGTTTTCAGTCATGTGTCTCTCCGTAGAATGATTGGTTTGCACTCTAAGCCCTTCTAAAAAGTATCTCAAGACTGAGGAATTTAGTGTTCCTTTCCATACCTCTGACATGGACTAACGTGGACAGAGAGGAGCAGAGTGATCAGGGAACGAGTTCTAATGAGGAAACGTGCCAGGAACTGGAGAGCTACTGAGGTAGGTAAAATGCATGGTACGAAAATATGAGGCATTGAGTTCAGTTCCACCACCAGAACTCATGGGGAGCGGGGAACAACTGGGCAGGTGGTGGTAGGCATTTGTCACCCAGGTACTGGAGAAATGGACACAGGCAGATCTGTGGGGCTTGCTGACCAGATAATCTAGCCTAATTCGCAAATCCCAGGTCAATGAGAGACCCTGTCTTAAACGTCAAGGCAGGGCCTGGAGCAATTGCTCAGTGGTTAGAGTGTGTACTCTTCTTGCAGAGGACACATATTCAGTTTCTAGCACCCATACTGGGGAGCTCTCAACTCCAGCTCTAGAAGATTCAACACCCTCTTCCGACCTTCTGTACTTATGTGCACATACTCCCACATACACACACACACACACACACACACACACACACACACACACACAGAGAGAGAGAGAGAGAGAGAGAGAGAGAGAGAGAGAGAGAGAGAGAGAGAGAGAGAAATAAAAAGAAAATAAATCTTAAAAGGGGGAGGGCAGCATCTGAGAATTCATCCCTGAGGTTGATTGTTGACCTCCACATATATTCATATGCCCACACACTTTTCGCCACACACACATATGAGCACACACACACCAAAAAAGATGGTCAGAATGAAATTATCTTAGAAAATATTCGCCGTCGTCATCCATCCTTCCACAGTTCTCTGCTGCCTCTTAGCTTCCCTGATTGTGATCCTGCTCTTTCCCCTGACATGTGCTACTCACTCAGCTTATGTCATGTTTCTAGAGACCACAGCAATGAACGATACGGTGTGTATACATACAGTGGGGCTGAAGGAAAACTCCTTGAATAGTAACAGAAACCTAGGAACAAGTGCGTGCGCGCTCGTGTGTGTGTGTGTGTGTGTGTGCGCGCGCACACAGAACTGTTCTGGGGTCACAGCTTTGCAGAGTTCACGCAACGGGAAAATGGCGTGTTTTACTGTGCTCACACTGCTATTGGGTCGATCGCTGTCATCACGATTTAACATTTATTGCAGGTCTGTAGTCTCCTGGACAGACACTGCGACGAGACGTCAGCTCTGTTTAGTAAGTTATGCTGGCAATTAGATAGCAAAGCCACAAAGTGGGGAAAAAAAATGAGAAGCATTCCAAAGCAGAACCATTGAACAACGCATTCCCAGAATAGGTAGGTCAGGATAAAGGAAGTTTGATCCAGGCAGTCAGGGATGAAGAAGAATGTGTGAGGAGATGTAGATGTCTAGCTTGGGGGTGGCTTGTAGCCATTTCCCAGAACCTTAGGAGGGACTGAATAAGTTGTATGATCTACCTCTTCAATCTTCTTCTGCCATAGCTCAGACCCTATGGGGTGGAATCTTGGCAGGGAGATTCAGTGTCCTGGGTAATAACAAGCTGTCCTCTCCATGGGCCGATTTTCAGGTGGGAGTTTATTCTGCTGATGGTACAACCAATGCAACCAATATGCCCCCAGGCTGCAAGGGGAACCCTGAGAAAAAAATTTAAAGGTCATTTAAAATTAAAGACATAATTTTTTTTAGAATATTTCCTCCCAAAAAACAACCTTGGACCACCTTTTCTTTTATTTTAGACAGCACAGCCTGCTATGGTTAGACTGTGTCTTTTAATGACAAAGGTAAACTGCGTGTTATTTATGGAAACTGCATGATGTTAACTCTGCTAATTACATGGCTGCTAACTTTCCCAGGACCAGATCACCTTTTGCTTGTTTCCTATTGCAAGTCAGAAATAATAAACTACAAGTTTCCATAGTTCTTCTGTGTTCATCTTACAGTCCACACCAGGAGTTAAGGATACATCACCTCCAGATAGGATGGAGTATGGCTTTTTTATTGCCTGTCTATTATAGAACCACGGATTCTGTGGGGGAGATTTCAAATGGAGTTCTGGGATGCCTGACCTGAGTTATTCATTCAATGTTTGTCTTTGCATCCCAGAAGAGAGCTTGAATGAACTTCCAACTCGGCAGCATCCCTCTACCAGTGTCCATTAGGAATGGTGGGATGGATCTGTCTGTTTAGATATACAGGAAAGACCCATATCCAGATGCCCAGCACAGCAATGTTCTAGCGAGGTGAAGTTTCTTCTCTTACTGCCTTGCCTCTTGGTTTTCTGCATGGGGAACATGATACCTAATTTCTTTTATTTTTTTAAAAAATTATTTTTAACTTTTATTTATTCTTTCACAATTCACATGTGAGACAGTTAGGAGTCTCACATGAAGACCAAGTTACACAATTGTCACATGTATCAGAGGGCCTAGGTCAGTCCCATGCAGGCTCTCTGGTTGTTGGCTCAGTCTCTGTGAGCCCCTGTGAGTCTAGGTTAGTTGGTTCTGTGGTTTTTCTTGTGGTGCTCTTAATACCACTGGGTCCTACAATTCTTCCTTCCTGTCTTCCACAAGATTCCCTGAGATCTGTCTGATGCTTGGCTGTGGTGTCTTTTCTTATTTTATTTTAAACCCACTGTGTTCAGTTAAATTAGTGCTGCCTGGTGGAATGTTGCCTGATGTGGTTGGCTGGTCTTGTTCCTGTAAGCTCCACTGCAGTGAGTTCCTGAGTACAACATCTATGTCATGTGCAGAAGATAATATCTCATAACGCTTTCCCCCCTCCTCATCCTCTTCCCTAGCTCTTAGTTTTTTCCTGTCCCCTCTTCTGCAATGTTCAATGATCCCCCTTTTATCCATGTGTATTGTTGTGGTGTGTGTGTGTGTGTGTGTGTGTGTGTGTGTGTGTGTGTGTGTGTGTTGATATAAGCATCCCATTTAGGGCTGAGCATCCAATGTTTCCTTGTTCTCGGCATTTTGACCAGTTATGAGTCTCTGTACTAACTGTTGCTCATTGCAGATGGAAGCTTCTCTGGACAACGTGGAGAGCAGCATTCTTTTAGGGATATTTTAAACATAATTATTTAGAAGTTAGTGTGACAACATGTTCATTTAACAAAACAACAGGAGGGTCTATGACCTCCAGAGCCACAGACTTTGAACTGCATTTGCAATAACAACCGTGAATTCCTTCATATGTAGCAGGCTTCAAATCCAATCAGAAAGTGGCTGGTGACCTTCATATAAAATTCATGCCACTATTGCACTAGTAGGCACAACTTGTCTAGCAGGTCAGGTCGACACTGTAGTATTCATGTTTACCACTGGTTGAGAACGTTGATGACTTTTCTCCTCAGCCGCCTTCGTAACACTTTATGGCACTGGAAGAGCTAGCCACCACGGAGCAAGTTTTCAGGTCTGTTCCGACTTTATTTTTCTCTGTCCTGCAACCGAAGTGTGTTATGTCTTCAGCAATACTGTCTTACCATATAGTTATGGTGGGCAACCAAAAGCAATGACAATCTCTTGCATTGTTTCTTGGGGGGCTCTAGGCGCCCCCAACCAACAATGAGTTTGTAATGAGTTATCTACATCCTGGTACTGAGATGTTTATTTAATAAGCCAATGTCTTTTTGGGAAATATTGCCCACTCACTCAGGGTACCTGGATTCTAAGCCCCCCTTTTTTTTCTTCTTGAAATTCTGTGTTTTAATTAGCTTGCAAAGTAGTTAGTTTCCATAAAGTTTTAAATACATCTTTGGTTTTGGTTAACCCGCTTGCACCCCTTTTCTCCCTTGATGATGCCCCATTTCTAATAGGACTAAATTTTAAGTGAAATAATATTCTTGGCATACTATCAGTTGTTAATAAATGATGGATCTTAGTTTCTTTCCTATCTACTTCAACTCTTTCAAACTCCTAATCCAGTAAGGCACAAAAGATATGTACTATGGGCTAGTGCAAACTGAGGACCTGAGTTTGATCACCAGCACCCACATAAAAAAGCCACATGTGGAGATGTACACTTAATAATTCTAGCACTGGGGACATGGAGACAGGTGGATCCCAGAGGTTTACAGGCAAGCTAGCTTAGTCTACTGACCCCTCAGAGTCAGTGACAGAAGAAGGTGGAAAGCAACTGATGAGCAATGGCATCTGTATCATCCTCTGGACTCCATACATACACAAGTGCACTTGCAACTGCACACACACACACACACACACACACACACACACACACACACACACACATACACACACACACACACACACACACACAGGAGGCAGGGAGAAGCCCACACTAAGCTATGTCCTGTGGTGGGATTTGATGTCTGACCTCAGCTGCTCTTGCTCACCTTTCACTCTTCCTCCCTTCCTTCCTTGGTGAGTGAATGATGCTTTTAGGGAATGAATTTATTTGTTCAGTGATATCCATCTTTGCCCCTTAGCCCAGGACTTGAATAAATGACCAACCAACCAACCCTTTACCAATGTCTATTAGGAATGGGTCTGCCTCTTATGTTCTATGAAGTAATTCTTGTGGTTGCATCAAATGCTTGAGTCTTTGGACCTATCTATAAATTCTTTCTGTCTCTTCTTTTAAATAAGGGGGTCCTTGTTTGAATGCTGTTTCTTCTCATTCATCTAGTTCAATTCTAACACAGTGGTGATACCAAGCTTTGCTCCCCTGGCAAAACTTGGCAAGATGCCACCCAAGAATGCCTTTAGGACACTGTTCAGTAGTTACAGATAGTCCGGCCCTGCCATCTGCAAGAATCAGTTATTACAGAAATAATAAGCATTGGGTGTCCGATGGGTTGTTGGAAAATGTGGGCCTTATTAACTAGCCTGCATTTTGGCCATTATGTCAACCATATCTAGCCTCCATTACTCAGCAGTTCCTCATCTATTACCAGTGAAACCGACAGCCCACCCTTACTCAGGTATTTGCATTCCAGATGAGAAGTTAGATGTTTAAACAAGCAGTCACCGTGTAATGTACCAAGTATCAAAATTAAAGTCCAAAGTGATGTGCAGAGTGTGACTGTCACCTCCATATTGGTTGGAGCTTGTTACAGCATTCTGAAATCTAAAGGAACTCTCTGTCTTGGTTTCCGGACAGTCTGAATTGCTGACTTCTTTGACTCTTGGCGTCTTACTGGGATTATGTCTTACTTAGGGTTTCTATTGCTGTGGTACATCACCAAGACCAACATCAACTTGTGGAGGTTTGTTACTCTAAGATCACACTCCATCACTGAGGGAAGTCAGAGTGAGTGTTCAAGCAGGGTAGTAATTTGGAGGCAGAAACTGATGTGGAGGCCATGGAGAAGAGCTGTCTTGATTCTCATGGCTTGCTCATCCTGCTTTCTTATATGTCTTAGGACCCCCTTCCCAGGGGTGGCGCCACTCACCATGGGCTGGGCCCTCCCACATCAGTCATTAATTAATTAATTAATTAATTAAGAAAGAAAGAAAGAAAGAAAGCCTAATTAAAATATAGGCTTGCCCGCATACCGTTCTAGTTGGGATATTTTCTCAATTGAGGTTCCTTATTCCAAAATGACTCTAGCTTGTGTCAACTTGACATAAAACTGGCCAGCAGCAGTGAGAAATTATATGGTCTTCCTATTTATAATCCAAATCCCACACATGAGATTAATTTAATTTGGTGTGACTATCACAGGCTTATATCTGAGGAAGTCTTGAGTTGCCTGGCTTAAGTGATATACACAATAGAGTAGGTTCTTGGGGTGGTTTCTCATTTCCACTAATAGTAGCACTTGCATTTTTTCTCATTATACCAATTAATGAAAAATGTGAAGTGTGCTAAGTGAACAATTTCAACAGTCTCAATCTTTGTATTTTCATAAAACCTTTGAGTTTTAAAATTAATCTTTCTCGCTAATTGGACTCCCGGAGCTCCACCTGGGTCCTAGCCGTGGATCTCTGCATCCAGATCCCTCAGTCATTGGCTGGGATTTCTAGCATGACAATTAGGGTGTTTGGCCATCCCATCACCAGAGTAGGTCAGTTCGGGCTGTCTCTCGACCATTGCCAGCAGTCTATTGTGGGGGTATCTTTGTGGATTCCTGTGGGCCTCTCTAGCACTTTGCTTCTTTCTATTCTCATGTGGTCTTTGAGAATTGTTGAGACCAAGGTTGGCTAAAGCACAGGGACAAATAGCCAAACGAATGGAAACACATGAACTATGAACCAATGGCTGAAGGGCCCCCAACCGGATCAGGCCCTCTGAATGGGTGAGACAGTTGATTGGCTTGATCTGTTTGGGAGGCATCCAGGCAGTGGGACCGGGTCCTGTGCTCATTGCATGAGTTGGCTGTTTGAAACCTGGGGCTTATGCAGGGTCGCTTGGCTCGGCCTGGGAGGAGGGGACTGGACCTGCCTGGACTGAGTCTACCAGGTTGATCTCAGTCCTAGGGGAGGCTTTGCCCTGGAGGAGGTGGGAATGGGGGGTGGCTGGGGGGAAGGGGAGGGGGGTGGGAGGAGGAGAACAAGGCATTCGTGGCTGATATGTAGAACTGAATTGTATTGTAAAATAAAATAAAATAAAATAAAATAAAATCAATCTTAAGGAATTGACTAATCAATTATAATCTGTAAAAAGCACAGAAATCTCAGTTTTGTGTTCCTAGACTCCCTGTACATTTTCTTAGGGTAATAGCGTAGAAAAGGAATTGCTTGAAGTTATTCTTCACAGCTTAACTTCAGTGTGAGAATGAAGTATTCCATGTGATTCCATAGAGTTTGAGAGATTGCGTGTATTCACTGGGACTCTCTAGACAAATGGGACTGCTATAATGAATATATACCACAGAAGAGTTATTAGATTGGCTCACAGGGACAAGTACATGGTACAGCAATGGCTGTCTGGATGCTGAAGAGGCTGAGAACCCATCAGCTGCTTAGTCCACAGGCCTGGATGCCTCAGGAGTCTTAATTTGGTGTTGCAGGCCTGGTGGGTTCCTGGAAAACTGATGGTCTTCAGGCCAGGTTGAAAGTCAGCGGAGGCTCAGTTCTGATGGAGCAGAGGCTACAGAAAACAGGCAAGACACAGCCACCAGCTCTGAGTGCAAGCAGGCAAGCAAGCAACATTACTTTTTCCTAGAACCTCTTTATATGTGGTTGCTGCCAGAGTTGTGCTCACTCTGGGGACAGTCCCCACCCCAGTTGATCCTCTCTGAAAATACCCTTAAAATGCCTCCAGAAGAGTAGCTTTGATCCAAATAAGTGGACAATAACACTAAACAGTACACATATATAGGAGAGTCTAAGTTGAATGTGCAGTCAAACTGGAAAGAATCCATCCACTGAGAGGATGGATTCCATACTTATTGAGCACAGACTCTGGATCCCTATCAGTCTATGAGTACCTGGACACAGTGATAATCTACACAGTCATATTTCTGTCTCATTAATTTTCTAGGATACAGGTTCAAAAAGTTATTTCTATCAATTATTTTTTGTGTCTATGGGGGAAAGTTAAAATCACACACCATTTCCTAAATTTCTTTATTGCCTTTACACTTCACCATTATTAACTTGACTTGTGAAGTTATTTTACGCTTAAAAAGGTTCTACACTTGTGTGTGCAACAATGTAAGGAAAAGTATATCTTGTTGAGATACAGGCTTAGGATTAGCTGTTTAGGATTCATTTAGAGGTTCACCTGCAGTCCATAGTTAAAACTGGCATACCAATTATATATGTGGATCTTTGGGGGTTATGCAGGGCATGTGCAACTGTGTATGTGCTTTACCCAAAGTGAGCCTTTGAGATCATGTGCTGCATTTTAAACCTTTGTTAAAGAAGTATGGTAGTTATTAGTCAGGGTATTCATGGGAAATTTACGCACATGGATTCCCTATGATGAGTCCTACAACTCTTGCTTCTCCAAAGAGTTCTTTAAATCTTTCAGATTTACTACTTTAGAATCTGTGACTTTGACAGAGCAGTGCTACAATTCTATTTTCCTAGTTCCAGATTTCTCATCTGGGGAATGGAGGGATGGGTCAGAGGTTAAGAACATTTGTTGCTCTTGTATGGGACCTGAGTTTGGTTACCAGCACCCACATGGTGACTCACAGCCATCTGCTGTGAAAGTTCCAGGGGATCCGACGGCATCTTCTGACATCTTCAGACAGCAGACACACAGGAGGTACAGATACATCCATGCAGACAAAGCATTCATACACACAAAATAAAATTTAAAAATCTAAAAAATTAATTACAAACCCATACATTTTCTTGTCTGATTTTTAATTTTTTTTTCCTGTGGGTAAACATTAATCTGTTGAGGAGGTGGTTTTTACATTCTCTGTCAGAGAGCCACTTTCTGTCATCCTGAAATAGCTTCCTTATCACCTGAGAAAAATCACTTTTGCCTTTTCCCTTAAGCTGATAGATTAAATTCTATTTCCAATATCGACGAGTGTGCCTTTGGGTGGATTATGTTTGAGTGTCTTTGTATGACCTTGACCTTCAATCAAACTTTCCTTGTAACCCCCTGATTGTTCAACAGGACCCCACATGGATCTACTACCATAACAGGAATAAGACTACTTAGCAGTAACTGTACCATCAGATGGAGAAAACAAAACAAATAAGGTAATAAAACCTTGAACACATACGCCACTAGAAGGCACTGAGCCTAGAAATGTCATTATAAATGAAACCAGGAAATGCCACAGTCATGCCACTTAGGTTCTCCACAGCTTAGTTTCCTCCTGTAGTTTTCAAACACAGGATGCCATGCATGAACCCACTCTTACCACTTGGTAAATTCCTCCAACTCTTCTGTGTAGGTTGACTTTCTGGAGAAGTTCTTCGTCCTCAGAGGGTTGGACTGTTGAGTTATCTTCCTCTTCTTCTGCTGTCAGTAGAAGGACCATAAACGCTTCCCGAGAGTCTCTCTCTTGAAGAGATTCAGGCCCATGTTAAGTTCATCCCAATAAAAATAGAAGCCAGAGACGCAGCAGCTGTAGTGCCTCTTAAATCTCTTCAAATAACATCGAGCGACTAAGTGCCGGCTACTGTACAGATAGCACCCACAAAACCAGCAGCGGGCCCTCTCAGAACATGATAACACTCTAAGTGGCTGTCAGGCCTTAGTCATTTCCAGTACTTCAGGGGATGTCGTCTTATCTCCTGAGAATTCTAAAAAGCCCCTGGGGAAAACAAATCATGTATTTTTTCACAAGGACAACAGAATCCACTTAACAAAACTAAACACGTAGGGCCCAACGAGCACCCGTCATCTGAATGGGGCAGAGGATTCCCTTTCCTCATGGTTCTACCTGCCAGGTGTGGGGTAAAGTGAGGATAAAGTGACAGTTTGGAGAGTGAACCCCTTAACTTCTTTTCTTGTACTTTTTCAATAAATGGTTAGTATTAAAAGACATGAATGAAGAATTGACTCAATTACAATGTGTTATTTTCTGCATTTATTTTTATATGTGTGTATACACATGCATACACGCATATACTTTTGATCCTTTGAAGAGTTTGGAAACCAACTTTCCTTTCTTTCTCTATAGTAAACACTTTGTTATGAGGAAGTTACCAATGAAAATTTACAGAAAGCACGACTGTTTATGAGACAAATCTCGACCTCTTTATCATACCACAGCAGCTATTCACTGTGGAAATGTATTTTCCTCTTTTTCTTAAAGCTAGGTTGCACACATCTGTTCATCAGTAAGCAGTTTGTCAACTATTTAAACTGCCAAGCGTCTTGTATAAACACTTCCTTAGGTAAGTAGGGTTTTCTACCCTTTCCCAAAGGGCCAAGTTGGCAGAAGTGGCCTTTTGCTTTATTTCCACAGAGTTCTAGATCTAAATCCCCAGGTTAAAATATATGCCAGTCATTTCCTAGATGTAGCTTTCTGCTCTCTCTGAAGACTGGCACCAAAGAATCTTTTCTGTGGAGACTTTCAGCATGGCCATTAGTCACTAGATAAGCCTGTGAATATGGAACATTGCACATTGAAAGCTCCTTTAACAGAACTTGTCTCTTGCCACAGAAGCAGGCTGGCTTTCCTTTAAAAACACACATTGACTATTTGGTGTGATTCAAGATACTTGAACATTTTGTCTCAAGTACCTTTTCTGTTGGAGTTCTATATCCCACTGTGCCCTCCCCCCACGGGTTACATGTGACTTTTCCCAGCTATCTACTATATGAATATCTTTCCTCTGGGAAAGGTTCTGATACTGTAGTGTGTGTGGGTTTATAATACTATTATCCTTTTGACAGAAAAAGTAAAAGAAGACAGAAAATAAAATGGCTATTAGGAAAAACGTGTTGAAAGAAGTAAAATCATGCATGAAGAGGAAGGGGAAACACTGAAGGGCTGGAGTGAGTCAGCCTGTAAGAGGTCCTGAATTTATCAGTGAGGATTCAGTATACCTGGGGTACTGTGCTAATTTTTCAAAGACTCCCATGACCATTGGCTGAGTATATACTGAGAATACCTCTCTAGAAAAACAAGTTGGAAATATTTACCAGAGGGATAGAGGACATCTGCATACTTAGAAATAATCATCATAATTGTAGAGCTTTATCCTAAAAAATAATGAATAAATTTTAGCTCAAAGATGTTCACTAGGACGTTGCTTATAATAGCAAAAGTGTTAGAACTGTTAGAACAAATCAAAGATTTATTATAGGGAATGAATACTATGGAAATAAATTTATGCAGTAAAAGTGACTAAAATAGTTTGTGAAACATGTTAACACTGTGATCCCGAGTATATAAAACACATGTGCACAGATAGAGGAATTTTAATAATGATTGTTCATGGATGCTGGTTGTATCTCTTTATTTCCTTTTATATTTTAAAAGTTTCCAAAAATGGTCATTTGCTACTTTTAGACACAGTAAAATATGATATTAAAAATTCATCTAAGAGCAAGTGTTTGTGTCAAAGTTACAAACCTAAAATATGGGTGTACTCGGAGGAGCTGACTATAGCTGCATAGCAAATTCCCAGAGGGTAACTGAAGAGCTGTGAGGTCCACCCTTATGTATGGGTCTTTTATGTTCACGATCTTCAAGTCTATACGCAGTATGAAATCTGGCACTAGATGTTGCATTTTTGGGTAGTGCTGTAGCTCACTCTGGACAAATCTGAGGTAAAAAAAAACAATTTGTGTGGAGATTAGTATTAAGAAACATTTCTAATCTGGTCTCTTAGAACTGGACAAGGGCAAAAATGTCTAAGAAGCCAAGGGAGCATGTGGAATTAGATTCTTCTGGACTTGAAGGTAGAGGTAGCAGTATTACTGTTTACTAGATGTGGGTGTAGGCTCTGTTAGATTGTGTCCGTTCCTAGGTTCAGTTTTCTGTCAATGTTTCAGACATATCTGTCATACGTAGAGAGTGGGTTTGGCTCCACTGCCCTTTCTCTACCAAGCATGCGTCACACACCTCTCTTTGCTCAGGTCATTTTGTCCCATATTAAGTAATAGTTCTTCTTTGAAGCTCCATAGTTACCCCAAAGAAATGTGATCATTATTCGTTTGAATGTTCATGACACACACTTTGGTATTGTCTTTTAAAGACTGTATTAAATTGTAAAATTTTTATGCATAAGGATTCACCTTTGAACTTTTGTTCATCTTAGAACTGATTTTTCTCCCCCTCAGAAATCAGGTAGTTTGGCTGGCCCAAAGCCTGACTTCCGTACTTCCGTAGATTTGATCCAGTCTGTTGGCTCTCAAAAATCACCACAAGGAAAGTTTCAAATGTTCTCAGTAGAGTATCTTTCTAGAAAAAATAAACTCTGGGCTGAAAAGAGGGACACAGAGCAATCAAGTCAATTTAGGACTCTGTGTGGATGTATTGTCCTTATGGAGAAGTAAAGATCAGTGTGAGCTTTAGCATGGGAAATGACTGGGTGTGAACCTTAGCTCACTGTCTGGCCAACAGAGGTCTCTTTCCTTGTGTAGGCAGACGATCCATTGCATCCCAAACAATCAGCATTCCTTTGTTTTTCTTTTTGAGGTAAGATCTCCTCTATGCCAACTGTCTTTGTATTTGTGACCTGTCTGTCTCATCTTCCAACATGCTGGGGTTACAAGAAGTCATCGTTATGTTCTTTGAGATTATAGGCATTCATCATATCTGATCAACCATATTCACAATCAGCATCATGCTTCTTAGATTTTTCAGGCCAACTAATTTCCGGGCCCACTCTTCTTATCTATTCCTCTCACACAAAGCTTCCCCACCCCCAAACAGCTTCTTTGAAAATGTTAAAAGGGATACTAAACTAGAATATTCAGTCTTTGAAACACGTCTATTTCACCATCAATTTATAATCTATGAATTTTATACATAGTTCCATACATATCTATATATATGTAGTATTTATATACAGTACCCCCAAGCAAGATTCTTTAGTGGGCTCTAAGGCTGGTGCCTTGGATTATAAATCCTGAGGCTATAGTCATATTATATCTTGTTAGGCCATGTTCGATGGATATCCATTGGGAAGCCTGCTTTTTTGGTGGGGGGTGTGGGGTGGAGCCAGAGGAAGAGTTGACCTGGGGGTGAGGAAGAAATGGGAGGAGTGGAGGGGGAGCTTCGGGCTGTAATGTATGAGAGAAGAACAAAAGTTAAAAACAAAGCAAAATAACAAAAAAACAAATCCCGAGGCTATACTTAGCCTTTCTAGTGCTGGTGTTCTTTATTATGTGGGATTATAAAAATACCTTACCTTGGCACTGCTTTTGAGAGTACCCGTGAGCTAAAGTTCACTCACTGCCCAAAATGGAGCTTGGGGTAGAGTGAGTAGTCAACAAACCCAACCGAAGTTCTAGGAAGTTGGTTTAAAGGCTTGAGTTCTTAAAGTACTTTGTAGAGTCAGCTTATTCTAGTAAGTGAATGAAACTCCCTCCCCATAGCCTATGCCATCTTCTGAGGGAGGAAGCGTGCATAATTTTGCGTCTTGCAGTGAATTGGATTTGTTCATAGCACTCATCAAGGGCACTAAACAGGTTACCAGATGTCAATGAGATAGAGTGCTGGTGAACAAGAGACAGACTGTAACACAGTCTGCAGACAGACAAAGGAAGTGATGAATCTGCCTAAGAAATTACTTCCAGTAACCTTGATAGCCCAGGGCATCCCCCACCTCCACCCCCATGTTGCTGTTCACACAAATAAACAGGAGAACTCCCTGATGGCAGAATAGCCTTCCTCTCTGACGGAATTCCTGCCTCTGCTACATGAATGTTCTAGACTGTGGAAACGGAATGGCATCCTTGAGCAGACCCTGGGAACTAGATTTTATGATATGAAGAGATGAAAGCAATGTTCAATTTGCTTTGTTGGTCTGATATAGGTATTATGGCTAAAGTATTTTCACATTTCATGGAGTTCCTTCTGTAGTGTACCTGTCTATTTTATACATTCACACTATCTCTCTGGCCTTTAGACATTGGAATTTTTCAATGTTTATGCAATCCATGTTCTTCTGTTAGAAACCACCTTTGAATTTGCTTCCCGGTTCTCAGACTGTAGGCATCATGTGGTGATTCCATCCCAGCTCATTCTTTTAGCCTCTAGAATCTCCAATTAGCTTTCGTGTTTCAACAGACCGTGTCCTTCCTTTGTACTTCAGCTGTTTTCTTTCCCCCCCCCTATGTCTAGCCCTGGTTATCTCTCCCTTCTCAAGATTAGAAAAAGAAGTTCAGACGTCATTTAACCCCAGAGTCCTGTGCTGGTTATCAGGTTAAGTAGAGCACTCTGGAGATATTAAGACTGACTCAAACAGTTGAGCTTTCTTCATGGAAAGCCCGTGAAGAAAGGTTGTTTTATTCTCCTCCTTGGTGTGTGCCTGCATGTGTGTGTGTGTGTGTGTGTGTGTGTGTGTGTGTGTGTGTCTGTCTGTCTGTCTGTCTGTCTGTCTGTCTGTCTTCATTCTTTAGATACTACACCATCCTTATTAAATTTAACTTTGTTAAATTTCTTCAGCACATATCATATTGTAAACGTATAGTAGAAGGCCAATCTTACAAGGAGAAAACTGGCTGATTTCTGCAGGGTTCTGTAGACCCACTGAACATGGTGTTGCTCACCACCAAAGAACAGATATATCTATACTCATCTATCTATCTATCTATCTATCTATCTATCTATCTATCTATCTATCTATCTATCTACCATCTGTCTGTCTGTCTATATTAGTGGCTGTTCTGAAGAGGGCCTCCAGGGTAAAAACAAAGTTATGTAAGTTATGGCTAAGAAATCTGGGACAAGCAAGCTTAGAAAAGATAAGATCAGGGAGTGGTTTGAGAGAAGGTGGGAAGCACAGGTGTCGTCAGAACTATCAAATTTTCATGGCAAAGACAACGAGCCAGTAGATGACTCTGAAGGACGGAGTCTGACTCGGCGGGCTAGGAATACAGGGGGAGGGGTGCTTTTTTAAAATATCTATTTTTTTTGTCATCTACCTCTTATTTCTACTGTTGTCCTCCTACTTCTGTTTAAGGTGGAAAAATTCAAAGCTGAAATTTTCTGTCTGTGGAGAGAGAATATTCTGGACCTCTAGACAACCAAGAATAAAATGGATGACCACTTGGTGGGGGTGTTGTAGAAGGGATTGGTTCACTGATGGACTAATTACACCAGATGACCTTGTAGATTTCCCTCTGTTCTGAGACTGAGTGCTTGGATCTGCTCTACAGAAAATTCTTGCACATTTGAAAATTGAAGTTACAATGTTGTGTGTGCTTTTTAGATACCCTAGGAGTGAATTTTATTCTATTTTTTCTAGTTGTAGTAATGAAATGCTAATAATTCTAATACACAACTAAATCTTCTGTTTAATTATGATACATGCAGGTAAATTATACCTTCTTACTAGATCACAATGTCTCTCTCTATTATTGGAATAAATTTTACTGCTTGTTGTATAAATTAATCACACAGAGGTCATTTATCCTAAATGTTAGCTAATCTGTAGTCTTGTCCTCAATTTTGGGGTGGAAAATAATATTTGCTTATTTGCTTCCTTATAGCCTGCTAAATTCAGAAGGGAAGCTATAAATACCCGCTTCCCACTATCACTTTAGAATCAAGGATATGCTGAATCTGGAAAATTCAGTTAAGAGGATCTGTAATTAAATGATTTAGCCTCATTTCTTTCATATGGGATGAAATTGAGCTTTATTAATTTTTCTCCCCAAAGCCTTTTCTAATGTCCTCCATCTGAGTTCTGTTAATTTCCTCCCCACTCCCTGGACCACTTACTGTGTTTTGACTAGAGTACAGTTATTTGCGAATACATCTCCTTCCCCCACTGCATGGCAAAGAGGAATCTGTCCTGCACATGTCTGCAATGCCCACAGCACCTCTTGTCCTTCTCGGCATGAAGTGATGTTCAATAGATGTTTGGGGTTCGAAATAACTTTTTATCATAAACTCATTCGCATGTACTGTGTACCCCAGTGTGACTAGGGTAGCGAGGGTCAAATGTCCCTTGTGAGATTAGGACAGCCTTGCTTTTAGCTATTATGGAACACTATCATTATGTGAAAAGAAGGCGATGATGATGATGACTCTGAATATATAGGATCATGATGGGAAGAAGAGGTGTATAACATGCCCCCTGCCCACATCCATGCCTTTATGTTTGTGGCTTGCGACAACTGTTTCCAGGGCTTATGTGCAGTTATAAAAACAGACGGGAAATTTTGTTCTGGTTTTAGTTTTACCGCCGTCTAGCAGTGTTGTGTTAGGCCAAGCATCAAACATTCTGATTGTACTTTCCTCATCATGGGGAGAATTTTAGAACCCGCTCACTCTAATGATTTCTGACTTTACTAAATTGAGAGGGTCTCACCTCTCTTCTATGTCCTTGTCCTTTTCCTCTGTACTCCTGACAATGTGTATAACTTAATCTCTGTGTGACTCAGCTTCCTAACTTAGAAAATGGGAGACTTTTTTTTTTTATAAAGTTGTGATTAGTGCTAAATATGTTAATAAATATGGAGTAGTGGAGCAGAGTCTCATGTGAAATAAGCATTGATAACAATATTAACTCATTTACTCTGTTACTTTTCTGAAAATGCATTAGTCCATCTCCAATTAAAATTTCAAACAGTTCTTGATATGGTACCTGGTACAGGTAATGCATGTGATATATATTCCCCATCTAAGTTTGCTCTTTTTTTTCATGACAGTGTTTCTCTGTGTAGTTTTGGTGCCTGTTCTGGATCTCACTCTGTAGACCAGGCTGGCCTCGAACTCACAGAGATCTGCCTAGCTCTGCCTCCCGAGTGCTGGGATTAAAGGCATGCACCACCACCGCCTGGCCTAATTTTGTTCTTAATAATTATTTCAAGTAGCATAAGTAAAATTGTATTTGTATTAGGTCATAGAATACTTCTGATCACTCACTTTGTCCATAATGTGACATCTTTATCCTTTACTCTGTGTTTGTTTATGCATGACTAATCTTTGACTTCTGCACTGTTGACTTGTGTTCTGAGATCATTGAGAAACTCTCTGTCCTTTTGCCCATAAAGCCCACAAGCAAATGGACAATGACAATTACATGGAGAGACGCTGTCTTTCAGATATCCAAATCTGATAGTCTGTTGAAAGGCACAGTTAAGAATGACTCATCTTCCAGAAGCTCTACTTGCTTAGGATATATGTAAGTTTCTGATAAAACTGTGAAGTCCATCAGTTCAATACTGTGTTTTAGTTTAATGAAATATATTGTGAATGTGATTTGTGATAAGCACTGATTTAGTTTTGTGTGTGTGAGAATATATGTCCCACTAGAGGTGGGTGAGACCAAAATGGGAAGAGGAAAACAACTGGTCTTTAGTCTTAAAGAATTTGCACTCTAATTGGATGTTATGGTTTAGGTATTTTGAGAACAAAATGCTTGGATTTTGATTATTTTGATATTTGAAATATTTGATAATTATTGATTGCATGCAAAATATTTTATATATGATACCCATTACTCTACCAGCAATATTATTTCATTTAAAAATATTTTATTTTTATTTATGTATATGTGTGTGTCTGTGAATGGATATGTGCACACATGTGTGTGAGTGCCCACAGAGGACAGAAAAGGACATCAGATTCCCTGGAGCTGGCGTTACCAGGTGCAGTGAGTCATCAGATGTGGGTGCCGGGAACTGATCATCAGGTCCTTAGGAGGAACAAGTGCTCTTAACAGCTTAACTATCTTTCTAGCTCCTTATTTAATTTTTACTTTTAAATTTGAAAAGTCAATCAAGTTTCCAGAGCTTAAGTGACGCATTAGCAGTTTGTTGACCCAGAAGGAGGAGTCAGAGAGATCTTCTGACTATGACCCTAGGGCACATGTGCCAATGTCTTTAAACGGGATAATGTGAGACCATGCTCTCCCAGAAGTATGCTGGGTGACACGCAGAAGTCTTTTCTGTTTCCCTCACTTTATTATTAGCCTGAAAAGCATTTCTGCTTCTCCAACATGATCCACAATTTTCCAGCTTTGAATTCTTGACAGTCAAGATTTAAAGCTTCAAGCATATGATTATGAGGTGGTGGTTCTGAACATTTACCACAACCTCCCGGCTAACCACACAGCAGCCGGCACTCAAGATTCTTCTAGAAGGAAAGAGGGATCTTTGCCCCCACATTCAACCAGCTCCATGGGAAAACATTAGCAGCGGACAAATATTGCAAATGAGGAAAATTGCAAGCTTCACTCCTCTGGAGGAGGGAGCCGCTGCAGGAGCAGCATTTGCCACGAACAAGTTTGAAATATAACAGCTGGATGGTATTGGTCATTATTTATTAGATTTCAGGAGAAATTTTATAATTACTGAGCATATAGGGGGAAGTGCTATTTCTCGGAGTGAAGTCTATTTACACTGATACTTACTGATGTTTATTTATTTTTTCACTTGGCAGACATGACACACACATTTTTTTTTTTTTTTGAAAAATACTTTGTGGAAAAACAAGGCAGTCTACACTAGAAAAAAAAAATCTACCACAGAAGGGAATAATAATAGCTTCCATGTCTGGACACAACAGACAGGCATAAAATATAAAGGAATTATTTTATCTTGGACAAGAGAATTGCTGTGACGGCAAATTTTGACCTTGTCAGAGTCTGGACAACTCTTAACTTTAAAACTTCTCCCCTGACAGAGCTCAGGCCACAGACGAGATAACTGATCTGGGGTTTAGCAGTATTGGCAAGGTGGAACATTATGGGATTTAGCAATGGAGTGTTTGCTCCCTAAAGAGAGAACTACAGGAATCTTAGGAACGTGCATCAGCTCCCTAGTGTAGAAGCAGTATGTCTAAGTGTATTTCAAGTAAATCCTCAACTCAGTGCAGAAAGCTGCAGTTCTACCATGCCTTCCAAAGGAAATCAGCACAGGGAAGCAGGCCCGAACAACCCTCCTGGAGACAAATCCATCCTTCCACTCTTCATTTGACCTGGCAGTCTATTTTAGTCACCTGTGAGACGCACTCATTTTTGGTTGAGTCCACGATCCTATTTATTCATCCACCACACCAGTATCAGGATCTTGATTTTTCTTTCAGGCCCCTAACAATGAATGAAGATTTGAATATTTACTTCGAGACTTCCCACTGACTCAAGTCACCATGATTCTCAAGTAATTAAAAAAAAAAAATTATCATTTCTGCTTTATTTTTCCCTTAAATTTTTCAGTGTGGTGATTGGGTAGATTTTATTTGGTAAGTGTAAACAGGACTTATCTAAAAAACGAATGCACTTTGGAGGCATAGTTACTAATTTGCTTAGATGATAAGGTGCATTAAAGGAATAATGGGTTCAAGTGAAAAAATATTAAAAAGATAAAGCAGGGCTGGGGAAATGGCTCAGTGGCTAAGAGTACTTGTTCTTACAGAGGACCTGGGTTTGGTTTTCAGCATCTACATGATGGCTTACAAACACAAATCCAGTTCCAGGGTATCTGACTACTTCTGCTGAATTCCATGGATACTAGGCCTACAACATGCTGTTTGCCTACACACATGCAGGCAAAACACTCATGCACGTAAAATAAAATGTAAAAATCTAAAAAAAAATTTAAAAAATGGTACAACAACATTTGCAATTTTATACATAGGCAAAGCTAACAATAATCTAGTCGATTTCCAGAGATTTGGGTATTGGCTTCATGTTAAAAGTTGGGCAGTGGTGGCACATGCCTTTAATCCCAGTACTCGGGAGGCAGAGGCAGGTAGATCTCTGTGAGTTCGAGGCCAGCCTGGTCTACAAATCAAGCTCCCAGACAGACTCTGAGGCTACACAGAGAAGCCCTGTCTCGAAAAACCAAACAAAACAAGTTTCTCTTCTCAGTGGACAGCTGTTAACTCAGAGCTCACAAGGGATCACAGTGCAGAGAATAAGCACCTGTAAAGTGCTCAGCCATAGCTGGGGTGTCTACATCACTCCTACCTCCAAGACTTAGGGACCATCATGGAAGCGGACGATTGCAAGGCTGGGAAAATCCAGAGTGGAGCAGTGTCCTCTGGATGTAATAGGACCGATGACGTCATGAACTCAGCTGTGGTTACCCGCACAAGACTTGAAGAAGATCAAGCCAATCAGCATTCCAGCATGGGGGGGGGGTGGAGGTGGGGGCTCATGAGCTCCCACCTCTAACTGAGGAGCTATGACTAATTGGTGGGGCGGGAGGGAAGGAGGAATCATCCTTTAAGGGTGTGGTCCCTGGGAGGTCGATCACACTCTGTTAGATGATCCCACACCCATGAGTATATAGGAGCACAAATTGGAATTGATAACTTGTTTAAAAAAAAAAGTGAGAGAGACACAAAGTTGGGAGGGGGAGGGGAGGTGGGGTGGGTCTGGAAAGAGGGAGAAAACAGTACAGGATAGAACATAATCAAAATGCATGGTATAAAATCCTTAAAAGATTAATAAAGTAGGTATGAAAAGTGTAAATTCAATAGTCAGCAGAGATTAAAGCTACACGTTTTCAATGTGTGTAAGGAGGTAACCTGAAAACACACATAAGGATTGGGTGACCCTGGTCCTAGAATTGATCCTGAACTCACTTCTGAATTGTCCACTTTTATTTGCTCTTACACGGTACACATGCATTTTGAACGGCTCTTCACGGGGCAAAATGCCTTGACTTGATTTAGACTATTCTGTGGCCTTCTATTGACCTTCTGTCTGTTACTTGGCTTCCATTTAGTAGAGACGCACAGCATGGTATCTGACTATTTAATTTTCGGACTAGTCCCATTATCTATTTGATGCATGTCTATGTGATTGTCCAGTGGGTGGCAGTATGAATTTAAATGCTATAGATTTGAGATGAAAATTGTCAATTTTGTAGCATTATGATCAATAAGCCATTCCCTCTGTTTGACTGAAACTGATCACAGTCCTAGAATGTGCTGTCTTCAAAACAGTAATGACACCATGACATTATTTAATGACTTCCAACATAGGGAGAAAAACTTAGACCTCAGAACTTAGGGTGGGCGTGGCCAGGGAATTATAGCATAAAATCCATATGCTTTAGAGTTGCTTGTGCTGTGTAGGTTGGAGGAACTCAGGTATGTTTTGGGTTAGTCCAGTCCTTCAAACTATTTCTTTCAAATGTTTTCTTTCAACCAAATCTGAAACACATTTCACCAAAATCTTTTTTCCCTTAATTTTTAAAGCCATGTGTATTTAAAGGGACATTTAATCCATATGTTTTGGCTCATTTACACTTAACTCATCAAGATATTGTTTTTAAGAGTTACTTGAGCTCCACGAAGCCTATTTTATAAGACTTTTCTCCCTCACTACTAGGAAGTTGTGTTTTGCTGGAAACAGACATTGAACCCACAAAATAATTAAGTTCGGATGAAAATTGAGAATGTACATGTACAATTTTTTTTTGAGAGAGAGCCCCTAAACTTAACTTTGAAAAGCACATTCTTCTCTTGCAATTTTTTAAGTTACTTCTAAATACTAATATGCTTTGGCTGAGATGCTATATTTGACCATCCTTTAAATCTTGATGTTACAGTTGAACGTCTGAATGTTTGTTTCCCAAAATATCTTCTTTAGCGTAATGCATAAAATCAAAGTCAAAACATAAAAAGCATGCATTGAGGAGTGAACGCCAAACTCCTTTTGAGGTTAATGTTGAGCTATGCTTTTGAAACTCAGAGATGCCTTTTCTCTCCCTACTAACTTTCCACAGAAAGCTCTGCCTGCCCTGTTCTTGGAAGCGCTGTCCTCTATGCTTCTGAGAGGTGGCGAGATATAACTGCTTTGCTCATTATGACTACAGCCTCAGAATTTCCAGCGTCTGCATCTCTCTCTGTCTCTGTCTCTGTCTCTCTCTGCCTCTGTCTCTCTTTATGTGTTTATGTTTTTGTGTGCAGGTGTGTATGTGTGTATGTGTGCAGATGTGGAGGCCAGAAGTCAGTGTTGGGTGACTTCCTCAGTTACCTTCCATGGTTTTTTTTTTTTTTTTTTGAGACAGGGACTCTCATTGAACCTCATGGATTGGCTAGACTTGCTGGCCAGCAAGCCCCAGCTATCCTTTTCTTGTATTCATCCTGGCAGTAGGGAGGATGAAACTGGATTGCTGTGAATTTGAGGCCAGCCTGGACCTCATGGCAAATAACAGTCAGTGTTACAGAGCAAGATCCCATCACAAAAAATTAAAAGCAATTATTCAAGATTAATAGAACACCATTTTCTGGTGGAAAAAGGACTGTCTTTTCAGGAGGTTCCTGTATTACCGACTCTCAGAGATGATATCTAGTAACAACTTCCTTTGTGAATTTATTACAAGCCTAAAAAAGTTGAGAATGATAGACCTCTGCTCCCAAATAAGTTATTTAAATATTAGGAACATTTCTGAAGTGGGTGGTGGTGGCCTTAATGTAGATATGTTTAGAATCTACAGCACTTAACTGTTGACATTAGCCGCAATGGAGGCTTCAGATGATGCCTGTTCTCCATGCAACGCTGAAAGAAAAATGAACGCTTTTCCTAAAAGGGAAGATGTAAAACGTACACAAGACACACTTGATTTCCTGTAGTAAAATGCTATTCTTTCTGTTCAGACTATGAAGACTAGAGATTTTTTATTTACATCACCTGGCCAAGCATCTGACACAATTTTATGTTTTGTATGAACTAAAGACTGAATTAACTTTCACTCTCGTCTTCCTTAATTCAAATAGATTTCAAAATATTTTATTTTTCTATTATGTATGTATGTGTATGGATTGGTCCAGGACAGTGCGGTGTCTATGGAGCCCAGAAGAGACTATTAGATCCCCTGGAGCTGGAGTTACCGTTGGTTGCGAACCACTGGACTTTGGTGCTGGAAACCAAACTATGGTCCTCTGGAAGAGCAGCAAGCACTCTTGAGCAACCTCTGAGCCATCTCTTCAGCCACCCTCCAGGAGATGATTAATCACGTATCTACCTGAATGAGAAGAAAAGGGGAATGTCAGGAACTTCAACTGACTCTGGAAATTCTGCTCAAAGAGTTCTGGGATGCAGGGCTTCATCTGAATTGTAAAAATGATTTGGTTGAAAAATGGTAATTCTTTTCATGTATGTTGAGGTTCAATGGGTGAAATTGGTAGAGATGCTCGACTCCTTCTTAAGATAGTGAGGTTGTCACTTCAGGTTGCTGCTCATTTGAAGGTCTTTTTTTTAAATTTGTTTTTGTTTGTTTACACCCTCCTCACCCTTCAAGGATATTGTCCATGTGTTCTCTACATATGTGCACCTATTTCATTTTTCTCCAGAAAATTGCTGAGATTCAAAACTTCATGAAAACGACTTGACCATCCCACGAGAAGTTGACTGAATGCTCTGGAGCTGTCACCCATAACTCTGCAGAGGATAGGGGAAAGGAAAGAACGGGAAGGGGAATGGGGGAGAGGAGGGGAGAGAGAAGGAAGGGCTGGGGAGATGGTCCCGTCGGCAAACACTTATGGTGCAAGAGTAAGGACTGCGTGTCCATCCGCAGCACTCACGGAAAAGGGAGAACTTAGCCGGGCTTGGTGGTGCGTGCTTTTCCTCACAGGAAGGGAAGGTTGAGTGTGGCTCTGTGAGTGCTAGGCCAGCCAGGATTACACCGGAAGACCTCATCTCAATAAACAAACAAACAAACAAACAAACAAATAAATAAATAAAAATCAAACTTGGTGGCACACAAATGTAACTCCAGCACCGGGGAGGGAGGCTTCGATGTATTTATTTTTACAACAAAGTGGTTTATTAACCTGAACTTATGGTCTGTTTATTATTTCAACATTGTAACACTTGTAAAGTTGTAGGAAAAAGTATATACTTAGGTCTGTGTATTTGTAAATATGTGATCTTTCCCGTCTTTGAGCTTAATATCTTAGATTTCATCTACTGTTTTGCAAGTATTGAATTAATTGGTATCTATTTTTAGTTGTCAATGTTTTTGGCCTGTGATTTGTTTCTGTGTTGCTTTGTCTTATTTGCTATCAAGTGTATATTTTCAAAAAGGTCTGCATGGTTTATCAATTCTCTCATTCATTGTCAACATTTATGGGCAGATGAGATGGCTGGGGAGGAACAGTGCTTGACGCCAGCCTGATGACCTGCATTTGATCCCTGGAATGAAGGTGGTGGGAGGAAAGAATGGACCTCTCACCTCCATGTGCATGGTATCTCTGTCTCTCATTACACGTGTAGGTACCGTGAGAATAATCTGTTTCTTAGTAGACTGGAGGTAGGTACTTTTGTCATCTATGTAGGTGACTGTACAGGAAATACCCTTAGCATCATAATTCATGTATTTTCATAAGAGTTTTCCTTTACATATAAGTAATTAGAACTGAATGTGAGGCTTTGGCTGTTGCCTAATAACTTAAATCAATTAGCAGAGTAAAGCATAAGCCAACTATTAAGCTCAAAGTAAACCAACCAACCAAACAAAAGGTTTTTGCACCCCTTTGCTGTTGTTAATTATACTTTTAATTAATATAACCAACCAAAAAAGTGAAGTAGCCAAAGACATTTGTGTTTTCACTTACATGCTAAATCAGCGGGGATCACTTTACTGTTTTGCAGTGATTCTGTCTAAGCAGCAAGTCTGAAACACTTGCTCAGATATGTATCTGTGGATTGTTCTGCTCTTGTTGAAGTCAACTCATTAGAGAGGGGAGTTCTGTTCCTACCTGTGAAGCCTGGAAGTTCCGAGAAGTCAGAGTGAGAACAGGAAATGCAGTCAAGAAGCCGAAGGGGCTCTTTTGCTGGGTTCAGGGAATGTTATTAAAAACAGAAACAGGTCACGATGGAGAAGCAGATTCATTGCAAGTTACCAACTTCTGCACATTATGAGATAAATGTCTCCTATCTTCAGAAGTCACAACTCTTTTTTCCCCCCTCAACGTGGATTGTTCCAAGACATTGCCTCAGTGGTCCTCCTATTGGCTTACTGCTCCAAAATTTCAGATCTAAAACACAGATTCAATGGTTGGAGAGGTTCTGCCCTTTAAATCTTCCTTCTTACCCTCTGGAGAAAATAAAAATGTGCCTGGGGAGATAACTCAGCAGGTAGTGGTGTTTGCTGCAGAGCCTGAACTTTATCTCTGTTCCTATCAACTCCTGCAAGATGTCCTCTGTCCTTCCCACATTCACCATGGTGTGTGACACACACACACACACACACACACACACACACACACACACACACACAGACACACACACAAACACATACAAAACACCACTACCAACAAAAAAACATAGGTTGGGTTATAGAGTTTGATTTTCTTTGTGTGTGTGCCAAGCTTTGTATATCTCACTTAGCTCCTTACCTCTGTAAAAATGGGGAGACCCACAGAAAGAAGAAATAATAAATTAGAGAGAGAAGATGAGGACTTAAGGAAATCATGTTTTCATTAATGAAGGAGAGGCAGATTTCTCAGCCCAGCTATGAGCCATCCTTGAGAGAGGCTTCTACCAGAAGGGGTATAAAAGTTGCCTGTTTTGGGGATGACATTTGTGTTTGATTGTGTTGGTATTGTACTTATTTCTGACTATCAATGCCATCTGCTTTATTTTTTAAATCAGTGGGTGGGGTTTTCTAAGACTAAACATGAATCTTATGCAGCAAACATAGTTTGTAGATAGGGACTAATACTATAGCATAAGAGGAGGGACAAGGATTTTATGTTGGAACATATATCTTAGAATTTTAGCTCTACGTATTTCACTTGGAAAAACTTGATAAATCTATCAAATTTTGAATTTCAGTAGCTAATTCTACATGGCTAGTGACATGTATCTCACCAGGCTGTAGCAAGGGCCAAGAGAGATGGGCTTTTTAAAACACTACCCAGGTGCTGGGTGCATAAAGACCTTCCATACTGGCTTGTTCTTCATTTTCTTAATAGCCAAATCAACCCCTCTGGAAGCAGAGACACTCATGTTCTGATATAGGTTCTACTTCTTCAAGAGCATTAATGGTAGTTTTCATAAAAGTTCTTTTTCTTTTGTTCCAATATATGTATATATGTATATACACATATGTATGTGTTTTTCAAAATGTACATGCATGATCCTGATGTTTCTGGGCATATGCATGTGTATATGTATGCATGTGAAGATCCAAGGCTGGCATTGGGAGTCTTCCTCAATCACGCTATACCTTATTCATCGAGAATCTCTTCTCTAACTCCAGAGCTTGCTGATAAAGCTACCTGGCTATTCGCTCTGGGGAATCCTGTCTTCTGTCTTCTCAGTTCTAGAATCACATGCGGACTACCACACTTAGGCTTTTCTGTAGGTTTGGGGAGTCTGTTCTCTGCTTCTCACACTTGTAGGGCTAGAGTTTTCACTCCTGAGCCATCTCCAGCTCCGGAGTCTCAGTTTTCTTAACTGTGGAATGAGAAGATATTGAAGTTACTGTTTAACTGAAATATCTGCCTGAGAGGAACTTTATGGCTATCCAATGAGAAAAGAATATGCATACACTTCAAAAATTACATAGAACAAAGAAGAAATATAAGCCAGAGGGTTGTTTTAAAGGAGATAATAATTTAGGCACTAACATTGTATATTTTTCTTTTGCCTTAAAAGTAGAATAAGGAAATTTTTAGGAAACGATTTCCTAATATTTCCCAATAGGTCCCTTAGCCACTTTCAGCATATTTATTCTTGGTCATTTTATCATGTCTTGGTGCAAATGGATTCTGAAAAGGAATGTCTTTCTGAGTATTAACATTTGTTCTTTTACAAATCATGTATCACCGGAAAACCCCTAGAATCCTAAGAAACAAGATAGGACTGTTGGAACATTCTAGAAAATATATCCACACAATGACAAAGACAGGACTAAAGCTTATTTATTAATGAAAATGAGTGGAAAATTTTAGGTTTAAAGGAAAATGAAATTATTTGCCAGAACTAAATAATAAGCAACAGACATTAGTAGAAGTTATTATTTTTTTTAACGATAATACCTGTCTTAAAAATGGGGTTTAACAGGATAAATTTGCTTGAATGGTAACTTTTCTCTTTGTTTCAGTTTTTTTTTTTGATATTTGCAACATATCTGGAGAAGAAATAAGATATGTTATCATCATTCTAACTCTTTCTCAACAATAGAGTGAATTTACCAATGCAGAAGACACATGCTAACTCACTGGCCGTAGATTGTTCTGAAAAGAAACTCCTTGCCTCTTTGCAAAGCATATTAGTTCCCCGACCCCAATTCAGTTGTATCCAAAAGCTTGAGAAATTCCAGCATGTTTCTCATAAACCTTGATTATTATTTTCCATTTTTTTAAAAAGCGGAGTGACTCATGACATTGCTTTATGTAATTAGCTGTCCTTAGTCACACACAAGCTTTATGCTGGTAAGAGTCTGTATGAGTGTTAAGAAGTGCTTGGGAGTTAGTGTCTGGGCTCTAGGGTGGGGACACGTGACTCGCCATGATCTGAGCCACAAAACAGGTCCTTTTTTTTTTCCCCCTCCAGGATTTAGACAGAGGACAGCGTACCAGTTTCAGCAACAAAGCGGTTGAGGTAGACAGAAAGTAATTAGTTTTTAATGATCTTCTGGAAGTCACAGGGATAGATTGATTTCTGTTTTGATCTTGCCTGGATTAATAGCTGCTTTTGAGTGTCCAGTCCCCACTTCAGTGTCCATTGTTTCTCCATTTCACGGTCTGGCGCTCCCACGGTTTTGGTCTTCCTTGACCTATTGTTCGATGTCTGTAAGGCGCTGCCCAGTGTTTTTGTGTTCTTCAGCTTTAAACACAGTGGTGGTGTTTTCTTTTCATTTCTATAGCTGTTTCCTGTTGGGAATTCCATGGGGTTATTATCACTTCCACAGACTGACATCCAAATGGGTTCTTAGTGAATGCACTGCCCATGAAATCAGGCGAGTTCCCTGTGAAGAGCGGAGTTAACGGTGTCAGGTTCTAACTCAGACTCCTCCTTTTCCTTTCTGGCTTGCCTTGGGTGGGGCTATGCGGAGTAAGGGAATTATTTAGACACAAGTAAGTAAGGAGGCGTCCAGGAGACAGTTTTTATGGATGAAGCTGCTGTTAGGATGAAAAAATGTTTCCCCAAAAATAAATGGTAATTTGCTTCTGTTCCGTGGCTTTGCAATGACAATGTGATTCATTTTGCTTCAAATTGTCACCAACTCCTGACACTCAGAGGTCTCGTTCTTTTGGTCTGCCTTCCTCTTTTCCCCCTCATCCCAAGGAAGGTTTTAAAGGCCTACCATTCATTTAATTCTTTTGGGTCAATCAAGTTATGCAGGTAATTAAAACAATTGAGACAATGAAAGAAAGTGAATCAGCCAAGTTCTCACATATCTTTGATTTGTCAATGGTTTTTAAAGACTGCAGGTGATTCTATCTCTGCCCTTCTGAGTCCTTTTGGGTAGCTACGAGAAGCAAATCTATGTCTCCTACAAACAGTAGAGGCTGAAATAAGTCCCACGGAATATGTACTTTGAGAAAACGGAAATGGAAGGCAAAGATAAATGGCTTCTGATGTGAATTAGAATACATGCTAGATACCTTGTATACTAGCTGTAAATTCCGGTTAGATCTTGAGTAGATAGTGCCAGGAGGCTGGGTCCTTCTAGGCCAGTGGCTTTCACCCTTTGTAACGCTGTGACCCTTTAATACAGTTCTTCATTGCTGTGGTGACCCCCCCCAACCATAACATTTTCATTGCTCCTTCATAACTGCAATTTTGCCACTCTTATGAATCGTAATGTAAATAGTCGTGTTTCCAATGGTCTCAGGAGATCCCCGTGAAAGGGTTGTTCAACTCACAGGTTGAGAACTGCTGCTCTCCCCTGTTCCCCACGGCCTCCCTTGTCACAGGACAGAGGGAGAGAGGGAAACAGAATGGTGGAGGATAGGATGCAGAAGCCGAGCTCCAAGAGGGCAGAGAATGCTGGATGGACTTGAAGTTGGGAGGGAGGCTTCAGTGAGAGAGAAACTGGACATGACAGTCTGCTTTCGTATCAGGCACCCATTGGAGAAAAGGAGGTTTATCCATGTGGTCTTGGCTTTTGCCTCTTCTTACCTTCCTGGTCTCTTGCCACCCGGTGTTAAGTTTCTAGCAGTTGGGACAAAGGAGAAATTTGAGGAGAAAGTGCTGGACAGTGGAAATGTCAGGGACAGACCTCCAGGGCTCCTGTCGTCACCGGCAGCTGTTTCAGGGTTAGATCTGACCTTAAACCTCCCCCTTGCCCCATATGTAGTTACTGTATAGTTATCTATACAATGTAGTTATTGTTTAGCTACTTCTCATCCTCTATAGCCTCATTTCAGCCAGGTAAAGTCTTTTTAAAAGTTTTGTTTAAGCTCATCTTCCGATTACTTTCTAAGGTATTACTGTTTTTTCTCCCCCCACCCCCACTCAACCTTTTACTCTCTAAAGTTCAACATCTTTTGATTTTTTCAACATGAATCTCTAATCTGACCAAAGCTTCATATGAGTGTGCCATCTTTACAGTGGTAGTATATACCAATGGCAGATATCCGCATGTGATTGTATCCCATGCATCTTCTTTAATGAAACATACCTACAAATACACTCCATTCAAATCCTGGAAAGCCTAGGTGTTGAGCAGGACAAAGAGCTCTTTTTTTTCTTTTCTTTTTTCTTTTAATGAAGCAGTAACTCTAAGTCTGGACTTAAGAGATGACACTCTTGCATCAGCCCAATGGCCTCTGGGATCATTTTGAATTTTGATCCTTTTCCAAAATGGATAGAACAATTGTTCATTGTTCTTCTGGATTTCGCTTCATTTCTGCCCATCATTTTGGAAATTTCCACTCATGTGTGTGCTGTTATGCATGCATGTGTGTGCTTGTGTGTTGGCTAGAGGACAGCTAGGTTCCCCAGATATCTACTAAGTGTGTGTGTGTGTGTGTGTGTGTGTGTGTGTGTGTGTGTGTGTGTGTGTGTTTGACAAGGTATCTTACTGGCTTGGAACTCACCAAGTAGGCTAGACTGGCTGCCAAGGAGCCTGCCTGTCTCTGATTCTCTTGGACAGGGAGGGACTCTAAGAGTGTGTCTCATCATGCCCAGTTTTTATTATGTGGATTCTGGAGGGCTGAACTCTGGTCCTCACACTTTCAAGGCACACACTTTACTGACTGGGCCATCCTCCCCCACCTCTCATGTATTTAATGATAGAAATAACAGTAATTATCTCATGAAATTGTTGTGGTGTCAAAATGACAATTCATATATACTCGGCCAGTTCTTAGCAGTAACTGCTGCCGTTGTCAGGTTGTTTATAGCAATAATAACCGTTAGGCAGGATATCAAAGTGTTGATGTTCTGTTTAGGGAGGATCAGTCACTGACTGAGTATGTATGTACCCAACCATATCTTTGATTGTAGACATGCAGATGTGTATGGGTCAAAGGTCAAGAATAAGCATATTAGGGGAGGACCCAGAACAGGTAGAGTTGGAAGAGGTCTAGGGAGAAAAAACATAAGCATGATTTTTTTTTAAAGTAGTTTTTTTTCTGAGCTGTTTTCCTGTTTTTTTCTTTATTCTTTTTTATTTTATTAAGTCTTATTTACTTTTTAAGCCTTAGCTTAGAGTAAAAAGGGTTTTATAATTTTGTATACATTAGAATCTTTATGAGCATTGGTTTATTGTTTGGCTTGCTGTTAAGCTGTTGTTTTGTGAGTTTTTGTGCTGTGCTTAATTCTGGATAGCTATTTGCAAGACTGCTTATACTTTAATTGAATGGAAAGAATGTACAGTCTATAGACAATATTAAATTTCTAAGGAAAAGCTGTATTCTGCTAGTGAGTAAACATAAGCTAGTGTTTAATGGCTTTAATCCATTGAAGAAATCATACAATAAACATATTCAGGCTATCAAAAGGAAATATTATAGATATGACTACAGTCTCCCTCAGCACCATCAATCATGTTTGATTCCCCTTTAAGAAGTCGCAACTGCATTTAATTTTGATACTGAGAACTTTACACTTTATATGGTCACAGATTATCCACAACACTGCCTCTTTAATGTGTTTTCTCTGTGTTAAAAATGTAAATTTTATTTTAATGTGTGTTACTCTGCAGTTCCTATTTTGGTAATTTGCTGTTATATGTTGCGTGGGGAGACAATCCATATCATTTGCAAACAATGATGAACTTATCTCTTTTCCTGTCTTTACATTTCATTCTGTTTCTAGTGCTTAGGAGGCAATGAAAATGAATGAGCACTGGAGAGGAAATACCGTATCGAGTGGTTAACATCAATACAGCCGGTATTTCCAGAACGCTGTCTTTCCACACTCATGGCTTGTTCTCAGCTCTTCTTCATCTCAACTGGGGGAGAAGGTGGAAGTTGGGAATTCAGTTAGGAAAGAAACCACCCAGGAAATCGGGGGCCTTCTGGGGACTCTGTAACTGCAGCAAATTCAAAGTATAGCCCTGCATTTCTCTTTGCAGGGGACTGGAGAGTATATTTGTTATTTTTTTCTCATCGCTGTGACCAATCATCTGACCAAGTCATTTAAGAAAAGGCTTATTTTGGCTCACAGCTCTAGGGTACACTCTCTCGTGGTGCAGAAGGCATGTGTGAGAAATACAAGGCAGTCGGTCACATTGTACCTTCTGGTAGGAATCAGGAGAGAGATGAGTACGTTACTTAAGTTGCTTTTTCTTTTTATGTAGCTCATTGACTTATGCTGCCCTCAGTTAATAAGGGTCTTTCCATCTCTTTCAAACTGATCTAGATAACCCCTCCCAGGCACACCCTCAGGCTTGTCTCCTAGGGGGGGTTTAGATTCTGTCCAGTTGAAAGTCAATATTAACCACCACTGAGAGGTGCGTCCAATTCTGGAAATTGCATCACATTTCATATAAAAACTTTTAGAAAGATGATATTAAATCATAACCAGCAATTCACTCATTTAAACCTTGCTCTCTACCACTCGTGGACACAGCCTGTTGGCTTTTCAGACTGGTTCATGGCCTGCGTCTGGCCAATCAGAGCATGTGATTCTTACCAGATGCCTCTTCACCTGGCCAAGCTACTTTGATCCCTGTCAATGCCCACAGCACCCACTCAAAATGACTGCAAACATTAAGTATGCACTATGGGCTTCCACTTCTTAATTAAATATAGGGGCAGATAATGTGACTTAATTACATACGCTCTTTGCCAAAAGCATCTTGTTTTCCATGAAAGCTTTTGTCATGAAAGGTTCTCTGGTCATTAGATCTGGGCATCACTTGGAAGCACATTTGGGATGCAATGCAGCATAGTGTGTTGGAAACTCAGTAGCTGTGAGCTGGAGCTCTGTCTCTGTTACTCATGGGCTGTAAAGTGTGGGGCAAGTTCTCTAAGCCCTTTAAACTTGATTCTGCCTCTGTAAACTAGAGATAGTGATAGTATTTATCGCAGCGCTGTTTCTTAAAATAAACATTAAACATTATTTAAATCAATTAATAAAGTAGTTTATAGTGAGTCATCACCATATGTAATTGATAATAGAAACCAATAATAATAGTGAATATGAAAAATGGTATAGCAACATGAGTAATATTATAAAATATATGACTGGTGTTCAAATACCTAATTTAGTTACCATTGTAGACATTATAGTCCTTGATTCAGCAAGCTTTTGTATTTCTTCTTGTCTCTAACCTGAGGGTGATACTGTCTGCATCTAGGTAACCACAGGCAGTGCAGGTGTTCTGTGAGAAATAAATGAGCTGCTGGGAGTGGCTCAGTTTTACAACATGAGAAACTGTATTAAAGGGTCGAAGCAATAGGAAGAGTGAGAACCACTGGATTAAAGGATGCTTTTAGATTTGTTGCCAGGTCCCATGGATGCCAACTATTCTGCAATACTCAGGATTATGAAATCAAAAGGTCACATCTGGAATGGCACTAATATTTTCTCCTGCTTCTGAGTGGTCCATGCTTATGCTAATGTGATGTATTGAGGTTTCATTTGTTTGCTTCTAATAATGTAGGAAAATCTAATCTGCACATCCCAATTTTCTACTTGGATGTTCTGTTTGTAAATTTTAAGTAGCCCTTATAACAACAGATGAATCACTGTATTTCATACCACACAGGCAAATGTGGGAAGTCAGGTACATGCCTATAATCCCAATATTTGGAGTTAGAGGCTGGAGATAACAACTTTGAGGCCCGTTTGTCTTTCCTAACAATAATAACAACAGAAAGAAAAAAGGAGCCGGGCGGTGGTGGCACACGCCTTTAATCTCAGCACTCGAGAGTCAAGAGGCAGGTGGATCTCTGTGAGTTCGAGGCCAGCCTGGTCTACAGAGCGAGATCCAGGATAGGCTCCAAAGTTACACAAAGAAATCCTGTCTCGAAAAACCAAAAAAAAAAAAAAAAAAAAAAGAAAAGAAAAGAAAGAAAAAAAGGGGGAGAAGTAGTAGAAGAAGGAGGAGGAGGAAAAGAAGAAGAAGAAGAGGAGGAGGAGGAAGAAGAGGAAGAAGAGAGCTCCTCTTCCTCTGTAGAGCCGTGGTCTGTTTTCTAAATGGCTGACCAGAGTGAAAGCACCATGCCAGACCTCTTAATTACTCAAATTGTTAATTCTCATTTTCTAACTATTAGCCATTAGTAATTCCTATTTATTTTTCCTTGTGGGATTTGTATATGCATTGGGGACATTTCTCCATTTTTATTGTCCAAATGTATTTGTTCGTTTATTTATTTATAGATGACTCTCCTTATGTTTACAAGGCTGGTGGCTGGAAGCCCAGGCTAACCTCAAATTTCTATTCCTTTGTCGCTGAGGACTGAATGCTAGGATTATAGACCTGAGCCATCAAGTCTAGCCTACGGACAGTCTAGTCTAGTAATGGATGGGAAATTTTTAATGTTGGTACCAACAATTTTCAATCACTAACTGAAACACCACAAAGCCGTTTGAGAAAGAGTGACTCCCTGTGCACCCAAGCCTTTTCTCTCTCCCGCTCTGGTCCTGTGGTCCTGCAGCTACTTTTAAAATAATCACTCAGAGGCTTAATATTAATTACAGATTGTTTGGTCTATGGCTCAGGCTTATTGCCAGCTAGCTATTGCATCTTAAATTAACCCATTTCTATTCTATATTTTGCCATATGTCTTGTGGCTTTACCTGTGTTCAGTTACATCTTGCTCCCCCAACTGCCCCCCACCCTGGCTCCCAGCATCTCCTCTGACCTCGCCTTTCTTCTCCTTGTATCTTTGCTTGGATTTCCCACCTGGCTATAGCCTGTCTTGCCATAGGCCAAAGCAGCTTCTTTATTAAACAATGGTAATAAAACATATTCACAGCATACAGAAAGATACCCCACAGCAACACACTTTTTCCTGCTTTGTTTATGAGCCTTCAGTAAGATCCCCTCATAATTCAAAAGGCATAAAGAGGCTTTAATATAAGAATTAAACAGCCTTGATTATTATTCATCATTATCATGACTCCCCTTTGCACTTCTGGAGTTGTTCATTTTCTTACTATTATCATTGCCTTTACCTTGGAACTTAAGGTAGACTTGGGTATGGGTGAGATGGTTTGAGTCCTGTCTCTCTTACCTAGCCATTATTCTTCCTACTGTCTTAGTACTCTGTCTCATTTATTTCCTCTCTCCCTCCCTCTTTCCTTCCCTTCCTCTTTTCTCCCTTCCCTTCTTTCTTAAACGATTCTCTCAATTTAGCTCAGTTGGCCTAGAACTGAGTCTGCAGAGCAGGATGGCCAGCCTGTGCTTTGGAGTGCTGGCGAAGAAAGAATGTCACCTCTCGGCATTCTTATTCACTACTGTGGGCCCTTTCCACAAACAGTTTTTGTATTTTGTTGTCTTGTTCTGTTACAGATGATGTATTTTCTGATTCTGTTCTATTTGGTTCTTTTCTCCTTTTGGCAGTGGACAGAGTAAATATGATGGTGGAACACGTTCCCTTGTGCCAAGAGGCTTAATGCTGTCACCTAGTGAAACTTCACAACTTCCCAAAAAGAAAATAAGGTTATGGCATATGCTGACACACTGTGAATTATGCAATTTTGTTAAGAAGCAGAAGCCCGAACCAACCCCCCCCCAAAAAAAAACAGAACAAAATGCATACACTCAAATCCCAAATAAATAAGCACAATTATGTCTTTTTCAAACCTTTCAAAGAAATGGTGAAAAGGACAGAGACAGAAAAATACTGTAATCTATGAGGAAACAAAAATTTGTCTTTAACTTGAGAAGTGTTTGAAAGGTAGACAAGACTGATTTGGGGAGCCATTGCCTTGTGTTCTGATGGGATTAAGGATAGCTGTCAGAAAGGAGAGAGAGAATATTATGGCCACAAAATGGAGAAGTTGCTGGCAGATAGTTTCGTGACCCTTCAAGAAGACAATGAGAATTAATAAACGAATGAAAATTAATAGATAAATGATCATAACTGGCTTTTTAAGGCTGATGAACAAGTGACAGAAGAAATGAAAACAATTGTTCATCAGGCCAAGTGTGAAGCAGTGGTAATATGGAGTCTGATTTTAAATGATTTTTCTCTGGTCCTAAATTCTTCAAGCTATGCATGATAGAAAGAAAGGTTGCAGCATGATGATTTGGATATTGTATGGAAGCTCACTCTTGATTTATGATTTTATTCGATTAATTGAGTAATTTAGCTGTGTTGGGGGATCCAACCTAGAGCCTTATGCATGCTTGGAAATCGTTGTGGCATGGAGTTATAGTCACTACTTTAATGCGTGCACCTTTTATCTCTCCCGGTCACCGTTGTCACAGTTCAAGTCCCGAGGAGAAGGAGAATGGGTTCTGGTGAGGTTAGGAGAGAAGGAGTAAGGTCTTGAGTTCTGGTTTTCTGAGGCTTGGAGTAATGTGGCTGAATTTCTCAGACTCAGATATTTCGCCTGCAAAACTGAGGCAATGGTGCTACACAATTCTTAAAAATTCTAGATGCGGGCTGGAGAGATGGCTCAGAGGTTAAGAGCACTGACTGCTCTTCCAGAGGTCCTGAGTTCAATTCCCAGCAACCACATGGTGGCTCACAACCATCTGTAATGAGATCTGGTGCCCTCTTCTGGCCTGTAGTCATACATGCTGTATACATAATAAATAAGGAAATCTTAAAAAAAAAAAAAATTCTAGATGCTTCTAAAAATGTAGCTACCCCTCAAAGATCTGCAAAGCTGCTAACTGGAAGCTGTGTGACTCTGTTGATCAATGGTAATGTATCTTAGAAACATCAGAGGGAAGTTTATGGACTTAAAGGGGAAACCCTTTAAGATGGCTGCCACGTAGATGACATTACTTACCCACATTCTTGGGAGAACTGATTTCATAGTTGAAAGCCTTTTATTCGAAATCAATTCACAGTGCTTAAACACTTTCCTGTGTGTTTCAGCCCAAACATTGCAAAGTGATGGAGATTATTAGGTATAACTTTTGACAATAGAGGGAATTGAAAAGAGATTTTCTTATGAGTTTTACTTTGAGTTATTTCCTTAAGTTCCAAGGGTAAAATGTACACTTTACAATTTAAATGATAACATAAAAATGTAGCTACGAAACTCTGAAGATGGTGTCACTTTAAGCTTTCTTTAAAAAAAATGCTAAGAACCATTTTTATTGGGTTGTGCATTTTTGGTTTAGCTGGATTCATCTTGTAGTTGCCAAGGCAGATTGATTTGCTTATAAACTTGTTAAACCCAATCTGCACACAACCACATCACAGATAATACAGTGGGAAAAGACCGCTCAATTGCCAGTCTGCATCCATTCACCACCTCAGTCTTATTAATTAATGTCTGATTTAACCTCTTAGGCAATGCGCCCCACATTGCGCGTCTTACACATTGTATGTTTAAGGGACGTGCTGATGATCGTTAGCCATGTGTGCTGATGTGGTTGAAAAGACCTGATGTGAGACCAGAATTCCCATTTCAGTGACATACTAAGGCTGGGATGCTGTGAGTGAATCACTGTTGCTTCGTCAACATGGAGGCCCCCATGTGTGGGCAGCTCTGTTGGAGACAGCTTTCCAGGTGCCAAGCATCTTTCCTCCACATTGGTGCCAGTAGTTCAGGAAGAAGAGTGTGCCACTACCCGGTGACTAGCAGTTAAGAATGTTCCATGGATGCCTTCCACTTTATAAAAGCCTCTTAGTTTTAAAACGAATAAAACTTCATTTTGTTCCCCCTCATTTATCTAATGAGCTTGTTAGTGAGCACATGGAATTATGACATTCATTGGTGAGGCTGAAATTTCCTTTAGAGGGGGTACTTAGATTGCCTAGTAATGTTGGTGATGGTATTGCATGAAAATGTTATAGGTCTGTGATTGGGGGGGGGGGAGAGAGAGAGAGAGAGAGAGAGAGAGAGAGAGAGAGAGAGAGAGAGAGACAGAGAGACAGAGAGAGACAGAGATGACAGAGACAGAAAGAGACAGACTAAGAGAGACAGAGGAAGAGCAACAGAGGGAGACAAAGAGAGATAGAGAAAGAGAGATGCAGAGAAAGACACAGAAAAATAGACAGTGAGACAGAGACAGAGACAGAGGGAGACAGAGAGAGACAGACACACAGAGACACATAAAGAGAGACAGAGAGACAGAGAAACACACACACACACACACACACACACACACACAATGCTTACAAAACAGGAGAAATGCTTTCTCTTCCAACAGGTGACAGCATTGAAGCCTTTCATGTATTAGCTGCTAGAAGTTTATCCACCACAACGATTGCAGAAATACATTTTATAGAGTTGGTCTTGGTTTTACTTGAGATTTGCTCTGTCTCAATTTGACCCACTTCAGTTTTAGGCCAGTTGAAATATCTAGTGACTTCATCTCAAAGGTTGTCTGTCTTCTTTTGTGGTGTCTGACAGCAAGAGTGAATGAAGGTCATCTACAATTCTGGCTATCTTGCCCGGGCATGGCTCTGGTCTTGGCTGTCTTGCTCATTCCTGCTGGTCTTGGCCAAGTAGCATCTGGACTCTCTTGATCCTGTCCCGAGACTAACTTTCAAGTATGCTACTAATTTCTATAACTCTGCCTGGAGGAGACAATGTAATTTCTTCCAGTCCAGAGGCTTCCATTATCATACTGGATTAAGTGGCCATCACACTCCAGAATGATCTCATCTTAATTTACATTTTAATTACATCTGCAAAGACCCTATTTCACTATGAGGGCACATTCCCAGTCATCAAGGTTTAGGACTCCAACAGATCTTCTTGTGGGATGCAATTAACTCTGCAGAAGAGATTGCACATTGGGACGGAGGAGGATATTTGTGAATTACTTAAACCAATAGCAAGCTGGACTTCACTGATGTTGGAAAAACTTATTTTCTATACATTTGTTCTTCTTTCAATGGAGCTCCATTTTTGGAGCTTGTGGTGGTTGGTTTTAACTCTTATCTTGACGGGCTCTAGAATCCTCTGAGAAATGAACCTCTGGATAAGCTCATAGGAGGTTATTTTGATTACAATAACTGAGACATGAAGAGCCAGCCAGCTATAGTGGGTGGCATCAGGGAATGATGGGGACCTTGGACTGTGTGAAGTGGAGAAAGGGAATTGAGAAGCACCATGCTTTCATCCCAGTCAGTTTCCTCACTGGGGATGGAATGCACACTCCTATCCATATTCCTGATGTCTTGACCTCCCCACCATGATGGACTGTGCCTTGAACGGTGAGTTACAACAACCCCCTTCTCACTGGAGTGTTTTCGTTTTTGATCAGAGTGTTTTGTCACAGCAACAGTAAAAGAAACTAAGACAGAACTTATTCCCTGAAAAGGGCTCAATCTGTGCAATGAGTAAAAAAAGTGACTACATGGTAAATCCATTATTTTGGTTGCAAAAACATTTATTTGCTGTTTTGTAGTGAGCCTGAAAAAAATAAAGATGAGAATTGGTGACGACTGAGGAGATACTACTCTTGGGATTTATGTATAACTGTGCCTTTAGTCATGAATATTTCTCAAATACATACAAGTAGACATGTGTTTCCTGATGTTCGTCCACTAAGGTTAGGCTTCTTTCTCCCACCTCAGACATGTTTTAGGCTACACTTGCTGACATCTAATCAGGAAGCTGAGATCCCCCCTGTGACTTAGGTTTCTGGCTCCCTCTGGAAGAACTCCAGCTTTGCCCACTCCAAATACATTGTTCAGAACTCTGTGATGTAAGAAAAGGAGGTTTTGGATTTTTGTTTTTGTTTGGACCTGGGTCAGAGCCTCCTATTTATAGTGGAATGTGACCTGGATGGTTTTAGAAGACTGATATGGACCTTCTCAAAGGCTGCCATGGAGTAGACTCAGGATAGGAGGCCTAGGGGCAGGATATTACATATTAAGGAAGGTTTTTCTTTATAGTGAACATTGATGCCAGACAGTGAGGCCACAGTTCTTTTACACTGGAAACCTCAGCCCTCTCAGCTCCTCCAGAATCAGAATCAATGCTTGGGTGAGTTATGCTTTCTGGCTTCCTTCAGCATTTGACCCCGAGTCCAAAGGAATCTTGCAGAGGATTTCAAGCTAAAATCCAGCAGCCCAGCCCATTTATGAATGAGTAGCATGTCATTGGTGAAAGTAAGGAAAATGTTTCCAATAGATAGAGCTTCAGGAACAAATGCTAGCAGTGAGGGTGATTTCTTGTTAGCTGTTCCCTACTAATTACCCAGGGCATTATGTAGGAATTGTCATCTTCCACCTTCAGAGACTTCTCACAAATGTATGAATCACTCTTGCCTTTTTATGAATGAACATTACTTGTGATGGAGATTTCTGTCCCAGCTGTTACATCTGTTCCTTTACCTTTTGATCTCCTGAGTAAACTTTACAATTTGTTTTAAGAAAATTCAGGTTCTAAACACAGATTGCAAAAATCACAAAGGTCAACCAACCAACCAACCAACCAACCAACCAACCAAACCATTCATGGAGACTGCACTGACCAGTTGCATTTCTTGAATCACTGTAAGGTTGGTGCTAGTGATAACATCATGGGCGCATAGTGCATGGCTTAGTGCAGCTGAGAAAGTGAAGCCAGCTGTTAGTGGGACATGCATGGATAGTCTCATCACCACAAGCCAGCTTTACCTGTTTCCATGACCTGAGCTATCTTTCTAAGGGTTGGCATGGTCAGTGTCTGATCTATAGTAAAGAAAACTTTAAACTATATTCTTTCCGGCTTCCTTGAGATTATGCTTTGTCAAAGCAGAGAATGAGCCACAGCTAGGGAATGGCCGGAACTAGATCAGCAGCACACATTGAGTTTCCGTAGATTCATGTCAAGGGAAGATGCTTTCCCAGAAGGCCGTTCTTGTGGGCACTGTTGGCCTGGAACAGGTTCTTATGCTGAAACTCTGGCTTCAAAAGAACTTGCACTTCAGGCTGCAATGAAGCATGGCACCTGGCTGGGAGAGCGCTTCTGAGTCTCTTGATATTTTTGCACTGGACAAGAAAACTGGAAGACCTTTGTTCTCGGCTGGACCTTGTTCTCTTGTCTCACGGAGAGATGGTAGACTCGGGGGCTCTTGCTTCTCCTCCTGCTGACGATGCCAGCATTCCATGTTTGAGTGAGAAGGGAGGAATTAGACTTCTTAACCTAAGAGAATGAACGATGAAAACCCATGATAAATGAAGCACAGCCCCCCCCCCCCCTTTCTGGTGTTTACTACTAAATTAGACAGATAATTTTTACACCTACTCACATGTCTTCCCAGGCTTTCTGTTCTCTGGTGTATGGTCCTTTTCCAGGAATCCTTCCGTCCCGTTAGCTTTTCCTTCCATGCTACTGCATTTGCCTTTTATTTTAGAATCTGTGTTTAATTTTCCGGTTCTCTCCTTTTATTCTTATTTTCCTTTGGTCAGCCCGGGGTCTTTTCTTTTCTGTGTATTGTTATTTCATTTCTCTCTCGGTACCCCTTTCATGGGTTTTGTACAGTCGGCTTGTTTCTCTCTTCTTTTCAGTTTGTAAACCCTTTTACCATACATTCAGCATCACAACAACAACAACAAAAAACCCACAAAAGTGGATTCTTATAATAACTCTACACTGTAAATCAATTTTTAGACTCTATGCTGCCAAATCCCATTATAACTTAGTTTCTTTCAAAACTTTCTATGGAAAATTAGATTTATTTATACATATATATTTTTTCAGAACGAGAAATAGTCATTCTTTTCGCGTGGCAGTGGTTGTCTGGTGACCTTGAGGTGAGAGTTCTTGTGTGGGGTTCTGATCACATTATGTTCCTTTGTCCACTGTGTTCTCTTAAGGAAGTCATGCTATCTACTTAATTATTAGTGTCCTCATTCCTTAAAGTCAGGAGGGGACTTTCTTGCAAGTCAGAAGTGTGTCCTCAACTAGCCACAGAAGTCAGGACTCCCTTCTCCCAGAACTCCTCTGACGCAAAACTGGCTTTTTATTTAAGCAAGATTCTGAAGTGATTTGTGTGTTCAAGGAAGTTGATAAAGCACATATTAGATATTCTCCCCCAATTCTTCCAGTGCTGGTTTTGCTGATTAATGTAAACCTATCTTCCATAAGAGAAATGGATAAAATAATTTGAAAAATGAAAAAAAAAATGGTGAAAACAGCTTTGTATGAGTCACAGTCGAATCACATGGAAAGCTTTGACACAATGCCAATGCTTTGGGGTGTCCTCACAGCTCAGCTGACTCTTACCTCTGGGATGGTATTTTGATGCTGTAGGTGGTTTTCCAGAGCAGGCTGCCTCCCACTGCAGTAGCTGTTGGCACGTTTACCCACTTCTCAGCTATCAGTGCAGCTTGCTCAGGGTTGTAATTACTATGGGAAGAGGACTGCCAAGGTACTTAAAAACAACCTGCTGAAGTCCACTAGAGTTTATTCTGGGGAGACAAAGGAGATAATCACTGAAAACTGCTGTAGGTACTTTTAGGTAACCAGGAAGGAGCAAAAAGACATGTTTACAAATCTGTTTTTTTACGACTCACTCAGATATTTTCTAACCATGGGGGTGCTTGTACTAATAGAGGGATGCTGACCCAAGGTGAGTGAAGGGTGTGGCGTGGACTTCCCTCAGAACGGCAGGCTGGCGTGGATCTATTGGTGGAATGGTTTCATTTGATGATAACGTGTCGCTAATGTTGACGGGTTACTGAACAGGAAGGCGCCCTATTTTTGATTGTTTCATATTGTTGAATTGCAGTTGATTTAAGAAAAATTGAAACCAACAGATTTCTTTTTCTTTTAGCTCGCCATTATAGTCTTTAATGTGAGAACTGGGGAAGGAATAGTCATCAAATAGTTTGTCACAAGAGTCGGGGAGTGACAGTACTAAAGTGGAGACTGTTTTATGTTATAGTCTCTCAAATCAGGCCTTGAGAAGCCCTGTCATCTGTTTATTGTTTTGAAAGTTCAAATGTCTTCCACTAGTACTCAGTGAGACCCTAAAGTAGATGATGGCATTCCTGGAGTGAGTGAATTGCTTGATCAAAATTCAGGAAAAAATATGGGTAAGTGGTTTTTGTTTAGTTAGCACCTTCTTTTCTCAGTTTTCAGGCTCCTAATTACTTCTCCTTCATTAAGTTTAGCTGAGGACCCAAACCTCTGTCATTGTCTTGGGGGCAGGGGTGTTCCTAAGGTGTCACGTTGGCAAAAAGAGATAGCCAGAGTGATGGCTTGCTGGTCTGTTCCTGAGTGTTACTCCGGGAGTTATGTGACAGAGCAACACTCATTTCGTAGGCCATCTGTCTTTCTCGTCACTGGCAGAACCCCCAAGCAGAATCTTTTGTCAAAATCTGAAGAGAGTCTCTGGTAGTTCTATGATTCTTCCCTCGCAGACTGCTGGGCACCACAGAAAACCTGACCACGCATGTCTTCTTCAATGGAATCTAGCTCTAGTCAAAAAGTGGGAACTCTTTGACTACATTTCCTGCTTTCATCGTGGCTACCACCGTGGGACCCGTTTATGAACAGAACCCACAGTTCCTCCAGATACTAACTAGGCTATCACTCCCCATTTATTTGGGCAAAGAAATGACTAAGTTGATATCTTTTTGTCATTAACACACCGTAGTTTTATATTCCGTGATAGATTTCCTCCTCCTGAGTTTTCTTCATCTCTTTTTAAGGAAGAAGAAGTTAAAATTCAAATCAAAACTTGAATTGGAGTATAGCAGCTTGGCTCGTTTGCTTTGTTTTGGCGCGGGGGCATTCAGAATATTTCTTGACTCATCTCTCATTTTGGAAGAAATGAACTTAAAACGAATTTTTTTTTTATTAACGTTCTTATTTATTTTGTGTATTTTTGTTTGTGCGTGAGTACCCATGCACTATGTAGAGGTCAGAGAATAAGCTGTGGGAATTCATTCTTTACTTCTACTATGTGGGCCCTGGAGTTAAACTCTGATTGTCCGACCTGGTGGCAAGTGGCTGTACCCGTTGAGCTATCTTTTTTTTTTTTTTTTTTTGGTTTTTTGAGACAGGGTTTCTCTGTGTAGCTTTGCGCCTTTCCTGGAACTCGCTTGGTAGTCCAGGCTGGCCTCGAACTCACAGAGATCCGCCTGGCTCTGCCTCCCGAGTGCTGGGATTAAAGGCGTGCGCCACCACCGCCCGGCTATCGTTGAGCTATCTTAATAGTCCTGAGATAAAATAATCCTATAAACAGGATGGATCCAGTTTTTAGGACTTTCTGAATAGAAAGCGTGTTTCCCAGGGTTCTGTTTTGATAGAGGCAGGGATCCTGCTGACCGCCATGCTGCCGTGTTCTAGAAACAGGGCTTAAGTGTGCAAAGCAAGCAGAGCCCATCATTGCTTCCCACTCTTGTGATCTTTAAGGTCTTTCACATGTTTCTAAATCTTTGAAACCAAAGCATGTTTTGTGATGTTACAATTTGGCTGTTTTTTTTTTTTTTAAAGCAAATAACTTCATTTTTCTTTGACTCAATCTTTAGTTACAAAAATAAGATTGATTTTATAAATGCTATTTTTATGGGTCTGGAATCTTTTAGATTCTAAATTGGTAACACATACACACACACACACTATATATATATATATATATATATATATATATATATATATATATATATATATATACACATACCTGGTGTTTGAGTGAGTCTGTTTTTTTCTGGGATACCAATAATGAGCTTGAACTAGTGAGCCAGTTCTCCAATCCAGAGGGACACTGGACACAAGTGACTTCCAGGGTTTCATTTTTTCCCAAGAGTGCTGCTAGGTTGTGGCATAAGTACTTTACATAGAACGTGCTCTAGCCTTCTGGAGGTCCCTGTACTCTGTAACACTGGAAAATTTAGAGAACAACAACAAGCTTGGTATTCGTTCAACGGCAATTTCTCCTGAGATCATTTGGAGTTTGCAATGGCTTAATGAAAGCTTCAGTCACTATTCTGGTCACAAGGCTTCCCCCTGGCTAATGGAACTTTTCCACTACTCCCAGGCTTAAGAGGGAAAGAGGTAAGAATGGGCCCATTTGAGATGGGTGGCTTATTTTTTTTTCCCCTGCCTCTCAAATATTTGTCTTTTTCTGTACCTCTGGCATGAGAGTGGTTGAGGCAATGATCAGGTCTCTGAGCCACACCATCAACGGACTAGAGACTGCTCAAATCAGAATCTTAACATGTGTGTTAACATGTGTTAGAAGGGGCCAAGTTCCGGAGTCTGTCATATGGGGAAAAAAACTAACCCACACTGCACCCCCTAATACTCCCTGATGTCAGCAAGGGCAGCAATAGGAAGTTTCTTCTCTTCCATGAGGCCCAAATGTCCCATCTTTATTACTCTTTCTGCTACAATCATTTGTAATGTGCAACAGGCACCTGAGAAGCCCAAGAATTTTGTTGCTGCTGTTACTAATCTACGATTTTTATTGTTATCATTTCCCAATGATTTTGCTTTCACAGAGAGCCCTGTAGTAGGGGGAGGCAGAAGTCTGTTTTGCTTCTGGAGAGGGGAGGAGGGTCCAAGAACATGGCCAACCCCAAAGATGTCAGACCTCAGTAGATGAGAACTGAGATGCCCAGGCATACCCTCAAAGAATAATTTTTAGGAGGGGTGATTCTTAATCATTTTATGTGCGAACGCATCACAGGACCATCACATTCCATTACCTCTCACAGGGGCTTCTTATACCACCTTTTCTGGAAGTGGCTCTGAGTGTGGAGATGGGGAAACTTGGAATGAATGAAAGTCATTCCCAGCCCTCAAAAAGTTTGCTCACTGAATGTGAATGAGTCCCCCCCTGGGGCTATGGTTAGTACTCTTAGAACAGTGTCATGACTTGTGTACTTCCTATGCTTGTGCTGAAAATTGGTCTGTGACAGGTGCAAGTCAGGGAGAATGCAGAAGAAAGGCATAAGGGAGAGATGTTGGGGTGTCGGGGAGAGAGGAAATCAGTGTAGAAAAAGACTATCAAAACACGAACACGCCTGGAAAGGGTGGCTGTATCAGAAGCAAATATGGAGGATGGGGGTGCATCAGAGTGCCATGAAGACTCACTGTGCCTTCATGAACACTATGGGATAGCAAGCTACCTACAGGCATTTACTGAGCCTGATGACAGCTTTGAGAAGCTAGTACTGCTCTTAGTAGGGGTTCTCCTGCCCTTGTTAGGTTTAAGGAGTCTGTTCATAGCAAAAAGTACAAATGAGAGAAATTCATGTGAAAAATAGATGGTTTGTCTTGGCAAATCTTCTTGAGGAGAAGAGTAAGCATGCTGAAAAAAGAAATACCGAATAACATGGAACATTCTCTCCATTTCCACCTTTCCTTCAGATAGCAGGCATAAATTAAGATTCTGGCTGCTGTTCAGCCTCACATCGCTGCTGTCTGGCCTCCTTTCCCATTCTCTGAACATGAAAGGAACGAGGAGGTTATTGGGAGGTAGGAGGAGTTCTCCTGCTTTGGTTACCAAGGATTCTGGAATGTCATCCATCCTGCAAAGCAGCAGGCAGACCTACTATAAGGAGTCAATTGGCAAGTAGACCCAGAGGTGAGGAACATATGGAAAATCAGCTCCGTGACCTGCTACTCTAAAGCAATTGGGCTATGAGAGGATTTTAAATTCTACTCTAAATACGCAGCTACTGTTGGTAGCTATTTTCATGTAGACCAAAGTAACTTGGCAGTTCCCAGTATGTTAGGGCAACTATGGCCTCACACAGTGAACTGAAGAATGCTGCTGTCTGTCCTTTGTCTTCAGACAAATTTGTCTGTTTTGGAACCTGGCAGAATTTCTAGTGGTGTATCTTGTCATCACTGTGTTACATCAGCAGAATATGTGGAAAAATAGGAGTACAGATGTTGAAGGAACTAGGTGGGAGCTGTTATTTCTCTATAAAAAGAATAAGAAGACCTAGTCTGGGCTCCTTGCTACTGGGAACTGGCTAGATTTGCAGCTTCCAGGGTCTCAAAGACTGGCCTCCATAATTTGGAGCACTGATCTGGGAGACGTATTTTCCTCCCATGTGGTTTCGCTATCACTTCCTCCAGTCACCTGTGTCTGAGAGGTGACCCTAAGAACAACTTTGAAGGAGGGCTGGGAGAGGAGATAGGGTGCAACATCTTGTTATCCCAATCTAAATGAGGATTTCAAATTCGAAGAGTCGTAGTCATTGAAAACAAAAGAACAGTGTCATCTTAGGCACATCTACACTCTCTGCTGACTACATACGACAAATCTCACAAGAGGCACCAGACGTTTTGGGGTGTGAAGTTTGAGTCTGTGCCGTTTGACATCTGTTTGGCTGCTGTGACCTTCAATTTAGCAAAATGTGGAAATTTCATTACGGCGTTCAACCCATATAATGAGGAAAACTACGTCTGTCTCAGTCCCAGATCCCCAAAGCAATGCACTTCTTAACCACACTTTCCTATATAGCATGTTACACATAGAAACTAAACCAAGATATTGATTCCCCAAATGCTAATGTAAATTAAGTTTCCCATCTTGTAAAATGGAAACAATATTAAGACCCATTGGGTATCATAGATCTCCTGAGCAGAATAAAAAGATGTCATTAAAGTCTGATGTAGCTAAAAGGACTTCATCCTCACCATATATCCAAGCTTGAATGGTCCTGCCCTTCAGGCCCAACCACCTTTACTTGTGGTGATAGTAACTACTACACAGATCAGTGGTCTTTTACATGATGTGGCATCAAAGGGATTCTTTTGCAGGTGTGACGTTGAGGTGGCTATCCCACATCACTTCAAATAACCCGCTTGTAATATTAACATATTGTCTTCAGCCAATAGAACACAAGTATCCAAAATTGTTTTACGTTGTCTACAATCCTACCGTTTCCAAACTTCAGCTCTGAGCCCTAATTGAACCCAAGCAACCCTGTCAAGAGAGACTGGTAAGATTCAGAAGTAGACCTGGGTGCCAAAAAATGAGGTTCTGCTGTCATTTCATCTGTTTGGGGATGAGAGTATCCAGCAGCCTCTATATCTCTACACACTTGCCCCTTTGTTGCACAGAGGTTTACAAAGATTTGTGTGCATGTGAGGACTTTTTTTTTCTTTCATTCCCAGGGATTTGGCTTCATTGAGAAGTCAGTTGTGGAGCCAAAATACCAGAGAGGCTATTTTTGTATAAGAATTAGTTTATCTTGGGATAGGGACTGTGCACGCGTGGTGGTGGTGGGGGAGCTAAAAAATATTCTCCGGATACCTGATTTAGCTGATTATTTAAATCAGCCCAAGAACTTGAGATATTCACTATTTAGACAATTAAAAGCAATAAAGCCCTATTAGATTGTGTTTTGCTCTGATGCTGGCCGGGAGGCTCAGTTCTCTGAATCTTTCCATAACCTGAAGAGTGAACAGGACACAGCAGGGATGCTATGTCACCGAGCAGATGGTCCCGTGGCTAAAGTACTTGCCGTGTAAACATGGGGACCTGAGTTCAAATCCCGAGCACTTGTGTACAAAAGCTGTGTGCGGTGCTCAGATGTAATCCCAATACTGGGAGGCGGAGACAAGAGAACCTCAGGGTCTGGGTGCTCAGACAGTCCAGCTCATTCGGTAAGTCCCAGGTTCAGCGAGGGACGCAGTTTCAGGAAATAGGGTAGAAAGAGACAAAAGACACCTGACATCATGCCCCGCACTCCACGTGGATGTGCTCACCCCTACCTCACCACATGTGCATACAACACACACCACACACGAGTGGAAGACATTACCATTAAAAATAGGAACATCAATGGGTATGCTTCTATTTGAGTTAATACTCTGCAAATAATGAGAACTAAAGTTCACCTTGGCGACTTAAAACTGACGTTTCCAAGTGTCTATTGAAATGAAGTTTTGGAATGGGTAGAATGCTCTCAAGATAGTCTAACGACATGTAACTCTGACAATGCTCACTGTTCATCAGAAAAGCAGGCTCTGGGAGGCTGGAGAGATGGCTCAGAGGTTAAGAGCACACATTATCTTGCAGAAGATCTGGCATCAGCACCTTGGTAGCTGCTTTAGGCAGCTCACAACCACCTGCACGGTAACTCCAGCTCCATGGGGCTGTGACACCTCTGGCCTCATTGGACTCCGGCACTCATCTACAATGCCCCAACAACATGCACATAACTGAAGGTAATAAAAATAAATATTTATAAAAGAAAAGTCGCCTCCAGAACTGGGGCTGTAGTTCAGCAGCAGAGTGCTTGCTTCACACATGCCAGGTCCTGGGTGCCACCCCTAGCATTGAACAAATAAAGTCTCTGTTACCTTTGTCCCTCCTCACAGTTGAACTGAGGAAACCCAAGTGCCCAGTTTTGCTTAGGAAATGACATTATGAAGCAGTTTGGGGCCCATGATATGTAATCACCAAAAAGCCAGCTTCTTCAGGAAGCAGGAATGAACAACTCTGTCCCCGTGAAAATAAAAACAACTGCTACAAGATTTGATATAAGTAGACACTATGGCGTGGGGAAGAAGTCTTATAAAGAATTCTGAGGTGGCCAGCACTGTGAAATACCAGGAGCCTCTGGTTAACTACAGGAGCCAAAATACAGCGCCACTCACTGTAATCAGCCTCGTCACCGCTAAGGCTGATACATTTGCTAATGAAAACAGAATCCAATGCAACAGACATTAAACACGACTGTACAGTTCTTAGAAATAAACTACAACTCAGCTCTGGAAATAAGAAATTCATCCAATTGGCCACTTAAGGGCGGTGGTGGGTTATCTTAAAAAAAAAAAAAAAAAGGAACCCTATACTTTCATAACAATGTACAAGTTAAAGAACTTTGAAAATCTCCTGTGACCTGTGGGTGAAAAGACATCTCAAAAATGCAGACAAGAACTTTTCTTCACGTGGGTCTCTCTTGTTTCCCCGTTAAAGTAAAAGGAATCAGAGGTTCATGGAACTCTTGCGATGGTTTCCTTGATGGATCACTTTAAGAAGAGTGTGGATGGTTTATTTTTACAAATCAGCTTTAGTTTCTTTCTATGAAATGAATGAACAAGAAGCCTGTTAAAGGGCTTGTAAAAATCCTTCTTTTTAATTGTTTACTCTCTGAGGGTGACAGTACCTGACAGCCTGATGTATGAGGAGCACACACTTACTGCAATCAACATCAATTATAGTGGGGGGTACATGGCCATCTTTCAACCCTTAACCCATACATCCAGGTTAAATGTAGAACAACCCACAAGGAAATAAAAATTAAAGTGACTTTTTATCTGAATGCTAGGGGTTCCGGCTCCCTGCTTTAATGATGGCTGAAGAAATGTGAGCTGAGATAAAAGGTAGAATGAATTAAAGTTATTGTATTTTATTGGAGACCAGAAAATCAGTAACCATGAAAAATGGAATTAAATCATTAAAGGAGACCCTAGCGTAAACACCATTGACTTATTATATCTTTCTATTTCCCAGGTATTATAAAACAGACTTGAACAAGAGGATTAAATTATAGCATTGTGAAAGCAAATGCTTCAAAGAGACTGGATGCAATCATCGTTATGAAACATTAATGCATTATTTTTATTAACTCAATGTAGATATATATTAGAGGGAAATAGAACTGTAATACTCTTTTAAGAGACAGAAGCACATTTTTAGCCTCGTCCAACCCTTGTTGTGAACTTCATAACTTTTTGCTTAGTTATTTCTTTTGTCATGATAAAACCTCTAAATAGATGTCCAAAAAGCATGTCCACACTTTCTTTCTCTCTTCCTTCCTTTCTTTTTTTCTTTCTTTCTTCTTTCCTTCCTTGCTTGCTTGTGTCTGCCTGCATCAGGAGACAGTGCCAGATCTCATTTCAGGTGGTTGTGAGCCACTGTGTGGTTGTTGGGAATTGAACTCAGGACCTCTGGAAGAGCAGCCAGTGCTCTTAGCCCTCTGGGCCATCTCTCCAGCCCACACTGCTCTTTCTTACATATGTGTGATTAAGCTTTAGACATATTCTGTCATTTCATCTTTCAAAGAAAAGACCCCAGGTTCAGTGACTCTTTTCATACCACTGACATACACTTTGCATTTCCTCAACTTTTAGACATTCTTGCCATTGTTAGCTTGCCTCATGCTAAGCAGGTCACTCTGGACACCCATTGCTAATCTTGTAGTTTGAGTCTTCTCTCCAATGGGAAAAGTAGGATTTTCTTCATCTCTGGCTGTTTTGCTTTTGTTTTTGAACTTATTTTTCTGGTGTCCTCATCCCCTTCCTTGTCTTCCTCCTCCTCTTCTTTTCTCTGTGATTTATCCTTTCGTCACCTTTTAAGAAAGCTAAGTAGGAGAAAACATCTTTTTCCACCTTCGCTATGTATGCAAGCTTTCCTAGGTATGGCACTTTCGATGGAAATCATTTTCTCTCAGAATTTTAAAGATGTCACCTCCCTCTCATTTTTGCTCTTTGGAAGTCCAAGGCTATTTTCAGTGCTAACCCCACTTGTGCGATTTCCTCCTTTCTCTTTGGAAGCTTTTAGGACCTCTTTATTTCTAGAGTTATGAAATTCATTCCCAATATGTTCTTTACTCCATTATTTACTATACTTGAGATCTTATGGAACTTTTCAGCCCAGAACACAATGTTCTCTGTGATTATTTTATGTGTTATTTTCTTATGTTAGTCACATGATTCTTTATTACCTTCATTTTAACTGCCTTTCTTTCTAGAAGCTCCCACTAGTTAGATACCTTCCTCAATTAGAATTGTTTAAACTGTTCCCTAAATCTCTCATTTAACTGTATGGTTTTCTGGTGTGTCTTCTGCCTCATATGTGAAATTTAAAAATTCAAATATCCTTTCATATTTCAAGAGCCCTGTTCCATTCTTAGAATTCTCCACATTGAAACACTAACATTATTTCTTGCCTTGTTTCACTGGATGCAGTAACACCTTTGGTCCTCTGGATGTATTTATTAGTTTCTATAAAGGGTTTATGACAGAGAAGCTTATCCTTTAGAGAAGAACTTATTTCTCATGGCCACCTTTCTTTTGGTGATACCCATAGGGCCATGATTCCTCAGCTATCTTGAGCCAACTTGGTCTGATTCTGAAGGGCTGTTCCGGAGACAGAGAAGGAAGCAGAATCTGTGATGAAGTTAGATTGGTATTTGGCTTCTTTCTTGACTTGTTTATTCTTGCTTTTGTCTCCTCTACAGACCAGCCCTAGCAAACACTTTGTATGCTCAAGTCAATTTCAGGGTCTGTATCTTAGGGAATCAAAGACTTTTTTCTCCATATAGTATATGTGCTTCTTCTAAATTATACTTATTTTGTTTGCTTATTTTAGAATCTAACTTCTGTTCAAGGCTTTCTAACTGACCTTACTTGAAAATGGAGTTTACTGGGAGACGGAGAATGCGTTTTGTCGATGTCCTGTTTGGTTTTTAATCACAAGGTAGAAAAACAGAGGAAACCAGTTGTTTCTTTGGCAGATCTTCTCCTGCGGCTCAGCCCATTTCGCCCTGGGTGGTGAGAGTAAGCCTCATTAGCAGCTTTCTGTAATGTCACTGGAGGAAAGGGCTAAGCATTCTTCTGGCACTGTAAACATTTTAGTGTAATAGTCTGTGCTTTTAGTGTGGAACCTCACCCTCGGTTTCACTTCCACTGGAAACTCTATTGAGCTCTGTTTCAAATAATCTCAGAAATTCTCTTCACTGTTATTTTCAGTAGGCCAAGGCTTCAGAAATTGTGTGTTACGACCCTATTTAGGGTCCTGTGACTAAATATGAGGATCATAGAAATTTTGGTAACATTAAAAGATTTCCTAACAGACAACAACCAAAACTTAATAATAATAATAAAAAAAAATCAAGCACATAATGACTCTGAGGTGTTTCTGACAGTACTTGCCTGTATTGCATCACGTGACTTCACTATAGTGATACGTTTTTTTGCATCCCCATAAGCTTCTCCACCCACACAGCAATCCAAATCAGACCAAACCAGACTAAATTAGGAAAAGCTCCAGTTGAATGGGTAAAGCATTCCCGGGTGATTCTCCAGCCTCTCAGAGAGGAGACCGGGACGAGAGACCCAAAAACCATGTGTCTGTTTTCTGGGATGCAGCTTAAATACCCTGTGGGAGTGGTCTTGAGCCTCTCTGGGGGAGGAGCTGTGTTTGACAGGCTTTGAAGGGGTGGGTTTGGGGAAAAAGATGGGGGAGGGGAGTTGAGGTGGATCTTCCACCAGAACATATAGCCTGGGTTCTGAACACAACCCAGCACTTTGTACTGCACACACTACCACACCAACACATGCGTTCTTAAGCAATTTTGCTCGAGTTAAAGGCATTATATGTTTTGAATCACAGTATTTTTACTGTACCAGCTTTTCTGCTCTTATGGAAACCTAGTGGTTTAATTATGGAAAATAGTAATGTAATGTTTTTCTACTATCATCTCTCAGCATGTCTATCAGATACACTTATTTGATCTTTGCATTATAGTGTGTTAGATTGCTGGATTTAAAAACTGTTTATTAGCCGGGCGGTGGTGGCACACGCCTTTAATCCCAGCACTTGGGAGGCAGAGCCAGGCGGATCTCTGTGAGTTCGAGGCCAGCCTGGGCTACCAAGTGAGCTCCAGGAAAGGCGCAAAGCTACGCAGAGAAACCCTGTCTTGAAAAACCAAAAAAAAAAAAAAAAAAAAACAAAAACCAAAAAAAAAACAAAAACAAAATAAAAACTGTTTAAGTTGTTGACTTGAATTTAAAAAATCAATTACATAGATTTTGGCATAACATTGGGACAGAATTTCCAACAATGGTCCTTGTAAGCATACCTCTGCCATTTGTACTATGTATTTACTCTAAGATGTTTTCTTAACATTGATGATCATAAAATTAAAATATTGAAAAACTCTGGAAAACATGCCCCATGGTATCAAATATTCAGCCTAGATTTACTTCTTTATATAAAAATAATCAGCACACAGATTCACAAATTTTCTTTAATCTTTTGTAAATGGTAAAATTGTATGTATTCCAAATAATTGTTTTAAAATAAAATTATGATTTGTCATCATTAAATGTCTGATTTGCATACCTATTTTATATGTCTCTATATGTTGGTTCTTGTGTATTTTATATATCATACATGTGGGTAAAAGTCAACCAGGTGAAAATGATTGTGAATAGGAATAATTTTTAAAAGCCCTATATTAGGGTAAAGGTGGGGGCCATGTAGGGTATGTGGTACTGTGAAGCAACCAGGAACAACTTATTTGTCCTCATACACATGTTCAATAAGCTCTTTCTTTATCAGCTTCCTTGTCCTTTGAGTTGTCCTTGAAATATTGATTCCTTTTAGGGCTCCACAGTAAAAAATTGTTGTCTCTTGTATCCATCCACCATCCTGCTGTGAGCTGCTGGAGCTGTCCTTTCTCAGCTAAGTGAGATGTACAATATTTTAATTTTCATAATTTTATTATGAAGGGTAAGTGTAAGCTTACCTACACTTGTTCCCAGACTCTGTTCTCTTTGACTCTGTATATTCGTGTGTTTTCAAATTTTATTACTGTTGTTTAAATGGAATTTGAAAGAGAAACCCACACCCCTGCTTTGTTAGCACATAAGCCGCCAGCACCATGTCAGCAGCAGGTGACAATGTGTCTGAGTCTCCTTCTAGAACCACCTTTCACTGCCTCCTAACACCTTATATTTGCCTGGCCTCTTTCCCTTTGCCTGGCTTTTCATTTCACAGTGTGATTTTTTTTTAATCTTTCATTTCTTCCCAAACGATTTGTAATAAAAGACCAAATATGCCCACACTGGTTAGTAAGTTAACCCAAGCCCCGGAGTAGATGTCTTTAGATGGAAAATTGGAAGACTGAATGCAGATTTTATCCATTGCAAAGGGTAATGAATTATAAGACAGTTCATGGAAAACAAGCCTCTCAAAGCCACTCAAAACTCAAGCAATTAACAACTGAACAGTTTGTCTTTCATGAAGTATGGAATACAAACACTGTCAAATTTAAGTATAATTTTTCTTAATAATTAAGGGAGAAAACTGTATTAAAAGACAGATAATGAAATTACTATTTTATTGATTACTGATCTATGAAGTTATATTTTAAAAATATTTTGTTTGATCCTCTTGGGTGATCTGCCCAGACTACCTACTTTGAATACTCATTAAAATAAGAAAATACATGTGCCCGGAAAATGTGAGGACCTGAGTTTAATCCCAAGATCCACATTTGGGAAAAGGCTGGACACAGGGACATTTGTTTACAATCTGCCTGCCGGGGAGATAAAGACAGATGGATACGTGTTGCTCCTCGACCAGCCAGATTCCCTTATCAGTGAGCTCCAGGACAGTTTTGGAGACCCTATGTCAAAAGAAAAAAGGTGGACAGCTCCTAAGAAATGACATCAGAGCTTGATCTCTGGCCTCTGCCTTCAAGCACATGAATACCCTCCCATAAACACCCCCCCTCCCCACACAGACACACGTATATCTTACAGCACTCAAACCAGAATTTATTCCATATGGGTAACTATTACGTACAATGAACGAATAACTTTTTCTTAAAGTCTAAGCCATACAGTATGTATGTCTTAAATTGGTTAGTATAGAAATCCCACTAAGTCTGGGTCAGGGCTGTAGCTTATGGAAAGTGAGGCTGATACATATGCTTTCAACACAATTGCAAAATTGCCAAGTGCCTGTCTTATTTTTATTCAACATTCACATACTCATGTAGCAAGAGGAGCCTGAGATGGATCTGATGCTCCAGCCATTGGCCACACTGTTCCAGATTTTAGGAGTCCTGGGACTTGCTTGTCTTAATCTGACTGTTAAAGTTCTGTCCCATTGTCTTTTCATGTAATAGGAACATGGCTTGCATGACAAAGCCCAACTAATTACAGAACTTAATTTAATAGTGGAAAGCGCAAAGGGTATTCCCTGAACAGTAAAATCTTTTGTTTAGAAATTTTCAAACAAATTATATTTTACTTTATGTTTTATTATTTACGTAATAAGTATTTACAAGAATACAATTTTTTTTAAACATTTGAGCTCCTTATTGTTCCATAAATAGGACACACATTTGGAAGGACAAGGTTTTCTTTCTCCTTTAAGGAATATTTTAATGATTACCTCGGCTGCGAACACATAACGCATTTACTGCTTGGTGTTGTTGGAATCTTGTTCTGGGTTATTTGTCCAGTTCTTTCTGTAAGGTTAATAACAGAAATGACATTAATGAAAATAGGAGGGAAAGACTGGCTAGGCAGTTTAAGGTAAAAAGACCCCAAAGAAGAGTGACTGCTTTTTTTTTTTTTTTTTTGACTTAACACCAGAAATGTCCAATGGGCCTGTAGTCAGCCTCATCTTTGCGCAAGGCCAGAGATGCCAGAAGTGTTTGAGATGAAAACGTCTCTGGTTCCGTCATGGCTAGAGGATGGAGATGCCAGAGGGAGTCTGGTTTTTCCTTATCTCAATTCCCCTCAAGTAGTAAAGTACCCTTTTCCAGGAAATCATCCTAAAGACAGGACTGAAATTGCAATGCACCGTCAGACCTGTGATGGGAACTGGACTGGCGAGATCATCTCCCCCTTCTTTTCTTTAGTTTGAAAAGCCTTAGTAACTCCAAAGTTGTGATGCTCAATGGTGCTCAACTTCCAGGGACCTCTCCCACTGCATAGGCACTCTGTCTTCTCTATTTCTCTTGAGCTCCCTATAACAACGTATTTCTTTTAAAAACCCACCTTGAACTCTCAAGACAAGAGCCAGAAAGCCACTAGCTTGGATGGCTTTGGTGATCACGGAGTTTCTGGGAATCTATCCTCTGAAGATAAACATGAGAGCTGAGAAAGTATTTACTGTTTTCAAAAATACCCCAAGGCTCCTGTATAAATCTCGCTTGAAACGACTGCTTTTAATTAAGATTCAGTGTCTGGGTGAACTGTCCCTATTACTTAGTAATAGAGCTGGTAGAAATGTCTGCCTGAAATTTCTATCTTCCCTCTACTAATCGTGAACAATAATATTTGGAAGGACACACGATAACGATTAGCCCTATTCCTGCCTCAATTTGTAACGCCCTTAAATATACCGAAATTAATATTGTCCACCCAGCCTCCATTAGGCTCCTTCCAGTAATGAAGACATGTCCATTTTAGGCATCTTAGGTCCCTTTAAGCTGTTGTTTTCACCTAAATGTAAATTCCTACTTATCAAGGAGTTTAATGGGTTGGATCAGGAGTAAGAAGAATTTGCTTGCAAAGGTCAGGAATGTAAATTGCCCCAGTGAACTCTGACCTACTAGAGAAGAGTACTATTGTTCAGATGAGGCTGTGATTGTGGCCATTAATGGGCGAGAGTGTCAGCCATGCTGGCTCTGGGGTGGCACGCAGGTGTTTCCCAAGGCTGGGGAGGACGTCAGCTTTCTGCCAGGTTGATGTGTTCTTAGACCTGACCTGTGTTCAGAACTGAGACCCTTGGAACAGCTTCCTGAGCCAGACTTCACACTACCCTTCCTTTATTTCTTTTATGGATCCCTTTATTGTAATAACTTTTTGTCAACACTCAGGGATAAAGAATACGATCTGCTAAAAACATAGCAAGTCACGTCTTTGGACAGCCGTCCTTTGGCAGAGGTCTTGGGGTAAGAAAACAAGTTGAAAAGCAAGCAGATGTAGACAGTTTTCCCTATCAGTGAGCTTCCCGGTCGCCTTTTCTGCTGGAATTTGGACTCTCCCTACCTCTCAGAGTCCAGCACAGGATTGCTGGGCTTTGTGTCATGGGGTTTCATCGGTGAAGACTCCAACATTTCGTTTTGAGCATTTCCTTTTTTATCATCTTTGTTTGTGGGGTCTGTGGCTGCCTAAGCCTGCTCCACGTGTTCCACGGTGTTAAGTTCTTTGACCAGCGTGGGTGACAAAAAGAGAATGCCTTCCCTTGGATGCAGAATCGTGGCCTTCATCCTTGGTGAAGGCAGGAAGATGGCTTTGAAGATTCCCTCTTCGTGGGATCAGGCTTTGGACTCGGTGTTGAGGTGTTCTGAGCTGAAGAGAGCTTTGGCAAGGGAAAGAATAGAAACTCCGTCTTCAGGCCTCCTATCACCTTAGCCATTTTTCTCTTCCCATCTCATGGCTGCATATCTTGTTGGCTGTGCCTTTGAGATTGCATTTCCATGTTCTACCGTTAAAAAGCCAGTCTTAGCTTAATGGGAGAGTGCTGCTTAGCCTGTTTCAGGTCCTGGGTTTGACCCTCATCAAGGAAAATAATAATTACAACAACAATGGAAACAGAACCGTTTCACCTGAGACTGTTGTACCCCACATATAAAGAGTTTCACCTGCCCCCTCCAGAGCAGTGATACTTGTGACTCCAAGAAGCTGCAATAGCAAGAGACTTCACACACAACCTTCCCCCTGGCTTCTAGACTCTCACACCCACGTAGTGCAGGCGTCTTTGACTGATTGATGACATTTCCTAATATAGCAGGGGGTAAGATGACTTATTTTGAAAATAGAATTGAAACTTTCCCTTTTTAGGAGCAGGGATCGCTCTGGCAACTCTGTCAAGCCTAAGCACATTCGTCCTTGTGGTCAAAACATTAACAGGGTATTTGTTAACAAGATGTTCAGGTCATGATAAGGCCAAGAAGAACTGTAGAACTTTTTATGAGCCCAGTCTTTCCAAAAAGCGCTCCAAGTGGAGGGAACCAAGGATAAAACTTCCTCCTGTAAACAGAGTCTGCGGATGAGCTAGGGTGGAACTGTCCGGAGCGGGCAGAGGTGTTCGGGGTGTTATTGTACTGACCAAAATAATCCACCCCATAAAAAGCAGGAAACAACTGGTCAAGTCACAACATGCCTGGCTCTCTGAAGACTTGGAGTGAAGGGTCTAAGGTTGGGTTACTAATTAGCCTTGTTAGGCAGCTTTGGAGAGTGGGGAGCCCTTGAAGGCGTTCCTAGGAAGTGTTAAGTGCTTGTGGACTTTATGGCTGTCCTCATAACAATGGGACCAGACAAGGAACTAAAAGGGGGGGGTGCTGTTGTCTGCGGGGCACCCGCCCTGGGAGTTCATTTTGATGAAACCTTCCCTGACAGTAAACCCTGCTTGCTTTCGGACCATGCCACCCCCTCAGCATCTTGAACAAGAGTGCAAGGGGAGTAGGAGTGCTTTGAGGTGCTTGATCCTTTTAGGACACGAGGGACAGTGGAGAGGAAGGGAGAGCTAATACCACTCATCTTGGACGGAGGTGCTTAGCACAGTCCCTGGCTTGGACTGTGTGCTGTTTGACTAACGATAAAGACTCTGGGTTTCTGTTTTGTCATCTGTCCAGTGATAGGACTGGAGGAGATGTTATTTTGATATTGAAAACCATCAACTATACTGTATGTTTATTGATGTCCTATAATCTAGTATGTTGCTTTATGGTTGCCCGTGAGCTAAGCCTAACAGAAAACAGTATCAGTGTCTTATGGAGGCATGCTGTGATACTCAGGGGTCAAGTGTTCTGAAGGACAGCTAACGCATTGTGGAAACCAGGGCAACAATCCAGGTCTTTTTAATTTGGGGTTCATTCTACACCTCTCAAATTTGAAGGCAAAGAGGGAATGCCATGTATTGTTTCCAGCTCCGCCTTTCTTAGTAAATTCTGCTGACTGACTGGCTAAATATTAGCTTTAAAAAGGATCATAGGCAACAAGGACAATAGTTGGAATTTCTGAGCTTCTATACGGTGTCAGGACGATTACCTGTATTACTCCAATTATTTGTTTTAGATGCTTGCGTCGTTAATTTTAAAGACGCATAACTGGGAATTCAGAATGGCGAGTCATGCTACCAAAGACTGGAAGTGGGGTGTGGGTACAGGATGCCTGCGGCAGGATGTTCTTAGTTTGACCTTTTTCTTTCTATTTATTTAGTTTGAGCCTTGGTCTCTCCTTTCCCTGTGTTATACTCTTGATGTGTCCTTCAGGTTAGGGCCTAGGCCTTAGACTCTTTGGGCTCCCTGAAATGATGGACAGCTGCTGAGTGTTATTGCAGGTCCAGTTGATGCCACAGGAGGGTTCCCTAGGTTCCCTGAGTAGGGGACCCTGTGTCTGCCTTCATGGTAGCACTGCTGTGAGGTATGTCCCTAAGAAGAGGGGCTGAGAAGGGCAGAAATAGGGCCAAAGCCTGCCTCACAAAGGATTCGTCTGTCCGAAAACATGAGGCAGGGATGATAGCCTGTTTGGCATCCAGCAGAAAGGAATGACAACCACTTCAGGGACAATTGCCATTTGAGAGCTGGGTCCATCACCCTGCTTTCCCAAGGCTTTGCTCAAGGGAACGTCCTCTGACACCAGTGCAGGGGATCATATTCTGGAAGATCAAGGTTTGATTTCTGCTCCGAGACTGATAGAGTGGGAACTCAAGGTCCGAAGGCACTTCAGGAAAAATTAAAAATGATAAATTGTAACATAATTCAAATTGCAGATTGGGACACATATTTTTCTATAGAAGAAGATTTCACAACACTTTCAGTAGAGAGAAGCAAGGCAATAAGAAAACTAAGTCAGTATTCACCGTCCAATGCTTCAGGCTCACTGAGCTCAAAAGAACTTGTGCTGGGAATCCATGCTCCTGAGAGGTTGTTTTTTTTTTTTTTTTTGCTTGGAATTAATGTCTATCTACTTATACCAGTGGTATAGATTTGATTTTTATTGTCTGCTAACTTCATTTAAATTTAGGTTAAATTTACTTTTACTTTGGTGAGCTGTAAGAACAACAATCTTATACCTGGCTGATATGTGCAGATATTGAAGTAACATCAGATATAAGTCATACTCACATTGTGAGGGCTGGAGACCATTCCATTCTTCACAAATCATTAAAGTGTGAAAAATTATAGAAATAATTTGAATGTAGTTATTAAAGGTCAGAAATAAGAGAAATACAGGGGGATAGGAGGGTATTTTGGTGAAGTCCTCTAGAAACAAGTTATCTTATTTCTCTTTCACAATGACCTTTAAATAACTTAGCTCCCCATTGAAGCACTAATTTGGTCATGATGATTTATTTGTTAGTGAGGAGAACAGTCAATGTGACCTGTTTAGGTCAGCTTTTACAGGCAGCAAGTTTATCTTTCTTCTACAATCTTCCTCCAGAGACAAACAGGAGCCTCTGTGCTTTTCGTGCTCATTTTTATGGCCCCTCCACCCATTCTGGGATGTAAGGAAGAATGTGGTGAGGAGCCGCCTCCCTCTGAATGACCTAGATCCAGGTTCCTCCAGATGTTTTTCTAGTTCAAAAACTTGTCCTGGTCATCCACAGTTAATTCCTACCTAATATTCTTTTATTCTATTGTTTTCTGTCTCCCTAGGTATAACTAATTGATTATTAATTAAGCAAGTAGATAAAACCGCAGAGATAGATCATAGCTTCAGAGATGAATTCATCTTCCACCTGCCATGTGCATTTTAGGTCCTTCAGAAAGAAAACACCTGATTTTTGACAAAGAAGCCAAAACTGTACGATGGAACAAAGAAAACATCTTCAACAAATGGTGCTGGCATAACTGGAAATATTTTAATTCTAAGTGTTTGTAAGAGTATTGACCTTTCTTTGAGCTCACAAAAGGATTTTGATAGCTTACCAAATAACATAATGCAGCTTTACTAGGTCAGGAAAAAGGCCTCCCTGTTCATTTTGGTTTGAATGATAAAGTCATATGTATCCAAGGTGCAGAATAATCATAATTTATTTCATTTCATTTCATTAAGAGAAAGCACTTTTTCCAATTATTAAGCTATGGAGAGACATAATCTATAGGCAAAACTTCAGAACCATTTGATTAAACAGGTTAATTGAATTTCTAGAAATGTGAAATGATTAAAAAAGTGAGGAATTGAATTAAGAAGTATCACCAGATAATGAATTTGATGGGGGAGCGGGGAGAAGGAGTATGATATCTCTGTGGTGTTATTCAGGTAGCAATAAAATATAGAGTTTTACACCGATAAATTCCAATGGAAAGTTACTTGGGAAGGATTGCTTCACTTATACTGAATTAGAAATCTCACATCTCAGATGAGTTGCAAGATTCCTACTAATTATGTAGAGGTTTTGGTCAATATTACCCAGAGATATTTTAATATTTAATCACTTTTGCCTGATATTTATTCTTGACACAGCTCCAAATTCTGTATTAAGGTCTTTGATTCTGAATGTTCCTCATGATCTTTTGTTTTCTTGTTAGAAGAGCACATAAAGTACTGGATGAAATTAATGAACAATAATGACCTTGAATTTTGAGTCGTAAGACTAAAAATAGAAATAGCCATTTATCCACTTATTATAAAGGTCACTTACCTATTCTTTATCATTTTTTTTTCTGAAAACAAACACTAGAAGGAAATATCTGTAACCTAACAAACACATGGAGAAGAAACTTCTGGTTCATATCCTTCCTTTAAATCCAACATTATACTGTTCTAACCAGCATGGGAAAGAGGAAGAAAGAAATTTGATTTGGCAGGAAGAAGTAAGGCTGTTTTGGTTAACAGATTATGGTGATCATGTATGAGGAAAACCCTGCATAATTTACAAAAAGCCCATAAGAACTAATCATTGAATTTAGGCAGACTTGGGTGTATCTGTTTGACACAGGCTAACAAATCAAATATTTGCACATTAGCAGTAGTTAGAAAACAGAAACCGAGAAATGGTCTTTGTGGTAGCACTAAATAGCTCAAACACCTAAGAACAAGACAGATGAAAAATGGGCAAGATACTGCACTTTCTATAAAACACTGATATTTTTATAAAGATGTTATAAAACATTGATAAGAAAAACAAAAAATAATGCTTGTGTATTGGGAGACTCAATATTGTTAAGATGCTGTAGCCAGGTGTCATGTCTCTAATCCTGGCACCTCAGACACTGAAGTAGGAGGATTTCAGTGAGGTAGACTCCAGGTTGGTCTATGTAATGAGTTCCAGGCAGTCTGAACTATATAGTAAATTTATCTCCATATTCAAATGAATCTCAATCATATGCCCAGCAAATTTATTTTTGTGCATATGTCATATTGGACATTGAACTCAGGGCCTTGCACATGTTAGAAAAGTGTTCTACTCAGGAAATATATATTCTTAACCCAACAATAAACAGTTAATTAATTAATTAATTATTCAATTAATTAATTGTGCATTGATTTTTTTTTTTTTGCCTGCATGTATATCTGTGTGAATGTGTCAGATCTTGCAGTTACAGACAGTTGTGAACTGCCCTGTGGGTGCTGGGAATTGAACCTAGGTCTTCTGGAAGAGCAGTCAGTGCTCTTAACCACTGAGACATCTCTCTAGCTCCAACAATAAACTCTTAACCTAACCCTAACTCTAACTCCCAAACTCTTTTGAAGAAATTGACAAACTCTGAAATTTACATTGAAATGCAAAGAATTCAACACAGCTGAAAGCTATCTTGAAAAAGAACCAAGTGTAAAGACATTCAGTACCTTATTTTAGGGTCTGTTACTAGGTTACAAATATCCAAACCAAATTAAGTAGATCAATAAAAATCTAATAGGCTCCAGAAATAATCATATATATGTAGCCAATTGCTTTTTATGTCGAGGTATCCAGGCAGTGGGAATTGACTGGAGAACATGAACCTCTGACATAAGTTTTATTTAATTGCAAATAGACGTCAATTTGAAACACATCATGGCCTTGAATTCAACAAATTGAACTGTGAAAAGTGTTGAAAAAGACAAAAAAAGACTGCCTTACAGTGAGCACAGATTTCTTAGGGCAAAAAGCATGGGTTATAGAAATAAAATATCACAAAATGAACTTTCTTAGCATGAGCAGCTTGTTTACCAAGACATCTTGGGCAAGGACTAACGGAATTGTAGATCTGGAGAAATAATTCTTAGTGCACATGACAGAGAAAAGACTCGTCTCAAATCTGCAGGTTTCCCATCAATGGAGAAATACAAATGAGAACTAGTGAATGATCCACACAAGAATATTAAAGAATGAATGAAAAGGACTTCAGCATCACTAGTAATCAGGAAAATGTAGACTTAAAACACAAAGAGGTATCATTTATATCCACTAGAATGGTTAAAATAAAAACGCCCGACAGTCCCCAAATGTACTACACATATAAATTAGCAGGAATTGTTTCAGTACGCTTGCGAAATTAGTTAAAATTTATGTTTGTGTTCCATTCTGTTACAAGTGATTTAATTCGTGGGATAAAATTACTCCAGAAATTTTTATTCATTTCCACATTTACCTAACAATTATGTATTTAGAATTCACAATGAAAGAAATGAAGTCCATGCTGTGAAGGAGCGCGAAGACAGGTTTGCAAATTGAAGCCCTTCTAAGTCCGCCCTGTTTTCTTAATGCTTGGACACATATATTAATCTATAACTAATTTCAAAATCACCCTGACAGCTGATTGAATTTCCTACCAGGAAGTTTTTATTAAATCAGCAGTACACATTACAGTACACACTAACTAAATCTAGCTATTTATTATGTCCAAGTCAGCTTGCTTTTCTGTCTGGAGGGAGTTAACATTAAAATATGAATGAATTGTAAGAAGGTGGAGGGAGGGGACCAGTAACAGGAGACAGGGAGGTTGGAGAAAGCAGTAGGAGAGAGGCTGTCTAAGAAGCAAGCACAGTCTTGCATTTTTGCATGTACATATGTATGTATGTATGTATGTGTGTGTGTGTGTATGTATGTATGTCTTAGTGAAACCCATTACTCTGTGTGCTACATTTAAAAAGGTGAAAATAGAACAGCAATAACAGAAAAACAGTCATGAACTCATAGAAGTTGTAGACCTTACATTTTATGTGTGTGTTTGGGGATTTGCTTTTTTGTTCATTTCACACAGACACAGAAAACAGCCTTTGAGTGTCCAAAGCTTGCGAAGGTGACTTGGTGGATGGTGGACTTTAGTGGGTCAGACAGACCTCTGTACAGATCTCTAGATCATGAGCTGGTTAAATTTAGGCCAAGTGCTTTCCTTCGAAGGGCCTTGGTTTCCTTGTGTCAATGATGGCGTACTAACTCAGCACTGAAGTTAGCTGAGATTTCAGGGTCCAGGATTGTGCCTTATAGATTTCAGATATTCTTTCAATCGAAACTCTTGTTAACTAAAAATTCCCTTCAATGGGCATCAAAGTGTTAGCCAACGTCAGCTGAGCTCAGGGCCCACAAGACTGAGAGGGTTTGTTGATGACTTAGAGACAGGCAGCCCTTCAGAGGGCATCTCGACCACCGAGGTATGGAGGGTGAATTCCAACAAAGACCTGTCACCATTTGATTAAGGTTCAAGACTGATTGGCTCAAGGCAACTAAGAAGCAGCCACTCTGCAAATTTTGACCAGAATGCCAACCTTGTTCTATAAATTTTCTTTTTTTAAAAAGGATATTTAACAGTGTAGGGTTAAGTCAAGTTAGCAATTTCAAAAGTAATTCACAAAGCCGCAGGTGTGTCTCTGGGGAAATAGCCTTAATAGAAACTATGATCAGTTTTTGTATTTGCATGCAAAAGAGCCCTGACTCTGCTCAATATATATATTTAAACCATGGAAACAATGACTTAGTTGTTCTAATCTTCTTCATCTTTACACTGATAAACAGCCATATATTCCTGAACAGCATTCACTGAGAACTGCTTGCTTTGTGTTATTGAGTAAACACCATAGCATTCTTACCTAAATCCCAGTAATGATGGTGGGACTCCATGGTATAACTTATGGAAATACTGTCCTGTGGTGCCCACTACTGAGTGAAATGCTATGCGATACACAGTTGTGTATTTCTATTTCTCTCTCTATCTATATCCTGAGGAGGGAAACAAAGAGACTAGTTTCTCCTGAGATGGCAATTGCTTTGAATTAGAAACAGGCCTGTTAAGAGGGATTATAATTGAATCAAGAGATTCCATAATATGGAGATAGAGAGTGAAGAAGAAAGGTGGATGTCACCTGGAAATGATGAGAGGGAGGGGAACAGGTCTCTGGGATATTTGTGTGAATTGCCTACCGTATTCATTCTCTCACTCACCGAACAACCATAGTGCAAGACACTTTGCTAGACAGTGAACCCACAGATATTCCCAATACTTGTCCTTTTCTTTGAAGGAGCTGGTCATGTACTAGAGAGACCACTACTCATGCAATACAAAGATAAAGAGTGCAGTAGAAAAATCAGAGCCCATAGAGTACTTCAGTAAACTTGGAAGCACATTATGCCCTAAAGGAAGTGAGAGGCCCTTGGTGGAGAAAGGACAGGCCATTTCAGGGCGAAAGAACAGTATGTTAAATTAATCAAACATGTAGAGTAGCATGCTTGGGAAGTGCTATCTATCTGGACTCATAAAAGGCACAGTCATGTAGCTGGCTTAATTTCCAGCTCGGAGTGTGTGTGTGTGTGTGTGTGAGAGAGAGAGAGAGAGAGAGAGAGAGAGAGAGAGAGAGAGAGAGAGAGAGAGAGGGAGAGAGAGAGAGAGAGATTTTACAACAAGGGAAAATTAAAGAAATAGCCATGGAAAATGTCCCTCTGTCCATAATTCCCATTCAAAGGGCTTGAGAAACATCAAATAGGCAATGAAGTTTCTTAAGAAAAATGTCCCTAATTTTGAATGCAATTTGAAATTTGAAAGTCATTGGAACAATGATGAGCGTCAGAGCTCTCTATTACAAGATTTACCAGGAAAAGAAGGGATCATAACTCCTGGGTGTTGACTTTTAAGAAGCTTTAGTTAAGCTTACATACAAAACCACTGCTTTACAAGCTTGACTAGATAGATTTGCCATTGCAATTGGTTTCATGAGCAAAAACTGTTTCTTATTTTCTTAGGTGCACAATTTTAAGTACTCTAAATCTTCAAGAAGATTGGGCATGGCATCACTTTATAAGCTGTGCCAATTTGAAAGGCAAAAAAATCATGCAGTTTTTAGAAGGTAAAATGCAAGTCTTCTGAGGCTTTATGCAAATTTGCTTTCATGGTTTTGTACTAGTTACTTTTTAGTGCTGTGATAAAACATCATGACTAAAAGTGAGTTATCAAAGAGTTTGTTTTGGCTTAAAGTTCCTGAGAGGCCGTAGGTAGGAGAGGCACAGCAGCAGGTAGTTGAAAGATCACATCTTCAGTGGCAAACAGGAAAGAGAGAAGCCGAGCGGCAATAGGCGCCCAAAGCCCTTCTCCAGTGATGCGCTTCTCTACCAAGGCCCGACCTCTAAAGGTTAGAGAGCTTCCCGCAATAACGCTCGGGACCAACTGTTCAAATGCACGAGGCTATGGAGGGCGTTTCTAATTCAAACCACCGCAGTTTTCCAACACATTTTATGGAAAATAGGAAACTAAATACTTATTTTGTTGAAGGCAAGGGACATGTAGCGATGTCATGTAGCTGTGTTCTGGCCCTTTTATCCCACCCAGGCTTACTCCAGTGGAGAGGATACAGGTTTGGTATTAATGAACTTAGTCAAAAAAGGCTGTAGCTAGGAAGGTCACAGACCTTAACAGGAAGCCAATTTCTGTTGGGTTGTTAAACGTGCCTATAATCAAGCTACCTTTGTAATCTTTACATTGTAGCCATAGACTGGGGATGCAGAAAAGCTTTTGGCAGTGAGTGGCTGTTAGTGTAGACTCATAACTCATCACGGTATGGAGAATATGTGACGGGCAAGTGCTCAGCCCTAAAGAACACATCTGTATCACCCTCTCTACCACCCAGGGACCATTATGGAAGAAGGGGCAGAAAAAGGAGATGAGTGCTATGAAATGCTATCACCTGGATATGATATGGCCACAGGAATCAAACACACATGGCTGATGTGGGTTCCTGTAAAAAAGTCCTGCATAAAATCATCCAGTCATCATCCCATCATATATCTGGATGATGGGGCTCATGAGATTCCCCTGTGTAGCAGGCTTTCTTTTGGGCCACAAACCAGTTCCCAAATCATTACAACGAGACTTATTATTAGTTAAAAATGCTCTGCCCTATCTTATGCTGGTTTCTTGCCAGAACTTACAACTTAATTTAACCTATTTCTCTTCATCTATGTTAAGCGTGGGGCTTTTAAACCTCTCTTTCAGTCTGTATGTCCTACTCCATGTCTGGCTGGCTAGTGCCTGGTTGGTTGGTTGGCTGGCTGGCTGGCTGGGGGCATCTCTCCCTCTTCCTCCCTCATTCTCTCCTTTCTCCTTTTCTCTCCTCCTTTTCCTTATTCTCTCTGCTCACCAGCCCCACCTACCCCTCTACTTACCTAGCTATTGGCCATTCAGCTTTTTTTATTAGGCTGATCAGGTGCCTTAGGCAGGCAAAGCAATACATCTTTACACTGTCAAACAAATGCAGCATAAACAAATGTAATACACTTTTACATAGTTAAGATAATATTCCATAACACTCCCGCTTCCTGGAGAAGCTGTTAGCAGTTAATGGTACTAGAGGAGGAAGTGCCTTTTTATCCCCAGTGATACAGTAATTATGGCAAACAAACACAATTAAACTCATTGGTTCTTCTCCCACTTCTTCATACTCTACTCTGCTCTCCCACACACAGAAAGATAGAAAGAAACTAGGGGAGGACTAGTTTGGTCAGCAGGAACATAGGGATATAGGAGAGTGTAACATTATCACAATACATTGTGTGTGTACATATATATACATACACATATACATACGCATATATACATATATGAAACTGTCAAGCATGATCTATCTATCTACCTACTTATTTCAGCATAGATGCATTCTTCTGTCTGTCATGGGACCCAGAGGCTGAAACTATTTTAAGCTTATATTTTAAATTAGTCCTCTAGCAGGGTATTGTCTCACACTGTTGAATATCCTTGACCATTACACATTTTAATGGTTACTTTAGATTTTGTATTATGGAAAGTTGTTAGTATAGTTTCTAATGGATAGGTGGTCAAAATTCAGAAAGATTTCTGTACATTTATCATCATTTTATCATTTATTTTCACTACATTAAACGAAACGGAGTGTTTCTTTTTCTTGTCTTCCGCAGAACTCAGCTTGGTTTTATCATCAACATGATGATTTAAGAGAAAGGAACGGAACTCGGACCACACTACCAATGGCTTCCTCTTGTAGCTGCTGTCCTTGGAGCATTGCATCCTGCCGACTCGACACAGATGATGGTTTCAAAGCTCCGTGCGAGCTGCCCTCAGCTCTCCCCAAGTGAAAACTGGTGAAACCCAGGAGCCAATGACAGACCAAAGAAAACCACGAGCTCAAAGGACGTACACCATCTAACAAAAGAACCTCTCAGAGCAAGTAGACCTTTTCTCATCCAGGTGAGAAGAAATAAGAAATGTCGCTTATCACTTAACTTGATCTGGGGTGGAGAAAATGAATCCAGTCTCTGAATCACCTTAATACGGCAGCATGGACTTGGCGGGAGCATTTTAGGCATAGCTTGCATTCTAGTCTTAACCTTTCAGGACACAGTCATCGCCCTTCTGTCAATTACTGTCATCTCTTCATTGACAAGCCTGATGGGTTATAAGTATCTGAGATGCACTGAAGAGTGAAAAAACAAAACAGAAACCAGTAAAAAGAGGGAGACTTTTGGTGCTGCCATGGAGTTTCTGTGGGTGGGAACTAAGGCTCATAAAAGGGGGAAACAGTTGTAGGGAAAGAAGGCTGAGAACTCCTTTCTACAAAATAAAGTAGTTAGTATGTCCATTCTTGTAGAAACTTATGTTAGAGTGTTCATATCCCTTTTTCCGAGATTGCATTTGAACAGGTTTTCACAAAAGTGGCTATTTTTTTGTTCTTTCTCCATTTCTACAACTTGTTATCAGCTGGATCTCCCAACGGCTTCCCACCTGAACCTGATCCTCATTCCAGAAATGCAAAGCCTGGGTTCTTTGTGTTCACTACAGCTCTTCTGTCTTTCCATGAGCTAAGACTCTAAGTCCCACAGTGAAACACCAACTAGATGGGATTAGACCGTACTGTTTAGTTAATCTCCGTTTACAAAACCCTTTCTGTCTGATAGGCTGCCATAGAAATTCAGAAAAAGCATCTTGCAAGGAGGACATGAGAACTTTGAGCACTAAGAGCAGAGAGAGAGTCAAAATAGCTGTTCTTTCCCTAGGGAATTTCCCAGCAACCCTAGGGATATTTTCCAGGATATAGGATCACTGGTTAATGCTATAAATTTTTGTCATGAAGGAGAAAAGGTCACAACCCTATTTCTGTTAAAAATAATAATTTGATGAGCGTAGTTAAAATTAGCCATTCAGTTCACCTCTTAAAAAATTGTGTGTGTGTGTGTGTGTGTGTGTGTGTATGCACACGCGCATGCGTGCACACGTGCACTCGAGTGCAGGTGCATGAGAAGCATAGCATTCATGTGAAGAGCAGAGGGTAACTCTGTGGATGGAGTTAACATTCCTTCTCCTTGATGTAGGTGCCAGAGCTTGAATTCAGGCCATTAGGCCTGTGCGGCAAACATTTTCACTCACTCGGCCATCTCACTGGTCTCCAGATTACTTCCAACTCCCATGTTTAGAACCTCTGTGTTTGGGGATCCAGTGCAAACAGTGATGGTATGAATATACCAAAGAGTTTTGAGTTCTAGAAAGAGCAGCCAAGGGCAGCTGTCTGCAGCACATTCACACCACTGAAATAGTAAATAGTAAAATGTCTAGCAGAGGTTAGGTTCTCTAAGAGATATGGGAACCCAGCCACAAAGGGCTTGAGGGATGAAACCGTCTGCCACAAGCACTGGTTTTATAGGAAAGCAGTATGTGGCAGAACCATCCTGTGTACATGTGTGTGAACAAACTCTTCATTTTAGCTTTGAATTTAGATTGAATATGCTCTAGAGAGTTCTTCTCCTCAGTGTTTCTGAGGTTAGGCTCTCCACACTACTCTTTGAAAGTCCCAAAAGACCCTATTTACTTTGATTAGAGATAGATATCCATCCACTCGTCACATGCCCCATTCTCCCAACTTGGTGTAATTTGAGGATGCTTCAGAGTTTATATGTTAGACTCAATCAGGGGTCCTGATGCCAGCTTCAAAGTACTGGTCTTATAAAATGCAGAATTTAGATGAACAAACAACAAAAATATATTCCAGTTTAAACAGTCATGGTCATGGATGTGTATTGTGGGAAGCTGCTTGGCTGCAAACCAAAGAGAAACTGAAATCAACACAGGGTGGTGATGATGGCATTGGTTTGGGCAGTAGTAGTGGTAGAAGGAATATGTATATGGCTATTGTAAGTAGCAAAGATAACCACACTGAGTACTAGGCTACAATTTCTAGAACATCCCCAACTCTTAGCTTGCCTAACACTTATCCAGAGACTAGCAATGTTGTTTTAATATGCTAAGTTAAAAGACAAAATACAACACATTATAATTTCCAGCATTTATACCTTGTGGTGAGTTCACTGGTAGACAGCATGGAGGGATGAAACACTAGTGTTTGGTGTGTACATCTCCATTCTGGTCTAGCACGTATTTCTAAAGGCAGACTCATCATTGTCTGGCCTGATTTTTTTTCTGTCTGGGGTAGCTCTCTTTATTGAGGCACTGGCTTGTAGGAATTGCATGAGCATGTATTCTCAAAGTACTAAGAGTGAGGAATGCTTACAGAGACACTGTGGAGATATGTCTGCTCATGTATTTTTAAATGCAATGAAGTACTAATTCAAAATGAACTGCCTGCCAATGTCATGCTCCATAAGAAATTTTGGCACCCCTAGCCAGTGATGTGTTTATTGATCCAGTCTCCTTGGAAACTTACTTGGTCCATGGACAAGTGCTTCTTTATATTTGGGATGGCTATGAGAAGGCTCATCATAAAAGTTTCAAATACTGGCTGTTGATCTTACATCTAGTAATAAAAACTGATTCATATTTTATTCTAAATAACTCTTTGGAAAAATTAATTTCATTAGATAAAAACGTATGAAAAATTGGATGTTAATTTTCTTGAAAAGGCATGAAATTGGGAGGGAGATATGTTGGGAGTGTACAGGAGGAGTTTGAGGTGGAGAGAGGTGTGGTGGATGTGAGCAAAACATTTTGTATACGTCGATAAAATTCTTAATAAATAAAACATATATTGAAGAGGAAAGTTGGTTGTTATTAAGAATGCAGTTTTCCTAGTGTGTATCCTGCCTTCTGTCTGTTCCATCATCCTACATACCTCTTGAGGGAACACTGCCTTCCAAGAATGACAGCATCCCCACAGATGTCCTTCCCCAGGAATCAGTCCCGATTCTTCCAATTACACACAGTCCCAGGAAACTATAGTGTGGTGGTATTGTGTTCACCAAAATATTGTGTACTCTAATAAAAATATCTGGGGTCAGAGAACAGACAGCCACTAGATACAAAGGCTAGAAAATGGTGGCACTCACACCTTTAATCCTAGTATCCCAGAGATAGAAATCCCTCTGGATCTCTGTGAGTTCAAGGCCACATTGGAAATAGCCAAGCATGGTGACACGCCTTTAATCCCAGAAAGCCAGCCTTTAATCCCAGGGAGTGGTGGTAGAAAGCAGGAAGATATATAAGGCGTGAGGGTGAGAAACTAGAAGCATTTTTTGGCTGGTTAAGCATTTGGCTGGTTAAGCATTCAAGCTTTGAAGCAGCAGTTCAGCTGAAAGCCATTGGGATGAGGACACAGAAGCATCCAGTCTGAGGAGACAAGACCAGCTGAGGATCCTGCGAGGTGAGATAGCTGTGGCTTGCTCTGTCTCTCTGATCTACCAGCATGGACCCCAATAACTCGCCTCAGGTTTGATTTTATTAATAAGAACTTTTAAGATTCCTGCTACATCTGGCGCCCAACGTTCGTGTTACGAATTCATGAAAAAGCTGTTTGCCTGTGGCCTTGTGAGCCCCAGCGCAGGCCCAAGCTACACTCAGCCGGTTGTGGTGGCGCACGCCGGTAGGATTTGCTGAAGGAGGCAGAGGCAGGAGGATCCCGAGTTTGAGGCCGGCCTAGGAGGTTTGGGAGAAGCTTTGGCCCAGACTGAGCCCCAAACAGTGGTGGGACCATGGAAGCAGTGGCTACTGCTCCACGTTGCCAGCTCCTTCTCATCATGTTGGTGACTGCGGTGATGCTGCTACCTGGGACGAAGGGTTTACTGCTGCTGGTTCAGAGAAGAATTGTCAGGACCATCGTGTTACAAGAAAGCATCGGCAAAGGTCAGTTTGAAAAAGTTTGGCAAGAAAAATGGTGGGGAGAAACTGCTGTGAAGATTTTCTGTTCTAGGGTAGAATGTTCATGGTTCCTAGAGACAGACATTTATCAGACTGTGATTGCTCCAAACCACAGAGGAGGAAAAAAAAAAAAAAAGCCGCAGGAAACCATGACTATGTCTAACAGTGACTTTGAAATCTTCAAAAAGATGACAGGATCCTACAACGATGATTCCACATGGACTATGATAAAGCCATTAAGCCGATTAACACTGTGGAAAAATCAACTTTGGACTACAAACTGGTCAGAACAATTTCGAGAGGACTAGTTGAGATGATCCAGCCTGACAGACTACTCAAACAAGGACTTGAAACAAGCCATGAACTTTCCTATTATGCAGAGACTGGACAAATGATACAGGACTTGATGATTAACCCCAAAAATTTTCTTTTCAAGATTCCCTAAAGATATCTTCACCCTAGAAAGCAAAAAGAAAAAGAGAATATAGATATGAGATAGATCATTGAATCTACTCTGAGAAAAAAGATAAAAAGAGAATATAGATATGAGATAGATCATCGAATCTACTCTGAGAAAAAAGATAAAGAAATAATAGGATAAATAGGTAGATCATTGAATCTACACTGAAGAAAAAGGGGAAGATGTAAAAATAACAAAAGGTAGACTACTGAATCTATTATGAAAAGAAAAAAGAGAAAATATGGATATGATAAGATAAAAAGGGAGATTATGCAATCTACTTTTAAAAAGGAACTACTTGTTTTAAATAAGATAAGTAATGAAAATTTTTTGGTCTGAGTTTATCAGATGTTACTGGACTGGACATTGTTAATATATATAATGGAGTTTTCATATGAATCTGTCATGTTAATGGACTAGACATCATTAATGTAAGTTTTGGCTGTATATATTGTATATACTTATTGGATAGTTTTTTTCTTGTATTAGTTAAAAGCTTTTTTTAATTTTAGACAAAAAGAGAGGAGATGTGGTGGTATTGTGTTCACCAAAATATTGTGTACTCTAATAAAAATATCTGGGGTCAGAGAACAGACAGCCACTAGATACAAAGGCTAGAAAATGGTGGCACTCACACCTTTAATCCTAGTATCCCAGAGATAGAAATCCCTCTGGATCTCTGTGAGTTCAAGGCCACATTGGAAATAGCCAAGCATGGTGACACGCCTTTAATCCCAGAAAGCCAGCCTTTAATCCCAGGGAGTGGTGGTAGAAAGCAGGAAGATATATAAGGCGTGAGGGTGAGAAACTAGAAGCATTTTTTGGCTGGTTAAGCATTTGGCTGGTTAAGCATTCAAGCTTTGAAGCAGCAGTTCAGCTGAAAGCCATTGGGATGAGGACACAGAAGCATCCAGTCTGAGGAGACAAGACCAGCTGAGGATCCTGCGAGGTGAGATAGCTGTGGCTTGCTCTGTCTCTCTGATCTACCAGCATGGACCCCAATAACTCGCCTCAGGTTTGATTTTATTAATAAGAACTTTTAAGATTCCTGCTACATCTGGCGCCCAACGTTCGTGTTACGAATTCATGAAAAAGCTGTTTGCCTGTGGCCTTGTGAGCCCCAGCGCAGGCCCAAGCTACACTCAGCCGGTTGTGGTGGCGCACGCCGGTAGGATTTGCTGAAGGAGGCAGAGGCAGGAGGATCCCGAGTTTGAGGCCGGCCTAGGAGGTTTGGGAGAAGCTTTGGCCCAGACTGAGCCCCAAACAGTGGTGGGACCATGGAAGCAGTGGCTACTGCTCCACGTTGCCAGCTCCTTCTCATCATGTTGGTGACTGCGGTGATGCTGCTACCTGGGACGAAGGGTTTACTGCTGCTGGTTCAGAGAAGAATTGTCAGGACCATCGTGTTACAAGAAAGCATCGGCAAAGGTCAGTTTGAAAAAGTTTGGCAAGAAAAATGGTGGGGAGAAACTGCTGTGAAGATTTTCTGTTCTAGGGTAGAATGTTCATGGTTCCTAGAGACAGACATTTATCAGACTGTGATTGCTCCAAACCACAGAGGAGAAAAAAAAAAAAAAGCCGCAGGAAACCATGACCATGCCTAACAGTGACTTTGAAATCTTCAAAAAGATGACAGGATCCTACAACGATGATTCCACATGGACTATGATAAAGCCATTAAGCCGATTAACACTGTGGAAAAATCAACTTTGGACTACAAACTGGTCAGAACAATTTCGAGAGGACTAGTTGAGATGATCCAGCCTGACAGACTACTCAAACAAGGACTTGAAACAAGCCATGAACTTTCCTATTATGCAGAGACTGGACAAATGATACAGGACTTGATGATTAACCCCAAAAATTTTCTTTTCAAGATTCCCTAAAGATATCTTCACCCCTAGAAAGCAAAAAGAAAAAGAGAATATAGATATGAGATAGATCATTGAATCTACTCTGAGAAAAAAGATAAAAAGAGAATATAGATATGAGATAGATCATCGAATCTACTCTGAGAAAAAAGATAAAGAAATAATAGGATAAATAGGTAGATCATTGAATCTACACTGAAGAAAAAGGGGAAGATGTAAAAATAACAAAAGGTAGACTACTGAATCTATTATGAAAAGAAAAAAGAGAAAATATGGATATGATAAGATAAAAAGGGAGATTATGCAATCTACTTTTAAAAAGGAACTACTTGTTTTAAATAAGATAAGTAATGAAAATTTTTTGGTCTGAGTTTATCAGATGTTACTGGACTGGACATTGTTAATATATATAATGGAGTTTTCATATGAATCTGTCATGTTAATGGACTAGACATCATTAATGTAAGTTTTGGCTGTATATATTGTATATACTTATTGGATAGTTTTTTCTTGTATTAGTTAAAAGCTTTTTTTAATTTTAGACAAAAAGAGAGGAGATGTGGTGGTATTGTGTTCACCAAAATATTGTGTACTCTAATAAAAATATCTGGGGTCAGAGAACAGACAGCCACTAGATACAAAGGCTAGAAAATGGTGGCACTCACACCTTTAATCCTAGTATCCCAGAGATAGAAATCCCTCTGGATCTCTGTGAGTTCAAGGCCACATTGGAAATAGCCAAGCATGGTGACACGCCTTTAATCCCAGAAAGCCAGCCTTTAATCCCAGGGAGTGGTGGTAGAAAGCAGGAAGATATATAAGGCGTGAGGGTGAGAAACTAGAAGCATTTTTTGGCTGGTTAAGCATTTGGCTGGTTAAGCATTCAAGCTTTGAAGCAGCAGTTCAGCTGAAAGCCATTGGGATGAGGACACAGAAGCATCCAGTCTGAGGAGACAAGACCAGCTGAGGATCCTGCGAGGTGAGATAGCTGTGGCTTGCTCTGTCTCTCTGATCTACCAGCATGGACCCCAATAACTCGCCTCAGGTTTGATTTTATTAATAAGAACTTTTAAGATTCCTGCTACACTATAGAACAAGCCTGCTGTCTTCTTTCTGTGCCAATGATGTTTCACAGAACCACCCATCCTTCTCTATGGCTTTCCGTCTTCAGGCATTTGATCCTGATAATTTCTTTAGTCCTTCACCATAGTTTATAACTTAAACTTTTTTTATTCCTTTTCTCCTCCTTTGTCTGTATGCTTTCCTTGTGCTTGCTTTTTTCTGTTTTTTTTTTCCTCTTTGTTTTCTAGTTTCCTCTGGTGTTAGAGATCGAACCCAGGGCCGAGCACTTACTAGCTTGTATTCCACCACTGAGCTAAATTCCCAACCACTGTTGTGACCTCTCCTAACTTTTGTCTCCCCCTGTTGTTTTCTCCGTGATTCTCCTCATTTCCTCTTGTCTTCAGATCACATCAGTTACCGCTTCTTTTGTTATTGTTGCTGTTCCTTACGAGTATAATTGAATTTAGGGCACTTTCATATTCTGCACTGAATTGTATGGTGTATACCTTTGGAGATTTAATGTCTGTTCCATGGAGCTCCCTTCATTGGAAGAAATTATTATGACCACTCCTCTGACCACTTTATTTTATTTCCTGCAGAAGAAATCTCGCTTGTTTATGCTTGTCTTTGTGGTCTCTGGACTCCATTCCTGAGAAGACACCTTGCAAATGTTTGTTGAATGTCAAATAATTTAACATTGCTTGAGCATTTGGCTAAAGCAGAAATGGGTGAACCTAGATTCTTGGGTAGCCCTTGTCCATATCACAGTCTCAACCAGTGGCATTGTTGGTGTCTGGGGACCATGCTGCCACCAGAGTCATCCTTATCTGAGTGGCCAGTGCTTCCACCCGGATATCGTCCCGGCCCAAGCTGCTGCTGAGGGCTGTGTCTGGGTCTGTGTTCCACAGATGAGGTCTGTGTTGATGTCTGTGTCCCGTGTCACCTCAGGGAGCCATTCATGATGAAATCAGAGGGCTATGCTGAGCCAACCCCACCCTTCACTGCCCCTGAGAAAGCTGGCCTGGCCTCTCGCTGACTTCTCACTGGACTCAGCAGTCAGAGAGCTGGTCCTGACCCTCACGGGAAAGCTGACCCCCGCACTAGGGGGAGATGGCCCCACCCCTCACCACAGGAGAACTGACCTTATGGCACGTGCTTAGGGAGATGGCTTTACCCACTTCCCTGAGGCAGTCTGCCCCAGTGGTCGGGACTGACCAAATCAGCTACCATCCAGGCCCACAGCCAAAGCCTTAGGTTGGCCCACCCTAACATCTATCCCATCTAAGATCTGCTGGAGCTTGTGAAGGGGCTGGTTCCGTGGAGCCATAGCTGCAGGATCTCCATGACTCAGGGCGGCCCTGGGATAACCCAGAGGAGTTTTGATGAGGATCCAGTGATGATGGTGTACTAGAAACCAGAGGCTTTGAACCAGACAAGTGACTCACTGCAATGAATATTTGCTAGTAAAGCTGATTGGACAAAAGAATATACTGTGTGACGCACCACCGCCAATGTCACCAGGATGAATAAAGAGGTGTGGAGAGGTGAGAAAGATGGAGACACAAAGAAGTTTTTGTTGTTGTTTTGTTTTGTTCTTTTTTTTTTCTTTGCTTGTTTGGTTTTAGTTCAATTTTTTTAAATTTTCTTTTTGGGGTGCTGCACGAGTGAGGAGAGGATATGGGGGGACTGGGAGGTGAGCAGAATTAGGGTGCATGATATGAAATTCCCAAAGAGTAAATCAAGAAATTATATTTTTAAAAAAAGCATTATGAGATAAAACATCTGCAAAAATACCATTGAGTTCATCTTATGTTAGTCATCTACTGCTGGGCATGGAGCCTCCCTTAAGAATGATTTGTACACCCAAATGAGACTCCACTGGAGAAAACTAATTTTCCTTTGACAGGTGGTTGTCAATTTGAGATCACTTTTGGCTTATGGATGAGGACTTGTGTCCACTTCCCCTCTCAGTTCTGGGACACCATCTAGCTCAGAGCTGTGCAGGCCCTATGAGTCATATGCCCTTCAGTCCTGTTGTGTCTCGAAGGCACTATTTCCTTGATCTCTTCAATCTCCACTGGCTCTTAAAATCTTCCCCCCTCCTTCCTCCCCACAGCTCCCTCTTCTATATAGTTCCCTGAGCTATGAGAGGAGGGATTTGATGGAGACATCCCACTTAGGACCAACTGTTCGAAGGTCTCTCACTCTCTGCATATTGTCCAGCTGTGGGTTTCCGCATTACTTCCCATCTCCTGCTCCTCTAAGGCTGGTGGAGTGGGACACTGATATTTGCATCCAGCAGAATGTCATTAAGATTCATCTTGTTTCTCTGTTCCTTTAACAGAACAATATTGTAGTGAGTCTTTTTCTGTCACACCAGCCAGCTCCCAAATAATGACATAGACTTCTTATTAATTATGAAAGCTCTTGGCCTATAGCTCGGGCTTGTTCCTAACTAGTTCTTACAGCTTAAATTGACCCATTTATATTAATCTATGTTCTCTTACATGGTGTTACCTCTCTTTCATCTTACACCTCTTCTTTCTTCTCCATGTCTCCTGCTGTCTTCCACACTCCTCGATTCTTCCTCTTCCTTTCTCTCGCTGGAAATCCCCCTATACCTCCAGCCTAGCTATTGGCCATTCAGCTTTTTATTACATGAACCACACCAATATATCTTCACACAGTGTACATGTATCCCACGACATTTCCCCCCTTTTTTTTAATCTAAATAAAAAATTTTAAACTCTAACATAGTAAAACTATATACAATAAGAACAATTATCAAGTAAGAATTACATTCACAATGTTTAGTCCATATGTATTTGACAAATTCAGATAAAGTACTGTATTATCTATCTTACCTTAGTGAGTCTGAAGTTTTATCCCTAAACTGTTTTCTATATTTTTAGACCTTAAAACATCTTCTTAGATAAACAACTTAAGCTTTTATGTTTCTCAACCTTATAAACTTTACCTCTCTCTCTGTCTCTGTCTGTCTCTGTCTCTGTCTCTGTCTCTCTCTCTCTCTTTTGGTTTATCGAGACAGGGTTTCTCTGTGTAGTTTTTGGAGTCTTTCCTGTAACTCACTCTATAGACCAGGCTGGCCTTGAACTCACAGAGATCCACCTGCCTCTGCCTTCTAGGTGCTGGGATTAAAAGTATGCGCCACCACCTCCCAGGAAACTTTACATCTCTTATGAAAGTTTCTTTTCTGAATTTGGTAACAAGAAAAACTGTAACTATAACTATCTGGTATTTAACTCCATAAAGACCTGAGAAGGATATAATATTATCTGAGTAAACAGGAAGTGCAAAGCAAGCAACTTCCAAAACTATAGAAATGACAGAAGCTGCTGATTACCTGGACAGTCACCCAAGGTTTTTCTGCAACACTGGGGCATCCATTTTTCAGCCTACAGGCCTAAAATATCTGACAGACTTTTGTGTGAAGCAGGTAATTTTTGGAAGACTGTCCTACCTTGTCTTGGCAAAGTTTGGCAGTTGCCTTCTTTTGTGTCCTGCTTGTACAATTTGGACAGCAAACTATTAGTAGTTGAGGCAAAGGCAGTTTCTTTGCCCAGTGGCTAACTTAGCCATAATGAAAGCAAACTCCATGTGGAGGTTCTCTGATACCCATCATCTTTTTTTTTTTAAGTAAATTGGTGCTGCTAGGAGCAGACATGTCTCACTGTTATGAAAAGACTTATCTTATTAAAACATTTTAAATGCCTCATTGTATGACCTTGAAAACGTGCCTATCATGACTATAAGTTTGATTATTATATATGACTAACTATTAATCTGCATTTCTTAATTATCCTAAATGGTTTATAACAATAGCTTTTAAGGACTAGAAATTTTTAAATGAGCTGCGTAGGTACAATACCAAAACAAGAGTAGAAACATATATACAATATAGCATAAATCATCTTAAATTTGTTTAGATATTTATAAATCCATACCGATGTAAAATATTTGAAACTTGTGGTTGTTCAAAAGTAGACTAAACAATCTACCTTTTATCCCATCATTCTATGTCCCTCCTTTTTCCATTCAGAAAGAGATCTCTGAATCTAATATCCTTTGTTCAGCTTCTTTCCTGACCATGACTAACAACAACTTGCAACTAATCCCCCTAAATGATGATAAATATCCATAGCCCATTGAATGACCAAAAACCATCTACCCCACCTCTTGTGAATGTGAATGTTGTGTTCTCTAGACTGCTTCCTGTTGCCTGGGGGTGATGAAATATTTAGGGGACCCCGAGAAAATTGAGGTAATGGTTAAGTCCTGGGAGAGCTAGATGTATTTTTTTTTTGTTTAGTCTCTATGTGATGGAAAAATGTACAGCATATCTGAAGTCTTGGCTGGATATCTGTGAAACTAGACAATCTCAGCTAGCAGCTTGAAGTTGTTCTGAATGCAGAATTTTGAGGAAACTACAACAGAGGCATTTTGAAAGGCTGAATCATGTGTACTTCTTGTCTCTATTGGTTTCTGGTCTTTTTTTCCTGAAAACACATAAACTTTTAAAGATAACATATATATTTCATTAACACAAGTGTGGAATGTGTGGTGTGCACAAGTCAGTTAAAGATGACTTTTTGTTTTATGTTTGAGCAGGTAAAAGGCTGTTAACTTTGTAAATTTGTTTGGACTATATAATTAAACTGTAATATAAATCCCCATCCATGTTATATGAAAGGATGGCATGTAATAATTAGTCATGAGGACTCTAGAGTCAACAAGATTTATCATGTCTCATCCAGTCTAAGAGATGTCCCCATGTAGGGGGATCAGCATATACATCACCTGTCTTGTAGTCTTTTCTGTCTTCTTCCCTCATGTCTGTAGCTGAGATTCTTAGGAGGTCTCCCCCAATCAAATCTGATGTCCATTAACTTTGAAGGAATCTATAACTTTTTGTTTTCCATGGAAACAAAAGTAAAACTTCTCCCCCAATGCAACATACTTTCTGACTTCCATTCTGAAGTTAAGACATTCATAAAATATATAGGTAGATTTAAATTAGCAGTTTCCATAATTCAGTGTCTCTCAGAAGCTATTGTTTTGTGTTCATCATCATTTAAAAATTTAAAGTCAACAAAACACCACATAGGATCCAGACACCCTGTGCATTTTCCATCTTTACATGGCTTATTCTTTTTTCATTCCTTTATTGTTTATGTAAATACTTTATTATTGTTTTTAAACTATTTATTTTTTCTATGACTATCTATACCCATTTTCCATCTTTCTTTCTTTCTCTCTTTCTTTCTTTCTTTCTTTCTTTCTTTCTTTCTTTCTTTCTTTCTTTCTCTCTCTCTCTCTCTCTCTCTCTCTCTCTCTCTCTCTCTTTCTTTCTTTCTTTCTTTTTTCTTTAGCACCTAAGCCTATTCAAACATATTGTATCTATTTAGAAGTTTTTTTTCCAGTCTGGACTTGACTTTACTAAGCACCTGCATTTTTCTTTGACCATGTGAGAAAAATCTTAAAACTATTAGGCTAGGCCCTCCTCCGCTGTATGGGCCAACTCCCAAATAATGACAAGGAGACTTATCATTAATTAAGAAAGCTTGGCCTATAGCTTAGGCTTGTTCCTAACTAGCTCTTATAACTAAAATTAACCAATTTATATTAATCTATGTTCTATCACATGGCATTACCTTTCTTCTATCTTGCACCTCCTGTTTCCTCTCTGTGTCTCCTGGCATCTCCCGCACACCTAGATCCCTCTTCCTCTTCCTTTCTCTCGCTGGAAATCCTGCCTATACCGCCTGCCTAGCTATTGGCCATTCAGCTTTTTTTTTTTTTTTTTTTTTTTTTACACAAATCACAGCAATACACCTTCACACAGTGTACAAATATCCCCAACATAATATTACTTGGTTTTCCCTAGGTCTATGGGCTATCTAGACTCAGGTTCTTGACCACTCAAGCATTGTCAGGCAGGCATGCATTCCATCTTGTGGAGCGTGGTTGGTTACTTCCACAACTTTTGTGCCACTATTGTGCCCGCATATCACACAGACAGGTCACTATTATAGACTGAAGGGTTGTAAATGAAATCCACCACATAAGCAGGCAGAAAAACAAAAATCACATGATCCTCTCATTACATGCAGAAAAGACCTTTGACAAAATACAACATTCCTTCATGATAAAAGTCCCCCCCACCCCAGGGACTGGGATACAAGGGACTTAATGCAACCACTTTCTCAGGTTTGCATACCTTGCCTGTATTTTAAATCAGCATGGCTTCTTTCTACCTTCTACATTTATTTTTACTTTTCCTCTGTAGCTAAGAGCAGAAAAGGTTTTGGCCTGTAGCAAATACAAATTTTTATGGAAATCAAAACAAAAGTAATAGAAAAAGGAGGCATTGAACATAGAATGTATTTTGGTTGCTAAATGTTGACATGTTGTTTGGTTTCCTTTAGTTGTGTGTTGATTCTTTTCATTCTGTGTCAACACATAGGCCACAGATCCCTTTTAACTAAAACACTTTAAAAAATGAAAGTATATCATGTTTTATTTTAAACATGCACTTAGCAATATAGACAAAGTTGTGGGATGTGGAAAAACAGCAATAATGAATGAGGTTTGTATTTCAATGAGATTTTTGTGGAATCTTCACCATCATTGGGTTAAGTGTGTTTACTATAAATTTAAACTCTTCACTGTCAGATGATGACATTAGTCTTTTGTAGAATTTTTTCCCTTTTTGTGGAGAGTAGGGAAAGTGTGTTGGGATGTAGTTAATAGCATGTGTAAAATAGTTACATCAGCAGTTTCATGAAGAATGCTGCTTGCTTTTTAACAAGAGTATGTCTTTCTGAGAAATAAAACTAATGAGATGGGCTGCAGAGGTGGATCAGAGGTTAAGAGCACTGAATACTCTTCCAGAGGACCTGGGTTCAATTCCCAGCACCCACATGGCAGTTAACAACTGTCTGTAACTCCATGATCTGACACCCTCACACAGGCATACATACAGGCAAAACACCAATGTAAATTAAAAAACAACAACAACTTAGAGTGACCTTATATGGCTAAGTAATCATGGCAGATACTCCTGTGTGAGCATGTGACCAACCCTACTCTCTGTACTGGACACTGTAACTGTACTGGCCCCTAAGCTAAGAAGAGCCCAAGCTTGATTTCATGGGTTGCTTCTTTGCTGGCATTATTTTGACTTGCTTTGTGATTTTTCAAAGAAAGGCTCCACATTTTCATTCTGCAGTGAGCCTTTGAAGCTACCTGTCTTGTACTGCATAGGACTTACCCTCCAGACATCTTTCAAGGTTTGGAAAGACTTGAACTTTCTCTAACATGTAGGCTGTTTTATGTAGAATGTAGGGAAATATTTAAAGACAATGAGCAGAGAGAGTATATTCATTTCTTATCATGTTGCTATGACAGAAATACAGACAAAAGCAAATTAAAGAAAGAAAAGTTTTTTTGGGGGGGTTCACAGTTTGAGGGTACAGTCTATTATAGTGGGAAAGGCATGATGACAAGAACTTGTGGCAACTGGTAACACCGTATCTAGGAAGCAGGAACCAATGGCTGCTGTTGATCAGTTAAATTTGTTGTTTTTATTCAGTATAGGACCCAAGCCCAAGGGATGGCACTACCCATATTTGCAGTGAGTCTTTCTACCTCAGTCAATCAATTCTAAAGGGAAAACAGCAGCAGCAACAACAGTAACAACATCATCATCTGCCTCATAGACATGCTCAGGGATTAGTTCTCCAAGGTGATTCTAGACCCTTCCAAGTTGACCATCAGTATTAGCCATCACAATGAGTAAGGGGGTTACCTTCCATCTGAGACCTCCAAATGCAGGAATCTATTTTGTTACATTAGCTAACCCTGGTCACCACTGAGTATAATCCTATACTTGGGCAATGAAAATAATTTGCATTGTGAAAAAAAGATGACTCTGGAACCAACTTATACTGATGTATCTGAAAAGCGTTGGAATATGTATTTTTGTCAACTCGTCAATTCCACACTTGGGGTGGATGTGGAAAGCTGTATGTATAAGTATGTTTGTTATAATATCATTAACGCTAACAAAAAATTAAAATTATTTGAATGTCCATTTATATTCAATCAGTTCAATACATTTTGCTGGACTTCATGGCATATTGTGAAGCTCTTAAAGTGATCTTGTGATGTTAAGTATTAAGATAATGTTATAATATATTATATACAATATGTTCTATTTGAAAAATCTGTGTATACATAAGATATTAGAAAGCTATTAATACAATATAGTTATCTCTGGATGATGGGATAATTATTATTTAGGATATCAGTAGGTTTCAGATTTACTATAACGAGTTGATAAAACAGTAATATTAATCAAAATCAAGCAACTAGCCCAAATAATCAAGCAACAATCTACCATATCAAAATTTTCTCCGTTCTCAAGCATATGTTGCTATTACTTTGAATATTTTTTCTTTATACACTATAGGCACTGAAGGAAACAGTGATGATTACAGAGAAAGTTCTAATGTGATGTTAGTCCTTCCTGTTAGCGATGTCATGGGCATCCTTATTTGTCTCTAGCCCGCCAGCTCTAACCCACTCTTCTCTGTCCTTCCTGTGAAACTTCTCCCGGACTGCGGCAGGTGCCAACTACATCACCACAGCTGTTCCTGTGTGGGGGTGTGAAAGAAGTGGCGAGGTCTCCATCTGGGCGCTGTAGGGCTTGCCAGTTTGGTAAGAGAATTCTGGACCAGATGCTGTGGTGAGGCTGTGATCGTCTCTTCCAAGTGTGGAGGAAAGGATAAACATAGGAGAAGGACTGCGTCTTTCGAGTTCGCCTGCCGTTGGGGATTACTTTGTTATGTAAGTCCATTTAGCCTGTCCTCTCCTTGGGTGGTGATAAGGTGGGAAGCCCAGCCTTACCTTTTGTGTCACTGTGTATGTTCCCCTGTATCGGGTCTTGGTTCCACGGGCCAAGTACAGTGGAACACGACAGGCTGGCAGGAGCCCAGACTTATCCTGGGGTGGACAAATTTCCTTTCCTTCGGTGTTGATAGAAATTAGTTATACAGTTCTTTGTGTCTATCAGAAATTTATGCCAACATTGAGGGGCACTGTGTACTAACAAAATGCACAAAATAATATACTGCAGCTTTGCCTACAGCCATATTCATAATTGCTGGGCCACAGGTTCATCATCAGGTTGGGCAGGACCAGTTATTTAAAGCAACTGGTTTCCTGACAGAACTGTAGTGATAACAGGATTTGCTAACGTTTGTTATAAAACATATATATCATTAGATTCTTTTTATTTCTGCATTCCTATTCAACTTATGTCACCTTTAAAAAAATCAGAAGCATCTCCAATCTGGAAAGTCTGCTTGATATATATTATTTTTTGATGAATGATGGAAACCGTTTTATGGTTGCAATCAATGATGTGTTTTAAGTGTATTCAGGTGTTGGTTTGAGTTTGAACAGATGCATGAGGTTGAAATAGAATGTGTGTAGAGAGAGGAAACGCAGCAAGAAAACCCATTCATTTTTTCTTATTTTTGCATATTCACGAAGCAAAAAATATTATAAACCATTTTTATTTACTTACTTATATTACATATATATTTTATCATACATTATCTTAAACTTCTTTTTTGAGAATGTCATACATGCATACAATGTATTTGCTTACATTCACCCTCTTTTTCCACCTCCAACTTCTCACAGATCCCCCTCTTCCTGTACCCTTTTCAACTTCACTTCCTAGTTAAAATTTTTATTTTAAAAAGAAACCACTGAGTCTTATTAGTGCTGCCCATACACACATGGGTTTGGGCCATTCACTGGAGTCTGGTCAACCTACCAGAGACTTCATTCTTAAGAACTGACTCTTCCTCCCCCCAGTGCCCATCCACTGTCAACAACTCCTCAGCTGGGAGTGGGACTCATGTGCCCCTAAGCGATCCATGCTGGAATGTTCACTGGCTTTAATTTTGCTCAGGTCTTATGCAGGCAACCACAGTTTCTGTGAGTTCATGGGTGCAACAGTCCTGTCATGTCCCAATGACACTATTTCACCCTCAGACTCCCCGACCTCTAGCTCTTAACATATTTCTTCTCCCTCTTCTATGCTGTTTCTTGAGCCTTAAAGGGACAAGTGTTACAAAGTGACATAGATGTCCCCGTGTCCCTTTGTCTCATGAGAAAGAGTTATGCTTTGTAGCTCCAACTATCACTGAACAGACGGTCCTCCTGCCTCAGTCTCCCAAAGGCTGAGATCACAGGTCTGTGTTAACTCCCAGTTTAAAACATTGTTAGAAGGACCAAGTGCTAATTGATTGTTCCACTGGACCCCCAAACATATTTAGATCACAGTACTATGATCTGATTGTGCTAGTACTCACCAAAACTGGTGCCAAACCTTGGTTTCCAGTGCCACAATGCCAACAGGTGAGATGTTTAAGGGGTGTTTGCTTTTGGGAGGCTCTGCCCTCATGAAAGGATTAATGCCTTTTTGTGGTAAGAGCAAATAAATTCTTACACTCCCAGGGCTGAATTAGTTCTAAACCAAGGTTCTCTTTGGTGCAGTCTTTGGTAAACACCTTCTTGCCTGTTTGTTTTCCGCCACAAGTTGAAGCAGCACATAGTCTTTGCTGGGAGCTGAGAAGACACTGACCTTGGGCTCATGAACCACAATGATGAAGTTCATTTCCCTGTAAAATTATCCAGTCTCAGCAATCTTGTTTGTGTGACAGAGATGGAGAACAGAGCCCAGTCTATTAAAGAAAACTCTTTTTAAGGAAATTAAAGTAAAATTACTTTTTATACCATTTTGACTTTTATAACCTCCAATTAAATTGTGTTTTAATCTAGGAAACGTCTATGTTTTCCTTGAGTGTAAGAGAATATGGAGAGAAACAGTATCATTCATTTGAGTATCCTTTTCTTTATTTCTTCTTGGCCAGAGGAGTTGGAGCACGTGTGTTAGGTGATAGAATTGTAGAGAACATCTAGGAGGCAGGAGTTGGACAGACAAAAAGGCAAAAGAAAGAAATCTCAGACACATTCATCTGACAGACTCAAATATGCATGCATGTGTAAGAGCCTCCATCAGGGACCATCGATACCCTCTCAAAGATATTGTCACCCAAGATCCTGTTGCCAGATTACAAGCATTTTGTTACACAAATGTAATCTTAGTAAAGTAATATTGGTCTCAGCTATTCTGTTAAGGATTTATTTCTGTTCAGCATTCTGCCTTTTAAAATTTCTAGCCCAAGTCTGTGCTGATGTCGGTGACCTATGTTGTGACCAAACGCCACACAATGATGCCCTCCATCTGTGGCCATCTTGGTGCCCAAGGGCTGTGCTGCTGCCAGGCCCATACAGACCTGAGACGTGCTTCCACCTGGGGGCAGGGAGTCTTATGGGCCTGAGCTGGGTCCATGGCCCTGCTTCATCCAGGGTCTGCACTGAAGTCGGAGGTTCCTATTGCCACTGAAGGCTACGAAAATGCCCAGAATCTAGGCCCACACCAGAGGCCATGTGGGATTTCAAGGGCTATGCTGCCACTGGGTTCATGCTGATCTGAGTGACCTGCACAGCTAACGGGGACCATGGCGACATCTGGGCCCAGGCTACTGCCAAGGACCATGTCTGGATCCATGGTTCTACTACAGCTGGGGTCTGTATTGATGCCAATGGCTCCTAGTGCCATCAGGGGCCCTGGGCCACCATGTAGGGCCATGTTAGTGCCTGAGGGTTGAGCCTTTAGCAGGGCCATGCAGATCTGAGTAGCCTGTGCTGCTACCAACGGCCATGGTGTGACATGCCAGGAGCCTGCCACAGTTATGTAGATGTGCGTGGACCCTGTTACCACCTAAAGCAATGAGGGTCGGGCTGTACTCCTCACTGGCCACGACACTAAGGAGAACTAGCCCTGCCCCTCACCAACTGCAGTACTAGGGAGAATGGGCCCAGTACCATAAAGCTGACCTTGTCGGTGGGAAGAAGGGGCACAGGTGAGCGGGGCCTGTGGGTGTGAGAGCAGGAGAGCTGCCTCTGCCCCCTCCCATGTGTGCCATGGGGTGGCAAGAGTAAGGGAAATAAGCCTTCCCTCCAACCCCTTGCCACCCAAGACAGGTGGGAGAGTTGGCCTTCATGATACAGGGCAACAACAAGAGGAGTCCCAGTGAGGGCCCAGTATAAAGAGTGTAGTGGAAGCCAGAGGCCTCAAACCAGACCAATGACTCACTGCAATAAACATTGACTCTGGTCTGGTAAGTTGAGTAGCGAACAGAGATTTTGCATTTATATCAAGCTCCTAGGTGATAGCTAAGTGGCCAGTGTGTGTGTGTGTGTGTGTGTGCTTTGAATAGCAATGGTTATATTGCTCCAATATGGCTAGAAGCAAAATGTTGTTCTCTACACATTTCACCACTGCAGTGTGGGAAGCATCATGGGAAACCTGGCTGTTCAGCTAATAAGCAAACATTTCCTGTTTGCTCCCAGTATTGGTAGAGATGCTAATTTCAGGCTGTGAGGTATTTACTGAGTATAGCATTTTCATACTTACTGGACTCTTAACTCTTCCTTTGAGTCTGATAACTATGCCAAAACACTGGCTTCCCTCAAAGCACACTGCTGTACTTTGGATACTTTGTCTACCAGAGAATATCTGCCCACTAGCCATTTCTTTATGAAAGATTCACCAATTTATCATAACTTTGCATTAAGCTCAGCTTTGATTTGAATAATGCCTGTATTATTGGCTCTAACAAGGTAGAAATTGTTTCTTTGAGGAACATTGACTATTAATCGAATCAATATCTTTTGTTCAAGTATCTTTATTGGTTAGAGAAACTTAATGTCTCATGCCATATAATTTAATGCTAACTTTCATGTTTATGCTAAACATCTATATTGAACAGAATCTTATCGTTTGTCCAGTGTGTCTTCCTTCATTTGGCTGCCATTCCAGTGTGTTCATGGAGCTGAGCACAAGACCATATGCATTGCTGCGTTTCCTCATTTCAATGATGTTTTCAAATCAAAGATAGGAGTCTCATGAATTGTGCTATTTGCAGGTGGAAATGAAAATTCATTGTGTCTGGGTTGTGGAGCTGACAGACAGGAGATAAATAAAGCACCAAGATGAGAAAGAGCACAACTACTCAAAGACTAGCAGAAAGGAGAAATGAATACATTCCTGGGAGGGGGCTATGGAAGGAGGCATTGGCTCACTAGGTTAGTTAGTGAAGGTCTGAGTTGTAATTTTCCCTAGCTCTTCTTTCAATTCCTAGGGATACTCAGATTTCATGAGCATGTGCCGAAAACTCTCTCCTTGTCAAGCCAGTTTCTGTGGGTGGTCTGTGTCTTGTAATTACAAAGGGTCTATTAAACATCATACACACATTTATTGAGATAGTTCACTGCTCTCTCTCATGGTCATTGTGTTTAAACTCAACTTGCAAATAGTAGTCGAGAAATAATGAAGAACTGAGATGATTTGATTTGCCAGAAAGTGCAATTGCATTAACAAGTGATGCCACACGGCTAAAATAGAAGCTGGAATAATTCTGTTGATTGTCACAAGTTGACTGAATGAGAAAAGTCTAAAATTAAAATGCATAAAGTAAACATTACATTTAAAACTAAAAGAGATAGAAAGATACATTTTCCTGGCTCCCAAAAGTAAACAAGGTTAGGCCACTTAAGACTGAAAATAGAAAAAGACAAGCAGCTGAGAACAATTTTAATTGAAACCAAGGATTGTTGAACAATGACTTGGCTACAAAGAAGGAAACATATCATTGTGTGTAAAGCATGAACCAGAGCAGTTTTTAATAGTGCATCCCATGATCCCATGATCCCAATGCGGAGGAAAGTAGTGGGGAAGAAACAGACAGTCCTTGGGGGCAGAGTTCTCAACCACCTGGTGGTATTTTCAAACTGTATGTCTATGTGTTATTGTTTCAGGGTTTTTGCTCTTTTGAGGGGCCTGCCACCCAGTTCTCAAATAAATCACACACAGATTCTTATTCTTTATTATGAATGTTCAGCCTCAGCTTGTCTCGTTGCTAGCCAGCTTTTCTTAACTTTACATTAACCCATCTATCTTTGGCCTCAGGGTTTTTCCCATTCTCTTACTTCTTTAAATCTTACTTTCACTTGTATCCCGTGGCTTGATGTGTAGCTGTGTGGCTGGCCCCTGGAGTCCTCTTCCTTCTCTGGCTGCTTACTCCTTTTCTCCTAGATTTCTCCTTCTATTTGTCCTCTCTGCCTGCCAGCCCCACCTATCCATTCTCCTGCCTCACTATTGGCCATTCAGGTCTTTATTAGACTATCAGGTGTTTTAGACAGGCACAGTAACACAGCTTCACAGGGTTAAACAAATACAACATAAACAAAAGTAGCACACCTTAATATAATATTCTACAACAACGTGTCTTCCCTTTTTGGCCTTTTTCATATTATTTTCTAAAAGGGTAATTTTTTTCTTCCTCAAATTCTACTCTCAAGACAAGAATCTCAATAAGGGTAAGACTATTAATGCTAATGTACAATATTTCTCAGGTGTATAGAATTCTTTTAGACTAATATTGAGACATATTATATAAGAGAGAAGATTATTAATAAACTGGAATAATAAATCTGAACATAAACTATATAAAATACAAATAAAGATGGGAAGACTTCTATTCCTTCCAAAATAAGGTTATAAGTATCACAAAAGGACAGAGCAGTTCTAATGAAATTATGCATGGGAATGTTCAGAATTATGTGACAATAAGGCACATTAATTACATTAGTTATTAAGTTTTCATAAAAGCAGTAGAGGTTAAAAAGTCATACATGTATTTAAGAGGTAGAGCTTAGACTTAAGGGGGTTAATTTTCACACACCCATTTACTGTATAATAGACACTGTGTACATTATATTGACAAATTGTCATGTGCTATTTGAGGTCACTAAGGAGCTGGCTCTAGAAGGAGGGTTGTCCCCCAAAGTCAAAATTAAATATTTTTTCCTCAAATTGTTCTCTGAAGCCTTTTGTCTAAGGATGGGATGCCCCCCTCCCAACTCTGTAAGGAGGGGAAGAAGAGAAAAATGATCCCAAATGAAAACATCAGGTTCTTGTGAACAGCTAGGAGGAAAATCACTTCCAACAAATGTTGCTTTTGTTTGTCCCATGATATTAAATCTCCTGTAAAGGGAGAGAGAAGCTGGAACCTCAGCCATGGGGAGAAAGCTCAGCTGGAACCTCCACCTGGCTGCCTCAGAGTTCCCAGTTGGATTCTGTTGGATGTTTTGAGCACCCTATTTGATGATGTTATCTTTGCTTGTTGCTCTTTGTTCTTTTCCTTGGAAGCCTTATCCAAAGGAACATAGACTCTCAACAGGGAGTTCCAGCTATGGGGCTTCCCCATTCAATTTCTGCTGGATATTTTAAAGACTTGATTAGAAGATGTTTTGCTACCTTACCTACCTACCTACCTACCTACCTACCTACCTACATACATACATACATACTATTTTCTATTTATCTTTTACTTTGACTTGCTATATACTTAATAATCTCATTCAAAACCAAAAATATGACTATTATAAGTCTCTAGGCTGTACAAAATAGATGTTGGGTTCTACTATTATTTGGCTCCAAAGCCAATGAGTTTAGCAGGATGAAGGGTGGAAAGTTACTGGATGCCTATATATGTATATCTAAACATCTAGAAAAGAAAGCCAAACAGATAATTCACAACATGCTTTAAGTCTTTTTAGCAGAAATAGAGACAATGTTCTTCCATTGAATGGAATAATGTATTATCAACTAATGCATATGGCCTTTTAGAAGAGTTATATAAAACACATTTTAGAGGTATAACATTTGAAGCAATAAAAAAAATGGATCTTCAGTCTTTTCAAATGATCAATTTAGACCATACTAACAACTTTTAGACTTGTTCATTATTGCATGTCAGCAGGGCCTCTTGCATGCCTTTTGAAAGTGTGATCGTTCTTAGGCTTTGTAAGAATTGTTTCTTGACCTAGAGCATCCTCGGTAGTCCTCACTATATCCTAAAATATAGACAGTGTAAGGATATGCTGAATGTATTGATAATTTTCTGGGTAAAACAACATGATCCATTTTAGTCTCAGCACAGATTTAGTCAAAGAAAAGAAATCAGTGTGGATTTAAGACCGAGGAGAGCTGTGGTCCAGCCATTTGCTGGTTGATTATCTTTGGCAAAGCTACTATTGTTAGTATTATCATTAATAAATGAAGGCATTTTACTAGGCTTTTTCTAAATTTTAATTCCATATTTATTTCATCTTAGATTCTATTGCATTATGAATCTAAAATATTATTAAATTTCTCAGACTATATCAAATTTTTATTGGTTGGATAGTCTGAAATAGACAAAATATTTGAAATACTTAGGTGTATTATGATTAATCATATTGGACTTTCAATTATAAAAATAAAAATAATAGAGCTTTTACTGCTGTGTCTTAATATCAGACATTTATATGCACTTGTGGGATTCTTAGTTTCTGAGGCTTCATGTTGTTTTACTGTTGCCATTTTTCATACAATATCTCACCATTTGGATACATGTAAAGAGAAGCCTAAGATAGCCCCTAAGGTTGCTCCCCACTGGTGGGCATGTGCTGTATCTTTCTCTCTTGCTGTTGGATGTGGGATATAAACATGATGTGATTTCACTCCCATCAAGAATTTTTCAGCTCTTCCTCCCCTGCCGTGAAGGGTGATGTAGCTGGACAAGCACTGGCCTTATTATGTCTGCCATTTTCAATTCTGTTGACTGTAATCTTGCTGCTTATATGTATGTGTGCTTATATCCGATCCTTGGCACCCAGCCTCCTGGACAGAAATAAAACTGGAGTATTGGGAATATTTTGGAAGTGTGCCCGGATTGGTGAACGCAAGAGTCCTTATGTTGCCGTATGCTGTATAGTGATGGCCTTCAGCATCCTCTTCATACAGTAGCTTTGGAAACTACCAGTGTGTGATTGCCATCAGACTCTGTAAACAAGGACTTGCCTCCAGAAAATAATGGGAAGAATGGTTAACCCTTTTATCTCTGAACATGAAATGAGATAAATTTTGAGGTGCTGTTCTCTATTTTTATGCTATGAGACCAATGAGCTATATCAATAATTAAGATGTAACAGTTTAGTACGCAGGAATGTAATTACAGTGACCAACCTCAGTTCTGTCACTCCAGTATTACACTGGCAAATGTCATTCTGTTGTGTCGGGACTGCTTTTCATAAGGTTCTTGAAGGCACAAAGTAGAACCCACAGTTGGCAGATTCCACAGGCTCCTTTCGCTTGGGTTTGAAAATATCTTCACAGAATGAGACCTTCTAACGACTGGCCCATTTTTATTGAGAAAAAATGCTCTATTTTTTGTTGTTACTGTTCTATGGATTGCATTTATATTTAAACCATTTTGATTCCTAACCAGAGTACCTCTGTTTTTGGCAAATTTTTACACGTGTAAAATATTTTAAGCAAACAAACAAAAAAGAATTTTTCAGATAAGATTGAGGATGTCAACATTAACCTCTGTTAATCAAAAGTGGGATTGTCTCGATTGAACCTAACTGGATGTAAAGAGAGTCTTGAACTTTCAAGTCCAATGTCATTTAAGGTGAAGAGACTGGAAATTCTTGTTGATTGGTGAAGTGAATTAGCGGGTTCTGGGAAGGGTCCCAAGGCAGGGATTGAAAGCATCATTCAGGGTTTAATAGTATTAGTCCTATGATCCTCTAAAATGTAATTCTACCAACAACCAAGGGGCTTAGGAAAGGATCTTAAACCTCGGACCATGTTGACACTTGGTCACTGCATGAGAATCCCTGAGCAAAGGAGATGGTCTACCCCTGCCTGGAGTCCTGAGTCACCGAAACTCACATAATAGATGTATTGTTTTAAGTGACTTGGTTTGTGGTAACTTGTGTTGCAGCAACAGAAAACGAATACAATATGACTTTAATTATCACCACATGAGTCATAAATTAATACCTCAGCAAGACCTTGCCTTGTAGAGGCAACTGCTCATTTGACATCTTCTTTTTGCTCTCTGGAGACTACCTCAGTTTTTATTGTGATCAAAACCAAATTCCTGTTCATTGCTCACAAGTTAAATTCAGTTAAGGGCATTTATCCCCCATCAAGCTGCAAAGCAAAAAATTAAGGAGTCATTTTGATACCCTTCTTGTTTTCACCCCTTAGATCAAATCCATTACAAATTCTAGTCCATCGTCATTTGTGGCAGGTGCTTCCATCTGGCTTACTCTACTTCTTACCCATCCACTATGCCTTTCCTATAGAGCAAAGGCTAAAAAGCTAAATAAAACATTTACTATTTATGTAGCTAGGGCTTCCTTTGGCTTAGGTTCCCCAGGCTCATACACATTTTGTAAGATGGACACTAGCAACAAGAGGTGGTGGCCATGTTTAAAGAGCTCCCACCATTTAGCAAGTTTGGAGAGATGATTTCCTGCTCTAGGGCAGCTAATATAATACACAAGATTAGCCTAGAGAGATACTAGCGGCCTGCTTGACAGGCTAGTGTATATTCCTGCCTTTATTCAAAGAATGGTGAGGTAGGGGATGTTTTAAATGAGAGATATTGTGTTTGTGTGTTTTAAAAAGGTTTTCAGTTATCTCCAAAGATGACACTATATTGTGTTACATTTTTTTTTGAACTGTGAAAAATTCCTGAGAGAGATGGTACAAAGTAGGAATGATTTATTCTGGCTCATGGTTTTGGAGATCTCCATCATGGTTTGCTGGCTCTATGGCTATGGGCCTGAAGTGATGAGGGAGAAGACCACAGTGACAGGTTATTTCCAAGGAAAGCTGCTTACCTTATGGAGGCTGAGTGGAAAATCAGGGGAGAGAGGAGGACAGGAAAGGGAGGGGAGTAGAAAAGGAGGGAGTAGAGTAGGGTAGAAGATAGGAGAGGAGTGGAGGAGAGAAGAGAGAAGGGAGGAGAGGAGAGGATGAGGACAGAAAGAGCTAGGCACAAGACCTTCCAGTGTATGCCCTCACTGGCGTACTTTCTTCAAGCAGGTCCCACTTCCCAGCTTCCACCAACCCCATGCCCTGCAAATAATTCCATAAAATTGTGTATGTATCACTGGATAGGTCAGAGCCCTCACAGTCTACTTTACTCTTCACATTCAAAGCATAAATATATACTAAAACAATTTCTTGTCCTTTGTATGACTAGAGCCAATAGAATATTCAGTCTTTCAGGGCAGGTGAGGGTTTTTTTGGTCAATTTTTGCAATGTTCTAGCTATAGAACATTCCAACTTATTGTTTTTGACCTTATATGAAGGTTTTTCAAGACACTTAATGTCTTGAGGTGTATCTCTTTCTTTTTTGTTCACACTAGAAAAGATAAACTAATATATATATTATTAAAGATTTATTTTTACTTGATGTATATGAATATATTTCCTGAATGCATTTATATTCGCCATGTATGCATATATGTCTGGTGCCTGTGGAAGAGGGCATTGGATCCCATGGATCCAATGAGTTACAGATGGTTGTGGGATGCATTTGGGTGCTGACAAGTGAATCTCTCTCTCCTGCAAATGCTCTTAACCATGAAGTCATCTCTCTAGCCTTTATATGTATGTATGTATGTATGTATGTATATATATATGCACGTGTGTGTGTGTGTGTGTGTGTGTGTGTGAAATAATGCACACTTCTTCTCCACCTCCACTACTAATATTACCACATCCCCTTTAAGAGCTGTCATTATCATTTACTAGGACTATAGCAATAGCTTTCTCAGCTGTTGACCTCTCTACCCTTTGTGCTTCATGTACCTGTTCTCCTCTTTCCCTTCTTGAGCATAAGTCATCTTGTAGTATATAAAGCTGTCTAACTTCAAGTCTTCAACCACTGACTATGATGATATTTTATTTGTACTGAAATGTGATTTTAACTGTATGTTAATAAATAAAGTTGCTCGGGGGTCAGAGCTATTAGAGCCATAGCGAAAGCTGGGTGGTGGTGGTGCACGCCTTTAATCCCAACACTTGGTAGGCAGAGCTAGGTAGATCTCTATGTGGTCAAGGATACAGCCAGCATTGGAGACACACACCTTTAATCTCAATACCGACCATAGAAGACCTGGAGGTCTGTACAGGCAGGCAGTGACAATGCAGTCATGTAGTTGGGTTTACAACCAATGAGAAGGCAGAACAGAAAGTCTATATAAAGACAGACAGGAAGTAGCTCTCTTTTGGAGAGGTCTCTTGGCTGAAGATGCTAGCTGCAGCAGGCGGGTAAGGCTCTTAGCTCTGATCTCTTGGCTTTCTTCTTTGCATTGGTTCTGTGTTTCTTATTTAATAAGACGGTTGGTTACATCTACAACTGACCATTATCCTTCAAGTATAGATCAATCTATTCACTGGCCTGCAAAGCTTGACACCTGTTTATCTCTCCAGCCTCAGCTTATAGGTAGTTTTTCCCTGAGCTGTCATCCCATCTGGAGGCTTTAGTCCCATCTATGTGCCATATATCTTTTGATCACAGGTCTTTGCACACAAATTCTCTTCAGTGACATCTTTCTTCCCAAACTCGCCCTAATTAACTTCATGCTATGACTTGACCTCCTTTTCTGAAGAAAGTCTGAGCTCCCTGGCTTGATAATTATTTCAGATACTTTTGCTGTATCATTTACTCCTGTAGGGCCCCACTGGGAAGAATTGCAATTTTGTGTAATACTTGGATTAGTAACTATCTCTCCCATGGAATGGTTGAAACTTGTGAATGGGTATTGTTTGTTATGGTTACAGGAGACTAACAATAGTTATTTCCTTTCCACCACAAGACAAGAGGAAGGAGCGTTTCCTTATATTTTCATCAATTATATCCTAGGATTTTGATCAGTGCTTCAAAGAAATTATCAGTCAAAATCACAAATCTTATTTAAGATTTGTCTTTTCAGTTAGCAGAAAATACTTTCCAATGTATAAAAATTTTAGGCAAAGAACTACATAAACTGTGCTATGGCCCATGTTAATTATTTAAAGATATGATTTTGTTACTTATTCAATGAACATGTTGTGAACATTAAATTTAACCAAGATATTCATACTTATTGCTAATAATAATTTCTATATGCATATTAACAAAATTTCTATTTTGTTTCCTTGATAAGATATAGCAATACATCATAATAAGTCCTGGGAGGAAATATCTATAAAATAAAATTTGGTGCCTATCATAGAAATGCAAATATTAGAGTAATTGAATAGTGCTCTCTGGGATACACTTTCAATAGAGGAAGGAAAGGGACAGTGTTATAACATGTATCAGTACTGAGTTAGCTGTGGTGGCTCATTTCTGCACCCTCATCACTGTGGAAGCAGAGTCTGGTGATCAAAAAACAATTCTTCAAGTTCATCCTCAGCTATTCAGCTATAGAGCAAAGTTGAGGCCAGCTTTCCCTATATGGGAGACATTGTCTCAAAAACTCAAATATATAAAAGAAATACAGAAAGCTATTCTGGTAATGGATACATACCTGTAATTTTCTATACATACAAACATACATAGAAGAAAATACAGACATGCATCTGTTTCTATTTTGGCTTTCTTTCTCTTTTCTTTTTTATTTCTGTATTCCTCATTTAAAAACGTACACCTGTAGTGGCTTTGATGGGAAGATGGTCTTTTGTTTACTCAATTGAAAGCATTTCTTCTTAAGTAAGTGATGTTATCTATAGCAAAACTGCACAAAAGGCCGATGGAAGTACTTGGCTAAACCAATTCTGCAAGGAAAACTCATGTAGACCTCAGTGCCTGCTTTATTAAAAAAAAGGAAAATGTACACCTGGCTTTGGAAGATGCTGACTGTCAGAGTGACACCGTCTCCCGTGTCCTATTCTAGGAGTCTGCCCATCAGAGGCCATTGTAATTCTTTGCTAAACATGGCCGCCTTCTGCTAAAATCAGCCAGAGAGATGGATGAGAGTGTCCTACCCAGTCAGGATGCTCTGTCTTCTCTGCCACAAAACCTGCATTTAAGCATCTTCACATCTTTCCACAAAACATGCTCTTGTGGAACCATATGAAAACTGCATAAAAACCAGAGTGTGGCCCTGGCAAGATAGCACAGACAGTCGAGCTGCTCACTGCCAAGTCTGACTGCCTGAGTTTGAGTCCTGGAACCAGCATGGCAGAAGGAAAGACTTGAATTCTGCAAATTGTCCTTTGACCTCCACATGCACATTGTAGTATACGTGTGCAAACAAGCCATGGGAATACCCACTCCCAGCACCCTCCTCCCAGTGAATTCATAAAAACATAAAAAAAAAAAAACAACAACTGATGGTGAGCCACATTTGGTATGGTGGCAGGAGTCTGTAATACCAGACCTTGGGAATTTGGAGGCAGGAGAATTAGAAATTCAAGGTAACTTGTGTTACAAAGTAAGTTTAAAGGTAGTCTGGGTCATATGAGATCCTGTTGCAAAAAAAAAAAAAATTGTACTAAACCACCCCTCATCATGCAAAAAAAAAACCAAAACCCAAACCAAAACTAAACAAAAACAAGGCAACTCAAGCCATGAAAACAAAGCAAGCCCAAAAGCTGATTGGCATTGCCTTCTGACTGCTGAAATACTTCAGGTGACAGGGGAAAGTGTGTTTCCTTTAGCTGCCGAATTTGTCAGCTACTCCTGCGTTTCAGCTTAGCTAATAGCTTCCCATTTTAATAGCAGTTACTGACCAGCGTGTCTGTCCCTCAGCTTTCTGTTTCTCTGTTCCTTTGGATGACAACTCCTTTTGTAATGACATTAGATCCAGCCAAGTTCCCTTGGAAATGAGGCATCTTCTGGCTAAGTGGTCCTAGGGAAAGGGGGATGTGATGATAGTGAAGAGTTGTGTATCTGATGCGCATAGACAGATTGTATAGAAAGATGTTCCGATGTATAGAAGTTCCAAAACAGGAGAGCAAGGCAGGGGTGGTGGTGGAGGTGGAGGGGTTGGGGTGAAGTTGGGGGTGGTGGGAAAAAGTATAGTAAGTTTTGCCATGTGCTGTTTCTCTCTAGATCTGTGTTTTAAAAGTCACTTCTGGCTACTTGGCCAGGCTGCACTTAATTACCTGTTCCTGCTGTATTCTCCAGACAGTCAGCACTGTGGCGGGGGCTATTTCTCATCCCTCGACAAGCCCCGGCAGACCTGGGGTTGAGCTGATCCATTACAAAATGCCTTGTGGACAGCCCCGTGTATGTGTCTTTGGGGATTTTCACTAAGGGTCAGGATACCAGCTCCAGCCTTGATTGTTTTAAGTGGCTTGTGCTCCGAGGCTAGGGAGCCGCTCATTAGCGACCCTAGGAGTCCAGTATCAGGAACAGACTGAACGGGGTCGCTCTGCGCTCTGCCAGCACAAGCATTAATAAGAGAAACCATGTCAATAAAAGTTCCCTGGATGAAGCCACAGAATGAGGCACTTATGGACGATTATAAACATTTTGCCCGTGGTAACTCTCCTCTATCAACCCTACTCCAAACCCGATAAGCGCTGCCTCTTTAGGGCTCATTAATTTCCTTGAAAATTTAAACAACTGTCATTTGTGAGCCTCCTCAGGTGCTCATGTGGGAGAGATTAGCCCGTGTTTATAAGCTGGGCTGTTCATTAAGCGCCTGCTGGTGTGGAACCCCCTCCACAGGCTGCGAGTCGGGCTGCAGATCTCCCACAGATAATTGGGGGCTGCTGTGAATTACACAGAGGAGCGGCAGGCCTCGAGGACGGAGTGTCTTATTAATATCAGCTGGGTAGACTGCACCATTTTAATGACTTCCAATAAACCAAGGCAAGCCCTCAGAACTCCAGGAGCCTCTGGGCCCCGATGGCTGCAGGGGCTGTGCAGGATTGGGTTTCCGTAGTTATTGTCAACTTCTTTCTCATTAACATTTGAAAATCAAGGTTTAACACTTTGAGACGGAGCAAATCTTCCACGGTGGGCTCCTAAGTCCCGGTGACTGGTGCTTTTAAATGCTTGCTAAAGTCTCTGGCCGGTTGAACATCTGCTGAAGGATGAAGCGGCACTTCTTCAAGGTGTGTGGCTTCCCAAACAGGAAACACATCTGGCAGGTGCTTTTGAAATCGAGAAATTCACATTTTAAATAATGTCTGTAATGTATACACTCAATGAAATTTGGTGGATTCTATACTTTCTGATGTTACTGTGTTCTTGCAAAAATTTATTTTAACTTTTTGAACAGAATCCCAAACCTTATTGAAAATTCCTTGCTTAAGGTTGTGTGTGTGTGTGTGTGTGTGTGTGTGTGTGTGTGTTTGGGGGGCGGTGCATGGTGCCTGTGTGCACATATGGAGTCCAGAGCAAGATGCTGAATTGTGTTCCTCCATCTCTCTATTGCTTTCTCCACACCATGGCCTTGAATTAGTCTGTCACTAAACTGAAAGCTCACGGAGTTTGCTGGGCAGGCTGGATGGTTCACCAGTTGAGTTCTTGGGATCCACTTGTCTCTGTCCTCCAGTGCTTGGATTACAGGTATGGGTAGCCAAGCTGCTGGGAGGGGATTTGAACTCTGGTACCTCATTCTTACGCTCAAATTGTGTTTACTCCTTTAAGCATTTCCCCAGACCCTGTGTGAAGTATTTTAAAATAGTAGACAATTTGTTTTCCCATCTTATAAACACATGGATCCAAAGAAAGATATAGGGCAATCTTTGAAATAGGTGATATATTTACATATTTTTCAGCAACAAAAATGCAGTTAGTATAGAATGTGCAGATCACCGCAGGGCTCAACCCTCATCAGAGAAGCTTCTTCCTGTAGGGGGTGGGAAGTGGCATAGGGATGCACAGCTGGACAATCGATATGCAGAGAGTGTGAGATTTTGGAATTCCAATCCTAGATGGGATGTCTTCATCAGACCCCTGCCCTTAGAGATCAGGGGACTATGTGAAAGAGGAGGTGGAGAGATCACAAGAGCTGGAGATGATGGATAACTCCAGGGAATCAGCATTTTCCAGACAGTACAGAAACTTAGGGACTATGTCAGCACAAAGACCTGCCCTGGGGCAGGGTAGACAAAAATCTCATCCTAGAGAAGTAAAAGGCACTGAAGTCCCACCCCTAACCAAGAAGCTATTTGTAATTGTTATCTTCTGGGGGAAGGTAAAATCAATTACATCCATAGGAGAAACACCGGATATTTCAACTACACTCTAGGGAGCAGCTTCAAGCTCACGTGTTGATCAACACAAAATGGACTCCGAGTTTTGTTTTGTTTTGGTTTTGTTTTTCTTTTTTTTTTTTATTGCTTTTTTCATTATGGTTTGGGACTTTTGCCTTTTTCATTTTGTTTTGTTTTTGAGAGAGAAATAACATGAAGTTGAGGGGTGGGAGGACCTGGAAGACTTGGGTGGGGGAGAACATGATCAAAATACATTGTATGAAAATTTTAAAATAAAGAAGTAATAAAACATTCTTTTAAAAATACTGTGTTGTGGGATTTGATTTTGAAAAACAGTCATTTATTCTCAGCGTCTCAGTGTTGGAATACACACACACACACACACACACACACACACACACACACACACAAATTATATTCCCTCCTTAGGAGCAGTCAACTCCAAAATATGAAATATTTCCCCCTTTGTTTCTCATCTCAATCAAAATATTCTAAAACCTTACCATGTTTTGGGACTACATTTTTTGCCACACTTACGGCTGATGGCCTATAGCTTAAAGAATACCCTGGCTTACCATATTTGCTATGATTCTTGGCCATCAGCCATGCAGGACGTGGCTTCTTGTAGAAAGTTAACCCTGAAAGTTTGGCTTCCACTTCTTTTACTGAATTCCTCTTGAGGCAGTGACTTATGAATGGTTCTATTACAGCCTTCAAAACTTTGTTCTAGTAAAGGAATTTTTATATTGTTGCGAATCTGTATCTTTTCTGCTTCCTTCTTTTCTTTAATTTTGAGTAAAGGATAGTCTTTGGGTGTTTCCGTCAATAGAATTGGATAGATACTGCAAGCTGAGACCTGAGGGACATCACCTTGTTCATCTCACTTGGACCCTTGACAACAAAACATCTCACTTGGACCACTGACAACAACAAAAGGAAGCTTCTCTGACAGAGGCCAAGAGCCGCATAAATGTGTGACATTTATGCGAGGCAGAAAAGTGCTTGCTAGGCAGCAAATATGGCAAAGCCAGGGTCTTCTTTAGATGATAGTCCCTCAGTAAAAATTCAACCTCCACATATGCTAGAAGTTCTAGAATACTTTGATTGAGATGAGAAACAATGTGGGGGGGGATATTTCATATTCTGGAGTTTCTTATCACATGATTTTTAAAGAAGCTATAAAAAAAAATTCATTTATCTCCGCTGTGTAACTCTCAGGGATTTCTGGATTTTGGTATTAGTTAAACATTTTCAATTGTAATCCTTTTTTGGGCTGAGGAAAATTTGCATGGCTCTGAGCACACAGGTACATTAAAGAGGCACGCAACTCAAACATTTACTGATAACAAATCATACAGGAATTTACTTTAAAACAATTCTTGCCGTTTATTAAATGTGAAAGCAAATTTACATACTAATGGGAAGAAAATTATTGCTTGTTTCTATAAGGAATTAAATTTTGGCTGACTATTTGATACTGCAGGAAATAGACCATCTTTCATGCCTTTCAGAATTGATTTTATAGTCATAGTTGCTGAAAATGCTGCTTCAGATAAATATGTGGTACAAAGTGACAGAAGTATGTCTAGGAAGTATGTTCTATGTCAGAAATTATTAGAAATTGTGTCCTAATCTCAAGTCAAAATCCATTCAGCAATTTTTATGTCACTCAAGTCAGCAACTCAAATCGCTGTTTTAAAAATGAAATGTCTAATGAAATACAATCCAAAGATATACGAATCTTATATTTATGTACTGAGAAATAAAGGTAAGAAAACATTGAACTTGTAATGAGACAGTCTATAGCCCTGGATGGGGGGGGTATTACTATTACTATTACTCTTATAAAAGAACATGGTATTAAGCTAACTCCTGGTGACTTTTTTTTTTTTTTTTTTTTTTTTTTTTTGGTTTTTCAAGACAAGGTCTCTCTGTGTAGCTTTGCACCTTTCCTGGAACTCACTTGATAACTCAGGCTGGCCTTGAACTCACAGAGATCCACCTTGCTCTGCCTCCCGAGTGCTGGGATTAAAGGCGTGCGCCACCACTGCCCGGCACCTGGTGACTTTTGTTATACCTATAGATCAATGTATCTCTCAACCCACATCAGAGGAGCTTCTTTTTTCAGTATATGCTGGTTAACACAAGATCCACAACCAGTCAAGTGTGGCAGACCAGCTCCCACCATTATTTACCCCAGAGACTTTTGAAGAATGAGGGATAAGAGACTTAGTTAGAAATAGAGGGGGGAGAAACAGAGAGAAAACACAGGGTCAACTAGGGTGGGTCTGGATCCTTATCCAAAACGGGCCCAGAACTTTATTACAAAGGGCTATTTATAACAATGCCAAGGGGTTAGTGGGTCACAGTAGTCAAGGGGCAGAGAATAGACATTCTAGAATGCTGTGCCCTAAATGGGACATCTATATCATACCTGCTCCTTACGAGACTTAGGGGACGTTGCAGAAGACTGGACAGAAAGATTGTAAGAGCCAGAGGTGATAGATGAGTACAAGGGAAACTGTAGTACCAAACTGCATTTTAATTTGTGTTCCTACCCATAGACAAATGCTACTCTTAGCCTTAGCCAGAGAAGTTTCTCTCTTTAGAGAATGACAATGAATGCAGAGACTCATGGCTGCTCAAGATGCTAAGAATAAGGGACTGTTAAGCACTAGAGAGAACACATGCTGCCCCCTCTACAGCGCTGAGATCATCCCGGAAGAGGGGATGGAACGATAAGAAGGTGTGTGCAATGCTCTCTTCAGGGAATAACATAGTCATTGCACACATGATCTCACAGTGGCTGTGATTGCACACGCTGACCCTACTCAGAATTTCAAAAGTCAGTCATGGTGGGAAAGAGGCTCCTGGGAGCCTCCCATTCCAGGTTTACTTATTGGCTACTGGTGGATCCTGGAGTAGGGGCAGTCAGTGTTTTAAACTGTGTATCCGCTGGTGATCTCACCAGGTTCCCATGGAAATTTCAATCCTGTGGTTATTCAGATGGCCCTGGTTACAATCAGGGGGTCACAAAACAAAGTGAAAAGACAGTAAGGTGGAAAAGGGATGTGTAGGGAGGAAAGGGAAATGATAGGTATGGGGTGGAGATCAGAGAGGCTCGTGAGTGGGTAATCAGAATGCACTACATACATGAATGAACTCATCAAAGAACAAAGTTAGTCAATAAAAACATTTTAAGTGATCACTGTGGATATCTGTCTATGGATATTAAGTTATCCCAATATCATTTGTTGCAAAGACATTTCCCCCCCAAAATGAGCTATCCTGGATGCCATTTTGAAAATAAAGTCACAATAAATGCAAAAGAGGTAAATTAATATGTTAGTTACTACGTATTTCCCAGCCACATTTTATATTTAAAACAAATTATTCATAGATAAAAGATTCCAATCTTAAAACTTCTAAGTGTTCAAGAACATTATTTAAAGCATCGCTTCACTGTATTTTACAAGCTGTAATTGTTATTCATGGATTTCATGAATATAGATACTAACTCAGGGCTAGAAGTAATAAGACATCCTTCATGTCAGTATGTAAAATATAGTGTAACCATTATCCAAGTGATAACAAGAGTTACAGTGTTCTCCAGCCAGCAATTTCTAATGTTTCATTACATTTGATGTTAAATATTTAGAAGCTACTTCTGTGAGGACTTTCTTCTGTTTCTCATTTTTATTAGTTTGATCTGTGCTGCTCATATACTCTTAGATGTGTGGACTTCCATTGGAGCCTGGTCAACCTACCTGGGGCCACATTCTTAAAGAAACTGACCCTCCCTCTTCTGGCAGGTATCAATTACAGTTACTGGCACTGGGCCCTCCACATGATTGGCTCTGTCAATAGTCAGTCATCAATGTAAGGAGGAGATCATGGCATCCTACTTTTTTCTATTGAACTATTGATAAATACTGGGATGGGAAGGTCATTGTCTTTAGTTGTATACCCAGTAATGATCCCTGGTCATGCAGATGGCCCTGATTAAACTCAGTGGTTTCTAAAGTAAAACAAAGAAATAAATATGAGAAAGAGATTTATAGGGCTGAAGGTGAGGTGACCGAAATAGGACCAAATTAAGAAAAAGGAGAAGAGTAATTAGAATAAATTACGCTTACACTTGAAATAGTCAATGCACAAATTTAATTAATAAAAGACATAGTCCTAAGGCAAATATTTGGATTCATTGCTATGACAAAAATAAGTAAAAGCTTAGGCTTTGAAATTTGTTATTGTGAGACAGTATATGCATATGAATGTCGCGTGTTCCACACACAAATATGTACATAAAGAGCGGCACACATATTTGTGTGAGAGAGTTTGATTTTTTAAAAGATAAGTTAAGGGTGGGGTCCAAGCTCTGTCTCTATCTCTCTCTGTCTCTGTCTCTTTCTGTCTCTGTCTCTCTCTCACACACACACTCACACACATACACACTCACACACACACACACAGATTTTCAGAGAGCAAGTAGTGTCTATGCTATTATGTTTTGTTTATTCTAACAAATGGAAAAATCTATAAACTCAAAGAAATTTTCCATTTTATGTAAAAAGTGGCTTTCATTAAACAACAGAAAATGTAATTTTCTTTGTGGTATCTTGAAAGGAATGATGTGAGATTCAGGTGTCAGGAAATATTTGAAAGAACAAGGTACACAATGGTATGTGTGTAAGTCAGGCAGGAAAATTCTGGGTCCCTGGCAGCTGTATTCTGACCATCAGAAGGAATCCACAAGGTCTGTTTGGGGAAACCCTACTCCCTATAAGACTTTTATAGGACATGTTCTGTGAACTGTTACTTCAGTATGATGTAGTACGTCAGAAGAAATCAGAACTTATTACAGCCAAAACATAGTAATATGAACATAAGAATCAAAGCTAACAAAGAAAGTGGGCAAAGACTATCAGCACGTGATCTAGGCCTTCTGGGAAAGTTCCCAGTACTTCCTATAATTCATCATAACTCAAAGTGTCAAGTCATGTGGTGCTGGCGAGCATTCACGAAAGCAGTTTCGTTTATCTTTTTCTTTCCGTTTGGGTTTTCTCTTGAGGACACTGACTACCTCACAAGTTTATGCCCCTCTTTTTCTAGTCACAGCTTTGTTCTCCAGGCCTTCTGTTTCACTGAAGGGAGAGTGCAGTGTGGGGAGGAGGTAGAAGGTCAGGGTATCAGCTTGCTGTGTTTTATTTGCACCAAGTCATATTGATTATTGATTGAAGTGTATTTAGTTTCTTTGTAGGAGGAGGTGGTTGCTGTTTTGGGCCCAGGGCAGCTTCTTGGCTCTTTTCCCCTCAACTTCATACAGGCTAGAATTACTTGAGAGGGGGAACCTCACTTGAAAAAAACACCTCCATAAGATTGGTCTGTAGGGAATTGGCTATGGGGCATTTTCTTGATTGATGATTGATGTGTGTGTTACTATTCCCAAGCAAGTGGTCTGGGGTCATATAAGAGAGCAAACTGAGCAATCCATGAGGTTCAAGGCGGCAAGGATCATTCCTCTATGTAATCTGCTTCAGTGAGGACCTACCTTGGCTTCCCTCTGATGATGGACTCGAACCTGTAACCTAAATAACTTCCTTTCCCCTAAGTTGCTTTCAGTTATGGTGTTTTATCACAATAGAAAGAAAACAAAGATACCGGCTTGTGACCAAAGCTCCAAATAGTGGGACATAATTAGAGGAAATTGTGTCTTGTTCATATAAAATACAGGCTGATGTTGGGATTGTGCTCTGGTATGCCCCCGCCCCCCCAGACTCTGGAAGATGTCAAAAAACTGGGTTTTTTCTTTCTTTCTTTTTTTATATCTCTCTCAGCATTAATAGGGTGATTCCATTTCCAAAGCTGAAACAACTTACTATTGCTTTCAAATGCCACTGGCAGGAAAGGAGGACATGGCCTTGAGATGGTTGTCACGCACTCCATTGACTGAACTTAACGCTTAGCCACATATAACTGTCAGGTGCTGGGAACTTTATTTTGAATGGTTAAATAGTTAAAGAGAAGCAACTTTACTATTCTAGAAGGAGAGACTGATCAGTGTAGTTTAACTAACAATATTTGATGCAGGGAGACTTGACTTAGGCATGAGCTAGACAGGATATTGCCTAGCCCATACTCTTGGGTTCTCTGAAAAAACAAAATCAGAAAGATGGGACTGGAGAGACGACTCTTTTTGGTTAAGAGCAACTTGCTGGGCAGGTACCCAAGTTCAGTTCTCCAAGCCCACATGGTAGCTCACAACCATCTGTCACTCCATTTCTATGGGATCTAACATCCTTTTCTGGCCTCAGTAGACATTGCCTTCATGTATGCATACACTTAGGCATGTGCATATACATAAATAAAAAATAAAGTAAGAGAGGGCTGGGGGATAGCTCTTCAGTTAAAAGTTATTCTTCTAGAAGATCCTGAGTTGGGGGTCCTAGTACCCTTGTCAGACAACTCACGAGTGTCTATAACTCTACCTCTAGGACATCTACCACCTCTGTCCTCTGTAGGAACACACACTCATGTGCACAGACCCACAGAAGACACACACACTTAAAAAATAATAAAACATAAATCTTAAGGAAACAGAAAAAAACGGGGTATGATAATATTGGATATGCAATAATGAATCTGAACTGGAATATATATATATATATATTCAATATATATCTATATATATATATCAATGTAGACATAAAATGTAATTTCTAATATCTTTAAAAAATATCCTTTTGTAGAGGTAAAAATGTACCAAGGCCTCATAGAAGTCAGGGTCTAACTTGAGCTGTAAGGAATCATTATCCAGTCATCTGTACAGCTTAGGAAAGTAAGAACTACTAGAAGTAAAGATTGATAATGTAGTTTCTCTTCCTTTTTCAACAGTTTTTCTTTCATTCTTATAATTGTCACATTATGTTATCCTTAATGGTAAAATTTTTCAAATTTAACTACATTGTGTTACTTTCCAGTGATTTCTTTTCCTACAATTAATCATACTACCTTTCTTCTAGGGGGGACAGTGTGTGTAGTTGAAGATAATAAAAGGGCACATTGTCCTCAAATTGTCATAGTTACTAATGTGTTCTGTTAGAGACACATTTTCAGCCTGAGCTGTTGCCTCTAGGAGGTCCTAGCTGAAAGCTCAAAATACCATATGAGAAATTAAAAAAAAATATATGGAATAGTAGTTCTTTACTCACCTGGAAAGACAAACATCAAAATGTCTAATAAAATTTTCACTGCAAGTTGGGAATGTCTTTATAATTCCTACTAATTTAATTAAAATATTAACATGAATGACTTTTTAGTCAGCAGCCAGTGGTAAGCATAATTTAAAAAATACAGTGAATAATTGGAAGTTACAATTCATTTGAAGAAGAGATTAAATCCATTTTGATTTATTTTATGGGTATGAGTATTTTGATGGCATGTATGTTTATATGTGTGTATGCACATGTTTTTAGTGCCCTTGGAGGATAGAAGAGGATGACAGTTCTCTTGGGACCAGAGTTAACAATCAGTTGTAAGCAGTTATGTGAGTTCTAGGAATCCAACACAGGCCCTTCAGAATAGCAACGAGTGTTTTTAACAATTGAACAAATAAGAGATATTTACTTTATTGAATAGCATGGTATTTTTTTTTCTCTTTTTAGGGCCTAGCACCCAGCTCCCAAATAAATCACTCACGGAGGCTTATTCTTAATTATGAATGCCCAGCCTTAGCTTGGCTTAGTTTCTAGCCCACTTTTCTTAAATTATTTCATCTACCTTTTACCTCTGGGCTTTTTCCTTTTCTTACTTCTGTAAATCTTACTCTTACTCCATAGTTTTCTGGGTCTGGGTGACTGGCCCCTGGAGTCCTCCTCCTTCTCTGGCTCTTAGCTCTCTCATCCCAATTTTCTCCTTCCATATATTCTCTCTGCCTGCCAGCCCCACCTATCCTTTCTCCTGCCTTGTGACTGGCCAGTTCTTTATTAGACCATCAGGTGTTTTGGACAGGCACAGTAACAGCTTCACAGAGTTAAACAAATGCAACATAAGCAAAAGTAACAGACCTTATAATAATATTCCACAGCAGCATGGTTGTCCATTGATAGAGAAAAGGAACTACAAATAGATTTCATAGGACAAATACAAGTCCTTTGGGAGGGAATAGGGACCATACTGGATTTATAGGGACTCTGAACTAGTCTTTTTAAAATTTTTTTTCAAAGATTATTAACTTAGTTGCCCTGCTAAGTATCACCGAAGTACATTTATGTTAATAACCTATTTCTATAAATACCAATATTTAAAACGTAAAAGAATTAGTATCCACACTTGAGTTCTTTACAGTGACAATTTTGATTTATTCGTAGTTTCTTCAAAATTTACAGTTACAACTTTGTTAAAATCATGTGTCTATATGTGACATAAAAGTTGAAGTGAAATTGTCAGGGAAGCAAATGATATTAACAGGAGGGAGAGGGAGAAAAGAGGAGGTTTGGAGTGGGGTCATAATGTGCCCCACATACAATGGATCTTGTACAAAAGTGTCCCTATGTAACACAGGACCTGGTACAATGTACACAGACTATGAATTTTCATATAAAGTTTTGTTAATTTTAAATAGCCCCAAATCCTTCCCTCCAAGCTGGTGCACATTTTGTATATCATGATGGGTAAATATAGCATATTTTTTCTGAGGCAAGAGTTTACTCAGTGTTAAATTTTGATGAACCCAAACAAAACTGCGGAGAGAATAAAATATACACATGAATTTTAAAAACTAACAAAAGGGGGTTTGTGCTCCAAGGGAATTTCAAAAGCCCAGGGGACAACTCTTGGCCTGCCTGCAAAGCTCTCACTTTTCTATGTTTTAAAAATTATTTCACTGGGAAAGTTTGAGCCGTACTGCTCAGAGTATTTGACAGTCTTCTGATTCAGCTTACGATCATGGGTTCTACACATGTGTGTCTACATCAATGGGCTTTCTGAAGCAGAATATGGCACAACCACTGAGCCTGGACACTAGATCCGCAAAATGTAAACCTAAGAAATTTGTTCTGCAATCTGGTGTTTTTAAGGACTTGCGTTATCTTCACACGTTCCCATGTTTCTGGAAAGAAACAGAAGATGTCAAAATGCATGAACACTATTTCATTTTCCAGATTCCTTTTGGACATTAGAGATTCTTATCAAAATTAGAAGTTCATGCTTTCAAAGTTACCAATTCATTTTTTTTTCTTGCCTCATCTTCTTGGCAATCAAGTAGTTGGTGTGATATTTACCGGACCTAAATAATCCCTTCAAAACATGTAAGTGTGGCTGTTTGCTTTGGACTGATCCCTTGGAATATCTTCTGCATGAGTTTGGTTGTTTGAAATGTGTCTGACACTTGAGCCATGCTTTGGTTCTACAGAGCAGAGCTAGTGTGTTATTCTGTGTGAATATATTGGCACCTGGAAAGTGTATTTGCACTTGTCCAGGAACTTACTCAATAGTTTATTGCTTTGATTTCTTCTTCTCTTTTTTGTTTCTAAGTTTTCTTTTTATTAAGACATTTTTTATTCATTTTACATACCAACCACAGATCCCCCTCTCTTTCCTCCCCCAGCCTTCCACCTTAGTCCATTCCCTTTTTCATCTTCCAAAAAGGTAAGGCCTCCTATGGGGAGTCAGCAAAGTCTGGTACATTCAGTTGAGGCAGGACCAAGCCCTTTCCCATGAACCAAGGCTGTGTAAGGTATCCTACCATAGGCACTGGGATCCAAAAAGCCAGCTCATGCTCCAGGGATAGATCCTGATTTGATTGCCAGGGGGCCCTTTAAGCAGACAAGCTATACAACTTTCTCACTGATGCAGAGGGCCTAGTTCAGTCCCATGGAGGCTCCACAACTGTTGGTCTAAAGTTCATGAGTTCCCACTAGCTTGGTTTGGTTGTCTCTGTAGATTTCCCCATCACGATCTTGATGCCCTTGCTCATAGAATCCCTATTCTTTCTTCAACTGGACTCCTGGAGCTTGGCTTGGTGTTTGGCTGTGGATCTCTGCATCTGCTTTCATCAGTTACTGGATGAAGGCTTTGTGATGACAGGGTATTCACCAATCTGATTACTGGGGTAAGCCAGTTCAGGCATCCTCTCCACTGTTGTTAGTAGTCTAAGCTGGGGTCATCCTTGTGGATTCTTGGGAACTTCCTTAGCACCAGGTTTCTCACTATCCCCGTAATGTCTCCTTCTATCAAGGTATCTCTTTCATTGTTCTCCCACTCTGTTCCTGTTCCAGCTTGACCATCCCATTCCTTTATGTTCTCATCCCCCAACCTCTAATCTTGATTGCCGCCCCCATCCCCAGTTTACTCATGGAGATCTTATCTATTTCCCCTTCCCAGAGCAATCGATGTATCCCTCTTAGGATCCTCCTTGTTAGCTAGCTTCTTTGGAACTGTGGATTGTAGTCTGGTTATCCTTTACTTTACATCTAGTATCCACTTATGAGAGAGTACATACCATGTTTGACTTTCTGAGTCTGGGTTACCTCACTCAGGATGATATTTTCTAGTTCCATCCATTTGCCTGAAAATTTCATGATGTCTTTTTTTAAAAAAAAAAAAAAAAAAAAAAGCTGAGTATTGGGTACTCCATTGGGTATATGTACCACATTTTCTTTATCCATTCTTCAGTTGAGGAACATCTAGGTTGTTTCCAGATTTTGGCTATTATGAATAATGCTAATATGAACATAGCTCAGCATGTATCCTTTTGGTATGATTTAACATTCCTTGGGTATATGCCCAAGAGTGGTATAACTGGGTCTTGAGGAACACTTATTCCCAATTTTCTGAGAAATCACCATACTGATTTCCAAAGTGGCTGTACAAGTTTGCACTCACATCAGGAGTAGAGGATTGTTCCCCTTGCTCCACATCCTCTCCAACATAAGCTGTCTGCAGTGCTTTTGACCTTAGCCATTCTGATGGTTGTAAGGTGGTATCTCAGAGTCGTTTTGATTTCCATTTCCCTGATGACTAAGGACGTTGAGCAATTCCTTAAATGTCTTTCAGCCATTTGAGATTCTTCTGTTGAGAATTCTCTGTTTAGCTCTGTAGCCCTGCTTTGATTTCTTAAGTAGAATCTTGTAGCCTGTGTTTGGATTACTCTGAGTTGACGTGTACTATTCTCAAGAAGTCAATTTTCTTATATGAGGAAGGTTAGGTTTGGGAGTGGTTTGCATTAATCCTTAAGTATTTAATGTGGTAGAGGATGTGCAGAAGGAAAGGTAAGAGGAAATAAATTATAGGAGCTTCTACCATTTGAGGTTAATGGCCCTAAGCAATGAGTCCACCACTTTCTGGACAGATTTCATGCTATGAAAAATTGAATATGGTAAGAATTTGAGTATACCCACAAAGATAGGTAAAGAATATATGTTCACATTCACACACTGCAGGTAGCTGTGTTGAGATCTTATTTTCCATCACCATGGTAAACACCCCATAAAATAGATCAGCTCCTTGGTTTCTTTGGAATCTTCGCTGAGAAGCAGAACATAAAACTTTCTCTGGGATCCAGGTATGATCCCACCAGTACCCTATCTCTCCCCACTTTCTTCATTAGAAAACTTTTTTTTTTCAAGTTAGGATAGAAATCAGTTCAGTGTAGGGCATCTCTGTAATGAAATCCAGGTACCTTGACCTATGTCAATCATCCAAGTTTTTTGAACAATTTTCAAGCTGGTTTTCTGGGCACCTGTTTCTCCTTCTTCCTCATACTATTACCTTGGTTTTAAAATTGTCTTGTTGTAATGTCCACATTAATGAATAAAATTAAATTAAAACTTATATCACTAGTTTTTGTTGTTGTTATAAGCTTAATGCAGAGGAAGACAGATTGCTGTAAAGATTCTGAGCATCCTTTGAGATTTTCTAACTTAAACTTTCTGGGTTTTTTTCATGAGAATTTCTTACGGGTAAGTGCTCCTTAACCAAAAGAGGGCAAATGTCAAGGATTTGCTCCACAGCTTTCATGAACTCATAGCTGACGTTATCATCAGTTTTGAAACTCTGCCTAAGTGCATGTGGTGCCTGAATTATTTATCATCTTCTTGCTTCCAGTATCAGTCAAAAACTGACATACAACATGGATTTTCTTGATATCATTGATTAGTCATTGAAACATGGGTTCTGCAAGGTGTGGTGGTGTAGGACTTTAATCGCAACACTCAGGAAGCAGAAGCAGGCAGATCTCTGTGAGTTTGAGTTCCAGGACAGCCAGGATTATGTAGAGGGACCCTATCTCAAAAAGAAAAGGTTGTGATATCATACTATTTAGATTGAAGCCCCACCTCCCCTATTTATGAACTGGGCAAATCACTAACATTAGAGGTTAGGTGGATTGTATTGTATAAAGAAAAAGCACTTGTTTTCTTATGCATACAGAAAAAACACCTGGCGGGAGAAGCTAAGCTAATTTAAATTTTTCTTCATTCTGGTAAACTTAAATAGAATCTCTGTTTGTATTAAGAGATGTTATAGCTGAAGTGATTCAGGCTAGACGAGCAGCCAGTATAGGCCTTGCTTCTACGTATGTGAAATCAGGATTGAAATGGTTAATTTAAATCCAAAAACAAAGGATAGACTGGCTGAGGCACTCAAGTGAATTTAGACAAAGATGTCTAAGATGACATGTGCACTAGGCAGTTAGGTAAGTAGAAACTTCTGACTTGAGGGCCTTACCTTCAGAAACTTGATCTAACAAAAATTTGGTTATAGTAACTGAGGTTGAACATTGGACTGGAGTGTGTATTATAATTGAAAATTGGGAACAGATATGATTTTTTTTGTTCTTTAGAATCTTTGACCCTTATTATTTGAGTGACTTGGAAGGGGACAGGACTGCATGCTGGCACAGAGAACCTATGAGAGCTGAGGGTTTCAAGTAAATTATCTCCTAGTTTGTGATTTTTTTGAACGGCCAAATACATTAGAAGAACCCTGCCTCTCTCTCACACACATATTACATAGAGTGACTGATCTTGAAAGAAACACATAATTCAGGACACAGTCATAATTCAATAATGTCTTTCCTGAAATCTCTGAAGAGCTTTCAGAAACTATTATCTATACAAATAGAAGAGCAGGCATATAAGAAACATTAATTGTCAAATGAGGTTCCATGAAAATGAACAGCTCCTGCACTGTAGAGGATAAGGTTCATCAACTGAAGACACAGCCTACAGGAGATAATCTTCACTACCTACACATCCAGCAGAATATTAATACCCAAAATACATAAAGAACTAACGAATTAAAGACTAAGAGATCAAGAAACCCAGTCAAATGGAAAAATGAAATGATCAGATACATCTCAAACATGAAATTTAAGTGACAAATAAAAATGTGGAAAATGCGTATTCTCTGGGAACCCACAGGCCACTCCAGCCAGGGAAACAGATTCACTAACTGCAGATCTTCTACCTCTTCTTCCATCCCTTTAACTCTAATCCTCCAGTCTAGGGCCCAGGTTTGTAGCAGAACATCTACTGTGGCTTCCATTTCCTCTCTGGCCCTCATTTCAGTAGATCATTCATCAGACCTTCTTTTCCACACCCCACCCTATTATCCCAGTCTCCAACACCAGCCGGCATCTCGGGAATGCACCAGCCTCAGAGACCAGGGACACAGGTAGGCTAATCTTCAGGTAGTGCTGATCTTCAGTACGCCCTCTTCTCCAAATCCAATCCCCCAGTCTCACCTCCATAGCAGACTAGGTGCCGGGGCCCCCTCTCCTTTCTGTTCCCATCTCCAGCAGATCACCTTCTCCTCCAACCTTCCTCCCCATTCATCCTGTCTTCCCAGCCCCTAACTCAAGCAGGCTTTCTCTGGGAAACACACCCTCCCCCATCCAATCCTGAGAGAAGCAAGTAGGCTAGGAAGCAGGTAGGCAACCTGCGGATCTTCACACTCCTTCCACCCCTCCATGTCCAGTCCCTCAGTCTCACAGCTAGCTCTGTAGTAGATTATGGCTTCTTTCCACTCTCTGCCCCATTCTCTGGGGACTATGTAGATTCTGGTGAAACACCTAGGTTTCCTCTTTCCTATTGACCATCTCAGAACCACCCCCAGCTCATCCTTATCCCAAAGTGTCAGCTTTCAATATCCAGAAATACATTTTACTTGGAACCCCCAGTGGCCACACCTATCAGGATCCCAGAAGAATGTGTATCAGGCAATACAGAGCTACTTCATTCTCCTAAAGAATCAGAGAGGGCAACAGATACCAAGGAACAAAACACTCACAAAACAAAGACCAGAGCAGATATCAGCACCTAGAATTACAGTTTTCCTAAACACAGGTGCCGAGATGCCAGGGTGAAAACATGAACAATAACAGCTGGAAAAAAAGTCTCACTAGAGCCCAGCAACCCTACCACAGTAGACCCTGAGTATCCCAACATAGTTGAAACAAAAATCAAAGACCTTACAATAGCCTCTATGAATATGGTAGAGGTCCTTAAAGAGGAAATGAATAAATCCCCTTAAAGAAATCAATGAAAACACAGTGGAAGGAAATGAATAAAAAGAATGAAAATTCTTTTAATTATTTAAGTGAATTAAGATCAATTAGTTTATTATTTATTTGTTCATTATTTAATTAATAAAGATTAATTAAGTGAATCAAGAACTGAAAGTGGAAGTAGAACCAATAAAGAAAACCCAAACTGGGAAATCTGGAAATGAAAAATTTAGGAACTCAAGCAGGAACCTCCGAGGCAAGTCTTGCTAACAGAATACAAGAGATGGAAAAGAGAATCTCAGGCATTGAAGATAGGATAGAAAAAATGGATACTTCAGATTTAAAAAAAAAAGTTAAATCTGAAAAACTGACACTGTGTGGATGATCAAGTAACTGAAACATGATAGCCTAGGGATGAAAGGTAAAAGCAGTATTTCTGTAAAAGAAAAAAAAAAGAAGAAAGAAACAAAAAACCACATAGCAATACAAAGCCTCTTCATGACATTCTGCATTCTGCTACACTCATAAATCAGTGTGTTGCTAAGCCATCAAAGCTTCCTTGGCTTCCTCCTCCATCAGATCCCTCACCTCGGAGCTTAGGAGACTCTGTAGAAGAGGAGGCAGAAACTGTGTGAGGGCCAGAGGGATGGAGGGCATCAAGAAAGCAAGGTTCTCTAAATCAACATGATTGATGCATATATGAACCAAGAGAGAGGGAGGATGTGGTGACTGTGCTCGCAGGAGTTGGCACCAGTGGAGGTCCCAGGCCTGAGAGGAGAAGTGGACACATCCTTCCAGCCCTAACCCAGAAGCTATCTCCAAAGGATAACCACTTGCCAATAAAAATTTTGTGTCTTCCAAGGGAGTCTCACTGGGGAAAGAAACTATTCTTAAAGGTAGGCTGCACGCCCAACAGTAGATGGTCAACAGAAAATGAATTCAATGGGATCTTTGGAGATTTCTTGTCTCACAGTGTTGTGTCAGTGTTGTAGGGCTGAGGGGAAAGACCGCTCCAGCGGAAGCGTTACAGCTCGGCTCTGAGGGGAAAGTTTCCCCCAAACAAGTGTTGGAGCTCTGAGGGGGAAATGATCAATGCATGTGTTGGAGCTCCCAGGGCAAAGGCTTCCCCAGGGGAGCTGTGGCAGTTCTGAAGGGCAAAGTTTCTCCAAGGGAAGTGTTAGAGCTCTGAGGGGAAAGGCATGCTGGCAGCTGGAAGCCAAGGGATACCACAGAGTCACACCACATGACAAAACCTCACATAAGAGATTTATTGGGAGAGACACAAGAGGGTGGCTGCCTCTGCTCAGGTGAGAAGTGGCAGGGAACCCAGTAGGACACAAGCTTAGGTGGGTCTTTTTGTGGGGGAGGGAGTTTTCCAAGGTAGAGGTTTCCAGGGTGGGGATTGGTTAGATTTTAAGTCCTGAGTTTGGAGGAGCCCAAGTGGGATTTTCATGCTCAGGGGTTGGTGGGTTTTGGCCAGGGATTTTCACCCAGAAGTGGACTTGATTCTTTTACCCTACAGTCAGGAATTTTCCTTTTAAAAATATTTTTATCTTGCTATTTTTAATTTAATTTAATTCATATACATTTTTCTTCTCTCTTTTTACCTCACAAGACCTTTGAGTGTATATTATGGCTTCTGGTTTCGTGTTTTTCTGGGCTCCCTGAGTGTGCAAACTCTATTTCTTTTGCTTTTCTTAGGCCCCTTTCCTTCTGTTTGTCTGCTTTGTTCAATTCTGATGTGTTAGTTTTTGTTTTATATTATTATATTTTATCTTATTACATTTTATTTTATTATTATTCCATAGAAGCCTTTTTTTCCTAATGAGTGATAGAATAAGGTTGAATCCAGATGGGAGGAAAAGTGGGAAGGAGCTGGGAGGTGGAGAGGGAGGAGAAACCATAAATAGGATATATTATATGAGAAAAAAAATCTATTTGCAGTAAAAGGAAAAATGTGAAAAGATGTTCAGCATCACTAGTTATCAGGTAAATGTAAGTCAAAACTATATTGAACACAAGCATAAAGACATAAATGTGTGAGAGCAGTTTGTGAGGATAGGGTAGAGTGGACTTGGGGCGTACGGGTGGCGAGGGTGAGAGTGATCAGTGTGCACAGAGTGCAAGTGAGAAGCTATAAAAAAGACAGATGAACAGAGGAAAGCATTCTCTCTCCTTTAATGAGCTTTACATGGCATGGAGGTCTTCAGAATGAACAACCGATGAGAAAGAAAGCTTGTGTATTTTATTCTTAAGTTTGATGAGTAGTGAACAGTTAAATGGATGCACGTCTGGACAAAGAGTCTATGACTGAATGACGATAAATTAGAGAAAAAAATTTTCGACAGTCTATACTGAAATTTCATTTTACCCCAAACTCGATGACATGCTTTAAGAAACAACCCTGCTCTTGAGGGCTGCAGATGAAAGGGACTCTTTACAATTGCTGTATGCTAGTGGGAAGGTAAATTATTCTAGCCATTATGAAAACCAATATTAAGGTTCCTCAAGGAACTAAAATTAGACCTAATATGACCTGGCTGTACTGCTCCTGGGTATTTAACTAAAGGTCTTTAAGTTGATGGGGGAAAAGTATAGAACAATACACTTCAATCAGCCATAATGAAGAATAAAGTTATACTGTTTGTGGGGAAATGGATACAGCTAAAGATTACCATAATAGGTGAATGAAATCAAATTCAGTATGAAAATTTCACATTTTCTCTCATTTGTGGATCCTTGACTTTCTAGAGATACATAAAGTCATGTTGCTGTTATGACTTTTTTTGGGAAGACACGAACAAATGTCTGTTTACCCCAGATAGGGGTAAACACATAGGGAACCATATAACTAACCAAAGAAACAATCTCACCAAGCCTAGCCTAGCAAACCAGTGAGGTTATGATGCTCAAAGGCAACCACATCACTGAAAAGCCCACCCCAGCATGGGTAACGAATGACTCAGGAAAGCTGTGTGCTTAGAATGTCCTGCACAACTTGCTTACAGTTTAGCTGGTGGGAGAATTTTCCTTTTCCAAGCAATTGTTGTCGCTTATTCAACTTTGAGGGGATCCCTTCTGAATATTGTGATTTTTTTAGGAGCTCTTTGAGCCTTGTAAGTTTTGTTTACTTCCTAAATGCTGTTCCTTTCCAAGTGGGAATGTTTCAGTTCAGCAGAAATAGCTACACAACACCCGACTGGAAAGGAGAAGTAAAAATGTGCAGAGGGATGGAGGAGACTAAGTGACCGTGAGAGACAAAAGGGACCAGGGAGTAGATATGTACAAGTGTGGTCACAGTAAATCACACGCTGTATGACAATGTGGGTATGAAACCAAGTACCACAGACAACCAATGTATACCTTTAAAAACGAAGACTTAGCAGTATGGTATCTGAAATAAGACAAGTTAAAAAGAAAGACTAGAAGAAAAACATGAAGACATCTATTTCTATCTTGAATTGAGTTCAAACAGGGGTATCTTCCGATATCTAAGGCTTAATAAATTTCCCCAATGCAATCATTCTTGGGAAGGCAGGCTAAAGTTACGTACCCAAGTAACCATATTAAGAAGTTCAAAAAAGAGAGGAAAGTGATATTCATGATGCAATATCCAGTCTGTTATGTGCTGATGTTACGTAGCAACGTGTCCACTTTTTGTAGGACACTTAGAAAATACTCAGAAATTATGGAAGAAGAAAGTTGGAACAGGTTGTTAAGTGATTCAGCAAACAATGCTTTGTGCTGTGTCTCTAGCTTTTCTGCAACTTTCAGGAGTAATTTCAAATAAACACAATAAAGAAACAAAAGGAATGGGAAAAAAGGATGTAGTAGAAAAAAAAAAAACCAAAAACAAAAACCAAAGTCACCTTTCTGGGATTCTCTTCCATCTAGAATTCCTCCCACACCCTCTGTCGCTTTTTCCCCATTCCACCTTCCTAGCATCCATCAGCAATTGGCTTATCTTAGATTTAATTGTTTGTGTTTCTTGTCTTTTACCTCTGCCTCCCCAACCAGTATAAACCTTTCATAAAGAACTCTGTTCACTATTATGGGCTCTGAACATGGCTCATTGCCCAATATATACTGAGATCTTGATAAATATTTGTTGAATGAGCCAACAACCTCATTACTACAAAATTAGTGATAAGTAAAAATGTCATTCTTCACAAAATATTAATACTAAAATTGTAGCAATGCCTATTATTTGAGATTATCAATTTTCTTTGCAGTTTCTACATGGAAGGAAGCTTACCCAGACATTTCTTTGAATATTATTGTCCTCTGGGATTATCTAATAAATGAGATGTACTCTTCAATCTACCCAAGAAAAAAATTGGCAATTTTAAGAGTACTAAGGAAGTAGTTGGATACATCATTCTTTTTTTTTCACAACATGATATAAGTAAACTTTTAGGATAAGTTCCATAATATTTAAGAAAAGGAAAAATAATTCCAAGATAACATTTACATAGTTTTACCAGAATACAAATTAGGAACAAGGAATAAGAAGGATAAATAAGAGTCTAATCTAAAGGAAAAGTAATTTCTTATAAGTAAACATATGCTCAGAAACGAAATGAACCTATAGTAAAGTGAAGGCGCATCATCCTATTGAAAATGAACTAGAGTACATATGTGGAATCCAGCCAATAACATATGTATATATTTAAACAAATGTACATGTGGGCACAGTCAGACATGAAGAAAGAGAACTAGAAGTCTATACAAAGGGAGGAGAAAGGATCGAAGGCAGGTAATGGACACAAGTTATAAAAGGAAATATAAGTCTAATTGTTTTTCTAGTTCCAATTCTGTCAATAGATTTTTTTTTTTGTTTTGGTGGTGGATTAGTGTATAAAATATATTGATACTAACAGTGTAAAGATTTAGTATGAAGCTCCACAGCTTCTGTTCTAGTCTAACTTTATAGATGATCACTGAGTTGCCTAGACTTTGGATCTAGTTAATTTTAGTGTGTGGTTGTCTTTTTTTTTAAACTTATTTTCAAGTTTTAATAATAAAATTTATAAAATAAAGAGATGAACTAAAAGCCTGTGTATGGGACGGAGGAGATGGTTCAGTAGTTAAGTGTTTGCCATGCAAACACAATGGCCTGAGTTCAGAGCTCCAACAACAACGTAAAAAATCAGGTCCAGTTGTATGTATCTGTAACCCCAGTAATAGGGTCGAGTGGAGACAAGTGGATCCTCAGAGCTCACTGTGCAGCTAGCCTATCCCAACTGATGAACTTCAGGCTCAATGAGAGTTTCCGTGCCAAACAAACAAACAAACAAGCAAAATGTTAGAGAGCGTTTGAGAACATTACTCCATGTCAGTAACCTTTGGTCTTTACAAGCAGACATGCTTCCATTCCCAAATGAATACTTATATGCAACACATACATATACACATATACATGCACACAGGTAGATAGATAGATAGATAGATAGATAGATAGATAGATAGATAGATAGATAGATGGATGGATAGATAGATAGACGAGAGGAGAGAGAGAGAGAGAGAGAGAGAGAGAGAGAGAGAGAGAGAGAGAGAGAGAGGAGAGAGAGCTATGTTACTGCCCTTCTGTGTCCATCAGCTATGTGCTTCTTCTAGCACAAAGATGATGAGTACAAAGTTAATTACAATGGAATGAGGTGCATTTGATATCTGTTCATCCTTGCTTCTCTAGAGAACTACAGTTTAATTGCTGTAGTATTGTGACTGCTGATTTTCATTTTTTTTGTTTCTGAATTAACCTAGGGACAAATGGAGCTGCTTTTAGCTCTAAGTACAGATGATAAGTGATATGATATTTAATAATAAGTTGTGATGTGATATGTGTATAACTCAAGAAACACAAGAGGGTGTTTTATTTGTAGAACAGACTAGCAACGAATAAAAATGTGCCTCTCAGTATTTGAGAGTTTGAAACATTTGGATATGGGGAGGCGAAAAAGTAATGTGAGACAATAGGTCGTCCTCATTCTACACAATGAAGCCATGTTTAGACTTAAGGATAGTTTTATTTTCATCTCAAACCCTCTCTATGTGGACTTGACATTTTACATTATATATTAGATGCACACAGAAAATATCTGGTATTATGAAGACACAAACTATATAGGAGGTTTGAAGTAGTTGATAGAAATTTCAGACATTCCATTCAAAGAAAGTCCAGGGTAATATAGTGGATAGGACTTACTCTTTAGCTTTAGTAGAACTTAAAATTTTGGCCCTGCTATTAGTTGTGAGACTGGGCAAGTTATTTAAAACTTTCCCATTCCTTACTTATAAAATAGGGATAATAGTTTATAACCTCCAAGGGATATTGGTAGATACACATTAAGGAAAGATTATAGTCTGTGACAGAAAGGCACACATGAATATGTACAGCCTCTCTGTCATTATGTTCATTGATTTGGATGATTCAATGTATTTAATCTTGGGACACTAAACACAACACAGATAAATAATTATAAATATTAGATCTTTAAAGTTAGATAATTCCTGCTGCTGTGATAAAAATAGGCAGTTGATACTGTTGAATGGCGTAAGAATTTCTTCAGTTTATGATGATTCTCTGTGAAACCTTAATGTTACACAATAGAGGACAACAGATACCCTCTCTGGCTGAATGCTGTTGGAACATTGTATATTTTCTTTCTGGGATATCATGATTATATATGTTCTAGGAAACACCTTACAACCCCCCCCCCAGCATTTTCCCTTTGTCTGTTTGTTCTACTCATGCTATGGACCACTGGTGTGAGATGGTCTTTCTGTATGCTGTGAATATGTGTTGCTACCATTGGTTAATAAAGAAGCTGCTATGGCCTATGGCAAGGCAGAATAGAGCCAGGTGGGAAATCCAAGCAGAGAGACAGGGAGAAGGAAGGCAGAATCAGAGGAGATGCTGAGTGCTGCTGGGGGAGCAAGATGTAATGGAACTCAGATAACTTGACAAAGCCATGTGGCAAGACATAGATTAATAGAAATGGGTTGGATTAAGTTGTAAGAGCTGGTTAGTGATAAGTTTGAGCCATAGGCCAAATAGTTTATAATTAATATAAGCCTCCGTGTGTTTACTTGGGACTAAGCAGCTGTGAGACACAGGAAAACTTCCAGCTACATTTGGCGCCCATGAGGTGCACACATACCCTAATAAAGCCTAAAAAAGCCTTAAAAAAGAGGGCTTCTAGACCCACAAAAATGGGAGTTAAACATAGCTTCTTGGTAGCTGCATTTTTTTTTTTTAGATAGGCTGTTTGTTGGCAGCAAACAAATGCACAGCTCCTTTAAGAGATGGCTTCTTGGTTTGTGCTGGTTGCATGGTGGGCTCTCTGGAGAGGTCCTACTGTGAAGCACTTAAATGGGGTTTGTGGGCAATGGGCTGCAAGCTGCTTGGTGGCAGCATGAACCTGCTGCTTCCCGGAGCTGGTGGTGAATGTGCTTCTACCATGTTGAAATGCCGAATGTGGTGGAGCCAGCAGCCAGGGCTGCCCCTTTGGTCCTAGCCATGCAGCAGTTTAAAGCAATGGTCAAAAAAGGATTATAAATACACAAAAGACAGATTCAGATAGGAAAAGCTCTAAACGCATTACATTGTGTTTAAAATATATGTAGGCTTGGGGGGGAAAAGGATATAGAAAGTCCCTAAAGAAGAAATAGATGTAATAAAAAGTATAATAAGCTATATAGAAATGGAAAATACACAGAGAGTCTGGATACTGTATATTATTATGTATATTATTGTGTTGTCTTTGGGATTTTTTTAAACTGCTATGAGACATTTGATTGTAAAGCTTGCTAGATTAAACCAACCTGCATATTTGATTCCAAGGTTTAAGTCAAAAGATATGTTGCTTTGGAAAATAGTTTCTGCTTTTCTTTCTACAGAAGATGAGAAGCTGTGGATTCCTTCTAGATTAATATGGTTCCATCAAGGAAGACCCCCCTGAGAGGTCTCTAATTGGAGTGATGGCCCAGATGATCCAACATCTAGAACAGCTTCAAGGCAACTGGCTGAGATGATGCAGCCTCACAGACCTTTACAGCCAAGATTTACTATAATTCTAAATTTTCTCAGGATCCCCATAAGATTGCCAGCACTCCCAATCAGCAGGAAATAATAAGAAAAGCTACACCTATATTCTGAAAATATTTTTATGAATGTTTGCTTTTATTTAAAGGGGGTTGATTATAAATGCAATCTCTTTCTAAAGAAAAAGGGGATATTATATAGAAATGATGAAAAAGGGTAGATTATTTAATCTACTTTAATCTAAAAAACAACTGTTAATCTCAAAATACTTTATTTTGGTATGGATCTTGGTTTATAGATACAAATTTAAGGTCAATTTTGCTATACTGCATGTATATTTTTTTGTTTAAGGTATTATGTTTATGCAACTCATTTAAAATTGTAATGTATAGTTAAGAAATACAGATTAGTAATTAGTCGTCTATAATAATCAAACTTATAGTCATGTTAGTTAAGTTTTCCAGATATACAAAGATATATTTTAATTAGGTAAGTATCTTCAAACACTTCATAGACCTACAGAATATGGCATTTAGAATGTTTTTAAGAACTTAGTCTTTTCTGGACATGAGACTCATCTGCTCCTGGCAGCATCAATTACTTCAAATAGGATGATGGACATCAAAGAAACTCATTATGGAGTTTGCTTAGAATATGGAAAATGCTATCCAGTTGTGAACAAAACTGATCTGGCCTGGACTGCTTGATAAACTGGACATGCAGGACCCATAGGAAGGTGACCACCAAACTTTGCCAAAACAAGGTGAGATGGTCCTTCAGGTTCCTGTTTCACAGAAAAAACTGCCAGATATTCTGCAGGACACAGAAAAAAGAGACTGATGAACTTTGCCAATAGGTGGAGCAGTCCTTCAAATTTCCTGCTTCACTGAAAAGTCTGCCAGAGACTTTAGGCCTGTATACTGAAAATAGATGCCCCAACATTACAAAGGAACTTTGGATGACTGTCCAGGCAGCCAGATGTCTCTGTCATTTCTAGAATTTCAGAAGTTGTTTACAATGCACTTCCTGTTTTCTTAGGTAATATGATACCCTTCTGGGGTTGTTGATGGAGTTGAAGACTAGATAGTTATAATTATAGTTTTCCTTAATCATGATAAAAGGTAAATTAGTTATGAAACTTTAGAGTCACAAAAATTGGATAGATGAGAGAGTATTTTCTTTAATTTTGCTAAATACGAATAGACTAGATAATGTAATTATAATATTTGTTTGATAATTGTTTTGTTATATGTAATTTTACTATATTAAAATGAAAACCTCCCTTTTTGATTAGAAAAAAAGGAAAGTGCTGTGGGATGGTCTTTCTTTATGCTGTGAATATGTGTTGCTACCATTGGTTGACAAAGAAGCTTCTATGGCCTATGGCAAGGTAGAATAGAGCCTGGCAGGGAATCTAAGCAGAGATACAAGGAGAAGAAAGGCAGAGTCAGAGGAGAGAGTGAGTGGTGCTGGGGCAGCAAGATGTAATGGAACACAGATAACTCCACGAAGCTATGTGGCAAAATGTAGATTACTAGAAATGGGTTGAATTAAGTTGTAAGAGCTGGTTAATGATAAGCTTGAGCCATAGGCCAAATAGTTTGTAATTAATATAAGCCCCTGCATGTTTACTTGGGACTGAGTGGCTGTGAGACACAGGAAAAGTTTCAGCTATAGTCCACCACATCTGCCACCCGGACTGACATTAGTGCTTGCTGTGTCTTTAGACCTCCTCATTTGTCCCACCAAGAAGCTTGGGTCATTGTCTTTATGTTCAATCAGATTCCATCACTCCCTGTTTAAAATTCTGCACCACTTTTTATTACTTTTAGAATGAGAGCCAAACATGTTCCGTGGCTTAGAAACTCCCACACAGCCTTATGTCAGTATGCACTGAGCACCGCCTCATTTTCCCACTCATCCTTGGGACTTCTTAAAGCGCTCTAGTCCCAGCTGTGTGGCTCTCAAAAAAAAAAAAAAAAAAAAAAAAGTGGCACTTTTGATTCCTCAGGGTTTAATTAGTTCCCTTCTTTCTGCTTGGATTGGTTCCTCCCTAATGTCTACTTGGCTTAATTTGCATCCTTCATCAAAGAGATTTCCCCCTAACTACCATTTTTCAAATGATCACCTAGTCCCTTCATTCAATATCTGAATAGTACTCACCTTCAGTATTTTTCTCATTTATTTATACACCCATCTACCTACTTTTCCATCTCCTTTGTTAATACTTCCATTGAAATGTATGGGAGCAAGAGCCTCACCTTTCTGGTTGACTGCTTTCTATGAGAACTTACACTACTACTTGGTGTGGTTCACAGCTTAAATACAGTTGAATGAATGAACAGATGTGATATCCACCCATTCCACTTTGAGGAAGAGATAAATGAATAGTCTGGAAGACAAGGAAGAGACTAGGGACCTCCCAGTTTGGAAAGGTATAAGGATACCATCACTGTGCTTTCCTTTAGGAACAGTTCCTCTTATGCTTGAACTTGAAGATGAGTTTATGCTACCAAAACACTTGCCCAAGGAAGCTATGTGTTAGTACATCAGTGACTTATCATCAGTAATAGTGTTTTACAGTTGGTAATATGATAAAACTTGACTTGCTAAGTGGTTGCAGATGTGCTGTTTACTTTGACTATAACTTGATAATTGAGCAGCTATCTGAGGCTACAAGACTAATTTTGGGTTTTTCTTCTTCTTCATTTTTATCTGACAGGTATTATAAGTTTTACTTATAGATTTTAAATACCTAAGATTCCAATATTATCTATTCTAATAACTATTTTTTCATTTTCAGATCACTTATTGAAAAATACTACATAATTTGACTTAGATTAATGATGATGATGAGATTATAATAATAATCAGAATCAAAACAAGGGCTTCTATCAGCTCAATCATAAAGATTAGATAAGACAGAAATCTAATGCAAGGGTGAAATGAAATGTTTGGTCTCCAGTATCAAGTTTACCATCTATGTCCAGTGCTTCCATTCTTCCTGTTTTTAATACTTCATTAGCTATAAACCAATCCATATTTAACTAGCAAAGAAATACAATGTCTTTCATAATGGGCCCTCCCTGGCATAGCCATCTTAATTTATTTCAGTAGCTCTAGAATTTAAATGCAGGGAAGAACAGAGATGGTATAGCAGGCTGGCAACATGAGATATGACAAGTGAGGAAAGCAGCTTGCTCTATGGAAAGACACAAGGATGTAATCATACTCTGTGATGGATACGGAATGTTTTCAGTTGTACTCAAGTGGATAATGGACCAATGTAGGTGCTAAATCTCAGAATTCATAAAGAACATTTTATACTTCAAATACCAGCAGGACCATTTCTCCTGCAGTGGGGCCAGCTTTCCTCAGTGAGGGGTTGGGGGTGGTGGGAGGTAGTGGGGTATGTGGGGATGGGGTATGTGTGTGTGTGGCTGTGGGGAAGTGCATAGCTCTCCCATGAGAGGCAGGGCTTTTCTGCTGCTGCAGAAGCCATCAAGGGGGTAGGGCCCAAGGGCCAGTGAAGGGTGGGGCCAGCTCAGCATGGCCCTTGGATTTCAATATACATGGTTGGAATGACCTCTTTTGGTAACATGGGTATAGGACATCAACACAGATCCCAGCTGTAGCAGGACCATGGACCCAGACCTGGCCCTCAGCAGCAGCTTGGGCCTGTGTGTCACCATGGCCCACTTAGCAGTGCAGGCCAGTCAAATCAGTATGACCCATTGGTAGCATGGCCTTTAGACACCAACATGGCCTCAGGTGGCAGCCCAGACTCCTGACATCTATCTGCACAGGATTATGTCCTTGGCTGATTTCCTTGGCTTTAGTGATAACAGGAGCCAAGGGCATCAACACAGACTCTGGCTGTGGTAGGGTCACTGACTCAGACCTGGCCCTCAGAAGCAACCTTGGGTGGCAGTGCAGGCCACCCATATCAGCCTCTTCTGCATCATCTTTGTTTCTTTAGTTCTGACTCTCTCCACTCAGGGCAGTCACAAGAGACACAGCCAGCCCCTGGGAAGCAAGATACTAGAGGACAGGTAAAGCCATGTGTAGATGTAACCAATCGTCTTATTAAAATAAACACAGAGCCAATGTAAAAGAGAAAGCCGAGAGGTCAGAGCTCAGAGCTAAAATCTTACCTCCTGCAGTGCTCCTAGCTTCCCCGAGAGAGAGCTTCTTCCTGTTTGTCTGTCTTTAAATAGTCTTTCTGTTCTGCCTTCTCATTGGTTGTAAACCCAACCACATGACTGCCTCGTCACTGCCTGTAAGTAGTAGTTGCTAGTTAGTAATAAGCCTGTGCTATTGGCTGAACATTTATATTCATATATAAGTCTCTGTGTGCTTACTTGGGACTGGGCAGTCCCAAAATAAACCCTGTTTGCGCTCCACAGCATGTCAACCACTCTGCTTCTCTTTCTCTTCCATTTGTCCACCATATATTTGCTCGGGGTGCTAGGCAGGCCTGTGGGTGTTTTCCACCTGCCAGGGGCCAAGCAGCCCTAATGACAGTATGTGACATCTGTGTCATACTGTGTTTATTGTAAAATGCTTTCCCATCATTCCCTGCCTAGTTTCCAAGATGCTTCACTAGTGAAATGTGTTTATTTTTCATGTTGTCTATATTTATTTATTGACATTTCTCCTCTATTCTCAAGAAAGAAAAAAATGTTTAGAAATACTATATGTACATTTATTTTAAACCCCCAAAATAAAAAAAAATTCTTCTGTGTATGTGGGTACATGGAATGTATTCTTGGGTTTAACAATATATTCAAAACTTCTGGCATCTATTTTGACAATTCTTGTGTGGTTATGGTTCTTCCATGAATTTATTTATGATCATTAAAAAATATCTAAATCTTCTTCTCTGTATACTAATTCTATTTAAGACCTTCCTGGGATTTTGGGATCCTTTTCTGAGTTCTGGCCTTTGTTCTGCTTCTGGCTGTGGTAAAGATGAGCCCTGGTCTTGGGCACTGCTTGGGGCCCTTACTTGGCAAGAGCTGGCTCCTCTGCCCCGAGTCTTAACTTACCATCTGTTTACAGGTTGCCTTCTAAGACACCCAATTGCAACTTTCTTAGAGCTTTTAAAGGCTTTTTTAATTTTATTCATCTTTTAAAGGAATTGACTTTGACATTACAAATCTTGATCTTTACATATGTATTTTTAAGAGTACAACTCTGGCTTTTGTGTTTTTGTTTACTTTGTCTTTTAGTGATTTATTATTTGAGGCTTGTTTTTTTTTCTCATAATGGAATATTTTGTCTCAATGGGAACCTTTTCCTCATTTGGTTTGTAACGGCAGGAAGAGTCTGATTCCTGATATTGCTCTATAGCCCTTATCTTCCCTTCTGCTGCCTTTCTCCTTTGACAATTGCCTTTTCCAGAGCAATGCATCCAGATAGTCAATTTAAGTGACAATTGCCTTTTCCGGAGCAATGCATCCTGATAGTCAATTTAAGTGGTTACAAGGTAACACTTTGTAGCATATGAAGTAGATCGAATAACTTCTCTAAGAGTCACTAATAGATCTTGACAGACATCCACAGAAATTAATGAGACATTCTGTACATTTAGGTGTCGAGCTTTATGTCTACCTTCTGTTCTTCTCTCTTGTCCCTCCCTCCTTCCAGGTAATTTCTCCTTCTTACACAGATTCTCTTCTGTGTTCAGGTCACTTTGGTTATGTTTTGTTGCCTTTGTTCCTGTGTTTGTCTGTTCCATGAAATGCTTGTCACTTAATGTTCTATTGTGGGGAAGAGACACCGTGACTGAGGCAACTCATGAAAGAAAGGATTTAACTGGGGGCTGGGTTATAGTTTCAGAGGGTCAGTCTGTTATCATCACGGCAGGGAGCATGGCTGCCGGTGCATTATCTGAGAGCTGTATCCTGAGATGTAAGCAACAGGCAGAGAGAGATGCTGGGCCTTTGGAAATCTCACAAGGTTTCAATAATTCAATGTGTCATGGCCTTTTGAAACCTTACAAGGCCATACCTCCTGATCTTTCTCATCTAGTGCCACTCAATGATGATGCAACATTTAATATTTGAGCCTAGGGGAGCTATTCTTATTTAAACCACTATAGCTTGTTCTCTGAGTTTAACTAATTTTTTCCCCCTGCATGATTATTTTCTCTTTTGTCCATTTTCTTGAGCATAATGCAATCCCATTCTTTTGGCCAAACACAAAGTTGCCTAGAGTGACATACTAAACATTGGTATGTAGGTGTCATTTATTTTCTTTGAAGATATTGGGTTACTTCTTGGTAAGTTTGTCTTTATATAAAACTCATGAACCAGATGACTAGTATGTTGACTCACTGAATGCCTTCATTTAGAGTTAACATGGACTGTGTGGTTTGAATGAGAATGTCCCCCACAGGCTCTTAAATTTGCATGTTTCGTTCCCAGTTGATGTAGTGTTTGGAAGAATTAGGAGGTGTGGCCTTGTTGGAGGAGATGTGGCCTTGTTGGAGGAGGTGCGGCTTTGTTGGAGGAGATGTGTGACTGGGAGTGGGCTTTGAGGTTTCAAAAGCCCACACCAGGCCCAATGTCCCTTTCTCTGCCTGCTGTCTTTATATCTAAGGATATAAAGCTCTCAGTTTTCTCCAGCACCATGCCAGTCTACCATGTTTCCCATCATGAAGCTAAGGGGATAACTCTGGGACTGGGAGCAAACCCCAACTAAATGTTTTCTTTTTAAAACACTTGCCTTGATTGCGGTGTCTCTTCACAGCAATACTGTTAGCTAGGATGCAGACAATTGCTGTGGGATGTTCTGTATGTCCTGTGGGAGCCCTTCTTGGGTTCCTTGTGGCGTTACCCAGCAGGTCCGCATGGAGGATGATTAGGACCATGGGCCTGAGTGCAGGTGTCTGAGATGGTCTGCACTTGGCTGTGCTGGGGGATGGTCTGTATGTCAAGTTGTTCTGATTGGTCAATAAATAAAACCTGATCGGCCGTGGCTAGGCAGGAAAGATAGGCGGGACTAACAGAGAGGAGAAATAAAAGGACAGAAAGGCAGAAGGAGATGCTGCAGCAGCCGCCGCCATGACCAGAGACACTGCAGCCGCCGCCATGACCAGCAGCATGTGAAGATGCCAGTAAGCCACCAGCCACGTGGCAAGGTATAGATTTATGGAAATGGATTAATTTAAGCTATAAGAAGAGTTAGCAAGAAGCCTGCCACGGCCATACAGTTTGTAAGCAATATAAGTCTCTGTGTTTACTTGGTTGGATCTGAGCGGCTGTGGGACTGGCGGGTGACAAAGATTTGTCCTGACTGTGGGAAAGGCGGAAAAACTCAAGCTACAGACAATAATTCGGGTGGTCTTTACCTTTTTCCAAGGAGGCATTCCCATTGTCTGTTGAGCTAATTCTATCTCACTGTCTATCTCTTGCTCTCTGGAAAGATTTCCTAATACTTTAAGCCTTGGCCCTATGCCTGTACACTATGCTCTGCTGTAGAAATAGGCAATCCCTATTTCCAACTCTAAAGCTTGGAGCAATACTTGCAATCAGCACATGTATCAGAACGTCACTAAAATCTTTTTTTTTTAAATTCGTTCCTCCTTTGAGAAATTTATTTTACAGAACTCAAATCTTCGCAAGAGCATGCACAATGTCAACTGTGTAATGTCTCAGCTCTGTGTGAGATCCAGATGTGTTTAAGATTTGCAGAGCCAATTTGACACAATAAATATTTATTTGCAGTTATAAGGCCTAATATGGGGCAAAACTTGGAAGGACCCGTTCAGATAAGCATCCAAGTGCTTGGCTGCTGATCCTAAGCCTTATCTGAACTATCTGAACTCAAGTCTTGTCCACAGGGCTGGATGCCTCAGGAGAACAGCCTCATCCATCGGGGTGTTTGGGTAAATCGGATTCCAGCTGGAACCCAAAACTGCAGAGAGAGGCACAAATGAAGACTGAGCGGGGGAGGGGAGCCCTGAACTCCTCCAACCTCAGAAAAAGTCTTTGGTTAAATTTGGAGGAAAGTTTAGTGATTAAGAGCAGGTTCTATTTTATCTGGCTGCATCCATCTACTCTTAAAATTTTTATTTTAATTGTCCAAATAGAAGGTCATGACTATTGCTTTCTGCTTGGTTGGGTAAGTGCAGTGAGGCATACTTGGAAACTGTGCTGCTCTGCTTGTTCTCCCTGCCACATGCAGGACTCTGGACAGTAGAGGTTGCTCCAGAGTGTCCAAGTATGTCTTCCTGGTCATTGACACCTGCCTAGGTATGGCTCTAGGTACCACACTAGAGGGAGTCATACATTAAGTTTAAAGGTAGCTAAGAATGGTGGCACATGCCTATAATCTTAGCCTTTGGGAGGTGGAGGCAGGAGGATCAGGCGTTCAAGGTTATATTCAGCTTTATAGTTAGTTCAAGGCCTTAGGTCCCCAGGCTTGGTACCAAGTACCTTTATATTCTGAGTCATCCCACTAGCCCATTTTTTTTTTCACTTCAGACATTGTAATTATACATTAGAGATATGCACATAAAGAAAACTAATGCTCATTAGCTGTTTACTAGGTAGGTGCTGCATGTTCATAATCATTTGCTAATTTTATGCTCATGATTTCCCAACTCTAAGAGACAGATATTATTTAGCCTAATTTCAGGGACTGATGTTGTAGAATATTAGCTGAAGATGAGTTACATTCATTTGTGTTGTGGAATATTTGTTTACTGATGCAAAGATAAGTTGCATTGTTTTATGTTGCATTTGTTTAACTCTGTGAGGCTGTGTTTGCCTATCTAAAACACCTGCTGGTCTAATAAAGAGCTGAATTGCCAAGCTAAGCAGGAGAGAGCAACAGGTGGGTCTGGCAAGCAGAGAAAATAAATAGGAGAAGAACAAAGAAGGAGGAGGGAAAAAAGGAGAAGAGGGAGGATGCCAGGGGCCAGCCACCCAGCCACCCAGGCAGCCACGGAGTAAGAAGAAAAGAGAGGTATATAGAATAGAGAAAGGTAAAAACCCAGAGGCAAGATGTAGTTAAAGAGAAATGGGATAATTTAAGTTAAGGAAAGCTGGCTAGAAACAAGCCAAGCTAAGGCTGGGCATTCATAAATAAGTATAAGTCTTTGTGTATTTATTTGAGAGTTGGGTGGCCGGCACCCAAAGAGTAAAAACAAAAACAAAAACAACTACAGAGCGAGCTCAGAGGAGGCTTTATTTGCATAAGTTTATATAGTCAGGGTGATGGTTAATCTTGTGTGTTCGCTGAGCCAGGCCATGGTGGCCAGCTATTTAGTCCAACAGTCCCCTACAGGTTTCCTTAAACTTTACGCTTAAATTGATAGACTTTGAGTCAAGTAGATTGTTTTCCTTAATATTGATGGGTTTCACCTATTCAGTGGAAAGACTGAACACATGAAAAACTGACCATCCCCCACCCCCAAGCAAGAAAGAACTCCGTGGTGTTCTACCTCGGGACTTGGTTTACACTATCAGGTCTTCTGGTTCTGCAGCAGACTGCCATTGCACTCAGGCTGCAACTGTTTCTGGGATCCATGGCCTGGTTTTTGTCTCACTAAATCCCCATAGCCTCCTAAGCAAGTTTATTAAAAGTAGTCTTTTTCGGTATTAATGCACACAGGCCATTGGTTCTCCTTCCCAGAAGAACAGTCTGGCAGCGCCAGTAGTGAGGAAGGTGAAGTTCAGGTCTAGTTCATTGCTAACATTCAGAACTTCACATGGAATCTTGTGTTAGTTCAGCTTCCCAAGTTACTCATTCAAATTATTACTGCAAGTCGAGAAGTTCACTAGTGCGTGCAACAAGTATACTTACTTGTGCATTTGTTAACATACTGAGTGTCGGCTGTGTGGCCATAGGGGATACAGGTTTTGAACTTTGCTATGGACATCCATAATCTTACCTCAACAGGTTAGATATTATCAGGACACACTTTTATCACATTTATTGTTATATAATAGCAATATTTTTCTCCTACAATATTATTGATGTTCTGGTTGTGAGCCTAGCCTTTAACAGCTGAGTCATCTCTCCTAATTTATCCCCCCAACCTGATTAAAGAGTAATAGATAATTATATTTTCCAAAATCCCCATCCACAATTTTGATTTCACTGAAGAAATTGATTTGCTTTTTCCTTCTGATTAATAATTGTATCTAATTGTTTCACTCTTCATTACTCATTAATGATTGCACTGAAACATTTGAACTAATTAAAGAAAGAAAAATTGACACAATATTTCAAAACTTTATGGAAAACTCTAGATATGTATGTGTGTGTGTGTGTGTTTGTGAGTGTGAGCACATATGTATGTGTAGCATGTACACGTTTCTGTGGATATGAACACATATGCATGCCAGTGTGTGTAGGTCAGAGGTTAACACTGGGTCTCTTCTTCAGTTATTTTGTGCCTTACTTCGAAAGTCAAGGTCTCTCTTGGAACCTGGAGCTCAGTGATTTCTCTAACTGGGGTGGCTGATAAGATCCAGGAATCCATTTGTCTCTGCTCCGGAGAGAACAGCATTGGAGTTCCACACTTAGTCCCTCATGCTTATACGGCAGGTACTTTTTCAGTGGAGCCATGTCCCCAGTCCTGCAATATCGTTTTTAAAGACCCTCTGAAAATTGCCTAACTATAAAGAATTATGAGTAGCTGTTAACTTGTTTGTCTTGCTACTTAGATATATAGCTATTTGCTGTTCATCAAAGAAGTTCATCTTCAGAATATCAAAGATGCCATGGTTACTTTATCTTCAGCTTTTTTTTCCTCATCATGTTTGACCAAGTGATAGAGTTTCCTAGTTTGAGCTTTCCTAGCCTTATAAACAACAGAAATCTGCTGATTGTATTAATGGGAACTAGGTAGTATTAAATCAAAACCACAGAGGATTGTGTGGCTTGTGAGGGCCATTTCCACATGGATGAAAATTTCTCAGAGTGTCATCACATGGCAGATGGAAGAGCAAAGAGGACAAACATTCTCTCTCAGGGTCTTTCATAAAGGCACTAATCCCACTCATGAGGGCTTCCACCCTCATGACCCAGCCACTTCTTAATAACTAATCCTTGAGGATTATACTTTAATATGCAAATTTTATAGATGCAGACTTTCAGAGCATAATTTAGCTGCCAAAACTGGGACCATGAGCACAGCTAAACACCTTAAATGTTTGTGTGTTAAGGGCATGGTAAACATCTACTTGCTCACTTGCACAACAACCACCAGGCCTCCAATGGTGAATTAATATGAGTGCAGTGATGCTGTCTGTGGAAACTTGGTGTTCACCTCAAGAATGTTCATTTTTTGTGGAATTTTTGAAGATTTATGTCCTAAAATTACCCTTTCAAAGCAAAGGTGGGGCAAGGTTTGTAGGAGGAACCAACTATGTATGATTTGACTTAAGGCCCATTCTGTGAGATGGAACTGCTAGGGTTACCAAGAATCAGAGACATGATAGCCCAAAGATCTAGGGTGAAAATAAATACTACTGGTCTTAAAAAAAATAATGACAAATGACTCCTAATGACATTCTGTTATACTCATAGATCAGGGCCTTGCTTAGCCATCATCAGAGAAACTTCCTCCTGCAACAGATGGGAACAAATAGAGACCCACAGCCAGACATTATGGAGGGAGAGAGAGAGAGAGAGAGAGAGAGAGAGAGAGAGAGAGAGAAGAGAGAGAGAGAGAGAAGGGAGGAGAGAGAGGGAGAGAGAGGAGAGAGAAAAGAGAGGGAGAGGAGAGAGGAGGGAGAGGGAGAAAGGAGAAAGAGGGGAGAGAGAGAGAGAGAGAGAGAGAGAGAGAGAGAGAGAGAGAGAGAGAGAGAGAGGAGAGAGAGATACCTTGGAACACTCAGCCCTAAACCAGATGTCTCCATCTGCTGTCTCCTCTTAGAACACAAAGAACCATGAGAAAGAGGAGGCAGAGTGTAAGAGCTGGAGGAGATGGAAGACACCAGGAGAACAAGAACCTCTAAATCAACTGAGCAAAGCTCATATGAACTCACAGAGGCTGAAACAACACACAAACAAACCTTCATGGGTCTTCATCATGTATATACTATAGCTTTCAGTTTAGTATTTTTACGGGACTCCTGAGTGTGTGAATGAGTGGGTCTCTGATTTTTGTGCCTTCTCTTGGGGCCCTTTTCCTTCTGTTGGTTTGCTTTGTCCAACTCCGATGTGATGTTCTTGTTTTATCTTATTATATTTTATTTTGTTATGTTTTGTTGTTACTTCTTAGAAGCCTGTTCTTTTCTAACAAGAGACAGAAAGGAAGTAGATCCAGATAGGAGAAGAGGTGGGGAGAAACCAAGAGGAGAGGAAGGGGGAGCTGTAGTCAGGATATAGTGTACGGGAAAAGAAACTATTTTCTTGTTTTACTTATCTTTATTCTGTGTGCATTGGTGTTCTGCCTGCATGTATGCCTGTGTGAGGGTATCAGATACCCTAGAATTGGAGTTACAGATAATTGTGAGCTGCCATGTGGTGCTGGCAATTGAACTTCTTCTTTGAAGAGCAACCAGTGTTTGTAACTGCTGAGCCATTGTTCCAGTCCCTGAGAAGAATCTATTTTCAATAAAAGAGGGGGAAAGTAATTAAAAAAAGAAACATCTAGAGGAAAAAAAAACCCAATCAGTAAGGAATACCATCACAAATAGTAAGGAGAAGAGGAATACATGTTTGGAATTTGTTGGATTTACCACTTAATGCTATCTGCCATCCATGTTCCCATAAACCTTTAATCTGATTTCCTTTGAATGAGTTGAGTCTAGACTCTCTCATCTTTTTATAATAAAAATCTTTATCAACAAGTTATGATTCCTAATCCAAGATTTGCCTTTGAAGCAGACTTCAAATGATTCAGTTGCATGCTTTTGTTTTCTAAATGAAGGAACTATGGTCAGGTGAGTTAAGTGACCCACCCAGCTGATCTGGCTGGATCATTACACACTTCTAGTGTATGTTATTTATTCAAGGGTATGCATTACTTTCATCCTGAAAATAGGCTCAAGGAGTTCCCAAATCAAGAGAAGTATTTGGGCCACTTTCAATGTGAACAACAAACTTAATACATGACTTGTGTCATTTATTATTGTGTTCCCATTCAAGATCAGAGCTCTCCCAACTAGCCATGTGGAATTCTCATTTTAAGATTTTAGAGTTCAGTGGTAAATTAATGTGTTTTCTCTGTAATTTCAAACATTTTAAAATACTATGAACTTGGACATTGCATAAATTCTGTATTTTTCTGTGTTTTCACAGAGCCTTGTAATTGAATTCTTCTTATGTTAGCTTTTTTTTTTTAAAAAAACTAGGTCCTTTATTTTGAGATTATACTGTAGTAGATGTTGCTTTGCAGCCTAGACTGGCCTGACTACTGAGGTTATAGGTGTGAGCCACCATGCTTGGCCCAGGTATCAATTCATTACTAAAAGACTGATCTCTGTATAGGGTTTCCTTCTTGCAAAATCTATAAATATTGTCTGTATCTCTGTCCTAATTTAGAGCACAAATGAAACACCAGCTCTCTGCCTCTCATGTTCATATTAGCTTAAATTACATATTGATATCTTCTTACACATTCTTATTTTACATCCTGTAATAATCAATTGTGTCCAGTGAGGCAAACATTTTTCTGTCTCCAGACTATTTCTAGAAGGAGTAGTTGTTTTACAGTGACTTCCTTTAATATCTAGTGGCTTCCTTGTACTTTGAAGCTCAGCTTTGTACTCACAGACACTCAGGCAATCGATTAAGCACTGTAGACTGTCTCTATTTCCTCTCTTCCTCTTTGACCTGTGAAGATAAGATTGAGTCATAAGTACATTCAGAAGAATGTGCTGGAAATAGGCAACAATGTAAATCAATGATTATCGATAATTTTTATTATGCAACATATTTTTTCATATTTTGGTATATCATGGTTTCATTATTAAACAGGAATTTTATTTATGCCACCATTGCTAGCTGTCTGACCTTGGGAAAGTCATTTACCTAGTTAGGGTAAAAGCTGATTCACTCAGGAGCTGGCACAATGACTAAGGAGGTAAAAGTGGTGCCTTTGATTGAGCCTGATGACCTGACTTCCATCCTCAGGATCTATACATTGGAAGAAGAAAATGAATTCCTGCACATTGTTCTCTGACTTCTGCACTTATACTGTGATGCATAGGCATATACAGATACACACAAAGTGTACACACATGTACATACACACACACACACACAGAATTTAAAAGTTGATTCATTTATGATAAATTAAGCAATAATGCCTTTGATTAACAATTGTGAGTATAATTGATTTAACGTATGTATGATATAATGGAAGTTCAGGCACAATGAGACTGGCTATTGCAGAGCTTTGTAAATATTAACTTCATTTAGTCTCCACTGATTTGAATTTCATGATATGACACCAGGTTCAATATGGCACATCTACCTGAAGATGTTTGCTTTAATCTCTAATAGGGTTGGTACACCTGCAGGAAGAAGATAGTCCAGCAAATTATATGATCCAAAGTGAATATCTATCTATCTATCTATCTATCTATCTATCTATCTATCTATCTATCTATCTCTCTATCTATCTATCATTCTATTAGTCTCTCCATCCATTAAATTATTATCATATTTAAAATTAATTCATTGTGGTAAGCCTACCATATGATAAAATAATTCAGTGATAGATACAATGGGAAGTTCTTTGATGAAGCCTGGAGAGAGTTGGGCAGTTTCTCTTGTTTATAGAAAAGAATAATACCTTTTGGAGTGGTTTTAGTTTTTATAATTGCCTGAGATATTTCAAGGTGCTTTGCTATAAATCTGAAGCCTTAAAAACATTGTTTTACAGTCTGGCCCACTAAGAATAATGACCTCTCCTGTTCCTTGTTTTTCTGGGTGATTAAGGGTTTCCTGACTGGCCCCAGGCCATCTGCCCTGACTTTCCCCCTCCCCCCACACAAGGATTTAGAATGGTATTGTCAAAAAATAATCTCTTACTATGAGCAATTTTTCTAGCGTCAGAAGATAGAGAGTGTTTGCCACGCGTGTTCCTACCCAGCATGAAAAAAAATCTTCCCAGGGACGCCTCCCGTTGCTGGTATGAGCAGCCCCATATTCCTGCACCTTTAACTAAATTAGGTGTAAATTATTTCAAGGAGGCCAAAGTTCTTCTCTGTGTTCCCGTGAGGAGAATTTCACAAACACACAGCGCACCCCTCCACCCTCAGATCTCTCACAGGGAGAAGAAATCAAGGAGGGGAAAGGAGCGAGCTGTGGCCTGGGGCCAGGACACACCTTTCCACAGGGGTTTCCAGCATGTGGGTGATTTCTAAGCAAGCTGACATAAATCAGAGTGTGTGGAGCAAACGGCTTTCTGATCACTGTGCTGGGAGACGCCTGGATAGTGTTATGCTTCCCTCATTAGGAGGCATGGGAGTTGAGCTGAGGAGGTGAACTTTTAGCTGTATCAACAGTGTGCAGGCAAAAAGGAGGCCACGTTGAGGCTGCGCTTCCAAACTCACTGGATCCTTCCTTACTGACCGCTGTGAGAAGTGTTCTGAACCCTCATCCTCAGAGATAATTTAGTTATAAATTGAATCACAAAGCATTTGGTTCAAGAATGTTGTGGTTGAAATCTTTGGGGTGTTATTTATGTCTCATTCTTTCTCAACTGGGACATTATTCTACAGTTGCTTACATTCTCATATCCCATTGAAACTGAGTTCATAATGTGCAGTAAAAATTTTAGTGTTCAGAGACATCTTCTTTAGGCCAAGTTATATATTATTTATAGTCATGAAGGATTTTAAAAATGGAAATTAAGTGTGAAATTTGGGTGTCAAAACATAATATTTGGTGTAGTGGTTAAAAAAATAAGCTTCCCTAACTAAAAACAAAAATTAAATATAACAGATTCATACAATGAAGAAGAAAAAAACTATGGTAAATACAACCATCTTTTTTTGTTTGTTTGTTTTTTGGTTTTTTGAGACAGGGTTTCTCTGCGTAGCTTTGCACCTTTTCTGGAGCTCACTTGGTAGCCCAGGCTGGCCTCGAACTCACAGAGATCCGCCTGGCTCTGCCTCCCGAGTGCTGGGATTAAAGGCGTTTGCCACCACCGCCCAGCAAATACAACTATCTTCAAGCCAAGGGAAGGTTGTAAACTATTTAGGGGATGATGCTATTAGCAATGGTTGAGGGTCTAGGTTGGGTGTCTCCAGGCCCTTTAAAACATTTTTAATTACGTCTGTGTATATGTGTTACTATGAGCACATGTGAATGGGGGTGCCCACAGAGGTCAGAAGACAGTGGCGTGACGCTTGAGTTACAGGCGTGTGCGAGCCGCTGGCATGGGTGGTAAGAACCATACTCTAGCTCTCTGCAGAAGCAGCACGGGCTCTTAACTACTGAGCCATGTCTCCAGTCCCGGCTTCCATTTTCTTTGGGAGGGCTCACACAGATGTGCAAAAGCATCAAGACAGCTTTATCTGAAGGCAGCAATAGTAGAGATTAGAGAAGGATACCCCATCAAGACTGGCAGCAGGTCACATGACTGAGTAGTCTAGGGTCCCAGGTTACAGCCTGAATCTCCTTTTATGGTGTATAAAGGAAGGAGAGGCTTGCTGCTAAGGGGTGTAGCTTGGGTGGTTCTCTATTTAGACTGATACATTAGGTCTTGTATTCCTTTTTCCTACTCTGCACGTGTCTTCCCATAATGCATCTGATTTTAATCATATTCCTGGCACACTTAAGGGTGTAGGATGTTAAATAAGGAAGCATCCTTAAAAGTTCAATCGAAGAATACAGTTTTCTGTACTGTGTTTGTGTACAAAACCAGTGTGGGCCTGACTGGTCTTTATTCTGCCTGCTGGATATATTGGGAATATGCTGGAATAGGAACAGTCTAAATTTGATTGTTGTGAGGGGAAGAGAAACCTCTTCTACTGTTTGGAGAGGATTGTACTTGTAAATCAATGCAGGTAGGGGTTTGAGGTTGCTAAGTGCATTGTTCAGAGTTGTGTGTGCATGTGTGTGTGTGTGTGTGTGTGTGTGTGTGTGTGTGTGTGTGTGTGTGATTTACAATTCTATTGATGTGCATAAAACATGATCAAGGCAACTTATAAAAGAAAATGTTTATTATAGCTTACAGTACCAAAGGGTTAGAATCCATGATCATCTTGTTGGAGAGGGCAGCAGTAGACAGAGACATGGTGCTGGAGCAGTAGCTGAGAACTCATATTTAATCCTCAAGTATGAGGCAGAGGGTACTAACCGGCCAGGGATTTTGAAACTTCAAAGCCCACCCCCAGGGACACACCTTCTCCAACAAGGCCACACCTCCTAATCCTTCCAACTTAGTTCCATCAACTGCAGATCAAGTATTTAAATATATGAGCCCATGGGGGTGGAGCATTCTCATTTAAACCACAACAGCCTCTCTCTCTCTCTCTCTCTCTCTCTCTCTCTCTCTCTCTCTCTCTCTCTCTCTCTCTCTCTGTGTGTGTGTGTCTATATGCAGGTGAAGGAGTGAGGCTGCCAATTACCTTGTAAGGGGAGGAGCATGTGTATTGTCCAAACCAAGTAGAATCCAGGTTGCTAAGATGTTCCTTATGATTGCCTGCCTCAGGGCCTGATAAGGGGTCTTGAGGTCCATTAGACTAGTGTTGTCTTACCTCCTAGAGAAGAGGTGAAAGATTCTGTCCCATCGTGATGCTGTACCTCACCATAGGACTAAAAGTAGTAGAATCACTGGTTAATCACAGGAACCAGAATCTCTGGAATGATAAAGTGAGACTTGCTTTTCTGTATGTTGAGGGTCTTTGGTATGTTTTGCAGTGAGGGAATGCCGATTAACAAAACATGAGAAAACACTGTGGCTGGGTACCTGTCAGGGAGGAGTAGGTAGAATCCCACTGTGAGTGTGCCTTGTGTACAGTTTTGACATTTAGAAATACACTAATTTTCTATATATTAAAAACAGATTTAAATCAATAAGGTTGGAAAAATTCAGCTGAAATGCCAACAGTATTTCAAATAAATAATTGAATTTTAAATCAATTATGTAACCACACCAAAAGAGTAGAATAACTAACCCAATTAATTTGATCACAATTTCTTCTTTATATATTAAACTCATCTGGTAGATTTATTTCCCCCCCTAGTTGTATGAGTGCAAGAATTCTGAAACTATTTTTTGTTGCAAGATTTTGGTAAGTGAGTAAATATGCTGACTGTGCTGTGAAATGGTTCTTTCTGCACAGGAAGACACAAACCAGGAATAGAGTCTGAAAAGAAGAGCCTTGTGGTCCTGAGTTGGAACTGGAGGCACCAGAATGAACTCTGGTTGCATCTAACAAGTAATGAATCACAAAAGCTGAAATTGTTTTCATATTAAAGGAGACTAAAGGGACTTGGCATACAATGTGAAATGTTGAAGGAATAATTGATGTAACTGGCAGATGAAGCATAGATTTAAATGAAGCTGGGAAAAGTGGCGCCCATGCACCACCGCGTAAGTGTAGAGGTCAAAGGACTCTTTGTGCAGTTGGATCATCCTTACACTTGCTTGAGTGTGTGTGACAAGCTGTGTTTGTATGGACAAACACCTTTGTTCATAGGCAATGCATAAAGAAGGGTTAAAAGCAAAAATGTTCCCATAGTCCATGATGAAACACATTTTCCAAAACATTAAGAAAATTAAGTGAAAGCTGGCAAGTCTTTTCCACCCTGACAGGCCTCTCCGCCGATGCAGCAAATCCAAATCAGACCGAATCAGGAAAAGCCCAGGTTTAATGGGTGAAGCCTTCCTGGATGATTCCCCAGGCCCTCAGAGAGGAGAACAGGAGGAGAGACCGGAAGAACCACGTGTCTGTTTTCTGGGATGCAGCTTATATACCCTTCGGGAGTGGTTTTGAGCCTCTCTTGGGGAGGAGCTGTGTTTGGCAGGCTTTGAAGGGACAGGTTTAGGGAAAGAGATAAAGGAGGGGACATGAGGTGGATCTTCCATCAGAACATTCCAGACTTTTTGTGTATAGGGATGCCAGGGTGCCAGGGGTTGAGGTGGAGATCCTACCCAAACATTCCAGACTCTTTGGGTATAGGGTCACTGGTTCAAGTCTGACTACTTCCTGTGGGCATAGGGTGACATGGAGAAGAGGAGTCGGGATTTGGTGGGTTCACATTCAGCAGGAGGTGTGAGGGGAGGAATATCCAGTTAATTGTCATCCAGGAGACCTCAGGCATCTGCTTCTTGAGGAAGGAAAGAAGGCAAGTTTCTATGAAAAAAATAGATCATTAACATCTGCCTTAGTTGTACTGTAAAGATGAATGTACAGAGCAGAAGAGGAGATAGGCCCTTTATTGGGACATCTTGGAAAGCCAGAAGGTGGAGGGTCCCAACTGCTGAGCAGACCATGTATCCTGGATAGGTGCCCGCTTGAATCTGGAGAGATGGTACTAGCATGGATGTCCCAGGAGCTTGGTAGCTGAGGGGGTGGTGAGGATCACAATATGAATGGAGAAGGACCTCAGAAGAGAGAGTTAGGGGAGGTACCTGGCCAGTGGAGGAGGTTGGGCTGGGAGGTGGTGATTGAGGAGGAAGGGCCTTCTGTAGAGGAGCTCAAAAGGGCTCAAACCTATAGGAGAGCGTGGGGTGGCCCAGAGTCAGGTAAGGGCAATGGGGAGAAGAGAGGACCAAGATAACCTGAATTCAGTGGAGAGCTTGGTGATCTGTCATTTCATGAGTCCATTGGCCTTCTCAACCTTTCCTGAGGATAAAGGTGTCAACCATAGTTAGGAGGTAATGGAGTTCTTTAGATGTGGGCATGTGAGTGAAGTCCAACTGCCCATCTTCGCCTGGTTGGTGACCTTGAAGCTGGTGCAGAGGCTGACATTTCTGGAGGGCCCCTGTGAATGGACCTGTGAAAAGCTCAGGAGAGTGTGGGAACCAAGGTGAGTGTAGCCCCCAAAAGGCTGAGAACATTGTGACCAAGCAGAGGTGCAGGGCAAGCAGGTATGACCAGAAGAAGAGTGTGAGAAGAATCGCCCTGCAAGAATGCAGGGAAGTGTCAGGGTCTTAAGTGGGAAGGAAGGAATCCTGTCCACCCCTGTGACAGAAATTGGTGAGGGAACTGTAGGACCTGAGTGAGATATCAAAACATATCAAAATCAGTAGCTCTCGTGTCCAGAAGAAAGTCAATGGACTTACCCGTGACCCTCAGTATCACCCTAGGCTCTGAGGAGAGGGCAATGGGAGTCAGGAAGTCTAGGCCATGTCAGTTCTCCGCCAGGCTTAGCAGTTCTCAGTTGCCAGTGTTGGTGAGGCTGGACCACCATGGCATGGTATAGAGGACGAGCCTGCATGGGAGCATTCCCATTTCCAGTGCCCAGGCTGTCGGGAGACAGGGCATGGCCCCCTGGGCGGCTGGGGGTCAGGGCAATACCATGACCAGTGGCCCTGCTTGCCACATTTGAAGCAAGTTTTTGGCAGAGTTGACTTGGGCTGAGCTCTAGTGGGATCTCTGGAGCCTCGTGGCCGACTTCCCTTGTACCCCTTGTGGGGGCCCTGGTGGCCTCAGAGCAGCTGCTAAGTCTTGGGCTTGGAGTGTATTCTGTTGCAGCCTTGTCTGTTGGGTTGACTTGGCTGTCGTTTTTGAGCATTAAAAACTTTAAAAGCCATTTTCACAAATTCCTGTAGGGGAGCTTGGGGATCCTCCTCAGCCTTTAAAAATTTTTTTTTTTTCCCCAAATATCTGGTGCTGACTGAAAAAATGAAATGGGTGGGCAGGCAGGAGTCTGGTGAGGCCGAGCGTAAGAAGAAACCAGGGATGATTTGGAAGCATTAGGCCAGTGTGTAGGTTGAGGCATTGGGAGATGGGGGAGAGGAGTGGGGTGTGGGGAAGGGGAAGGCAGGAAGGAGGGGAAGGGGAAGGAATTTAGTTTTAGATTTGTGGACCCAGAGGAGGGGGTTGGGTAGGAGTTTGGGGGAAGTTGGGGGAGGGGGGCGGGGTCAGTGTCTCTAGCAGTGAATGGACCAGGGCTGTGAGACATTGGCCCCTGTAGGGGGTGCGGGAACACAGAACCCCAAAACCGTGGACGTAGGGCAGTTCTGTCCAATTATATCAGATAGTCCCAATTTGAATAAATTTTGTAAAAGACCTCGTAGGGGTGTTTGGGGATCAGGCTTTGAATGGCAAGTGCCATTTCTCAAGTCTACACTGGGGGCCTGAAGCCTAGCACAATGCATCCACTGTGATAAGTCTTGGGTCAAAAAACGAGGTGTGTGTGTGTGTGTGTGTGTGTGTGTGTGTGTGTCTCGGGGGGAAATTCCCTTTGACAGAAAGTCTTCTGGAGAAGGGGTCCATGGAACGAAGGCAGTCCTTTGTTCCAGAGTGGGTTGGGTGGAGCAAAGGCAGTCCTGTGCTTGTGGAATGTGGGGGTGACCTGGCATGGCCGTGTCTTTGGCAGGACACCCCAAAAAACAAAGAGGCCCTGGGCCTCCTAGGCAATGCCTTGAAAAGGGAACTTACCTAGCCGGGAGCCGATCTCAGTCTGGTGGAGAGCAGGTGTTGGGGAGAGGGGTATTTTCCCACCATGCAGCACTGGGCCAGTGGGGAAAAATCAGCGCCCCCTCGGTGGAACCTCCAAATGATAAGTCTTTTCCACCCTGATAGGCCTCTTTGCTGACACAACAAATCCAAATCAGACCGAATCAGGAAAAGCCCAGGTTTAATGGGTGAAGCCTTCGTGGATGATTCCCAGGGCCCTCAGAGAGGAGACCAGGAGGAGTGACCGAAAGAACCATGTGTCTGTTTTCTGGGATGTAGCTTATATACCCTGTGGGAGTGGTCTTGAGCCTCTCTGGGGGAGGAGCTGTGTTTGGCAGGCTTTAAAGGGGCGGGTTTAGGGAAAGAGATAGGGGAGGGGAGTTGAGGAGGATCTTCCACCAGAACATGCCAGACTCTTTATGTATAGGGATGCCGGGGTGCCAGGGGTTGAGGTGGAGCTCCCACCCAAACAAAAGCTACAGGGCAGTTCCCTATACGTCTTCAGTACCCTTCCACCCTAAAGTTAAAGTCCAATCATGTTGAAGTCCAATAGCAAGTTAAAGTCCAATCATGTATCATATTTGAATTATTCTCTGTTTCTTGTATATGAGGAAAAAATGTTTCTCTGTGTTATGTTGCTGTATATTTCTTCTGCTTTTCAGCCTATATTTTCTGTGTGGCGGTTGTAGATATTTAGAAAGCACATCGTGTTATTAAAACCTGTCTTCTTCTTGGTTACACTTATAAAAATACATATTGATTGATTTGGTGTACATATAAAGCATTTACTTCTGAAGTATACTTGTCTCTTTGATGACCCTAAACATATTCTTATCACATATAATTTCCCAAAACTGAAATAAGATCTTACTTATCCCATAGCAAATATATAACATGGCTAGGGGTTGAGACATCAATTCTAGCAACTTTAGTGGAAATTGAGGGCAAATTTGACCTAAGTGATAATTTCTATGTAGTATGTTGGGAAATTATCTTATTTCCCCAACCATGTTCATGTAGGCAACTCAAGATTAGAACTTCTTTTAAAATGCTAAACACCATCAAAAATACATGCCTGGAGGCATCACAGGCATTTAATGTATCTTTGATAAACATTGTGCAGTGTGTCATGTATAAACATATCTAAAAGCATATTTACATGCTGTTTATTAGCATTATTTAGCATCTTCCATGGGGACATCATTGGACAACACTCAGTATCCAGTGATGTTCTCAAGGCTTGTCAAGTGAATTTTACGTATGTGAAGGGCTGAAACTCCGCTTTCCAGTTGTACTCCAGAAGAAAAACACAATTTTATTTTATCAAGCAACAGAGTTTTAAAATTCTCCAACCAAATCCAAAAGAGTAGAGTTACATAATGCCTGTCTCCCAGAACAGTTGACTGAGAGCCACAGGCAAATAAGACCGTGTTAAGGTGGCTAACCTGAACACAACCTGGACACACTAAGAAAGGCTCGGAGCAGGAAGTGTAAAGATCGGTGAAGCCCAGACTGCCTGATTGTGCTGGACAAGTAGAAGGCATGCAGGAGGCCTTCTAGAGGAGACTAGGACTACTTCCTTATCAGACTGTGCATAGAGTGATGCCAGTTCCTAGTGAAGGGAAACTAACAGAATGTGAATATTGCATAGCTTATGTAGAAGGACAAATATAGAGTGTAGGCTTACTCAGCACAAAGAAGGCCTTTAGTTAATCTTAGAAACTTCCTACTTAGTGACACACAAATAATCTTGGTGCTTATACTGGGCACAGTGTGCTGGGTAAAACCATCCTCTGGGGCTTGAAATAATAAAAACCAGGAAATATGTGCTCAACTGGCTTGGTTTTTTTGTTGTTATTGTTATTGTTTATTTTCCATTTTCTATACATTATTTGTTGTTCCTCGAGGAAGTTATTTTAAATTTTGCTTGCATTGAAAGTGAGGACTATTCTTTTGCATTATTTTCAAACAAACTATTTCCAGTGTTCAATGTTTTATGAGGAAAGAACAAATGAGACAACACACACTTGTAAGTGTGTCATGGAGGGCTTCCAGGAAGCTCCTATGGCTCATTTCAGCCATGCGACTTAAAAGACAGCAACAGCATTGTATGATGAGAACCCTTCATATCACATGAACATTTCTTTGCCTGTCGTAATTGAGGATTACCCCCACCCCAAATGGCAACTTGGGTAAACTGCTTCCATTGTATGGGCGTCTACTTGGTTTTCTCTCTGAGGCTGCTATTCAGTGTCAATCAGTGCAATGTCAAAAAGCTGAACATGAAGAAGAAAATAGTTTCAGAATAAAAAAATAATTCTGCCTTCTAATTACACTCTATTTAATGTTTCCCCATTTTCACCAATACATACTTTAGCTTGCAAATTTTTTTGTCACCGTTTTTGAGAGAGTTTTATGAATTGCAGGTCTTTGCCTCCTAACTACTGTGTAGCTGAGAATGACCTTGAACTTGTCATCCTCTCATTTTCTCCTCCCATATTGCTATTGGGATTACAGGCTTGAGTCATGACTGTTTTCTGCAATGCCGGGTTGAACTCAGGGCTCCTTGCATCCTAGGAAAACACTTTATCAACGGAACTATATCCCCAGGCCTTCATTTCTGCTTTTTTTTTTTTTTTTTTTTTTAAGTCTCTAACTCTTGCCAGAAGATTTGAACTGATGCTGGTTTCCAGGAATGGGGATAAGGAGGGAAGGGAATGGAGATTTACTTTACTGGGTGCAGAACACATTACACTGATATTTGATTTACTGTATGGATCTCTGGGAGGCTGAAATCATTGCCTCTGTTTTATAGATGAGAAAACCAAGACTCAGAAAAATTAAGTGAATATCTAAAGCTGCAGGTATCAAGTGAGAGAGCTGAGAATGTTTCACTGAGAAAGGGTCTGAGCAACAGCCAGCCTGCCCAAACCCAACACTTTCCCCAAATGCTTAGATTTGAGTCAATCTTAGCAGCCTTCTTACTTGTAATTTTCAACTTCTTTATGATTTTTCTAAGGGCTTTACTGTCTAAATCAAATGTGGGGGAACCAGTGCAGCCCGTGTGTGGCTGGGGCAGCTTTTGAATGTATTTTGAAGCCAATATTAAATGTTGTTTCCAAAAGGGGGCCATTTATTGAATCCCTGCGTGCAGTCACACCTTGGGTTTTCTCTGGTGGTCTTCCTCGTAAGTAATGACAAAGTAAGACATAGTTTATTTTATGAGAACAGAGAAAGTCACAGCACAGGGTGGTCTTAAATTTCACAAAGCTTTTGTTAACATAGTTTTTTTTTTCCAGTCCTCAAAGTCACACTTATACGGATAAACAGAAGTTTTAAGAGTCATGTGTTTTCAATGGGCACAGACCCCACGGTAGGCAGTCCTCAGGATTTGCCACTCAGTCCTGGTAGCTGAACAGGCTAGATCTGTGATTCAACTCATTGGGTGAAGAACAGTTGCTCTCCGCCAACTGCCTCAGATTTTACTTTATGGATTTGAAATGTTACTAATAGCTGTATGATGGAATTTAACAGGCTTGCTGCTTTATGATTCATTTTTCGAACACATGAGAATTGACTTTCTTGCATTCCAACATGTATTTCCCTAGGCACGACTGTCTGAAAGGAATTAAACTCAACTAATATTTTTTTCTTTTTGGCTTGAAACATTCCCAGGGCTTTGTGAAATAGGGGCTCAGATTATATTTACAGCCCAAAGAAAAATCCATTTAAATGCATGTTACATTGCAGGGTCAGATAATAATTATGGCATATACCTACTAAGTTTGTTATGCTTGGATTTGTTTAAATAAATTTAAATAATTATTAACTGAAATACATTGTAAATTTAGTCACGATCTACATGATAGCTTCTATCTTTGTTTTTCATTAAATATTGTATTAATAGGAATTAAGATAATAGATGAAAGATGTGTTCTCAAAAAATATTTCAGTATCAATTTGAATCATTTATGATTATGGCATTTACTTTTGGTAAATACCAAAATTAATAACACTAAGATATTTATGTTCTTATCTGGGTGTAGAATTTTGTGTGTGTTTCCTAGTACTTTTTTTTTTTTTTCAATTTCCAAAATCCATCAGCTAGTTGCTTCTTACCAGATGATTTTGCACTAGAGTTCTCTCTTAGGGCAACAGCCCATATCTGTCAGAGAACAATCGAGTGAATTACCATATGGTTACAGACATGGAAGTGAAGTGTAACATGTTACTAGTTGTGCCCACTGTGTACTGATGCTGTGTGCACCTAGCAGCAAAAAGTAGTGAGACCTTGAAAGAATGCATACGTAACAGGTGTAAACAGCTAATGCTCCAAGAACCAAGGTAGATTCTACTGCAGAGTCTCCTTCCCCGAGGCCTGAAATTCCGGTCTCATTTCAGAGGAAGCCTGAACGAACGAATAGCAGAAAAGCCCACTTATCTGTTGTGCTGGTCGAATTTTCTAGAAGCCTGCTCGTCAGGATGCTGACCATTTGTGCACGGGAAATCCTCTTATCAGAGATATTCTATTAGCTACCTGAGGAAGGTGCCAGGGCAGGCTGCTGGTCACTGTGCTCTGTAGGAGTCCATTTGCGATTCTTTGGGCAACCTAGTAATCAGAGGTGCAGTTTGTGGACTAGGCATATGGAAAGGGTAACGGCATGGGACGTCAAGGTGCCAGGGGCTGGGATTACTGTGCGAAGTTGTAAAAGTCCTTAGCCTTGCAACAGCTTGATGGGAGCAAGATCTAGTGAAAGCTGTCTGGTGTCAGTTCCCTCAGGGTGAAGAGGAGATAACGATCTCTTACATTAAATAAAATGATTAAGCCAATCAGTAAATGTGTCGAAGAAAATTGGAGCTAAGTTTTTTTTCATGCTTGAGATATTATTTACAAATATATAAAAAGGAAGAATAAAATTTCTGTTAGATGGAAACAGAAATCTTTCACAGGGGAGTGCGTGTTTTCGAGATAGGGTTTCTCTGTGTAGTTTTGGTGCCTTTCCTGGAACTCGCTTTGTAGACCAGGCTAGCCTCGAACTCGCAGAGATCCGCCTGCCTCTGCCTCCCAAGTGCTGGGATTAAAGGCGCACGCCACCACCGCCCGGCTGGACTTGTTTTTTTTTTTTTTAAGAAACCTGCTGAGACTATCTAATGAGGAAACCACAGTCCTTTCAACAGTCAGTGACAGGATAACAGAATATCGGCAGCAAAAAAAAATGAAATAACATTTTCAGTATTAGTGATTTAAATGTGAGAACGTGTAACTCTTGAAATATTAAAAGAGAGAGAGAGAGAGAGAGAGAGAGAGAGAGAGAGAGAGAGAGAGAGAGAGAGAGAGAGAGAATCCTTGGAAACCAGGAAAATGATGAAACTCTTCCCGCTTCTCTCCCCAGCACCCTCTATGGAGAGAACCATGGCACCAGCTGGCAAAGAGAAAACGCTTGAGTCCAGATCCACTTTCAGAGAACTCCTCAAGTGGGTGAATTGAGCAAAGAGGTTTGCACAGTATCAGACAATATATTGTAGTTTAATATTGGTTGTGGCCTTGTCAAATATTATTTTTGGTACCGACATTATTACATAATACTGTGGATCTGTCCGGAAGGGATTTTATTTAACAACAACAACATTAATGCCAGATCAGTTAAGAGTATGGATAGCCCTCATGTTGGTGAAGTTATGCAAATTTATGGCTCAGCCCTCTTATTAGTTGCAACCTTAGGCAAGATATATCACTTCTAGGCATCCTTTTTCTTCATTCATAAAATGGGATTATTAAAGGGGAGTCTGCCTAGTTGGGGGGTGTCTGAAATGGAAACAGTGTGTACAACACACATATCTGCAGCTGGCACAGGGTAAGTTCTCAACAAACACTGAACCATTTATTAAGGCTTTAAAAAACAGATTTTACAGGTTTTTTTTAGTGTGTGTGTGTGAGTGTGTGTGTGTGTGTGTGTGTGTGTGTGTGTGTGTGTGTGTGTGTGGTGGGTTATGGGTATTTGTGTATGTCAAGTCCAGAAGTCAAGTTGAGATATTTTTCTTAATCATCCCTACCCCTTTGTTTGAGATAGGCTCTCACTATGTAACCCTTGTTCGCCTAGAATGTACTATATAAACCAGGCTGGCCTCAAAAATCAGAGATCTGCCTGCTTCTGTCTCTCAAGTGCTGGGATTAAAGTTATGCACCATCATGCTTGGCCTGAAAACCTTATTTTGAGATAGGATCTCTCACTCAGCCTAAAGCTCACTAGTTGACTAGAATAGCTGGCTAGCAAGCTTGAGTCCTTTTCTCCTGCATCAGGATTTTTTTTTTTTTTTTTTTTTTTTTTTTTTTTTTTTTTTTTTTTTTTTTTTTTTTTTTTGTGGGTACTAGGGATTCAAACTCAGGTCCTCAGGCTTACATGCTACAATGCCAACACTTCATTGACTTTGTCGTCTCCTCAAAGTAAGTTTCTAATTGCTTAGAAGAACCGAAACAATTTGACTACAGAATATTTTCTTACAGATACAATCTTCTAAAAGCACAAAGTGAGGCCATTGAGACCAGTGTCCATTGACTAGTTCGTGCATGTAATTCTGACTGATAACCTTAAAGAATTTTAGAAAGGCAGGTTTTGGTTCTGAGTCAGAGTCACATTTTTGGATTTCTTATTGTGTCTTCCTGTGTGTTCATAGGTGTATCAATTTATGCATTCGGGAGTCAGAAGTCAACCTCAGGTGTTGTTCCTCAGCATATCTTCGATTTGTTTTTGAGACAGCGTCTCTCATTAGCCTGGAGCTCACAATTAGGCTAGGCTGACTGGTTAGTGAGACTTAAGGATCCTCCTGTCTCTTTCTTCCCAGGGCTGAGAGTACAAGCACACATCACAAGGCAGTTCTTTTCTTCCTTCCTTCCTTCCTTCCTTCCTTCCTTCCTTCCTTCCTTCCTTCCTTCCTTCCTTCCTTCCTTCCTTCTTGGCATGAGGTTTCTGGGTATCGAGTTCAAGTCCTCATAATTGCAAGGAAATGAGTGTATGAATTGACCAATCACACGCCCTATTTTTGGGTTTCTTAATTCCAATATTGATTGATAAGAAATCAGTACAAAAATACTACTATAAGTAAGTGCAATTTTTAGGTAAGTTCAGACTATGGCCACATTGCTAGCTGCTTTTCTAAGTAGTCATAAATGTTACATGGAAAGAATTTAAATATGATTTATAGAAAAACATCCCTTTCCTTTTGTTAAACAGAACAACTATGTCATCCCAAGTTTTAGTGTTTTTTTTAAAACAAATAATGATGTGCTAGATGAGTTTTCAGAGCAGATTAACCCAATAGTCAATATATGACATGTTAAAATTGGACATAGTGTTTGGCCAAGTTCTCTGAATCACTCACAAACCTGGAAGAAAAATGGATTGTCTTCAAGATAATTTTAGTACAGTGTCCAAAAGAAACATTCTTGTAACTTCATAAAAAATATCATTGTTATTTATTGCAGATATTTTGAGAAGGTGACCAAAAGAAAATTACATTGTATTATACAGTGCATTTCTAAACACCCACTCAAATGTGATTCATTTAATCTGACAGCTTATTTCTCACTCAAGCTGCTCACTTTCTCTCTTCACATGTTTCATTTGGGTATCTAAAGTACCACTTAGTACCTCCCTCTCTCTACTCTGCACCTGTGTGAGGAAAAAAAAAGCCACACTTAAGAGCATCAAGTTCAAGGTGATTTTTCAAGTACAGGTGCTTTCTAGTGTATCCTTGAAACTGAAAGTGAATCTCCAAACTTTCAAATGGTTTTGTGTGGTGGCTGATATTGGCTGTCAGTTCGACAGTGTCTAGAGTCACCTGGGAGGAGACAAGCCTCTAGATGTGTCTGTGAGGGATTATCTAAGTTAGGTTAAGAGAGAGAGGAAGATGCACCTTGAATGTGGGCAAGACCATTCTGCAGGCTAGGGTCCTAGACTGTATAAGGAGGATGAGACCATTCTGCAGGCTGTAGACTGTATAAGGAGGACGAGACCATTCTGCAGGCTGGGGCCCTAGACTGTATAAGGAGGACGAGACCGTTCTGCAGGCTGGGGCCCTAGACTGTATAAGGAGGATGAGACCATTCTGCAGGCTGGGGTCCTAGACTGTATAAGGAGGATGAGACCATTCTGCAGACTGAGGTCGTAGACCATACAAGGAGGAAAAGCCAGCTGAACACGAGTGCTTATTGTTCTCTGCTTCATGACTGCAGACAATATGACCAGCTCCCTCATGTTCCTGTAGCCAGAACTGCCATGGTACAGTCAACAGTCCCACTGAACTGCAAGCGAGAACAAAGCTTTCTTCGTTTGAGTTACAGTGTCAAGTATTTTGTCACAGTAGTATGTAAGTAAACTAGTTGGTGACATGTGTTTTTCCCTTGTCACATGGAGTAACTCAACTGGAAAAATGTGAGTCACTCAGATTACCCTTTATTTTTTTCTACTGACCAGAATAAAAACAATTCAAAAGAAGTTACATAAATTCTACCACAGGATGAACTATATAGGATACTGTAGGAGTTACTAGTTTGAAGTATTCATTTAAGCATCTCTGAATCTGAAAAATTAAAATGTCAATGAGAGTAGAGATTTTGATCTGGGCATTCTGTTTTATAATACCTGAACATACATGGACAATGATAAAATAAAATATAAGGTAGAATTTAGTTGTAATTGCTACCCACCAGTGTCCTGATCTTTCTTTCTTCCTCCCTTCCCCCACCTCTCTCTCTCTCTCTCTCTCTCTCTCTCTCTCTCTCTCTCTTTTTTATTTAATGTATCTTTTACAGCATGCATTTTGATCCCATTCATTTCCCTATCCTTCTGCACCAGCCCTCTGCCTGTGCATGCCCCCCAAAATAAAATTTTAAAATTTAAAGGAAAAAAATAAAATAAAATAAAAAGGAAAAACTTAAAAATATTGCCATGGAAGCTGCAGTGTGGCACAGTGAGTCGTGCTGTAAACATCTTTGTCCATATATCTTTACTTGCAAGTATTCATTGCAAAGAATCATTGGTCTGATTTGAAGTCTCTGGTTTCTACTACCCTATGGGTGCTGGGCCCTTGCTAGGGTTCCTTCTGGATACTCTGTTGTTGCCCTGTGTTGTGGAGATCCTGCAGCTTTGGGTCTGCAGGTCAGGTCTCTTTACGTATTCCAGCAGATTATAGATGGGATGGATGTTGGGGCAGGTCAAGTCATAACCTTGGGTCTGGGTCTGGGCAGCTGTAGGGTTGGTCTGCCAGATGTGCAATGGAGATAGCTCTCCCATGGTCACAATTTCAGGGCTGCTTCACTCACACCTGCGTTAACAGGGTTGGTTTCATTCTTCTGCCTTGGAGTGGTGCAGGGTCTGCTTTCCTGAGTGTTGAAGCTGGTGGGGGTCAGGGAGAGCTCTCCCAGTCTTATGACCACAGGGCCAGCTCTTCCACCTGCCACAGGCCATACCACAAGATAGATGAGAAATGCGGAGAGCTCTCCTATGCTCACAATTTTGTGGCTGGCTCACCCACACCTGCTATCACCATTGTCCTGATCTTTGAGAGACATTGATGTCTATGGAAGAAGTCATGGTCAGGAGGGATAAAGTGAAAAATCACTCTGTGGAACAATCTCAAAGAGAAGAGGCTTGTACAAGGAAGCCATTAAAGAACAATGGGAATGGAATTATCTTTTTGCCTCAGTAGTGATTTTTTGGGTTTGCCAAAGCATAAATAGCCATGTTAGCAGCTATGCCTTGACATGGCAACAGGTTTTGCCGTATCTTCAAAGGTCCATTGTAGCTTACTATTATATCTCAGTGCTACAGTTCCTGCCGGTAGGAAACCAATGCCCTGGTTTTCTGTCTCCTGAGCCGGTTGCTTTCCATGACCTACAATGTTTTCCCACAAAGTCTTCATCATTTGCTTTTGATGCAGCTCCCATACGGCTGTCCATCATCATTAGCAGATGGAAGCCCGCCTCCAACCACACGCCTTCTTCAAGAGTTCACTTTTGAGACTTCACCTTACCCACTAATGACTTAATGTCCATTAATCACTTAGCAGTCTTGTAACAGATGATTGTTTCCTTTTGCCAGTCATTGGCATCCATGTTGACTATTTCCCATGGTACATGTGTCCTCATACCTCAGACTGGAAATCTGGGAGAGTGGCAAGAAGCGAGCCATCCTGTTAACCAACACTGACCCATGAAATGGCTTATGAATGCTTAGTGCCCTACTGGAATCTTTTAATTGAAATTATGTGAAGTAATATATTTCTACATTTTTAGACAAACATTTACTAAATCAACCCTGAAGGAGATACACCACGATCCTTGCTTTCAAATATGTCTGCCAAAGAAATGTGATCTTTTTGTGTCCTGTGTCTTGCAGAATGGCAAAGAAACCTGGCCTAATCACTCTGTTGGCTGCACAGCTCAAAATTGAGGCCTGTCTGGTTTTATCCACTTGAACAGTTAGTTGTGTTCTTTCCCTCTTGGCTATTCTTACCAAGGAAATTTCCTCAACTATTTTCATTTTGGTCTGTAGATTATTTTAACCTTTTAAATGTGTTTCTTTGGGGCTAGAGAGATGGCTCAGCAGTTAAGAGAACTTGCTGTATCCACATCAGATGGCTTGCAAACACCTGTACCTACAGCTTCAGGGTATCTGATGCCCTCTTCTGGATATTTAGGCACCTACATTCATGTGGTGTACAAACATATATGTAGGCATACACATACACATTAAAAAAACTTGAAATAAAAAGACTTACCTATTTTTTTTTTAGCTTGGGGAGATAACATATACATAAGGTTATGGTCTCCAGATGCTGCCTGCCTTTCCAGTTTACTTCATTTTCCATAAGGTTAAATCTTTATTTAAATTAAGACAACCCTGCCCCATGAAAAAAAATCATTTCTATACTTGTATTTATAGTGCACCAACTATAGTTTCAGCAATTTGTTTCTACATGGTCCTGATTTTTTTCCCTAAATACAATTTATGTTAAGAGACATACCTTTTCTGGGTACATTCTATACCCACATCTTTACAGTATTTATTATTATAATTTTACTCATAGCTTTGCAAAAGCTAAAATGCCTAAACGATTTATGTCCTGGGCTCCTCCATGTTATTCCCAATGGAGACTCTGGTGGAATCACACAGTAGAAAATCAACAAGCTGGCTTCTTTAATTTACATAAACACTTTCATTTCATCCTGGACTATGTACTTCTGTCAAACAGAATTCAGTGCAATCTGAGCACAGTGCCAGAATAAAAAAACCTGTATGGGATTCTTCTCACTCTGAAATGCTTTCTCACGTACTTTATTCAATAATACCCACATGGGAGCTGGAATGATGTCTCAGTGATTAAGAGGGTTTACTGCTCTAACAGCAGACCCTACTTCAGTTCCCAACACTCACACCAGGTGGCTTGCAACTATATATAACTCAGCTCCAGGGAATTAGACAGCCTTGATATCCCTGGGCACCTTCACTAACATGTACTTACCCCTACAGAGACACACATGAGCACACATAATGAAACATAAAAATAAACGTGAAAACCCATGCTTATATGATCACTTCACTTCCACTGAAACTAGTAGTTAACTTTAATTTATCCCTCAAAGTTCTTCCAGAAGAGGTCTTCAAGGGTTCCCTACAAATAATTATTTCCCATTTAAAAATAATCTCAGGAAAGTCTAAGTAATGCAATGATCTAGTTAAGTGTTCCCTACAGAAAAATCATTATGCTTACAACTTTACTATACATGATGTTCCTTTTCTAATTGTAGACTGTCACCCTTGCCATCAGCATTATTTCTCTGGTCGTTATTCTTTGGCTATGTATATGCCAGACTCAGTAGAACTGACTGGATTATATGACGGTGGTTTACAAAATCAGACTTCTGGCTTTGCACAGCAACTCAGTGCCAGAGTTATTGCTGCTTCTCTGGCCTCCCTTTCCTTTTATACCAAATTAAATATTAAGTTCTCAAACGATGATGGCCTTGTCAGAAAACCATCAGCACAAATTCTAGACAATTACTAGAAACCTGTTAGGCTTTCAGAACTGTTCAGTGTAGAGGAAGGTGAATGGGGGAAGTGTATGCTAAGCCATCATGAACTAGGAAGGTAAGACTGGGGCCGAGCATCGCAGAGCAGTATCTGCTGTGTTGGATTGTTCTAGACAGTTCAAGATGACTGATTTAAAACTTTTTTTTTTTTTTTTTTTTTTTTTTGTTTTTTGAGACAGGGTTTCTCTGTGTAGCTTTGCGCCTTTCCTGGAGCTCACTTGGTAGCCCAGGCTGGTCTCGAACTCACAGAGATCCACCTGGCTCTGCCTCCCGAGTGCTGGGATTAAAGGCGTGCGCCACCACTGCCCGGCTGATTTAAAACTTTTAAGATGAATCAACTCTTAAGTTTAATAAATCTGGAAAGATCTCTTTGTGTTGGACAACTTGAATTTCTATAGTCATATTTGTGACACTGAGTTAAAAACTGTAGAACATGGTGACAGTTTGGGGTAAAGATCTCTGGGTTAGATATCAAGGCTTTTTTACTGAGTCTCCAAAAAAAAAAAAAAGTCTCAGAATAATTTAAGTATTTCTGTGAACTGTAAAATACTCGAATTAATTGACATCTTGGGATTTATTTACACGAACTCAGGAATTTACTCGATGTTAGAGTTTAGGCTAATGCTTCGTATTTTCTTTCTTATACCATTGTTCTTTTTTTGCAAACATCTTTATGTTGAATTATAATTATAGCTACTTGCTGTCAATTAATGCATCCACATTTAATTAAGATAGAAACTAATCTTTCAAAAATGTGTAGATATCTGTAATTTGCTTAAAGTCGGGGCTAGAAATGAGAACAGAACATAATACATGTTGAGTATGCAATGTGCACTGTCCATATTCAATATGAAACACAGTACAAAATCCAGAGCATTTTAAGCAACAAAACTGATGTCTTAAAGTTTTGGAGAGTCCACAATATTTTTTGATTATGAACTATTATTTTATTTTCTTTTTCTCAGAAAACCTTAACACATGTTAGCTCTGTGCATCTAGAAGTCCTGTCGTATGAAACAAACTACCTCTGTTTACTACCTCTGTGTCCCATAGTGATTTGTGTTTGTGGATGCTTTCATTTTTAGAACACTGATTCATATCTCATGGGACCCTAGAACTCTAAGTAACATTCTTTGGAAAAGATGACATGCAATATGAGTAAACATAATTTATTGTACATAAGAGGTGCATATACATACAATAGCAGACTACACTGTCTGTGGTTAAATGGGACCTTGTCTTGGTGTATGCTATATACTCTGAAAGTTTATGGCTGAATCCATTGTCTGGAATATAGTAGGTACTTGACAAATTATCTTTGGAAGTGAACTCATTGTAACATGTAAACCTTCACTCTCTCCACCCAGAGCCTTCAGCAGCTAATTTCCTATAAGCTTTCTTGAGGTTTTTTTCATGTGATTGGATAGGAAGTCAAGTTTATGATGACCACCTGTGACTGGAACTCTGCTTGGCATATTTTACATTATCGTGTTACAGCAAGGAGCTTCTTTTCGTGGTTGTAAAACACTGCCTAGTGTGAAACCCTAGCACGATGAAGCAGACACTGTAGCCATTAACCATGAGAGGATTGTTTTCTCAATGTTACTTATCCTCTGCCCATGTTGAAGACTACATTCGTCTCCAGAGTCCGCTGCACTCCCTGGGACCCACGAGTTTCTGGCACTCTTATGTCTCATGAGTTGTCTTTTCTTAGAATTTGATCCTTGTAAGAAGTTACGTTTGTGTTTCCTATTTCCTTGGGACTCATACACTCAAGTCTACTGAACATTTTTTTATTTAAAAATCTACTATTCCTTTTCTTATTTATATAAACATATAATTTTTAATTATTACCTATTCATTGCATGTAGTGATGGATATAAAGACACATTCATACAAGTATATCATGTACTTTGAGCATGGCTTTTCTCCTCTAATTCTCCTCACCCCTTCCACTATTCTGTTTTGTTTACCCAGGATCACTTTTACTTTAATGCAATCACATATATCTGTGTAATCACAAACATATTCATGTGATTATACGTGTACGTATAAAATTATATACCTTTATAGAGAATATGTATAAAATTATTTACCCACATAAATTTATATGTATATATATATATATATATATATTTCATGATATTTGTCTTTCTAAGTCTGACTTATTTTGTTTAATACAAAGATTTCCAGTTAATCTTGATTTCCTGCAAGCAACATAATTTTGCTTTTCTTTATGACTAGATTAAGTTGGCTGTCTGTTTATAATGACAAGTTCTTGTGTCCGTTCATCTATTGACAGACACTTGGCTAGTTTGAATAATGATACAATAAACAATGATATGCAGTATTGCTATGTTATTTTGATGTATAGTTCTTCAGATAAATACATAGGGGTGATACAGCTGAATCATGTAGTAGTCTACTTTTAGTTTTTGAGGCATCTTCAATACTCAATTTATTATGGCTATGTTTATGTACATTCCTCCAAGCAGTGGACTAACATGCCCCTTTCCCTGTATCCTTGCCAGTCTTTGTTGTTGCCTGTCTTTTTAATGAGAGCTGTTCTGATTAGGGTTTGATGGACTCTTAAGTCTAGTCTTAATTTGTGTGCACCTGGTGTTGAAAGGTAATGGGTGTTTTCTTTAGATATTTATTGCACTTCATCTTTTGAGACTTGTATGTGGGTTAGGTTCTTAATTGATTTGATTGTTTGAATTTTTGTATTTAGTTCTTTGAGTTCTCTAAACATCTTAGATATTATCCTGTAATATGTATATCTGGAAAATAGTTTTCCCAGTCTGAGGACTTGCTCACCCATTGATGGTTTCCTTTGCTGTTCAGAAGGGTTTAAATTTATGCAACCCCACTTACTGATTATTGGTTTAGGTTTTAAAAAGGACTTTTCTATACCTGTGTCTTGAAGTTTTCCCTGTATTTTTGGTCTCATATCAAAGTCTTTGATCCATTTTGAATTGATTCTTGTATTAGGTTAGATATAATAGTTTCATTCTTCTACTTGTGAATATCCAGTTTTCTTAGTACCATTTCTTGAAGAAGTTGTCTTTTTTTTTTTTCGGTTTTTCGAGACAGGGTTTGTCTGAGTAGTTTTGTGCCTCTCCTGGAACTCACTTGGTAGCCCAGGCTGGCCTCAAACTCACAGAGATCCACCTGGCTCTGCCTCCCAAGTGCTGGGATTAAAGGCGTGCGCCACCACCGCCCGGCAATGAAGAAGTTGTCTTTTATTCAATGCCATTTTCTGGACAATTTTGTCAAAAATGGTGTGGCTCAGTTGGGCAGTGGTGGTGCACACCTTTAATCCCAGCACTCGGGAGGCAGAGCCAGGCGGGTCTCTGTGAGTTCAAGGGCAGCCTGGTCTACAGAGCAAGATCCAGGACAGTCACCAAAACTACACAGAGAAACCCTGTCTCAAAAAAACAAACAAACAACAACAAAATGATGTGGCTGTAGCTCTGACGATATTTCTGAGTTGGTCCTACGTGTTTTCTGGTGGCATCTACCCAGTCTCTTAGTTATAGAATCTTATTGTCTGCGGTAGTGATGATTTAGCTTTTTGCCTTTCTTTGTATGCCTTATATTTCCTTCTTTTATCTTATTGCTCTGGCTAAGCCTTTGATCATTATGTTCAACAACAGTGGAGAATGTGAGAATCCTTGTCTCATTCTTAATTTTGAATGAAATGCTTTAAATCTCCCCCTCCACCATTTATTACATGTTGGTGGTGCTGTTTTGATTAGCTTTATATATGGTATGCTACTTTTTTCTAGATTCTTTATTGTTTTTAATCATGAAGAGAGGTTAGCAAATCATCTGTTGATTGGATCATGTGATTTCTGTCCTTTAGTCTGCTCGTGTGAAATATTACATTTATTGGTTTGTATATATTGAATTACATTGTATTCCCAGATGAAGGCAACTTGATGCCTATGAATCATCTATTTTAAGTGTTGGACTAAGTTTGACAGTATTGAGATATTTTTGCATCCATGCTCATCCAGAAGATGGATTTATAATAAATTTTTGTTAGGTCTTTAATTGGCTTTGGCATTAGTCTGATGGTAGCTTTGTAAAATGAACTTAGTAGGATTCTTTCCCTTTCTATTTCATTGACTAGTTGAAGTACATTGGTGCTCTTTAATGATTTGTGAGAACTGAGTAGTGAATCTACCCGAGACTGGCCTTAATCTCACTGCTGTTGTAGTTCTGTTTAATTTGTTCACGTCCCACTGGTATCATTTTTGTAGGTGGCACATGTCAAGAAATTAATTAATTTCTTTTAGGAATATAGGTCTTTCAGAGAATGCCATAAATCTTCTGAATTTTATTGTTATCTGTTATAATGTCTGCTCTTTCATCTCTGATCTTATTAATTTGAGTCATCTTTCCTTTCTTAGTATAGCTAGAAATTTATCAATCACATTTACCTTTTCAAAGAACCAATTATTTGCTTCATTGATTATTTTTTTTCATTTCATTTTATCAGTTTCTCTTATGATCTTCATTATGTCTTTGATTTTGGGCTGGGCTTGCTCTTGTTTTACTAAGATTATGGGATGAATCATTGAGTTATGTATTTGCAATTTCTCTGACTTTTGTAATATAGCCATTTATAGCTATATTTTTCCATTTTATTACCACTTTTCTTGGTTCTCTCAGATTCTGGCATCTTGCATTTTCATATTCACTCATTTCTAGGACTTCAAATTTTCCCTTCTGATTTTTCTAATGACCCATTTGTTAATCAGTCATTTAATTTTCAATGTCCATAATTTTGCATATTTTCTGTAGTTTCTCTTGCAGATTAGTTCTAGAAAGAATATAAGAAATTGTTTCACTTTTCTTGAATCTGTAAAGATGTATTTTGTGTCTTTAAATATGAGCTACTTAGAGATGTTCTGTAGACTGCTGAGAAGAATGTATATCCTGCAATATTCAGGTGGAATATTATGTAGCTGTCTGTTAAGTGCAATTAATGCGTAATGCAATATCATTTAATTCATGTTTCTTTGCTTATTTTTTTGTGATGATATGTACATTGGTGAGAGTGTCTATTGAAGTCACCCTCCATTATTATGTTGAGACAAATTTATGCCTTTATATAAAATAGTATTTGTTTTATAAATTGGATGCACCAATGGTCTGTGTACATGTTCAGTACTGATATATGCCCTTGATGGATTGTTTCCATAACATCAATATCAAGCAGCCTTATTTACCTCTTCTAATTTTGTTTTAAAGACTATTTTATTAGCGATTATTTGAACTGTTCTGTTTTTTTCTGGTCTTATTATCTTAGAAATTTTTTTTTTTTACCATATTTTACTACAAGACTATGTTTGTCTTTGCCAGTAATGAATTATCTTAGTAAGCTTTCAATTCAGAAGTGCTGATTTTTGTTAATCCCAGCCAATTCTTCAGCCCCAGCTAATCAGCACACACAGATTTTTAATTCAAAACATGACACAAACAGTCCAATAATGTCTTTGCTTCCCTGTAAAACTTCACTAGTTGACCTTTCATTATCTGAATTTCCCTCAGCGCTATTTTCCAAGTTCCTATAGAAGCTCATTGATCTCTGAGCAGCCAATGGCATTTCTAGCCCCTAACTTCAAAATTCTCTACCTCCTTCCATATGTTCAGTTTCATTAAAACACCCCACTCCTGGAGTCAGTTCCTGTCTACTTTGTTTCTCGCTGTATGATAAACACCACAAGCAAAAGAAACCTGTGGAGGAAAGGGCTTATTTCAGCTTTCATGTTGTCATGCATCACCAGCAAGGGAAGCCCAGGCAGGAGCTTAAGGCAGGCACTAAATCAGAGAGCATGGAGGAACACTGCTTACTGGCTTGCTTCCAAAGCCATGTCCATTTACATTTTTATTAGCACAGGTCAACCCATCTAGAGAAGTTACTGACCACGGTGGACTTGGCATGCTCTGACTGATCTGAAGTAGAGACTTTTTCAACTGAGGTTCTCTTTCCCCGGGTGTGTCAAGTTGACAATCAAGATTAACCACCACAGGAAGTGTTGAAATATTTTTATTTTCTTTCTCCTGTGCTTTGTCACCTTTAGACCTTCACTGTTGCATAAATATTTAAATATATTCTTGTTTTCATACTGCTCTATCATAATCTACTGTTGTCTCTCCACCTATGCTGTTTTATGAATTACCTTATGTGCAATCCACATACATTCTCTCAGTCCTGCTTTATTCCCTTCTACTCTTCTCCATTTCATCTCTATATAATTTTTATCATTATTTTCAATAGCTTTAAACATCTTTAGACTTTATTCACTTTGACAATATCCCAGTGTTTCTTCCTTTTAATTTACTTTATCTCCTCTATTTTATCTGTTGCTTTCCTAGTATTTTAAATCTTGTTCAGATTATTTTCTTTCCATTTATATGCTTGGCTGCTAAAACCATAGTCAGTACTTAGTATAGGCTGTACAATCCTTCTTTTTCTTCTCTGAAAACCTTATTGGAGTTGAAGGGGCAATTGTTTTGAACATTATTGTGTTTTCTTAACAAGCTTATGCATCAGCTTTGTTTTATCTATCAGTGGTTGCTTCTTCAATGGTATTCCACTAGTGGAGTAGTGATAGGACTGTCTTGGAGACAAACAAGAATGGAAAGACTACTGTTTATGGTGATATATTTGTGAGTCAAGTTGACACAGAGTAGACCTGCCATGGCTAATCTTGGTTGTCAACTCGACACAACTGAGAAGAGTGAAACTCAGCTGAAGGATTCTTTCCATCAGTTGGCCTGTGGGTATTTATGTGAGGGCATTTTCTTCACTTCTAATTAATATAGGAGGGTCCAGCCCACTGTGTTCGGTACCATCCCTAGGCAGGTAGGCCTTTGGTAATAATAAAAGTAGATTATCCTGAGCCTAGAAGAAAGCTGGTAAGCAGCGTTCCTCCATGCTTCCTGTTCCAGTTCCTGCCTCCAGGTTTCTGCCTTGGCTTCCCTCGCTGATGATGGACTATAACTTGTGAGCTGAAACAATCCTTTCCTCCTCAAGTTGATTTTGGTCATGGTGTTATCACAGCAACAGAAAGCAAACTACAATACCAGTCAAATAGCTCTTCTTTGCGTATAGCATCTATTAATGTCCCTCCACTTTCTGGGTTGTGTAGAGAATTTAACTCCACTGGTGCCAGAGATGCTTACTTGGACTTTTAGTTCAAACTGATTTGATTATATTGCTTGGTATTCAGTATCTCAGTGGAGCTTAAGAGAATGCTTATGAGGTTAAATGTCTGCACAGGCATCAGCAATGGCCAATCCTCCTTTAGGAGTTTCTTAGCCTTTAGTATAGTCCGTTGCTTTTGAATACTTCTCACCCACTCAGTTCCTATTTCCCATCTACACTGAGTGATCCCGCTTTCCCCATGTAATTTTTAATGTCCCAGGGACTGATATGGCCATACTGAGTCTTATATTCACTGAAGTTGGATATTCATATCTTACTATGATATGAGTTGCCTTTCTATCTAACAACTGTGCTCTTAGCTGGAGTAATTTTACTCCATCTAGTTTCATCGGAGTGGTTATGTGATACTGTGGACCTCTTACATAACTCTGTGTATAAGGGACAAATATTGATTGCATACAGGACACTAATCGGATGATGACTTCCACATGGCTCCTAACTACTTGGGTGATGATGCTCTCCTTTTGGTCCTTTGCTGAGCCAATCCCGCTTCTATTCATTCAGGTCTTAGGCTCTTGCCCCTTAGCAGTAAGCTGCTTAGTCTTAATATTTTGTTTTCTTCATGTCTGATATCTGTGATTTGTGTTCATTATAGGTGATAGGACCTTTAGGCTTTAAGAATGTGGTTGTGTAGTTTTCTACTCTTTGGGCAGAGCCATTCATTTTTAGAGTTTCTCATGTTATCTGTTCTCCCATTATACCAGATTTAAAGGAAATGATATAGGATAAAAATGGTTGATTGCTTCCCAGGGTCCGCTTCACAAAGTTTGTGGCTTTGTCATGTGAGATTTCATTTTTCTGATGTCTTTTCTTCTAGACACTTTCTTTTTCTCTTAGTTATATATCCAGAGTAGGTAGAACTACTGTCCCTTCTTCTGTGCATAAACTCCTACAGCAAACATTTGTTTAATGTTTATAGATCATTGAAATGTTCATCGATCTCTACAGAGGTAGAGATGACCCCAAGCTGTCTCTTGGCCCAATAATGAAGTGTATTAAAACTTATGGTGATATTTTATTTGTACTGAAATGTGATTTTATTTGTATGTTAATAAATAAAGTTGCCTGGGGGTCAGAGCTAATAGCTAGCCATAGCAGAGCTGGGCGTTCATGGCACACGCCTTTAATCCCAGCACTTAGTAGGCAGAACTAGGTAGATCTCTGTGTTGTCAAGGACACAGCCAGCATTGGAGACACATGCCTTTAATCTCAATACCAACCATAGAAGATCTGGAGGTCTATACAGACAGGCAGTGATGAGGCGGTCATGTGGTTGGGTTTACAACCAATGAGAAGGCAGAACAGAAAGTCTATATAAAGACAAACACACAGGAAGTAGGTCTCTCTTGGCTGAAGAGGCTAGCTGCAGCAGACAGGTAAGGCTCTTAGCTTTGATCTCTTAGCTTTCGTCTTTGCATTGGTTCTGTGTTTCTTATTTAATAAGACGGTTGGTTACATCTACAAAAACTAATACCCATAGTTCTTCATGAGAATAGGAATGCTCTGACTATACACAGATGTCTGTTATCTGTTATCCCAGAGGACATCTGGGAATGGTGGCAGATGCTCATCATTTCAGCTTTTGGGAGACTGAGATGGGAGGACCACAAGTTTGAAGCTAGCCTGGGCTACATAGTGCCACCCTATACAAACAAACAAACAACAAACAAAACCTTAATTATTTGGTATGATATGAATATGGTATGATATGAAACCTCCACAGGTTCCTAGACTAGGTGTTGAAGCATAGGTCCCCAGTCAAGTGACATTGTTATTTGGGTAAATTATAGACACTTCAGGAAGTGGGACCTAGCAGAAAAATGTGGACCACTAGGGATATGCTGTCCCTGTTCCCTCCTTCCTGCCTCCCTCTTCTTGCTCCCTATCTCCCATGAAGTAGACAGCCTTCCTCTGCTATCCACTATTACACTGTCATGACTTTCTGCACAAGCACATGGAGGCTCTGAAGCCACAAGCTGAAATAAACCATTCTCTTTTAAATTGTTCTCTCAGTAGTTCTGGGGAGAAAACACTTCATGTCTACTCCTTACCTTTACTTTCCAATCTCCTCTAAGCTGACTTCATTCACTGAATTGCTGCTCGCTGATATGGACCTCTATATAATAGCTTTGGAGTAAATGATCTCCTTTTGTTACCTTTCCTCACCTTCTCTTATTAGAGCTCTGAGCAACATGTGTTGTGCTTAGATTTTCCTCCTCAAACTTCATTTGTCCTTGACTTCTACATCTGTTGCATAGGTTACCTTTCTTTTTTTCCTGTCTATTCTTTTTATTCATTTTTAAAGATAAGGTCTTCCTATGTAATCCAGTCTGGGCCTCAAACTCTCTGAGGTCCTTATACCTCACCTTTTCAAGTGCTTGGGTTTTCCACTCATGGGCCACTACGCCTAGCTTCATTCTTTTACTATTTTCCAATCTTGGCTCCTCTGCTTCTTGGGATAAACTCTCCTCAGGTGATTTCATGCATTTCCAAGGTTCTACATTTTTTCTTCAGTGTCATGACTCCCTGAAGCTTCCAGCGCATATCTGACTACCTACTGGAAGATATTTCATCACTATTTCAGTTTAGGAAGTGTCAAAATATAGTCTCATTTGGGGACTTGCTTCTCCCATAACACACATGGAACTTTTCCCTTCCAGACCATTATCTTTCCCAAAGTATACAGGGCTTTCTTAAGGTGTATGAGCTCCCGAGACATTACAAAATGATTTCTCTATTTTTCTGTATGAGATAAGTCAAAGAAGGGTCAAGCAAAATCTGAAATACCAACAGGTGTCACTCTTGCTGAGCAGTGACTGGGAAGGGTGCCAAAGATGATTGAAGAGATGCCTTTATTAGTCTTCAGTGAGGAAAAGACCTCTTACATAACTCTGTGTATAAGGGACAAACATTGATTGCATACACATAGTCCAGGGCACTAATCGGATGATGACTTCCACATGGCTCCTAAATACTTGGGTGATGCTCTCCCTTTGGTCCTTTACTGAGCCAATCCCACTTCTATTCATTCAGGTCTTAGTCTCTTGCCCCTTAGCAGTAAGCTGTTTAGTCTTAGTATTTTGTTTTCTTCATATCTCAGTATGATTGTTAATATAACTGTCAGCTTTAATGGATTAAAGTACACCTACAGGGTTGGTAAAAATGTCTTTGGGTATGTCTCAAGAGAAATATCTAAACAAGGTAGAACTGCCTTGAATGTGGCTTCACACACGCAGGCCAGGAGCCCGGATAACATGAGAAAGGAAAGAGGGGTTCTGGGGACACAGCTCGTTTGGTAAAATGCTTACTGTGCGAACGTGAGGACTTTTCCAGGAACTTCTTGTGACATTGAGCCCAATTGGATTACTTACACTTGCAAGAATCCTCTGAGATATTTGAATATTGTAGGACAATATTTAAATGTTGTTAAGAGTTTAAATTATAGAAAAATGATTGGGCTTCTTTTTTGAGATACGGGAATTTAGAAGGAGTGGGGAAATTCAATAGGAGAAAGGTCAGGCTCATGGCAGAAAGAGATGTATAGTACACATGCACTTACCAGATAGAATGCAGAGAATTGTAAGATTGAAAGTAGTGGCCATTGAGAGAAGAGGATGGAACACACTGAGAAGTATTTCTGAGACAGAGGTACAATAAGAAGCCAAAATAGAACCTGTGTAGAGATGGAGATGTACAGCAAGGAGGCTATTCTACTATAAAACTGGGTATATGCAGTATCATTCACTCAGGAAGAAATTCAGGAGGGAGATAGCTGTGAAGGAGGTGAGAAATTCTCAAATGATTAGCTAAGCTCAAGAATTTGTAGAACATTGAAATGAGTCACATCAATTTTGCTTTTGGGTTCGAGATCTAGGATCTGAGGAATAAAGATCTGGGGAGTCAGAGGAGTTTTCAGAGCAGAGAATAGAATCCTTGGTTCCAAATGGTTTGTTTAGCAGATTCTGGGGGAACAATCAACGGAAATGATGGAGACGTGGGTAGAAACCTGAATGGAAAGCCAGTCTTTCAGAAGGTTGTTGATTCAAATGTTACAGGACAAACGAGCGAGGGAAGACTCAAAACTCTTTGAGTTCCCAGGCAGACAGCAGCAATGGTATTGTAAGAAGCAATCTGGATAAAGCTGTAGGGACAGAAAGAAACTGGATTGGGGTGATCTTTTGAATAAATGAGGGTTACTCTATTTTCTAGTTGGTTAGTTGAAAAGTGAGTTAAAGTGTCAATGAGTGCAACAGAGAGAAGTTTATTTTCAGTTTTGCAATTAGAATAAAAGGAGCCAATGGTTATAGGGGCACCTAAAAACCCCCAACAAATCAAGTAAGAAGCAATAAAAAGGGAAGAGGGGATCATAGATCCTTGATTAAGTCTCAGCATGGAGAGGGAGGCTGCATCAACCCAAAGCGCCTCTTTAAACTTGCCTTTGTCTTTCTAGGATTGAGACATATATTTTATTACTTTTGGGCAATGTTTTATGATTTCTACGAAGTTTAACTGTGACTCATGTGTGTGTGTGTGTGTGTGTGTGTGTGTGTGTGTGTGCATGTGTGTGTGTGTGTGTGTGTGTGTGTGTGGCGGGGGGGGATTGCATGTGTGCACACATGCATGTGCACTGAGAGCCCACTCCCAGCCATATATTCCACATCTGAACTGTGAAGCTAATTTTGTTTTGGCTTTTGTACGGCTTGTCACTGCTGAGTGGTCATGAATCGGTAAGCCTTGCCTAAACTCCGCCATGGTGTTGGATTCTCTGTACTTTCTTCCTATCCAAACAAAAGTCTATCATAAGCTGAACCCTAAGGTTTCAAAATACATTGCAACTTCCAAGCTGCCCCCTGCTCAAGCTACAATTACTCCAAATACATCATCGTGTTTTTCCTTTTTAAAATGAGACTTTTGACACCAGTTCCCTCCTCCCTGACTCTGTTTCTTTTATTTGACGACTTACTGTCATTTTAGGAGCAATTGAAAAACTTGCCTAATTAAAATTTACAGATCATAAAGTTTTATTCTGTGTTAAAGCTGATTCTCCTGCAAGGAACTGAATGTCAGAGATTAGTTTTCCAGTGGGAGTGAAGACCAGGACATTCTCATTTCATCATTAATGTAAATTATCACCAAGTAACATATTGGACTGAAAATCCAGAAGTCATCCTCAGTATGGATTGAAATGGCATTACAATAGATAGCTGACTATCCTGTTCTCAATGAATAAGATGATTAAAAAGAAATAGTTAAATTTAACCTTCTAACAACTAAATGAATGGGGCAATCATCTTAGAAATGAGCTTAGGGCTCAGAGGTTTCACTGGTTCAAATTGTTCTGTGGTCTAAAGAGTGAAATGCATTTATGTATTGGAGAAATGCTTAAGAATATATGTCTGAGAACTTTGGCTTTTTCTCTGATTTATGAATGTCTCACATAGAGTTAATTAGGCAAGCCAATTCAAAGGGCTCAAGAAACTACAGCTGGGAAAACAACAGGGATTGAAGTATCTCTGCTCGTAAGATAGTAAACTCCAGCAAGGTACAGGCAAGATCTATCTAAGGAAACAGTATCGGCTCCCTATCAACAAGTATTAGACTTGATAGTGATGCTTCACAGTTGAGTCCTTTTGTAGGGACAAAAGAAAAGGTTGGGACTGGGTACAGATGCAGAAACAGACAGACAAATGAATGGCAGCTCCAGGTCCAGATGAGTGAACAGAAAGGGTGAACAGTTGAATAGGCAACATGAACAGCAGGAACTGAACTGAGTTGAAGCCTATGGGCTTATTGGGAATTCTATGTGTGTTAGTCTTACACACCTACACATTGTTGCACCCAGAGTCCCAAAGACCACCAAGAGCCCAACTCCAATGCAAAAGCAGAGTCCTTTTATTGTTTTGAGTTAACTCAGGCCTCTCTGTCTAAAACAGCAGCAGAGCAGAAGAGACCCCAAGTAACAATAGGGCTGGGTTTTTATAGGGGGTAAAGCAAGGGGGAGGGTCTTGGAGTCTACAGATTACATAGGAACAGACTCAGGATTGGTTTATGTGAGTGGCAATCATGTTAGTAATTTTTAATTGGCTAGGTTTAGTTGGGGGTTATAGTTATCCATTTTGGGGCAGGCCTGGACAAGTCCCAGGCTTTGCCTTTGAGCTGCAGTGGAGGCTGGCTAGTCTAGCACATACTGACTTTGAGGGCTGTCTCAGTGGCCCAGGTTTGGTGTGTCCTATCTCCCTGTCATTGCTGACAGGGGCATCAGTGATTAATTGTCTTTTGTTCAGGGCCCTCCAAAAAACTGCTTGCTCAGTCTCAGGAAACTGAAATTGAGGCCTGATCTCTGAGAGAAGCCTGAGCAGCCTGTTATGGCATCTGCTTGGTCCTCTCAACACACACACACACACACACACACACACACACACACACACACACACACACACGGCAGGATGTAGATGTAACCAACCGTCTTATTAAATAAGAAACACAGAAACAATGTAAAAGAGAAAGCCAAGAGGTCAGAGCTCAGAGCTAAAATCTCACCCTTCCTCCTGCTGTCCCAGCTTCGCGAAAAGAGACCTACTTCCTGTCGGTTCGTTTTTTTATAGTATGTCGTTCTGCCTTCTCATTGGTTGTAAACCCAAACACATGACTGCCTCGTCACTGTCTGAATGTACAGCCCCCTAGGTCTTAAAGGCATATGTCTCCAATGCTGACTGTATCCCTGAACACACAGAGATCTTATGGGATTAAAGGCGTGTGCCACCACCGCCACACTCTTGCTATGGCTCTAATAGCTCTGACCCTGAACACACAGAGATCTTATGGGATTAAAGGCGTGTGCCACCACCGCCACACTCTTGCTATGGCTCTAATAGCTCTGACCCCCAGACAACTTTATTTATTAACATACAATCAAAATAATATTTCAGTACAATTAGATTACCACCACATTTCCCCTTTTCTATTTTAATAAAAAGAAAAAAAGCAAAAGGTTATAACTAACAAAAGAAAAACTATATGCAAAAGTACAATAACTATATACAATATATACAAGTAATAAATACCTAAACAGGTATTTGACAAATCAGAGAAAATAATTCCATTATCTATCCTATTTTGGTAAATCCAAGATGTATCTAATGCATTTGTTGCTGGAGGGCTTCTCTCCAGGTTCCCCAAGCCCCGCAGTCCCACAATCCACTTATAAAATAATCACTCAGACGCTTATATCACTTATAAACTGTATGGCCGTGGCAGGCTTCTTGCTAACTGTTCTTTTATCTTAAATTAACCCATTTCTATAAATCTATACCTTGCCACGTGGCTGGTGGCTTACCAGAGTCTCTACATGCTCTTCTCCTGGCGGTGGCTGCAGTCTCTCTCCCCCTTTTTTTTTTTTTTTTTTTAAAAAAAAGGTTTCTGGGCTACATGCTGCTTTGATAAAAGCTTAGACCCACTATTTCTGAGACTTGATGACTCCCAGAGCTGGCGGAAAACGTACCACTGCCATGTTGGGAAGCTGAAGTGGGCGGAGCCAGCAGCCACAGCGTTGTTTCAGGCTTAGAAGGATGCAGTTTAAAGCAATAGGCTCACAAAAAGACTGATTCAGATAACATCGTTTACAATGTGTGTAAAATATACGTAGGCTTGAAAGAGACAAAAAATTAATGTAAAAAGACACGTAAAGATGAATATTACACAGACAATCTGGATTGTGTTGTCTTTGGGATTTTTAACTGCAAAAAAACATTTGATCAAAAAAGATGTTGAATTAAACCAATATGTATATTTTAAAGGTAACTTGACTTCAAAATTTGGATTTAAGGATATGTTGCTTTGGAAAAGAGGTTCTGCTTTTGTTTCCACAGAAAGCCAGAGGCTATGGATTTGTTCCAGATTAAGATACATCAGGTTTCACCAGCCAAGACCCCCTGAAAGGTCTCCGATGACACCATGGCCCAGATGATCCAACATCCAGAGCGGTTTCAAGGCAACTGGTTCAAACAATACAGCCTCACGGACTACCCCATAGGTCTAAAATTTTCTTTGTATCCCCATAAGATACAGCGCCCCCCTCCAGCAGGAAGTAGTAAGAGAAGCTACGCCCAAATTCCCAAATATACCAAGCTGACTTTGGAGATGTGTAAAAGTTAAAACCTTCCTTTTAAAAAAAAGAAAGGGGAAGTGATGTGGGACGGTCTGTATGTCAAATTGCTCTGATTGGTCAATAAATAAAACACTGATTGGCCAGTGGCCAGGCAGGAAGTAGGTGGGACAAGGAGAGAGGAGAATTGTGGGAAGCAGAAGGCTGAGGCGGAGAGACACTGCAGCCACCGCCATGACCAGCAGCATGTGAAGACGCCAGCAAGCCACCAGCCACGTGGCAAGGTATAGACTTATGGAAATGGATTAATTTAAGCTATAAGAACAGTTAGCAAGAAGCCTGCCACGGCCATACAGTTTGTATGCAATATAAGTCTCTGTGTTTACTTGGTTGGGTCTGAGCGGCTGTGGGACTGGCGGGTGACAAAGATTTGACTGTGGGCAAGGCAGGAAAACTCTAGCTACAGCAGGAGGTAAGAATGACTAGGTAACATGGTTGGTAAGGGCTGGAAGAAAAAGGTGCTTGTATAATGGACTTTCTCAAGGCAAGGCACAGTATGGAAAAAGTCACTTTCATGTAATGCAGAGTAACTTAGATCAAGAACCAGTCTTATCTCAACAATCACAATTTGTCTTTATTACTTACTCAAATATTGCTATAAATTGGGCTTATAAGTGACCAATAATGATTAAATGCAATTTTTATTGACTTGTGTAACTTGAATCTTAAAAGGTCTTATTAATATAAATAAATCCATGGCCAGGTATTGGGGTGAACGCTGAAAGAGCAGAGAAACAGCAGGCCACATCCAACCTCACCTTGTCAATTCCTCAGCTGCTCTTGTTGGCTCAGACTGAACGCCTCTGAATCCTCATCAGAATTGATCTCAGCTGAACTGTTGCTAAAAGCTAAAATCTTAAAAAAGGCTTTAGTTCCTGGTCCTCATGCCTTATATACCTTTCTGCTTTCTTCCATCACCTCCTGGGATTAAAGGTGTGAGTCACCATGCCTGGCTGTTTCCAGTGTGGCTTTGAACTCACAGAGATCCAGATGGATCTCTGCCTCCTGAATGCTAGGATTAAAGGTGTGTGCTACCACTACCTAAAGCTATGTTTAATATAGTGGCTATTCTCTTCTCTGACCCCTAAGTTTATTGGGGTGCACAATATATCAACCACAGACTTGAATTCACATGGAAATTAGTCATAATTTTTTCTTATATGTTTTGGAAAAACATGTTAAGCTTGTTAAGAATATATTTTACTTATTTAGTTTGGAGAGCATCTAAAGTTTTGGATTATAACCCTTCAAACATTCACAGAGTGCTGTTTTTACTCATCTATCACCTGCTCCAGGTCATCAAAGAACACATCCTTCCTACAGGGAAGGAATGTCATGCAATGGCTTTGTTGAGAGCCTTTAAAGTATTCTATATGTTCTTTCTAGCTTACTTTAAAAGAGGACTAAAGTGTGTATGTGGGGTGGTGGTGGTGGTAATTATCCCATGTGGTAGTATGACTTTTTTCACACCAGAAGTATTTTTTTTCTCTCTTCAAGACAGCGTTTCTCTGTGTAGTTCTAGCTCTCCTGGAACTCACTCTATAGACCAGGCTGATTGAACTCACAGAGATCTGCCTGCTTTTGCCTGCCTGAGTGCTGGGATTAAAGGTGCACACCACCACAGCCTGGGTACTCCAGAAGTATCTTAATCACCATCTTCAAACAGAGGCTACGTGGCAAGGTAGCAATGGCATCTACTTGAGACAAACAAGTCAGAAGTAGCTGGGGCTATATCATAATGGTAATGAGGTCCATGCTTTGGTAGAAAGTGGGAAGGTAGAATAGTTTGGATTGAAATCTTTACCCTCTTCTGCCCTACCTTTGCCACAAGTGACCTTAGGAGATGATAGGAGTATATAGAAAGTGAAAGATAAACACCTTTCTTCATCTGTGTTTGAGTAGTACTTATATGCAAAGAAGTCAGCCAGGTGACCTTTGATAGAAAGAGTGCTTTTCAGGCAGGCAGGGTATTTAATTATAGGTGCACAGTCCCAGTAAGCATCTAAAAGACATTCAGTATCGCTGCAGCGTATTAAAGGAAATAAGGGAAGATGTGAGAGATGGAACTCGGATCGAGAGCTAAGACTCCATCACTTCATGATTACAAGTCTCCTGAAGGCACTCAAGTTGAGAAGGATTAAGAAGTGCTTTGGCTGCCTTGGACTGAATGAACAGTTGTGACCACTACTTCAGGGAGGACAGATGAAGGATGAAGAGATAAAATACACAGCTTGAATGAAACTCGGAGTCCGTCTATGATTAACTTATCTCATTTCCACCCATTAGTGAACAGTACGTTTTAGTTGAACACAGTCTACTTCTGTTTGTTTTCAGTTTTCCGTCGTTTGTTCTCCCTCCCCTCGTCACTTCCAGTTCCTGTTTGCTTCTGAGTTGAATTTAGAAGCTTCCTTTAATGGATACTTTTTTTTTTGGACTTTACATAAAAGTGGAGGAGGATCAGAGAAGGCTACAGTACTGTTTGCAGTCCTCTGCTTATAGGAATGCATAGCAATCAATGTTTGCACTCCACGAAAGGATGGTTTCAATTTTGTCATTGGCATATGGATGAGTTGTGTGGCCAGCATATGCTTACCCTGTCAAGCATCTAATTTTGCCCAGAGTGTGCAGACAAATTCTGAGGCTTTGCTTTCACTTTCTTCCAAGTTTAGTTTCATCTTAAAGTAAGGAATGCCTGTTAAAGGACAGCATTTGTTACAATGATGAGAATATTAACTGAATGGTATATCCCAACAGAGTTAGTGGATAGACAACAGTTTTATAGGTTTAATATTATCAACTACTGTTTTATCTATTGAGATTGACATTCAAATATGCTAGGGAAATCAGATCTGAACATTGCATCTGTTACAATCAAACAAAAGAGTTATGATTTGAGGATAGGTGTTTAGAAGTGGCTACATTTTGTACTTTATAGCATGTCAGTATTCAATTAATATGGTGATGCTTAATAATCACAGCCTTATAAGATCATTATAGGCACATCACACATTTATTTATGAAGAAATAAAAGCTTGCAGTTTTCTTAAATCAAAGAATGTAGGCTCTGAATGGCAAAATATGAAAAATGTTAGCTTTTTATTGTTCTCAAATGAATTATTTTTTGAAGTTCATATTCAAATTTTTATTCTTAAATATTTATTTATTCTTATTTATGTGCATGATTGTTTTGTCTGCATGTATGGAAATGTACAACATGTGTGCCTGTTGCCCTCAGAGGCTAGAACTGGAGTTACAGATGATTATAAGCTACCATGTGGGTGCTGGGACCTGAACTCTCGTATTTTACAAGAGATCAAGGCCCTTAACTGCTGAGCCATTTCTCTAGCTTTCAAGATTCTTTATTTATAAATCTTGCGTTTGTAAAGAAATAGTAGTATATAGTCCAGTTTTGCTACAAAAAAAGTTGAAATGTAAAATGCATTATTTCAGTGTATTCACAATTGTTTACAAAATGATTAATGAGTGGAGGTCTTTGGAGATGGCCATGAATAGCTGTAAGTTTTTTTTTTTTTTTTTTTTTTTTTTTTTTTTTTTTACTATTGTGTTGTTTTAGTTATTCCTCTTAAGTAAACAGTACATTTCATTGTTTCATACAATGCATCAAAATTCACATATCTTTGCATGTTCCAGAAGAAAATTCCTTTACAGTATATGCTCAAGTTTTTTTTCAGTAAAGTGTATTCTGATCAGTTTCCCAAATCCTCTCAGATCCTTGCTACCTCACCACCCACTCAATGCAAACCTTTTTTCCACTTTCTCTTTTAGGAAACAAATAATAATAGTAATAATAATAATAATAATAATAATAATAATAATAATAATAAACAGAATTAAAAAGCAAAACAAATTAAAATTAAAAAGCAACACCCACACTATAAAAACATAAAATTGGAAACCATAATATACAAGCAAAAGACCAGTAAGATAAAAATGCCCAAACCAAGTAATATGAGACAAAAATATCTATACAGGTACCATTGAGTTCATTTTGTGTTGGCCATCTACTGCTGGGCATGGGACCCACTGCAAGTGGTTTGCATACTGGCTGAAACTGTATCAAATTTACTACACTGCTGACATTTAGGCATGTTTAGAATCTGATTGCACATAAAGAGCCTCTTAATTTTGTTTAACACAGTATTTCTTCCTGTTTCTCTAAGTGTTATGCATATTTCTGCACAACTGAGGACCAATTTTCAGTTCTTTTTTTTAAGTTCCAATAGGCCATTGAATTGACTTACCTGGCAAAGCTGCTGCCTTCAACACTGAGTGCAGAGTTTGAACCATATGGTAAAGAAGGACAGATCACCCCAAGTTGTTCTCTGACCTTTCAACTGTGTGTCTCAGGCTAGATCATGTCAGAATAATTGTACTATTTTATCTTAATTTTACATCAATTCCAGAGACATCATTAATATTTTGATTTGTAGTAGCTCAAAGTCCACCATCAGCTGCATCCAACTGTATGTTTGTGATGAAAGCTACTATTTTTAGAGGCTGTTATAGAAAGGATCCATATCAAATTACAACAGTAAAAGCTTTCCATACTCCTCCAACACTTGAACAAGAAACTAACCTCTGTATCCCTCAGGATCTTGGGAGGAGATTCTGCATAGCTCACTTTCTTTAGGTTCCATCATTGGAAGAGTGATAATATAGAGATTGGTTCTTTTGGGTCATGAAGAGGTAGAAAGAAAGGTCTTACAGGTTTAGTACTGAATCACTCATATTTGAGGGATTGTCTCAATTTTTGTCATAAACAATATTACTGGATAAAATATCAAAGCATGAAGTACCAGGTTCACAAATCATGAGTAGAACACATATCTGATTTTGTTGTCTAAGAAAAAGTAGTGGTAATTTTTTATAACGTATTTACTCATATACAGAACTTATTCTGTATCTGGTTGTTATATTTTACATGTTTATTTTTAAGTGTGTGTGTGTGTGTGTGTGTGTGTGTGTGTGTGTGTGTGTGTGTGAGTGCAGTGCCTATGGAGTCAGAAAGAGATTGTCAGATCCTCTGGATCTGAAGTTTTGGACAGCAGTGGGTGCTGGAAAACAAAGTCAGGTCCTCTAAAGAGCAATGCCTGCTTCTAACCTCCGATCCCTCAGCTTGTTATTTTTTTTTAAATGCTTGATTCACCCTCATTTTACTACCTTGGGGTTGGGCACCGGGACTATAAATGGTTTTCTTACAAACAACACTTCAAATGATCTGGAAATGCAAAGAAAACAACAGAATTTTGTAATACACCATCCAGGTTTCTTTGAACTTTATAATAGAAAAATTTATTGTAATGATATCTTTTTATCTTTTCTTATTTCTCAGAAGAAAGTACAAAGGATATACAATGGGTGCAGTATAAATGAGTATACCAAAGAGAGGTTTTTATGCCAGAAGAATAACACTTGTACAGAAATTAAAAATATGGCCGTCTTTCAAATCAACGTCGGGCATAGCCATCTTTGTGACATTAACCTGGGTAAATGTCAATACTGTAGAAACGTAAATCACAGCAAAATTTATAGCATATAAATGTAAGATTAAAGAGTAAATTATAAATATATAAATGTAATGTATAGCATGTATATGTAGATGTAAAGTGTCATATCTCAGGTTGTGTGAGAGATTTATATTCCTGTGCAACATCGTTGGATGTGGTGCAAGAACGCAAAACGACTTTTAGGACTGGAGACTGGTTAGTGCTGTAGATGTTTTCCACAGCCTTTGGATCACATGAATCTTTTATTCATTTATGATGGATTTTAATTAAACAGACTTAATTGGAATCACTTTTATGTTCCTTTTGTCCTAATATATTGAGTTAGTTTATTGGATAACTTGAAGCAATATTGGTTAGGAAAATTGACTTTGGAGTTACCATTGAATTTGAATTTAGGCTATCCCAGTAATTACTAATTGGCTTTCTCATGTATGACCTAAATTCTCAGGAGCACAATTTTCTCATAGATGAAGGAGACAGTACCTACTTTGTGGAGCTATGGTAGGGGTGAACTGAAGTGTGTGGTAAAAACATTGAGTATAGTTTAAAGACAATAATGTGCTTAAAGACCGATGGAGAAAATGAAAAGAACACAAGTTATTTTCTCTTCCATGAGAGAGTTAAATTCAAGACAAACACTTAGAGATGACTGATTACGTTTGCTGAAACAGCTGCATGCATGGTAAGTCTTTTTATACTCATGTATGCACACTTGTATACACAGACACATACTTGTGCACACATACAAAGAATAGGGGAAAACGGTAAAAAGTGGACATGATTAATTTTTTTTTCAAATTTGACTTTTTTTATTGGGCCTCCAGTAAATGTGACACAATATTAGTATTTGTTTTGATAATTCACATGTAGATTTTTTTATTAAGTTTCTCTTGACTTCTAAAATTTTATAAGCAAAAAATATTAATCTAGATGTCATTTTCTCCATAGAAAGCAAGTCATATTGTTCTCCAGTTTTCTCATTTATAATTTATTTACATATTTATTTATTTAATTTTATCCCTGAGTTTCCTATGGAGACATGTTCTTCAAGGACATTTGACACCTTTCTAATATTTACAAAATTTAATGCAATCACTTCTGGGAAATGCTTTTAGTCCACAAAGTTAAGGCAAAAGAAAAACTGTACATACTTTTGAAGTTCTTCAGCATAAGACCACCCAACATATGCAAGAAAAAAAGATATATTTTTATTTAGGGGTGGTAAGATGGCTCAGTGATTAAGAGTGTGTACTTCTCTTGCAGAGGACCCAAGTTTGGTTCCCCACAACTCCAGTGTTGAGGTGGGTCGCAACTGACTGCCACCCAGATCTGGTAGAATCTGACATCTCTGGACTCCAGGGACACCCACCCGCATGTGCATACATACTCATACATGGAAACTTTTAACTCTGTCTGTCTGTGTGCATCTGTGTGTAAGTATGTGCATGTGTAGACAGTTGCTCATAGAAGTCACAAAAAGTGGTCAGTTCTTCAGTCATTGGATTTGCATATAGAAGTTGTGAAGCAGTGGATGTGGGTACCAGAGCAGTACACACTCATAATCACAGGGCCATTTCTCTGGCCCCTTAATCTTAAAATTACTTTTAAAAAGCTAAAAGTCACTGATACTGAATTTCTACATTGGTCCATTCTATCAGAAGTATAAGCAATACTTCTATAATTTTGTAGTTTTGGAAACACATCTGCTTGTATTTAAGAATCCATCAGGGTGCTGATCTCCCAGTAGTACAATGCTGTGAGTACAATTTTGTCTGGAACATTTTCAAAGATAGCATATTTTGTAATTTCATGTACTACATGCCTGGCATCATTTCCAGTGGGCATGCTAGACACCCATATTAAAATGACTGCTGAAACAGGTTAAAATGACTCACCTAAAATATTTTAAGAGTAGGATTAGTGAGGACAGCCTACTAATTTTCATTTAAGTGTTTTGTTATATCACCCGGTATTAGGCTGCCTGTTTGGGAAACTATCACCTGCAAATTTGATTTCCTTATTAAATGCTTTAGAAGTTTAACTTTGGAGTTGATGACAGCTAGCTAAAAAGGATGCAAGAGAAAATGAAACATCGTAAAGAATATGTTTTAGGTGAAATGACTGGAATTATCTTAGACAAGATATATATTTTTATCATCAGTAAATATACTTTTCACCCTTTCCTCTTGATTCACATAAATTTAATAAAAAGAGTTTTAAAAAATGTGTGCTGGTCTGCATTTTATTATGTAATAACGTCTGCATGGTACCGCTTTTCTGTTTCTCACTTCATCAGAACTGTTTTTCATTTGGTTGGACCTCCTCAGCTGTGACGGTGTTGGGAAAAGGCATCTGTAGTTCTGCAATCATCTACTGAAAAAGGCTGTTTCCATGTAGCTCTATGTCTCTTGGAGACCAAATGGGAGATGCTTAATGTTAATAAATAAGCAGTTTAAACATAAATAAGGACCAGGCTTTGAGATCTACAGACTTGATTAATTATTTTTTTTCTGTGCCAAGCCAAATGGACTCATAAAACAAGCGATAAAGTTGTGAATTGTACACTTAGTTACGAATACATTCAGAATAAATATGGTTTCTATTTGTCAATACAAGTATTGCAGTGCTGTGGGACTCAGCCTTAATCCATTACAATAGAGCAAAATACAAATATATGACCCTTGTGTGTAAAACACATTTGTACCAAAGTACTGCAGGAACAGATAACTTTGTCTTTCTTTTAGATGCCAAAATATGTGTTTCAAAGCCCTGGAGGCTATATTCAACTCACTCTTTTCTGGTCTCCCACTAGTTTTATATATGTAGAAATATATATATTCCTTTAGGATTTATTCTGATCAAATGATACATCACATAGTGACATTTATATAAGCAGTATATGTTTATCTACATTAAAAATATACTTTTTAATAAAGTAGAGCTTTTTTTAACATAAGAAGCTTTATAACTATCAGATTGTAGAAACAGGAGAGTTTCATGAGGGGACATGCTAGTTACTATTTTCATTGCTATGCTATTACATTTTACCATTTGAATATTTTGCACAAATATTCTGACTTAAGTCATCTCACTTTGGTTAAGAGAAATTGTAATTGATTATAATAACCAAAGATTATTTAATTTTTAGATCAAATTAATGAAGATTTTCAGCTACAAAGAAATTCATTGTGTTTATAAATAAAATAATGATGGCAATTGTATAGGACAGTGAAAAGAAATACAAAACATTAGAGGTCACAGAATACATGTTTGTTTGACAGCAGCATTTAAAGTTATTTTTGTTTGGAATGTTGTACTCTACAAAAGAAAATATAAATTAAAATATGAATCATTATGGCTTTTCCCACTTTTAACAGGAAAATATTTTTTATAATGATGAGATGCTGCCATACTAGTTTATTTAAAAAATAGACAGTATGCATCAGCACAAACTTTCATGCCTAATCTGAAAAAAAAATGGGTTGTATTTTATTCTTACATAAAAGACTTTACTTGCTCAACCATTAGGTGTAGGATGGATATCCAAATATTTTATTCTTCCTTGTGTGGCTCTTGACTGTATAGTTCCACTCAGCAGTCAATCAGGTTAAATTAATTTCCCTGCTTATCAATTGCACTTTGCTTTCTCAGATCTGTCCTTAGAAGGCTTTGTATTATTAGGGTAGGCAGATTTTTCTGTCCCCTCTGTCTGCTCCAAAATAACCACATAGAGACTTTTTATTAATTATAGATGTTCGGTTGATAGCTTAGTCTTGTCCCTAACTAGTTCTTATAACTTAAAATTTACCCATATCTTTTAATCTACATCCTTTTAAGTGGCTTGGCTACCTTGATTCTATAAAGTCCATGATGCTTTCTTTCCATCTGGCTGGCATCTCTGCCTTTTTTCTTCCCAGCATTCTCTCTGCCCCAAAAACCCTGCCTAGCTATTTGCCATTAGCTTTTTATTAACCAATCACGGTGACCTATCTTCACACAGTGTAAAGGGATATTCCACAACATTCCCCCTTTTTTGTCTAAACAAAAACAAAGGGTTTTAACTCTAACATAATAAAACTATAAACACTAAGAACAATTATCAGGTAAAAATTACATTTTCAATGTTCAGTTCATCTGTATTTGGCATATTTGGAGAAATTACTCCATTATTTGTTCTGTCTTGATGAGTCTAAAGCTTTGTACCTAATTTATCTTCTATTATAACTAAAAAAAACCCTGCAACTATAACTACCTAGTCTTCAACTCCATCTAAAGACTGAAAGGATTTAATATTACCTGAGTAAACAGGAGGTACAGTGCAAACCACTTCCGAAATGACAGAGATATCTGGCTGCTTGGACAGCCACCCAAGGTTCTTCTGCAATGTTGGGGCACCATCTAGGCCTACAGACCTAGAATATCTGTCAGATTTTTCCATAAAGCAGGAGTTTTGAAGGACTGTCTTACCTTGTCTTGGTAAAGTCTGGCAGTTGACTTTTTTTGTGTCTTGCTTGTCCAGTTTGTACAGCATACTCTCAGCAGTCAAGGCAAGGGTAGCCCCTTGCCCAAATGGCTAGTTTTGTCACATTGAAAGAAAACTCTATATAGAGTTTCTTTGATGCCCATCATCTTCTATGAAGTAAATTGGTGCTACCAAGAGAAGACCTGTCTCATTCTCATGAAAAGCCTTGTATTGTTAAAACATTGCAAATGCCATATTCTGTAGGTCTTTGAAGTGTTTGAAGATCACCTAAAATATATATCCCCATATGACCTTGAAAACATACCTAACATGACTGTAAGTTTGATAGTTATAGATGATTAACTATTAACCTGTATTTATTATCCAAAGAGCTTTTAAAGACTAAGACTTTACATAACCTTTTTAAATGAGCTGCATAGATACAATACCTTAAACAAGAATAGAAACATATATAGAGTATAACAAAAATATTCTTAAATTTGTATCAATATGCAAAAATCTATACCATTGTAAAATATTTGTGACTAGTGGTTGTTTAAAAGTAGACTCAGCAATCCACCCCTTTATTTGATCATTTCTATACTATATCCCCCCTTTTTCTTTCAGAAAGAGATTCTTGAATCTAACTCCTTTGTTCAGCTTTTTTCCTGACCACGACCAATAACAACTTGCAACCAACCCCGAAATGAAGGCAAACATCTATAACCCACCGAATGACCAACAGTCACCTACTCCACTTCTTTGGAATGTGGTTGCTGTGTTCTCTAGACTGCTTCCTGTTGTCTGGGGTTTCTGGTATCTTTAGGAGACCCTGAGAAATTTGGGATAATGGTCAAGTCCTGGGAGAGTTAGCTGTATAATTTGTTGTCTACTCTCTGTTAAATGGGAAAGTGCAAAGCTTATCTGAAGTCCTGACTAGCGAAGTCTTTGAGGATGGACTATCTCAGCCTGCTGCCTTGATGATGTTTTGGATGCAGAACTCTAGGGAAGCTGCAACAAAGTCATTCTGAGAGGCTGGATCACTTGGCCCACCCATTTTCATTGGTGTCTGGTCCCCTTGCTCTGAAAATATATAAACTTTCAAAGGTAACATACATATCTGCATTAACACAAGTATGGAATGTGCTGTGTGCACAAGTCAGTTAAAGATGTATTTTTGTTTGTTTTATGTTTGAACAGGTAAAAGGCATCTGTCAACTTTATAAGTCCATTTGGACTGTATAATCAAATTATAATATAAATCTCTATCCATGCCATATATAAGGACGGCATGTAATAATAAGTCATGAAGACTCTGTACCCAACAAGATTTGTCATATCTCATCTCATCTCAGAGCTGTTCCCATGTCAAGGGATCAGCTAACATGTCACCTGTCCTGTAGTCTTTTTTTTGGGGGGGGGCTTTCTCACTCTTGTCTGTAGCCAAGATACTCAGGAGGTCTCCCCCAGTCAAATCTGATATTAATTAATCTGGAAGGAATCCACAGCCTTTTGTTTCCTGTGGAAACAAAATCATAATCTCTCCCCCAATGCAACACATTGTCCAGCTTCCATTTGAGGTTAAGACATTTTAAAAATACATAGATTGGTTTAATTTAGCAGTTTCCACAATTCTTGTGTCTTAGCAACTATTGTTTGTTCATCAGCAATCAAAAAGTTATAAGACAACACAATAACATACAGGATGCAGACTTCCCGAGTATTTTCTATTTCTATATGTCTTATTCTTTTTTATTACTTTACTCTTTCTTTAAAGACTTTACTCCATTATTTTTAAACTATTTTTTTCTATGACTGTCCATACCCATTTTTTTTTCTTAAGCCTACACACATTGTTAAACACACTGAAACCTATTCTGAGGGTTTTTTTTTTCCATCTAAACCTTCTTTGCTGTGTATCTGTAACCTTTTCTGTCTGTATAAGCAAAACCTTAAGCCCACCATGAGGCTTAACTTATGGTGCCCTTGTGGCTGTAGCATGCAGGCAGCTGCCTAGAGATGTGTCTGTGTACTGCAGCTGGCACAAGAGACATGAGACTAGGGAGCTGCATTTGGCTTAGTTTTTGTGTGTTTAGAACCTTTCTTTTTTTTTTTTTTAAAGCTTTTTCAGGTCTTATGTGGATATATGTGGCCAGACTTTGGGCATCAGTTTTTCTTGGTCATTTTTTACTCTTTGGTCTTTGGTGTTTTGGGGGCCCACCACCCAGCTCCCAAATATATCACACATGAAGGCTTATTCTTAATTGTAAATGTCCAGCCTTAGCTTGGTTTGTCTCTTGCCAGGTTTTCTTAATTTTAAATGATCCCATCTACCTTTTGCCTCTGGGCTTTTTCCTTTTCTTTCTTCTGTATATCTTACTTTTACTCTGTGTGGTTGTGTGGCTGTGTGGTTGTGTGGCTGGCCCCTGATGTCCTCTTCTCCTCTTTTTCTTGCTCCTTCTCCTGGTTTCTCCCAGATTTCTCCTTCTATTTATTCTATCTGACTGACAGCCCTGCCTATCCTTTCTCCTGCATCACTATTGGCCATTCAGTTCTTTATTAGACCATCAGTTTCTGAGTTAAAACAAATGCAACATAAAAGAATGCAACATGTCTTGGTGTTATTAAACAAATGTTCCACAGCATAAACAAATGTAACTCATCTTAAAATAATATTCCACCATAGCTAATTATAGGAGGACTTTTTTGTTCCACTTGCCAGTTCCTACATAACCACATTCTTATTAATTTTGACAGCTCAGCCAATGGCTTAGGCTTCTTCCTAACTAGTTCCTATAAATTAAATTAACCCAAATCTTTTAATCTACATTCTTTTGGGTGGCTTAGTTATCTTTATTTTTTAAAGCCCATGTTGCCTCCTCTCCATTTGGCTGGCAACTCCACCTTTTCCCCTCAGTGTTCTCTCTGCTCCCCGCCCCCAAATCTTGCTTAACTATTGGTCATTTAGCTTTTCATTAAACCAACCGCAGTGACATATCTTGACACAGTATAAAGGAGTATCGTATAACATATCATAACTACCTAAGAAATTCTAGCTCATTCTTTAATTACACATTGAAGGTGTGGTGGATTGAATGAAAATAACCCCCATAGGCTCATAGGGAGTGGTGCTGTTAGGAGGTATGGTCTTGTTGGAGGAAGTGTGTCACTTGGGGTGGGCTTTGAGGTTCACATGCTTGAGCTAGGCCCAGGCCCCGGCTCTCTCTTTGAGCTGCCTGCTAATCATTGAACTAGATGTAGAATTCTCAGCTACCTCTCCAACTTCATGTTTACTTATGTGGCACCAAGCTTCCCACCATGACAATAATGGACTAAACTTCTCAAGTGTAAGCCAGCCCCAATGAAATGTTCTCCTCTATAAGAGTTGCAATGGTCAAGTCATCTCTCAACAGCTTAAAAACCCTAACTAAGACAGAAGTCAATCTCTCCTGTAAAGTGTAAAGCTTTCTTTAATTTTTTAGTTATGTCACAGCTCAGGTAGATTTTAGGTCTTGCATCTACAATTTCTCCTCTCCTCTTCTCCCTTCCTCTTCCTTCCCTCCCCCGATCCTGCCTTCCCTTCTTTACTTCTCTTCCCCTCCTTGCTATTTCCATGACCCCATTTTAATTCATGTTCTAAGCCTGCCTGATCGTTTCCTTTACTTGATCTTAATCTTCATTCAAGACATGAAGAATAACTTTTATTTTACCCTTGTTAACTCAAATCTCAATTAATATGTAGAATGTAAGGGCATAACTGAAGTATTTAAAAGCAATATGTAGGAATTTATTTTGAACTCTTGTATCCAAGGTATTCATTCTATGAATTCTTTTACTCCACTTGACCCTTTTCTCTGCTCATAGTCTAAAATGTTCAAGTAGCAAAATAAAGATACAATTTAGGCCAATTATATATTTTTAAATGTTCATTGGTCAGAAATTTTCTTTTTTTAAAAAATATTAATTTATTATTTTTGATAACTTTATACATAAGTAGTATATATAATTTCCACTCTCTTCTCTCCAACTTCTCCCACATCCCTACCTCTCTCTTTCAACTTCATGACCTCTTTTTTTTTTTCTGAGACAGGGTTTCTCTGTGTAGCTTTGCGCCTTTCCTGGAACTCACTCTGTAGCCCAGGTTGGCCTCAAAACTCACAGAGATCCGCCTGCCTCTGCCTCCTGAGTGCTGGGATTAAAGGCATGTGCCAACACCACCTGGCCCATGACCTCTTTTTATTTAATTGAAATACAATTACATCATTTCCCCCTCTTTATTCTTCTTTGAACACTTCTCATGCTTCCCTACTCCCTCTCAAATTCATGGACTCTTTATAAATAAATATATATATATATATATATTTATGTATATATACACATAAATAAAATATGTTTAATAATATTATTAATTAAATATATGTATATATAATATACACATATATAAACATATAAAAATTAAGAAACAAGCCAGGCAGTAGTGGTACACTCCTTTAATCCCAACACTCGGGAGGCAGAGGCAGGTGGATCTCTGTGAGTTCGAGGCCATCTCAGGCTACAAAGTGAGGTCCAGGAAATGTGCAAAAGTACACAGAGAAACCCTGTCTCCAAAAAAAAAAAAAAATTAAGAAACACACACACACACACACACACACACACACACACACACACACACACACGAACCTGCTGAGGCCATTTAGTGTTGTTCATTTGTGTATGTGTTTAGAGATGACCACTTCCAATTGGAAACCTATCATCAGGGTTTGTCCATGAGAAGATGTATTGTCTTTCTCTCAGGTGCCTTTAACTGCTTCTAACTCTTCATCCAGGGTTGGAGCCTTTGCCGATTTCCCCTATCCATGTTAGTGTTTTTGCTGGTGTTGTCATCGTGCAAATTTTATTTAGGCAACCATATTACTCAAATTTATAGGTTCAGCTCTCTGTCATATATAGAAGACATTGTCTCATAGTGGATGTCATCTGGTTCTTATAACCTTCATGCATCCCTTTCCTTGATGTTCCCCGAGTCTTAGCCATTATGTTCTATATGTATCAACTGGACATGGGTGCCCCACAGACAGTTGTTCTCTGTATAATTTCAATTGAAATTTACATTGAAACTTTGTTTCTTTTTCCTGTTTTCTTCTTTTGTGGAAGGTAGGTCTCAAAACCGGGTTTCTCTGTGTGTAGCCTTGGCTGTCCTGGAACTCATTCTGTAGAACAGGCTGGCCTTGAACTCACAGAGATCCACCTGCCTCCCTCTCCCAGTTGCTGGGATTAAAGGAGCATGCTATCACTACACCACAAAACTTTGTTTCTTATATTTCTGAATTGAGACACTCAAAGGGATTTTATTCAAATTCTTTCCATCTAGAAATATAAACATCTATAAGAAAATAAGGATGGTGAAATTATTCATGAGACAATTCTGTGGACATGTGGCTCTAAATATTTTGGAGACACTTTAAGATGTGTTATCCAAAGTGTTGAATTTGGTCTTCATGTACTCTCTTGTTACTTTAGCTCATTTTTGAAAGATGAAAAATAAACAAATGAAAGTATATATACATATATGGGTGTACATACACATGAGGAAATCATTTATGATGTATTATAAATTTTCTTTCCACTGTGAGGTTTTTAACTTCATGCTTTAAAATTAATGCTCTATATATCTTCTTGTGTTTTTCTTTGGCTGAGAAAATGTATTTTATTTTTATCTTCCTATTATGTATATTTTATAATTGAAACAATGTTCTCATTAACCATTATTTATTCTAAATTAAACTTACTATATTAGTTTTCATTCTTTCCAAAAGACCTACAAAAACCAAAATCATAAATTACTTAGATGTGGCAAAAATCACTAATTGAAAATACATGCTTTTTTTTCTGTTGTTTCTGTCAATTTGTTTCCTTAAATATTAAATTGTGGAATATATTTTTGTTTTTATAGCTACACAGAGTATTAGAAGTATTATAGTTTCCATTAAGGTTGAGTTTCCTTTTTGTTTATTTGAATTTTGACATTTAAAGATTCTCAAATAATGTAAGTTACCTTAATTAAGAGCTTCTTTCTTAATTAAGAATTAATATTTAACCTTTATTAATATTATCACTAAAGTGATAGAAATGTCTTTCTCACCTAACATGATAGTTAGTGAACCACCTGGAGGAAAGTATCCATAAGTATGGGTGCACCAGGGAATTAGGCTCCATGCTTAATACTTAGTCGTTATTAATATCACTAAAGTGATAGAAATATATTTCTCACCTAAGTTTATAGCTAATGAACCACCTGGAGGAAAGTATCCATAAGTATGGGTGCACCAGAGAATTAGGCTTTATGCTTAGGGTGTTTTTTGTTTTGTTTTGTTTTGTTGAATGTCAGGGATGTAACTGATAGAAGGCTTAGCGTCTTGTCTATGAAGAAAAGAGAAAGTCTATGAAGAAGAACACCTGTGTAGAAGACTTTTGATTCACTTCAGGCCTACTTAATTTTTGTGTTCATCCATGTAGGCAGAAGTAAGACAATCTAGGGATTATTTTGAAAAAACTCAAGCACTGTGAAGGCCCTATGGCAATGTAAATTTTATTGAAATATTTTAATGTAATTGGTTATGAAATTACAAAGATGCCCAAACAAGATGACAAATTTCAAAGTAAGTGCCTATGTGTGGGCTTCATAGTTAAAAATCCACACTCTTGGGACCTGGAGAGAAAAACTCCAGCTACAAATGGCGTCCAACAGCTCAAGTTTCCAACTTAAACCTGAAAATATTTAATAACCAATTCTAAATGGAGCCAAAACCAGATTCCTGCTTCATGTCTCATATGTGCAGCTAGACGCTGCAACATGCAGGTTTGAGCTATGAAGGGTTATGGTTTGTGGTGTGAGTGTGGGCTTGACCTAGGCTATGTTACACAGAGGTGTCTCCAAGCTGCACACTATGCTGTGTGTTGGTTATAGTTTTTACTAGTTCAAAAAAAAAAAAAAAAAGAGGTTTCTGGGCTACACACTGCTTTGATAGAAGCATAGACCCACTATTTCTGAGAGCTGATGGCTCCCAGAGCTGGCAGAAAATGTACCATCACCATGTTGGGAAGCTGAAGTGGGTGGAGCCAGCAGCCACAGCACCTTTTCAGTCTTAGAATGCTGCAGTTTAAAGTAATAGGTTCTTTGTGGAAATCCACAAAGATACGCCCACAATAGACTGCTAGCAATGGTCGAGAGACAGCCCGAACTGACCTACTCTGGTGATGGGATGGCCAAACACCCTAATAGTCATGCCAGAAACCCCATCCAATGACTGAGGGATCTGGATGCAGAGATCCATGGCTAGGCCCGGGGTGGAGCTCCAGGAGTCTAATTAGCGATAAAGAGGAGGGTTTATATGAGCGAGAATTGTTGAGACCAAGGTTGGATAAAGCACAGGGACAAATAGCCAAAAGAATGGAAACACATGAACTGTGAGCCAAAGGCTGAGGGCCTCCCAACAGGATCAGGCCCTCTGAATAGGTGAGACAGTTGATTGGCTTGATCTGTTTGGGAGGCATCTAGGCAGTGGTACCAGGTCCTGTGCTCATTGCATGAGTTGGCTGTTTGAAACCTGGGGCTTATGCAGGGACACTTGGCTCAGTCTGGGAGGAGGGGACTGGACCTGCCTGGACTGAGTCTACCAGGTTGATCTCAGTCCTCGGGGGAGGTTTTGCCCTGTAGGAGGTGGGAATGAGGGTTGGGCTGGGAGGAAGGGGAGGGGAGCAGGAGGGGGGAGAACAAGGGAATCCGTGGCTGATATGTAGAACTGGATGGTATTGTAAAATAAAATAAAAGAAAAAAATAAAGCAATAGGTTCAAGGTAATTTAAAAAATAAGCCACGTAAAGATGACTACCACACAGAGAATCTGGATTATGTTCTCTTTGATATTCATAACTAAAGAAAAACATTTGATTACAAAAACTGTTGAGTTATGCCAATATGTATATTTTAAAGGCAACTTGACTTCAAAATTTGGATATAAGGATATGTTGCTTTGGAAAAGAGGCTCTGCTTTTGTTTCCACAGAAAGCCAGAGGCTATGGATTTGTTCCAGATTAAGATACATCAGGTTTGACCAGCCAAGATCCCCTGAAAGGTCTCCAATGACACCATGTCCCAGATGATCCAACATCCAGATTGGATTCAATACAACTGGCTCAGACAATACACCCTCATGGACTACTCCATGATCCTAAAATTTTCTTTGTATCCCCATAAGATACAGCACCCCCCTCCAGCAGGAAGTAGTAAGAGAAGCTACGCTATGCCAAAATTCCCAAATATACCAAGCTGGCTTAGGAAATGGAATTGGCTCATTCCTTCTCTAAACTCAGACATATTCCTTAAAAAAAATGGTTAAGAGATTCTTGTGTCCCAGATCAGAAGAGCCCTCTGGTGTGGGACAGAGAATAACCAATATTTTTATTTAAAATAGGTTGATTATAAATGCAATCTCTTTCTAGAGAAGAAAAGGGGATATGATATAGATATGATAGGATAAAAGGGTATTTGCTGAACCTATTTTAAAGAGCAACAACTTGTTTAAAATGTTTTATATAGGTATAGATTTTAGTTTATTGATACAAACTTAAAGTTAATTTTGTTATACTGGGTGTATATTTCTACTCTTGTTTAAGGTGTTATGTTTGTACAGCTCATTTAAAATTGTAATGGATAATTAAAAATACATTAATAATTAGTCATCTATGATAATCATACTTGTAGCCATGTTAGTTAAGTCTTCTAGGTATACATAGATATATTTCAGATAGATAGGTAATCTTCAAACACTTCAAAGATCTACAGAATATGGCATTTAAAATATTTTTAAAAATTTAGACATGTCTGCTCCTGGCAGCACCGATTTACTGCAGAGAGGAGGGTGGGCATCGAAGACACTCCACATGGAGTTTATCTTCACCTTGGCAAAAATAGTCATTTGGGCAAGAAACTGTTCTTGCCTGGACTGCTCAATTGACCGGACATACAGGACCCATAGAAAGATGACTATTAAACTTTGCTTGACAAAATGGTCCTTTCGGTTCCTGCTTCATTGAGAAAGCTGCCAGACATTCTACAGGACACTGAGAAAAAAGACCAAGAGACTGTAGCCCTGTGGGCTGAAGACAGATGCCCCAACTTTACAAAGGAACATGAGGTGACTATCCAGGCTGTCAGCTGTCTCTGTCTACCCTGCAAGACTCCTGAAAGTTGCTTGCATCCTTCTCCCATTTCTCAGGTAATATTATATCCTTCTGAGGTCTTTGATGTATTTGAGGCTAGATAGTTACAATTTTCCTTAGTTATGATAAAAGATAAGTTTGATATAAAACCTTAAACTCACAAATATAAGATAGATGGGATATCTTCTTTAATATTGTAACTGTAATTCTTGCTTGATAATTGTTTTGTTATATGTAATTTTACTATGTTAAAGTTATAACCTTCCTTTTTTGAAAAAGAAGAAAAGGGCAAGTGCTGTGGATATTGCTCTGTATAAATAAAACACTGATTGGCCAGTAGCCAGACAGGAAGTATAGGCAGGACTAGCAGAGAGGAGAATTGAGGGAACAGGAAGGCAGAGGGGAGACTGTCTGCAGCTGCTGCCAGGACAAGGAAGATGTAAGGTACCAGTAAGCCATGAGCCACGTGGCAAAGTATAGATTAATAGAAATGGGCTAAATATAAGGGTAAGAGCTAGACAATGATAGGCCTGAGCTAATGGCCAAGCAGTTTAAATAAAAAAAATCCACACTCTCATTGGGAATGGAAATAATAATTTAAAAAGGGAAGGGAAAGAGGAAATTGTAAAGAGCATTTTTTTGAACAAAGTTGGGGCTCCACATAGTCTAGATCGTGTAGGAAGGCCAAGCTATGGCCTATAGAGAGAATACAGAACACAGGTGATTGGAGAACAGGTGACTGGGCTAAGCATAGAAAGCCTTCTATTGGGATCTATTTTCTGACCTACCTGTGATGTGGTCAAAGATGCTCAAATGTGTCCTAGATATACTTGGGTCAGAAAAAGATTTGGCATTTTTTAAAAACTACTAAGCAACAAGGTTTATAATGACAGGTTATCAAGCCCTGAGGAGAGGCTAGAGAGGGGTGACCAGATTCCTGTTACAGAGGAAGAGAAATTACTTCTGTAAGTGTGTACTAAAGCTTGGTATGTTCAAGAGAACTAGAGTTCAGAGAACACATGCCACATGCAATGAGAGGAAGATGTTGTAGAGCCTTAAAACAATATGAACTTTCCTCAGAAGAGAAAGTGTTGTTTCTCAAGTCATAGATGTGAGACAGGAATTCTCAGAGGAAGAGAGATAAAAAGATAGAAAAAGTGTTCCCTGTCTCTTCTGTTGTCTCTTTAACCTACAGACTGAATTTGGGGACAGAGTCTAACTTTGGAGAGCACTAAATACATTGGTTATGTGTATCAATGTTGAAAGCTTTCCAATCCAGAGTGCTCATCCTTCCTTCTATCATCTAAAGGTGAGACAGTCATTACGGAGTTGTCTGTTCCATATTGAGTGCCAAGAGAAGAGTTCATACTGTTTTAAGAACTTTAAGAGGAAAGTATGTGAATAATAAGAATTCTTTCTAATTACAGTTTTTTTTTTAAGATTTTTCTCAGTGTATAGCCAGTTATCAGAGTTTGAGGATATACGTAACTAACCAATGCTTATAAAATAATTAGCATCCTTTTGTATTTTATCAGCCAGACTCACACAGATCTTGTGTACTATCCTATTTATATCCACCTATTAATTTTTTGGATACTTAATCTCTTACATCAATTATAGGTGCAGCTTTGTTGAAATTAAAATGTGTTTGAGTCAGACTCATATTATAAAAGCAATACAGAAAAGCTAACCACTAATTGGGACTTGCAAAATATATTTTTACAGATTGAAATGAAAAACAAAATGTCATTTAAATGTTTTAATTGGTTTCAGTTTTACAAGTGCAAACCAGATGGTTTCTTTTCAAGTAGTTTACAATGTCTATGCTACATAACTGAATTACCAAGGCAGCTGTGATTGCTAACATTTACCTAAACAGAACAACATGCCTGCTATTTGTTTGCTGAGAGTACCTGCTTGGGAAAAAAGAAAAGAAACCAAGCCATAGCCTTGCTTGTTCTAGAGAGCATACCACTTTAATAAAATAGCTTACATATGAGCTATACATATTAATATATATCACAAAATGAATGCTAATTTTGTAGTTATACTTCCTTGCTAACTTCCTTGCTAGGTGTTAAAACCAAACAGTCTCTCTGGATTCATCCATTTTAATTGTCTACCATAGTAAATTTTATTTACAGTTTTAATGTGAAGAAATTGCTTTTATATTTGTACTTCAGTTTCTTGGTCTCTTTAAACTGCCGACTGAAATGTTATGTTTTATAAGCAACTGTTTCTTTTAGAAAGGAACTAAGGTCTTCTGACTATACTTGTAGTAAGATATATTTTACATATTAGCTGTAACTGAGGTAAGGAATGAAATGATTCTTCAGTCCTATTTGTGTGTTTGTGTTTGTTTTTTTTTTCTTACTGATTTTTTGAGATTGTTTTGATGTTCATTTTTGGTTGTTTTCAGAGAGAGAGAGAGAGAGAGAGAGAGAGAGAGAGAGAGAGAGAGAGAGAGAAGTTGAGTGGATATGTAAGTAGAGAGGATCTAGGAGCAGTTGGGTGAAGGAAAAGAATATGATCAAAATATATTGCATGAAAAAAAATTAAATAAAACCCACCAACACCACAACAAAAACAAAAGAAGAGTTTTTTAATCTTCCAGAAATATTCTTAATTAGTAAAGAGATTCAAAAACTTACTGTCAAAAGATGGAAATCAACCTACCAAGCAAATGGAAGTCATAAATAAGCAGGCATAGGTGTTCTCATATCTGGTAAAGAAAACTTCAAAGAAATTTAGTTTGACATGATAATAAGGGTCATAAAGGAAACAATCCATTAGATGCATATAACAATTCTAAACATTTATAAACCAAATATTAAGGATCCTAATTTAATAAAACAAACACCAAGAGTCAGAAAAGGCAATGTAGGTCCTGATACAATAATAATGGGGACTTCAATATCCACTGTCATATTCAGATAGATCTTCCAAACTAATAACCAACAAAGAAACTTCAGAGATAAATTATAACATGGACCAATTCAATTTAACAGATATCTACAGAACATTCCATGTAAGGTATACAGAATACACATTCTTTTCAGCAGCACATGTATTGTTCACCAAATTTAACACATCATATGCCCCAGAGCCTCAATAGACACAAAGAAGAGAGAATTTCTTGTATCTTAACAGATACAAGAACAACAGATACTGTGATCTCACAGTAAAATAAAAGTAGAAATCTACAGCCAGTGAAACTTCAAAAATGACACAAATAGTTGGAGAGTGAAAAAATATTTTTGATTAAACTGTGTCATGAAGAAATCATAAAGAAATGAAAAAATTCCTAGAATCAACTGACAAATGAGAGCACAACAGGTCATCTGGTATACAACTAAGTCCTAAAAGAAAAGTTTGAAAAATAAGTACTCATATTATAAAATAAGAGATCCCAAATAAATAATCTAGTGACACACCTCTGGAAGAACAGTAATGTCAAATCCAGTTGTTAGCAATTAATAGTAATTAGGATTAGGGTAGAAAATGATGAAATACACACTAAACGCACAATACACAGAACCAACGAGACAGTTGTTTCTTTGAAAAGATAAGTAAGATTGATAAATTCATAGGCAAACAAACAAAAATAAAAAGAGAACACTAAATCACAAAATTCATAAGAGAAGAGAGTGATGAATACATCACACCCCAGCTAGATTCAGAAGATCATGAGGGAACAAATTCAAAATTTACATTCCAAAATGCTAGAGGAAATGGAGCTATTTCTAAATGTATATGACCAAGGAAAGCCAGAAGCTACAGATCATTTAAACAGACCCACAAGAAATGAATGAGATTTAAGAAGTAATTAAATGTCTCCCTATAAAGAGAACTCTCAGAGCAGATAGATTCTGATAGATTCTATCAAACTGTAAAGGAGATCAAACACCAGCACTTCCCAGAGTACTCCAGAGAAATTGAAAAGAGGAAGGAACATTAACAAATTCATTCTCTGAAGCTAGTATTTTTACCTTGATATAAAACCTGGATAAAATAAAACAATAACATCAGCAAAACTATAGATCAATTTCTCTGATGGACATAGATGTAAAAATTGTAAAGAGAATTCAAATATAATTCAAGAACACATTAAAAAGACACTTCATTGTGACCAAATGGACTTCAGTCAAGACAAGATCCATCATCTTACACAAATCTTATAGTGTAATGTTCCATATACATAAACTTCAGAAAGGGCAATCTCAGTAGATAATGAAAGATGTTTGACAATGTTAAACATACCTTCATGATAAAAGCCCTGGAGAAATTAGGAGTACATGGAAGGGAGAGACTGTATATAACAAACATATAGTTAATAGCATACTAAATGGGAAAAATAGAGTACTTAATTTAAAAGCATATATGCAACAAGAGTACCCATTCTCCTTCATTTCACTCAATATAGTGCTTAAAGTCTTAGAGTACTAAGATATGGATACAAAATGGATAAAACTGACAAAGGAAAAATCAAATTGCCTCTATTTACATGTAGTTTTATACTTAAGAGAGCCTATAAACTCTTCCATAAAGCTCATAGGTATAATAAACCCTTCTGTAAAGCTGCAGAAGGCAAAGTCCACATAGAAAAAGCTCTAGCTATCATACATAATGATAATGAACTCAGAGAGAAATGGGAAACATAGCCCATCCCCTAAACCAAAGTGGTGAAAAATGTCTACAATGAAAACTCTAAGACCCTGAAAAAAGAAATTAGAGAAGACACTAGATATTGACAAGTGTTTGGCAAGATGTTTCCAATCCACTCACGGACTGGAAGAACCAATATTATGGAAATGGCTACATTACAAAATGCAATTTGCAGCCGGGCGTTGGTGGCGCACGCCTTTAATCCCAGCACTCGGGAGGCAGAGCCAGGCGGATCTCTGTGAGTTCGAGGCCAGCCTGGGCTACCAAGTGAGCTCCAGGAAAGGCACAAAGCTACACAGAGAAACCCTGTCTCGAAAAACCAAAAAAAAACAAAACAAAAAAAAAACAAACAAAAAAACAAAATGCAATTTGCAGATTTAATGCAGACCCAATAGAAATTCCAATGTCTTTCATCATAAAGTTAAAAACAATTGAAGGTTCACACAGAAATATGAAAGATCATTAGTATACAAAGCAATCTTAAGCAGAAAGAACAGAGCTAACAATACCTGACCCCTAACTGCAGAGACATCGTGACCCTGACAGAATGATACTGGCTGGCACTAACCAGACATGCAGAGCAATGGAGCAGAGAAAGGACCTCGAAACAAATCCACACAGATGTGGCTAGTGCATGCTTAATAAGGATTTCGAATAGACTTTGAAGATATAAACTGAGAAAAAAAAAAAGCCTATTCAACAAATGGTCCTAGGAAAACTGGGTATCCACCTGAAGAAGAATGCTATATATCATACTTGTCATTTCCCCACAAAAACCAATTAAATACATTAGAGACCTTAATTTAAAAGCCGAAATGCTGAAAGTGTTAGAGGAAAACTTCAGGAATGTGCTTTAGGATGTGAGTATAGGTAAGAAACAGGCCTCCAGTAGTGTCACCATTATGGAAATCAGTAAGGACATTTCTAAAACCCTAAAAAAACAGAACTACCATGTGAGCCAGCAGTACCCTTCCTAGGCATAGATACCTAAAGCACTCCAAATCCTACAGTAGTTATATTTACACATCCATGTGTATTGCTGCACTACTCACAATAGCAAGACAATGAAATCAGCCTGCTTGGCTGCCCATCAGCTGATGAACAGATAGACAGTGAGAACGTGCAGGAAAATGGATGGACTTGGGAAACATTACATTACGTCAAATGACCGAGATTTAGAAAAACAAATATCACATATTGTCTCTTATGTAGATGCTGGCTTTTCATGTGTGTGTGTGTGTGTGTGTGTGTGTGTGTGTGTGTGTGTACAGGACCATGAGTATTGGGAGGTAGTAGAAGAAAATCAACAAAACATATTTTGTTTAAAATGCTATAATGAAACAGTACTTTGTATGCAAATTAAAATATCTTTAATAAAGAGAAACAAACAGGGAAGCATAGAAAAAATGATTTAGTTGTTAGAGGACTTGAGGAAATTAAAAAATACATGTGATTTCTTATGGTTGTTAAGATCGAAATACAGAAAATGACATTGAAATTTCCTACAGATAATCAAATTATTAAACATCATTTGAAAATACTATTCAAAATTTGACTGTCAATATAACTAGGTAATTGTACTCTAGGGAAATTTTCTGTGTACACAAATGGTTTTTACTAATTTTTCTCTGATTTAACAACACATTTTGTGTAAACCATAAACTTAACAACTCAATAACTTTTGAGTGAGTCTTAAAAATTGAAGTTACTTGACATACTAAAATAAGTGCAAATGTACCAAAATTTTCTTTCATCTTTTATACTATTTCTTAAGTTTTCAATTCATTATTCTGAGGATTCTATGGTCTTGGTTTGCTAATTGCTTCATTTCAAATACTCTTAAATTTTATAGCTGTTTTGTTTGGCTTTTGAAAAATGTAGCTGGCTTCATGTTTCATAATGCTCTGTTGCCTTTTCATTTGAAGAATTTGGATATGTTTATCTTCCATTCTTTATTATATCATGACTTTATCCAATATTCTTGGGGAATTGTTTTAAATTCTGCTATTTCTCTGATGCTCTGCTGATGCTAAATTTCTTCATATTTTCTCAGATTGTTTTGTGATGTAAGTGTATGGACGGACAGTGATAGTGTGGTTCTGGGAGACCAGAATGGGCGACTGCTGTCACCATCGACTGCAGCCCAGTGCGGATATTCTTTTGAAACAAATCTTTATGTTGTGTTTTATGGTAATGATTAAATAATTAATAATAAAATTTAATGATAAACTTGATATTAAGTACTATCTTAGGGGATGTAATTCCACATTGCAATGGTGCATTTGATATACACAGTTGCCTATGTGTCATACATAACGCTATAGATTGCAAGTCCATATAGTGATTATTTCCTTTCACGATGGGAAGAGGACTTATGTTTGGGGGCCACAAAATATGGGAAGTATACATATGGTCACAGTATTGGGAGTTTCCCCAGAGCTCATGTTTAGAGATTAAACCACTTGCCTAATAGTCACAGGCTAGAGAGTGCTACTTAGACGGCAACAAAATCCATTTTAATATCTTATTAATACAAACTCCTAGTAAAGTCTCCTGTGACCCAGACTGTCCATTACTATATTTGTCTTGGATTTTAGCTTAGAATAAAACTAGCCTAGAAGCTCCAAGGCATTCTCTACCTCAGCTATCATCTTAGTGTGGATGTACCAGCATTTAGCAAATGGAAAGAAAGTGATGTGAGACCTGTGCCTTCTAGACACCAACTTTATGGAAAGGAATCACGTGATTCACTGACCCTTCCTCTTTTGTGCTTGCTGATACAGATGTGCTCACAGATGGCCAAGTGGGTGTGCCCATGTGAAAAAACGTCTTCAATAGAATAAGAGAATTTTATTCCTGCTACAGTGCATTCTCAGTATAAAAAATATTTAAAGCCAACTATTAAACATAAACCACTTCTCTGGTTTTAAAACTGGATTTCTTTCCTCTGTTTTACTGTAAATGTATTGCTTAATTGGGAAAAAATACAAGAACATTAGGTAAATAGGAAATTAGTGAAACATTTCCCTTAACTTTAACACCCTTTTATTCATATCATGTGTTTCTCTTCTATTTCCTAATAAATTTACTTTAACACAATTAATTGTGTTTTTCCAATTACCGTGTTAAGAAATAAATATTTTATTTATTTCTACCTTATTTTTAACTGAACATATTGTGTTCTATAAAGAGACTGTATTTACTTATCTGGAACTCTTATGATGTTCCCAATTTTTGGGCCATGAAAACTCATGTGGGTTTAACACTAAATGTGTGACTTTAAAATGTTATTTCTTGGTATCTCCTTCCTTTTCTGTAAAACAGCTATAATTATATCACTGTAGTTATACAGAAGATAAAAGGTGCGTGTGTTTCAGAGGTAGGAAACAAGGACAGATTTGAATATCAGTTTCTGACTTCAGAAGCACACTTTGGGCTGGTGATTAGCACAGTTCCCTGTTTAGCAATACATGCTAATACAAGAAGAAAGTTGTTTTTTATATTTCAGCTATGAATAAAGTACCTGCATTTTATTCAATACTTTTTAAGATGACCATTGATCTTTGGTGAAAGCTAATTCAACTTGACATGATAGGAGTTGTATCTTGGTTAATAAAAGTTGGCCCCATGTTAATAATTGGAGGTGGTGTTAGCTTATGGCATGTTGTTCAGTGGACCATCTCATCTCCTGTGATATATAAAAACTCCCACTTTGTGAAGCATCTTTAGTTTTTGAGAGCTAGGTAAGCAATGTGTGGATTGGTTGTTTTCAGCATCACTGAGACTGCATGGCATACATTTATATAAGGGTACAAATTGGAGTGGTGTTTTAGGGGCCCTTAGGATGAACAATGCTATATTTGTGATCAAAACAATAGCTAATAATGTATGGCTTATATTAAATTAGACTTTTAATTGACAAGGGAAAACTAAAATATTTTTTTACAGGGGGTGCTGGTAGGATAACAAATTTCAACAAGGCATAGTGAGAGATTTTATTAGAAAAATTGAGAGCAATGATTGAAATCTCTAGGGAACAATTAATCTAGAACACTAGTATTATTCAAATATAAGGTGATTAAACATACACCATGCTTTTAAAAGACCATAAACATTAGTGAACAGAATATAGCATATTTATTTATATTTACAGTGTAAATTATGTTTGGGAAAAAAATGTTTATTTTTCCCATGAAAAGCCACTTTGTGAATATTACCAAATTATGTATCATGGAAGAATTAGACATGCCAATCACCCATATAAAATGATGGTTAATAAAGAATATGTCTCATATCTTTTACTTCTTTAATAAATATTTAGGAATACTGGTCAAAAAGTGTGTGTGTGTGTGTGTGTGTGTGTGTGTGTGTGTGTGTGTGTGTATGCATGCATTATTATAGTCCGAGAATGGATATGCACCACGTGTTTACTTTATAGATCAGTTTCTGACATGTGGTAAACATTCGTAATTATTAGGATATATCACAGTAGTTTAATAATGGTTGAGTTTATTAAATGAGCCAGATTTGATGTTTTGTCAGGACTATTTAGCTTTGTTCTTTTTCTCCTCAAATGTATTGTATGACTTGGCTCCCTTTTCTCTTTTAGACATAGATCTCAGTTTGGAGGATGCACCCTGCAAACTACCACTTCATTGCCTCTCTCTGTCCCCATCTCTGTTCCTGGTGGAGACAGGGAAGCTTGGCATAGATGAGTTGAGGGATTTCCACTCACTCCATCTCAGTTTTCCCTCCTCGGTTACTTTCCAGTCAAAGTTGTTGAATAATAACATCTTTTAGTGTTCTTCCCACTATTTTAAAAGTTCTTTGCCTCCATGGCTCTGAAAATTATTATGACTGTTTTAGACATAAAAGAGGGAAAAAAAACTATCCTGCAAGAAATGATTTGTTTCGTCTTTTCTTAATAATTATCCAGCTAATGTCATTCAACTTCCACATGGGATGCTTAAATTTTATCTATAGAAGGGAGCAGCAATTTAAAAACTGCTTAAGTCACTGGAACATGTCAGTTTGTTGGCTGTTAAAATAATCTGTGGTGATTTACTATGAGCCCATTCACTTTGTAGGCCAGCAATATTTTGTTCTCCTCTTGCTTTGTTCTGTTTCAAATACTGTTCTAGTAACAGCGATCCTTAAAGTGAGCATACTGGTGAGAGAATGCAGCAGAAACATTCTTGACAAGGTCTTTTGCTCTCTGATCTTTGACAAGCTCTACCTAACACTTCTCAGCAATGTCCACTTGTTTTGGATTACTTTGTCTATCTCAGAGGCATCTGTTGATGGAGGAAAATACAGAAAAAAATTACTAAAGTTTCTGGCAATCTTAACAAGGATTTGTTTCAAAGCCAGTATCTTTCATCAACATTGGGAAACAGATTTGTGTCCTCGTGTAAGCATTTCATTTCTACTCTGGAAGATGGAATATTTAGGCAAAGGGAGATAAGAGGAGCTGCCTTTGGCAGAGAGAAGAGGTTTGAACTTTGGATATTAACTAAGAGGCCACACAAGAAAGGTGAACTTTTCAAAGCTTCTGGAACAATCTGTCTTACAAACAGTTAGGCTGCTAAAAAGTGAAGGTGCAGGGTCCAAAATTTTGTGAAAATCTGTATTTTTCAAAAACGATGAATCAAACCAAAACAGACACACAAAGTTTAAAAACTTGGCAATCGGACTGTTTCTGGCAGATTCTAATCAACATAACTTTTAATGCCTGAATTTTAAAAATGTACCCCAAACCCTTGAAACCTAAAGAACTAAATACTTTTGACTTTTAATAACTGTTTGCATAATATTTTGCTAATATAAAAAACAGCAAGTCAGGGACAATTGTCTAACTCATTCATTTTATTAAGATGATACAAAAAGTTTAATTTACTGGACTACATTTCTTGGTAATATATTCTACCACATGTGAGCATGGTTGCAACAATTTATGTAAAGCAAAAGCAAACTACTAAGTAATCATTAAGCAGCAGACAAATACTGAAAAATATTATTTTTTATTTCTCGATGCAAATAATTTTCCTAAAAAACATTTTAAGTAAGTATAACCAGTAAACATTTGAAACTGCATATAATGTCAATTGGCCAAAATATAAAAAAAATTCAAATTTTTTTAAAAGTAAGGTCATTACAGAAAATGCGGACAGGATTAAAAATAATTTCCAGGATTATTCATATTCCCATTACTTTAAAAAGAATGCACCTTTTTATTTTTCCTCCCAGACTTGTAGATGCACATCATTGTTTCCACATTATAAGGATCAAATTTATTTTCATGTATAAAGTTGTTATTCTCTTTCCTGATAGTAAAATGAATTTCCCTGTTGACTACCAGCTTGCATAAACATTTTTTATATGGTCACAATAGTCATTTTATTTGATAAATTTTCTTCTTAAAGTATTTTACTATTTTAAATCTCGATAAACTATATCTTGTATTTATGATAATTTCTTTAGGATAGATCCTGAAAATTAAATGGAACACAAAATATTTTAGCAGACATCAACAAAGACAGAATAATACAAGTATAAATTCCAATTGCTTGATGTGCATAAAATTTATGTAAGCGTGCAACTCCTTAGAATAGTATGAGAGGGCATAAAAAAATCTTCTAATGATTTCATTGAAGAGATTTAATTTCTATTTTAAACTCTAAGTAGCACACCAAAGGACATTTCCCTGCACAAATTGTCAGAGGGAGTAATGGAAGGGATAAAGAAAGGACCATGGGGCATGTTTATTGTTAGTCATACTGCCCTTCTCTCACCTTGTCCAGATTCTTTCTTTCCAATCTAGACTTCCTCCCCCCCCCCCCCGACTTGAAGATTGTGCAGTCTTTAAGGTACCTCTAGATATTAGTAGTGTAGTGTATCGATAGCTGCCTTGTGATTTTTGAACTTGTCAATCAAAGACACATCAAAGGAGAACATTTTAAACCTTGAATTATGGAATTTTTCCAGCATTTTACTTTGTGAGTTTAGAAAATGAAAAGGAGAGTCTTCAAAAAGATCTTCCCATCTACTGCAGAAAGAAACTTCTCTGAGGTTTGAGAGGGGCACCAATCAATATAGTAAGTCATTGGGAGTTGGTTAAATACAGACACTCACACAGTGAATAAGAGATAGCAGAGTGCTCAGCTCTATATGGGGTGTATAACACCCGCCCCTCCCCACCGTACGGGATCCTTAAGGAAGAAGGGGCAGAAAGAGCCAGAGGCAGCAGATGCTCCAAATGAAGCAGTGCTTTCTATGTATATCTATGCAATTGTACATATGAACTCACAGAGGTTGCGGAAGCATGCCCAACACCTTTGTAAGCTCAAGCCAGATCAAATCCCAGCAGAGAGGGAGAGGTGGGCACGACAGTTTTCCCCTGGAGTGGTACATGTAAGCCAACTTGTGTTCATTCCATGACCGCTTGGCTAGAGCAGAGAGCAGTCCAGGAGTGACTTCTGAAGGTTCACTACAGGTATAGTTGTCAGTTCTAAAGTGTAATGACTATCTCCATGAATGTCCCTTATCCAAGATTCTAGAAGGCATGCATCCTGACAGTACATTGATTTTTGGAAATCTTGACTTTCAGAAATGCAAGACAATGAATTTGTGTTATTTTAAGATATTGTATTTTTAGCATTTATTACATTAGTTATAGAAACTCAGTGTATGAAAAATTGGTATTTACATTCCCTTCTTAATAAGCATTGCCTTCAATTCCCTTTATTATACATAAAGCTGTGATCAATATCTTCCATATGCAGAAGCAAGTATTAGATGGTGAAAAGTGCTAAAGAGGAAAACGAATCATGGATAGGGCCAAGGAGTTCAGAGCAGCCGGGATTCATGTCACTTACACTGGCAATTGCTTAATAACTTGCTTTTGGGAGAGTACAATTAAATATCTGATTTATAGATTTAGCCAAATTTTCATGATGTAAGTAAGTATACTACAATCATTTTTAAGGTACCAATGTCATGCCAATGACTGACCACAGAACTATATCAATTTCTACACATGACTGTGCATGTATATGTGTTTGTATATGTATATTTCTAAGCATACATGTGGATGCACATGCAGAGTTCTTATTTTAAATAGAATTTCTCTCCTACACTTGTCAGAAGAACTATGAAATAACATATGCGAGTAAATGGTCTTTTTTTTTTCAGAAGAGGCAATAGTGAATTCAAATTCCTGATGGAGAACAAGAGTTTGATGCTTTTGTTGTCTTTTGGGTGTGTCTGAGGGATACTAGTGTGGCATATTTTTGCTGCTATAACAAAATAGCCCATACTAGGTGGCTTATAAACAACAGAAATTAATAACTCATGGTTCTAGAGGTTGAGAAGTCAGAGATAATCATGTCAGTAAAGTTGAATTATGGCAGTCATCTCCTGATGCACAGATGGAGCTTTATAGTTCTGTCTTTGCATTCTCTTGGAAGCACACTCAGCCTATTCATCGGAAAGATGTCTATTAGATGTAATCACCTTCCAAAGCTGCTCTCTGACCTCGTATCCGACTGGAGATTAGGTGTCAGTGATTAATTTTGTAGAGTTATAAGCTTTTAGAGCATCAGGGAGATAGTATAAGTATGTATTAAGTATATCTATTTGGGGTTGGACAAACTTGGCCTCACAGGTATGGGAATAGTTAAGATAGCTGCAATCTGTTTAGAAGAAAGAACAGAACTTCTCTGTGAGCCCTAGAAATCATGTTTGGCAGGCAGTATTTCCCCTCATGGACAGATCCCCCAGTCTTTAACATTTATATAAAGAATGTCCAAAATGTGCCTCTCATTTTCTGAAGGTGAAATAGTATTTTCATGATGTTGGTTTTACTGTGTGCTGCTTTACACAAACTTGTAGGCTATAAATGATCAAAATCCCTTATCAATATTCCAAGCTAACAACAACAACAGTACCAACAACAAAGGGTACATAAAAGATCACACACACCAAGTTTGCAGTTCTAGGACTTAGCTGACTTATCGATTACTGACAATTCCCTCCGGGTAGCTTTATACCAACCAATCACCTACAGCTTAAGGAATAAAGAAATAAATCATCACCAACATAAATGCCTTTCAATCATACAACGACAATAGCCATTTAAAAGTTGTTCAAAATAAATTACTTTTTATCACTCCCATTTTCTTTGCTAACATTGACAAAAATCTACTTCTTCGACTTGACAAAATATTAACTTAGTATTTAATCAAACTTAAATCTTTTGACTTGCAAATCTATTTCTTACCTGGATAATTTGGTGTTTGTTTTTATTGTAACATTGCTTATAACTTCTTGGTTGAGATAAATCAATCCAGGAACTTCATTCTCTTTTTCCCTTTGAAGCTAAGGGAAGGGATTGTGGAAAAAGAATGATGCACTATGACTTAGATATCATCTTTTTGTGTAAAATGAATAGAAGCTTGTTGAGGCACAGTCTGGGGGTGGTATAATAATCTAGGTGAGCCATGATAGTGATATGGCCAAGAGCGGTAGCAAGAGACGTGGGGAGGAGTGGCCTGCTGGTGTTAGTCAGGGCTGATCCATTTGAGGGCATTGAATGTAAGATGTGACAAGAAGGATCTGGAGAGATGACACTAGTGAAGAGCACTGACTCGTCTTCCAGAGGACTCGGGTTCAATTCCCAGCACCCTGTTCCAGGCATCTGACACCACACAGACATACACACAGGCAAAACCCCAGTGCTCATAAAATAAAAATTAATTGTTTAAAAATGTGACAAGTAGCCGGGCGGTGGTGGCGCACGCCTTTAATCCCAGCACTCGGGAGGCAGAGGCAGGCGGATCTCTGTGAGTTCGAGGCCAGCCTGGGCTACCAAGTGAGTTCCAGGAAAGGCGCAAAGCTACACAGAGAAACCCTGTCTCGAAAAACCAAAAAAAAAAAAAAAAATGTGACAAGTAAAAGAGGCAAAGCAGATCATAAGAGTTTGCATGCATAATTTGCAAAGATGAGAGTGTCACCATCTGTGATGGGAAAGAGGAAGGGAGAGGTCAGGACTGGAGTGTAGGGAGAGATCAAGAGCTAATTTTGATCATGTGACATCTAAGAACTTTTAGAGGATGAAGCCTGTGAACTGAGAATGGATGCCTTAAATTCAGAGGAGAAAATATGCAGATGTTTTAACTCATTTTAAAGTTATCCTGGATGAGATCACATCCAAGATAAAACAGAATTGTGTGAGATAAAACACAGAATTGTGTGGATTGCGATTTGGAGATCATAAGATTTGGAGATCAAGGAGATGAGGAGGAAACAGAAATGGAGACAAAGAGAGCCTCAGGTAATAATAAAACCAAAGGAGAATTATACTCAATTAAGGGAAATGTTTTCTTGGTGAAAACAACCATAAAATCTAATAATCATGTCTGGCTGGTCATGTAAGTGGGGCCTGAGAATTAACAATTGGTTATTTTATTTTATTTTATTTTAATATATTTTATTTTATTTTTCATTTTACAATACTATTCAGTTCTACATAATAGCCACAGATTCCCTTGTTCTCTCCCTTCCTGCCCCCCTCCCCTTCCCCCAGCCCACCCCCATTCCCACCTCCTCCAGATCAAGGTCTCCCCCGAACTGGGATCGACCTGATAGACTCAGTCCAGGCAGGTCCAGTCCCCTCCTCCCAGATTGAGCCAAGCGTCCCTGCATAAGTCCCAGGTTTCAAACAGCTAACTCATGCAATGAGCCCAGGACCTGGTACCACTGCCTAGATGCCTCCCCAACAGATCAAGCCAATCGACTGTCTCACCTATTCAGAGGGCCTGATCCAGTTGGGGGCCCCTCAGCCTTTGGTTCATAGTTCATGTGTTTCCATTCATTTGGTTTTTGTCCCTGTGCTTTATCCAACCTTGGTTTCAACAATTCTCGCTCATATAAACCCTCCTCTTTCTCACTAATTAGACTCCGCTCCACCAGGGCCTAGCTGTGGATGTCTGCATCCAGATTCCTCAGTCCTTGGATGGGGTTTCTAGCACGACTATTAGGGTGTTTGGCCATCCCATCACCAGAGTAGGTCAGTCCCGGCTGTCTCTCGGCCATTGCCAGCAGTCTTTTGTGGTGGTATCTTTGTGGATTTCTGTGGGCCTCTTTAGCTCTTTGTTTCTTCCTTTTCTCATGTGGTCTTCATTTACCATGGTCTCCTACTCCTTGTTCTCCCTCTCTTTTCTTGATCCAGCTAGGATCTCCTGCTCTCTTTCCCTCGACCCTCGCCCTTCATCGCTCCCACTCATGTTCAGGCTGTTCATGTAGATCTCATCCATTTCTCCGTGTCTTTCTTGGGGTCCCGTTTTCCAGGTAGCCTCACTGGTGATGTGAGTACCAGTCCAGTCATCCTTGTTCCACATCTAGCATCCTCCTATGAGTGAGTACATACCATATTTGTCTTTCTGAGTCTGGGTTACCTCACTCAGGATGATTTTTTCTAGATCCATCCATTTGCCTCCAAACCTCATGATGTCATTGTTTCTCTCTGCTAAGTAGTATTTGCTCAGCTATGTTCATATCAGCATTGTTTGTAATAGCCAAAACCTGGAAACAACCTAGATGCCCTTCAACTGAAGAATGGATAAATAAATTGTGGCACATATACACAATGGAACAATTGGTTATTTTAATAAAAATAATTTTCACAAAGAGAGGAAACACAGAAGATATTGTTATAGCTTCAAAAGAGAATGGGGGGAAAGTGTCAACAATTATTTTAGCCAGTTGTTTCCAGTTTTTCTTTAAAGTACAATGGTTGATAGTAGAGGCAAGTTTAGGCTTTCAAAAGACACACCTGAGAGAGGGAAATATCTAAAAAATAAAAGGAACTAAACAGAAAACCTGGCTATCAAGAAAAAAATAACCAAATTAAAAACTGGTGTATGGATCTAAACAGAGAAGTCTCAAAAGAGGAAACATGAATGTCTGAGAAGCACTTAAAGAAAGGTTCAACATCCTTAGCCATCAGGGAAATGAAAATCATGACTATCAGTGACATGATCCATGGAGCGCCAAGAATGAGGACTTGGTTCAGTATGACTTAGCCAGGCTCATTCAGACTTCTAGAACCTGATGACAAGTGGTTTATTTTTTTATATTTAAACATATATATTGAACTTTGGGAAAAAAGTTTCCACCTGACAGTTACCACAACAAAGCTTTAGGCATAGCAACATCTAAACTCCTTTGCAAAGTACATCTCTTTCACAAAGCACCTATGAACTTTTCTCCAGGAATGGGTTCTATTGACTGAGAAACAGTGCTTAGGACAGGGGCCTAGGAAGGAAGGGTTTGTAGTAAGCAGAATAGCAAACTCTTTTGCAAAGTACATGGGACCTCTTTCATTAGGGTTGTTTTTATTGGCTGAGAAACAATACTCAGGAGTCTGGGGGATTCTGGTGAAGGCTGCTGGCTCCACAGAGTAGCAAAAAGATACCCGGGTTATTAACCAATATCTATTCCACCCTTCCACATGAACAGGTGTCAATATCTTTCCCTAAATAAAAAGCATGCATGTTTAACAAGTCTGGTTTCTCTAGTGCTGTCTGTGAGCACGTGGACCTTTTGTTTTCTACAGGTCAGAATGGCTAAGATCCACAAAACAAGAACAGCTCATGCTGGTGATGATGTGGAGTAAGGAGAACACACATCCATTGCTGGTGGGACTGAAAACTTGTACAGCCACTATGGAAAGCTGTGTGGTTGTTTCTTAGGAATGTGGAATGGATCAACTTCAAGATCCAGTATACCACTCTTAGGCATATACCCAAAGGGTGCTTCCTCCCAACATAAAGGCATTTGCTCAACAAATTTATTGCTGCTCTATTCAGAATATCCAGAAAGAGGACAACCTAGATGTCTGTAAACAGATGAATGGATAATCAAAATGTGGTACATTTACACAATGAAATATTACTCAGCTGTTAAAAATAAATCATGAAAATTTTAGGTAAATGGATTGTACTAGACAAATAAGTCATCCTGAGTGAGATAACCCAGAATCAAAAAGATAAATATTGTATGTTGTAGATGTAACCAACCGTCTTATTAAATAAGAAACACAGAACCAATGCAAAGAAGAAAGCCAAGAGGTCAGAGCTAAGAGCTAAAACCTTACTCTTCCTCCTGCAGTGGTCCTACCTCTCCGAAAGAGAGCTACTTCTTGTGTTAAAGTCTTTATAAAGACTTTTGGTTCTGCCTTCTCATTGGTTGTAAACCCAACCACATGACTGCCTCGTAACTGCCTACAGGTCTTCTATGGTTGGTATTGAGATTAAAGGCGTGGGTCTCCAATGCTGGCTGTATCCTTGAACACACAGAGATCTACCTAGCTCTGCCTACCAAGTGCTGGGATTAAAGGCATGCACCACCACTGCCCAGCTTTCCTATGGCTTCCTAATAGTATTTAGTAAGTAGGCTACAATCCACACAACCACAGAGGTTAAGTATATAGTAAGGGACTGGGGTGAAGGATTGGCTTACCCTAGGAAGGAGGAACAGAATAGTTATGGATGGATGAGTGGAGGACTGGAATGGGAGGATCAAATTGGGGGAGTATAGGAAAGGGGGGAATCTAGGGAGGGAAGACAGGGAGGGACAGCTAAAACTAAGGGCCATTTGAGAGTACTATGGAAAGTTAATACAGTAGAAGCTTCCTAAAATATACACATATAGGAAGATGGTTTAAAAGGAATACTCAAAGAACAGAAGAGACTGAACCCAACTGGACAGCTCTCATCTTCAAATGAAGCCTCCAATTCTGGGAATGCCTTACATCTAATCAACTGATGGCCAGAGAGGTCCCATGGGAACACCCTAACAACCAGGAAATTGCCAAGGCTGTTGGTTGTTCTCCACAAACTGATGGTAAGGCCCCATTGCTGAAGATAACACCCATATAACCTACACAACACATTAAACACGAGAAGTTGAGCTGGTACCTAACTAGATCCTTCATCTCGATAGCCTAGCGTTCATGGTGTTGGAAGGTACTTGGCATACTACCAAAGAAGAAAGGTAAACATCAAGCCAGCTACCAACTCTTTGGTCTGCAAAGATGATCTGCCTGCAAGTCTAGTGCCAGATGACAAAGCTTGTGGGTGTAACCAACAACTAACTGATTAGACTTAAGACCCACTCTGTGAGACACAACCCATCCCCAGCATTGCCTGGGTGTCAAAGAACCCGAGACCAGACAGGCCGGGGACCTAAAGAAAAACCAAATACTACTGTTCTGCTAAAGGAACGTTGCCATAAATGACATTCTGTTATACTCATAGACCAGTCCCTTTCTCAGTCATCCCCAGAGAAGCTTCTTCCTACAGTACATAGAAACAAATACAGAGCCTCACAGCTGGACAATTTGCAGAGTGTGAGAGATCTTGGAACACTCAGTCCTAAAATGGGATGTTTCCATCAAATCCCTCCATTTCCCAGGAAACCCAAGGGAAAGGAAGCAGAAACTTCGAAAGTCAGAGGGGATGGGGAATAGCAAGGAAATAAGGCTTTTGAAACACAGCAGGAGTAAGGCACTCCTTACTCACAGAAACCGACAGCATGCACAGGACCACATTGGGTCTGTGTCAGATGGGGTACCAGCACTGAGAGAAGTGGTCACAACTCCCCATCCCTAACCTAAAAGCTATTTCCAATTGATAATCAGTTGCAAATAAAAAAAAAACCCCGTTTTCTCTAAGTGTTTTAATGGGGATACAAACCACTATTAAGGGCCTGCCCAGGCTCTGCAGTAGGTGGCCAACACAACAAGAATTCAATGGCATTTTTGGAGATTCTTTGTCTCGTATTGTCTTGTCAGGACATTTAAAAACAAACAAACAAACAAACAAACAAACCGTACTGGTCCTTAGCATATATATTATGGCTTCCACTTATGTGTTTTTATGAGATTTCTGTGTTTGCGAATGTGTCTATCTCTGCATCTATATGCTTTTTTTTGTGCCTTTCTTTTGCTCTATTTCTTCTGTTTTGTCCTCCCCTGATTTATTTTGTTTTATATTATTTTATTACTATTCTTTAAATTCCTGTTTGTTTTCTAAGGAGAGGCAGAAAGGGGGTGGTGAATTTAGATAGGGAAAGACCTTGGAGGAATTGGGGGAGGGGAAATTGTAATCAGAATATATTTCATGAAAACAATCTATTTCCAACAAAAGAAAAAAATAACGTATATTTGAAAGTTACAGGGAAGTTAAAGAAGGGAGCCTCAAAAGGGCGGCCATTTGTTAAAAAAAAGTGATGTTAAAAAAATCACGTACTGCTGGGCGGTGGTGGCGCACGCCTTTAATCCCAGCACTCGGGAGGCAGAGGCAGGTGGATCTCTGTGAGTTCGAGGCCAGCCTGAGCTACCAAGTGAGTCCCAGGAAAGGCGCAAAGCTACACAGAGAAACCCTGTCTCGAAAAACCAAAAAAAAAAAAAAAAAAAAAAAAAAAAAAAAAATCACGTACAAAGTCAAATGCCATTATGTAAAAGTGTAAGTTACTTGCTGTTTAGTATCAGAACATTTTGTGAGTAAGGTATCAGGTCTTAATGAATTCTGATAAAAACACAAAACTTCTTTCATTTACTTTCTAGTCCATTGGAATCCAGTTGCTCCATGGAGAGCTTGGAAAAGCATGACATGAAGCTCTTGTTGGGCATATCAACTAACGTCACCATTTCCTATCCTTTCTAGAAAACCAAGGATGGAACTTCATTGAGAATTGCAGCAGAAAGATAGCAAAGCACGCCCCATCCCCTTTAAGAAGTGGGAGCTGGATCAAGAACAGAGAGGGAGAACAAGGAATAGGAGACCACGGTAAATGAAGACCACAGGAGATCAGGAAGAAGCAAAGTGCAAGAGAGGCCCACAGAAATCCACAAAGATACCCCCACAATAGACTGCTGGCAATGGTGGAGAGACAGCTGGAACGGACCTACTCTGGTGATAGGATGGCCAAACACCCTAATTGTCGTGCTAGAAACCCCATCCAACAACTGAGGGATCTGGATGCAGAGATCCACGACTATGCCCCGGGTGGAGCTCTGGGAGTCCAATTGGCAAGAAAGAGGAGGGTTTATATGAGCGAGAATTGTTGAAACCAAGGTTGGATAAAGCACAGGGACAAATAGCCAAACGAATGGAAACACATGAACAAAGGCTGAGGGGCCCCCACCTGGATCAGGCCCTCTGAATAGGTGAGACAGTTGATTGGCTTGATCTGTTTGGGAGGCATCTAGGCAGTGGTACCAGGTCCTGGGCTCGCTGCATGAGTTGGCTGTTTGAAACCTGGAGCTTATGCAGGGACGCTTGGCTCGGCCTGGGAGGAGGGGACTGGGCCTGCCTGGACTGAGTCTACCAGGTTGATCTCAGTCCTCGGGGAGGCTTTGCCCTGGAGGAGGTGGGAATGGGGGGTGGGCTGGGGGAAGGGGAGGGGGGCAGGAGGGGGGAGAACAAGGGAATCCGTGGCTGATATGTAGAACTAAATTATATTGTAAAATAAAATAAAATTAAATAAAAAAAAATGACATTTAAAAAAAACAAAAAAAGAAGTGGGAGCGCAGCGCGAGGACACACCCTTGGCCCAGGATTCCCTCCAAGCCGGCGCTTCCGCTGCGGTGGGCGTGGCTTTCTGTGACGTCACTGCCGTGCGCCCAAACGCGCCGGCGGGCGGCAGATTCAAACCGAGGGCGCCGGGATCTGGGGAGCGAGGTCGTGGTCGTGTCGTCCTGGGGGAGGTTTTTCTCCTAAGTTCCTCTGCCGGGGGAGCCGTGCAGCGACCGCGGGGTTGAGGAGCCCGGACGGCGGCGAGTGCCGCGGGCCCGCCGCGAAGATGGCGGTCTCCACCACCATCTCGAAGCGGATCAAGCGCAGGGCGCCCCGAGCCTTCCTCAGGCGCACCTTCAAGCAGAAGAAGCCGCACCTTCGTCTGGAGACGGACTGCGACCTCCTGGTGAGTCCGGCTGTCCTGGCCGGGGAGTGAGGAGCCAGGCCTGGGACACGGCCCCGGCCTGCGGCTCTTCGTGTCCTCAGCCCCCGGTAGCTATGATGGGCCCGGGACCCCGGGGGACCGCGGAAGGCCCGGGGGCTTCTTAAGGGAAGCCCTGCTCCTTATTGTTTGCAGGACTAGCAGTTCAGATCTGTCCGGGATCGTGATTAGTTTAATCGAGAAGGAGACTCTATATAAATACATATATATTGTCAATCGTCTAAAAGCAGATTTGGATTCTTGCCTCCCTTAGTCCCTTCATGAGGGTACTGAATACGTTTCACTGTCGCTACTGCACTAGGTCCCTTACTAAAGGTCTGGGATTCAAAAGTGATCCTGTCGTTGGGGAATGCATTTTTCCTAGGCAGGTGATAGAGCACCCTTCAAGTTTTTAACCTTTCAAGACTGTTGTTTATCAGACTCATACTTACACGAAATAAAATGCCTTCCGATCATTGGCCCTAGTCAAGCAACTAACTGTATGTTTTTGTCTCCCAAGTAAATTCAGTTTGGCAACATGATGCCCCCAGGTTGAACCATAGGAGCACTGCCTTTTCCTCTGTTCTGAAAATGCATACCTCTTTTCCAGATGGAGGTGCAGAATTGGAGTTATTCTCCTTGCAAGGTTTCTGTTTTCTTTGCTTTGAGACAGAACTTCACTTTGTAGCGCGCTGGCCGGCCTGGAACTCACTATGTAGACTAGGCTGGTCTTGAACTCAGAGATCTACCTGACTTTGCTTCTCAAGGCCAGGATTAAAGCTGTAGGCCACCCTCGCTTTAAGATTTATTTAAAAATCATTTTTATTTATGTGTATTTGTGAGGGAAGATCATAATGTGTGTGGGTGCCTGTAGAAGCCAAAAGAAGTTAGTTCCCCTGTATGTTGAGTTACAGGTGGTTGTGGGCTGCGTGATAGTGGATTCTAAAGATTCAGGTCAGCCAGAAGAGCAGCAAATGCTCTTAAGCACTGAGCCATGTCTCCAGATACTGTTTTTCTTGACTATTATAAAATTGTCTACTTTTTCCATATATATATATCTCCCACGGCGGGCGGAGGTGGATAATACTTCTGCTGTCACATGTTTGTATTTTCCTTTCTCATATTTTGTTAGAAAAGGCAACATTGTTTTTTTTTTTTTTGTTTGTTTGTTTTTCTACTCCTGACTCTTTGGTGGCGGTTAAAATAGCATAAGCGAGCTGGGCTTCCCTTGGAATACACTTTCCAGAGTTTATTCTGTTTTACCTGGAGTTTAATATAGAAGGAAATCCACCCAACTAGGGATATCCAGGAGACCACTCACTGATGTGAAGGGTTGGCAGACCTTTCTCAAGTAGTCAGTTTTCTTCCAACACCAGTGTTTTCTGTCCAGGAATGACATGTGGTTCTGTGGACTCTATGGTGGGACACTTGAGGTGTCAGGGGAAAGAAGCAGAGTTGAAACACAAGTCTTTGCAGGGGTGGGTCAAGGGAAGTTCCTTTGGCCATTTGTTGCTTCCAGGTGATATTTTTGTCCTCAGTGATTTTTGTTAAACAGTTCCTGTTTAGTCTTTTGTTAAGTGATGCCATTTCTCTGCTTCTAGTTTCCTGCTCTCCATTAACTTCATAATCGTACTCAATAAAGTATTCCACGTCATCCACAAAGTTCTTTCCATTTAAAGCAGTATATTTTATTCTTTTTTCTGAACACGATACCAGTTAGTAACTGAGATGCTAACACTATTCCCGATGTTGTTTCATTTTTGATGTTATCTCCTAGCATAGTGTGTAGCTTTATGGGGTGATTGTCCTATTAGTCTGGGAATTAGAATCAGGAGGCTGTTGTCTTCTTTATGTTTAGCATAGTGCCCTGAATCTTCTGAGTCAAGTTATTGTTTGGAGTACTTGATAACTCATGTAAATAATAAACGAAATGAAATTGTGAAAGGTACTTTTTAACTGATTGTGAGTAGTGCCCTCACACGTGTGGGAGAAGCTGTGGGTGAGAAAGTTCTGGGTAATAAATTTCCTAAAGAGCCGTCATTTGTACTGTATATAACAAATATATGTTAAAAGGGGTTCATATATATGTTTAATTTATGTATTATCTAATGATACATGTGCTTTGCTTTTAAAGATTCATTTGAATTGCTTACTCTTTGTTCATCGATTGGCAGAAGAGTCCAGGATAAATGCTTGTGAAAGTAAATCTAGAGTTATCACAAATGATCATATACTGGCTGCAGCAAAGGTAAAATGTAAATTCTCTCTTTAAGCAACTTAACTTTAAAAATACTACCGTAATTATTGTCTTTGTCTGATTTAAATACTTTTTAAAGATTTTTATTTTGAAATACCTGTAGCCTAACATAGTGCAAGAAGAGCTGAATCATAGTTGAAGTCAGGAAAGATTATGAGAAATGTACCAGTAAGGAAGATTGTTGAATTTTATTTAACAATATTTTGGAAATGTGTTTAAATACACAACATATTCAGCATTTTTTAAACTTGTTAAGCACATGATTTTATAGTTCTCATATTGATATCGCTTTTCACAGAGCAGTGCTAGCCTGGGTTACAGACCTGCTTGTGATAACTAAGTCATCATCTCTGCCCCAGCAATTTTATGGGACTTTTTAATCTTCTTCGATGAGAAACACCACAGCTGTTAAAGTCCAAATAAGTATTTTTATGAAAGTAATGTGCTGATTAAAAGCATGAAAAGTATATGTGAGTGTTTTAAATTTAGACCTTTGTTTTTTCTAATTTTTTTTATTGCCTTTATTATGCACCCATGTTTGTACGTGTGTGTGTGTGTGTGTGTGTGTGTGTGTGTGTGTGTGTACATGAAAGTGTGTTCATTTGTCTCAGCATACCTGTGGAGGTAAGGGCAGCTTTTGGCAGTTGGTTCTCTCCACCATGTGGGGTCAAACTCAGGTTGTCCAACTTAGCACTTGGTGTCTGTGCCCACTGAGCCAACCCATGAGGCCTGAGGCCATTTTTCTTTTTAAACTGTGTAGCTAAATTCTTATAAACATTTATTTTAATTTTTATTTATTTTTTGGAGATAATTTAGGCCTCATCTTTCCAGCATTTTTACAACTAAATATTTCCCTTTGTCTTATTTCTGCAATGTTTTATGCTTTGAAAATTGTATATGATGTTATTCAGTGTTAAGAGTCTTTACCTCTAGCAGACATAATTCCAGCTCCATTGTGAGACTTTTACATTGCAATGGATATATACTACTTGATACTACTTTACAGTTTTTTTTTTTTTTTTTTTGACGTTAACTTTTTTTTTTAACACCCTAGACCATAAATTTGTTTGGAGGGAAAGAAAACAAAAAACCTAAAACAACCTGGTTTGAAATCAACAGTTTTGATACTTGGATTGTAATTGGCAAGGTTCGGGAATGAAGTGACTCAGAAACCAGATCTGATAATCACATCTATTGAGAGAAGTAAACAGGAAATCTAGGCCACTTATACTGCAGCTCAATAATTTTTTATTTTCCATTGGTGCAATATATATCTTCATTTCCTCTCTTACAGGTAATTCTGAAGAAGAGCAGAGGTTAGAAGTCAACACTTGTTTAAGAATTATATGATGTGTTAATTTAAGTGGCAACAGATCATTAAGACATTTTGTATACATTAGTTTATATGGTGGATTATTAAAACATTGACTGTATGAACAATGTGTGCATTTTAATTTTTTTAGGAATTATGTTTTATTCATTGTAAATGGCTTCTTAATTTTCTTCTGTGTCTGCTATTGTGCTTAGTATATCCAAAATGAAATCATACTGTATTAAATAGATTGAAGAGATATCTCCTTAAACTTAAGCTTATGTCTTTAGATTTAGCCAGAATTATTCAGTGAGTTTAATTTCTGAGAGAAAGCAGTACACATTAAAATCTAGATACATTTTAAGTATGTTAATTTTTGATGCATTTACAAAGCATTTCTGTCTAATTTTGTGTTTCACTAATAGTAACAGTAAATTTTCTCAACTAGAAGATTGTAAGCACTAGCCAAAGTTTTTACAAACCTCTTCTATAAACCACAAACAAGAAGTTCTAAAGCAAGCTGACCTACTTTCTTCAAATCATGGACTTTAGTAGATAAGACATTTCCCCACAGCAGTCACTTAGAAGCTTATTGTTTATTATTCAATATTTACTTGTAAATTTTTATTCTGAGATAATTACAGATTGTGTACGAAGTTGCAAAGCTAATATAAACATATACTCTACACTAGACACCCAGTTTCTGCAGTGGTTACATCTAACATATAATGTAATATAGCAAAAACAGGAATTTGGTAATTGGTATATATGTAGTTCCATGTTATTTTATCATGTGTACAGATTCATGTAATTGCTACAGCCAGTATATAGAACTACTTCAGTACCACAGAGGTCTTCTTGATCTAGTTACCATGTCCTATACTGGACTACCATCCCTAACCAACTATTCTCAGCTTTATAGTTTTGTCACCAAGAATGTTATATAAGTAGAAGCATGTAAGAAATAACCTTTGGAGGGTTTTTTTTTTTTTTTAACCCCACTCAGTGTACTATCCTTATGATCTATTCAAGTCATAGTATGTTGTATGTGTTTACTACTGAATGGTCTGGATGCCCCATACTTTGTATAGTTGTTTGCTTATTGAAGCACATTTTGATATGTCTAATTTGGGGATTACTATAAATAAAATTTCTTTGAATAGTTGTAAACATTTTTTAAATGTGTATGAGTTTTCATTTTCTTCTGGGAAAAACACTTAGATGTTTGATTGATGGGTCAAATGGCAAGTGTATATTTAACTTCAAAAAACAAACAAACTAAACAGTGGTAGAATGATCACTATTTTACATTTTCACTAACAGTGTATGAAAGTAATTCTGTTTGTATTCTAATGAACATTTGGTTTTATTATTTTAATTTGTAAAATTTAGCAGCTCTGACGGGTGTGTAGTTTTAATTTACACTGCACACATTGCACGGTGGCTTTTGTTTACGTTGGGGCTCCTGTTACAAATTGCTGAGTACTAGGAAGCTTATAAGCAAGCTTATTTCTGTCAGTTGTGCTGGTTAGAAGTCCAAGATGAGAATGCTCACATAGGTGAGTTCTGGTGAGGTTTATAAGTTAGTCGGCTTCAGTTTACAAAGATTTAGGAAATGCAAATTCTGTGGGAGAAAGATTATAGTAATTTTGAAGGATTTAAGATATAGTCTAATCTACAGATCAATACTTTTAAGCACAGAAAATAAGGAACAGCCAATATAGTAGCATATATTATAGTTTTTCTTTAAATTTATATGGTGGGTGAGATAGCTCAGCAGATAAAAACAGATGCCAGACAACGATGTAAGCCTGAGCCTTGAGTTTGATACCCAGAAGCCATGTTGTGTTTAAATGAGAGAACTAACTCACCAAAATTGTCCTTGAACCTCCCGATTGCACACCATGGCAGAAATGCTTGTACACTTGTAGCAATAATAAAATAAAAAAAAATGTAGTCATATAGAATTTTAACAAAAGCAAACCCAGTTTATTTGCAAAATGGGTGGTATCAGATGTGCTTTGTTTATGTAAGTACAAGAAAAGTGATTTGCTGTATAGGAATCTAAGCTGTAGTAGCCTCTTGAGATTACATAGGCAAACCGAACTAGACTTGCCAATTGAGTACTGGCTGTGGTAGGAAGTGGCAGGTTCACTCAGACACAAAAGTATAGACAGAAAACAAAAATCTTTATTTCCTAAGCCAGTTACCAAAAGGTAAAGAAAAACATTTTTCTTTGTGGAAATAGAATTTAAACCTGCATGTCAGCCTGATAAAAGGGCCCTTTTATAAATAGATACTAGAAGTGTGTATGTCACAGCTTATGCAAGTACATCATATTACAGGAAGTGAGAAAATCTGAGCAAGGGGATGCATTTACTTAAAGGCAGTAAAAGCAGATGAGGTGCTTGGTTTTATGTAGCAGTTCACGTACATGAAGAAAAGCCAGGAATAAATGTTACCCCAGGTCTTTAAGACAATATTTTAAACACCTGGTCCCCTGTGGCTGAGTGAGAACTGGGGAAAATAGTGTTCTTAGAGGAGCTGGTTAAAACGTTTAGAGAGTCACTAACCAAGTGGAGTCTGAAGTGGGAAAAGTCCAAGGGATACACCACTTGACAACTAAAATCTCTTCTAAATTTCCACTAAAACATTCCAAGAAAACCTTAATGCACTGAACATGGAGATAGATTCTGGAGGCAAGGTCCCTTTAAAGGTAGCAGTAACGACATCATATCACAAAGTCGGCAGGGAATCTATCAAGCCGTGACTTGAGAACAGAAATTAAGAAACTAAGCCAGGGATATGGAGGATGCAGAAGGCTCAATGTTGGTACTGTATCATATTCTAGAAGCTGCCATTTAAAGGAGATCTTGTTTCAGGTTCTGTTAGATACCAGGTGTCAAACAGTGAGAGAAGGATTCTCTAAATATTGTTAACATGGGGTTAACGTAGTATTGCAACAGGAAACTGCACTCCATGGTCAATTACTATTTCAAGGTAAGCAAAGTTTTTTAAAGATAAAGTGGTTAAATGTGACATTTTGAAACAAGAGTTTTGTATATGAAGTTCAATACCAAGAGTGGTATGTGAATAGCTTTAATAGATAATGGTTTGCAGACACCCTTACAGAAGTTTTTATTTCCTTTTTGCTTTTATAAAGTGGTTCTGACAATCTTCTGTGAGTGGATCTTGTTATCAGGAATATATAGATGTGATACCTTCATGACCTCTCTCTCAGTTTTATTTAGGACTTGGCAAAAAGGATTCCATGCTCATCCTGACAGCTTTGACATTCATTAATACTTATGTTGTCTTAAGTTATCTTCTAGCCTTGTTTTATATTCATTTATTATTTTACTGAATAGAATGCAACATTTTCCAAGGCAAGAGTCTCTCATTGAATCCTCAAAGCCATTGTGCAGGTTTTTATTTACTTCTGATAAAAATGGATTTTAAACTTAAGGATTTGAAGAGGGAGCATCAATTCCTCCAGTTGCACGTGGGCAGAAGGATGTATTTTTTTTATATATACACCCATGGTCTTCCTGAACTCTGAGAACAGTAGATTTCTGATAAGTGAACCCAAAGAATAGTTTAACTATATTAAACCCCTAACATTGAGTTTATTAATCTTGATGTAATTGTCAGTCAAAGGATGTCTGTATTTTGTATGTATTATTTGTGTAAGAGTGGTAAGTAAAGTGACCATTTTACTGAAAGGGTATCTCTAGCATTTATTCATTTTCCCCTGTGTGCTCTCCACTTCTATTTTTTCCTTCTTTGATCTTGTGGTTTTGTTGTTATTGGAAGATAGGTAAACAGCACTGGTGGCAGCACTGGTTACCGGTGGAAAAGTCACAGGCCATGGCCATGACTACCAGAGTTACAAAGAGCTTTATTAGAAGGAAGAAGGGGATAGAAGGGAGGAGAGCCAGGCCTGGAGAGAAAGAAAGATGGCGGGAGCAGGGCAGAGAGCAGGGAGCAGAGCAGGAGGGTGGGGTCCGTGTCTGGCTTTTTAAAGGCACAGATTGCGTGACCATGCAGCGGGTACGTAGTCCCCAGCACCCACTGATGATGTAAGATGCAAAAGCCCTCGCTGCGCATGTACAAGATCCTAACAGTTACAGCCTCATGGATACTAGACACGCATGCTGCTACTAACCAATATTTCCAACTTGCCTGTAATTTTATAGTCCATTAAAAGTGGTTTTTCATAGTTAATCAAACAAACCACTTGTCTTGTTTGAAGCTGTATATAATAAGACAAATCGCTGGAAGGAAAATTGTATCAAAGATACATCTTGTGTAAAGTTGGAGTAGCTTTGGCTTGTATGCTTAATTTAACTTAAAAACATTTCTAGTTAATGTAAAAATAAGCAAAGAAAGAAAAAATGGCTAGTTCTGTTAAGTCTCGGCGGGCTTATTCTGTTAAGGGTCACAACCACCAATGTCTCTTTAGTGAATAGCAGCACTGACTACAGATAGTATGGTGCCAATTGGAAAGAATCTCAGATTCGGAGGCTGAGGCCACGAGAACCTGTAGACTGATTTAGGAAAGCCATTTGTTTCAGAAGGGAGGGCTTTGCTCGGCTGGCTGCCTGTACTGATGAAGAAGAACCAACTAGAGGCTGGAAACTGGCAGGGCAGGTACTGTACTTGGCCTGCAGGGGGAAGTTTTTTTAATTGAATTAGTTCTATTTAAAAATTAAATTACACATACAAATTTAATTTCTGGCTTCATTAAAAAAGTTGGGAAGTATGGCAATAATGTGGCCATAATCAGTTGGGCCTAAATAGTGGCTTCTCCTTTCAAATAACCTTCTTTGATTTATTCTACTTAGGGCTGTTTTACTTATGTTAATATCAGCACTTTTGTTTGTAAGTATTTGAGTGAGTCCACAATCCATTTGAAAACTGGGATTTCTCTTGATATATCCAGGCAGTTTTACTGATACATCCTATTCCTGACTCTTCTTGTTCTCTTTCTCAGCATAGTTTCCACACTTCTCTCATGTTTCTATTAGCAATGGTATCCTATTGGTGTCAAAGCTTACTACCCTGTGGTCCCAATGGAACAGCCATGTCCTGAGGAATCTGGTCCCAGGTAGTAAAATATGAAAAAATGTTTGAAGTTACCCAACCAATGATACTTTCCATTAACTTCATCTCGCTAATCTAAACAGAACTCGAATTTAAGACTACCTGTGAAGGCTAGGTAAAACTAATGTCCAATTTCCAACTTTCTAAGAGTTTTTGGAATTCTGCTTGTAGTACCCAGGCAATAATAATGTGACATAGGATTTGGCTCTTTATATATTCAGCCCCAAAGTGGACTGTCTTCAGTTGTAATTTTCTCTAGAATAACTTTTCCCTTTACAGTGCTGTTCCAAGAATCTTAGTAACATATCATTATTTATCTTGCACTCACGTCACTGCTTCTTAACAAGTTAGAAAGGCACGGTATAACTGCACTCTAGAATTAGTGCAAGCGGTATCTGGTGCTTAAAAGTGAACTGAAGTCTGAACAGACACCCTATGATGCTGTTGTTAGTGGAGCATTTGGTGACATGTTTTTAAGGGATGGATGATAGAAACCTGCTCCGTCTTACTGGATAAAAATCAGGCTTGGTAGAGCATAGGTTTGTGGAAACTGAGCTCATACATATCAGCATTGAGCTGAAATCTACAATGAGTTTGCATGTGTTTTGTGAACCAATGAAGGACCTTATGATGGTAACATACAATGTAGAATAGAACTCTACAGTGAGTTTGAAAAGGACAGATCTTTGTGATCACTTGGAATCTAAATCAGAAAATGAACTCCAATTACTTAATAAAGAAATAATGTCATCCATTCTTTTTGAACCTTGGTTGATTTTTTTTGCCTCATGAGTAACTCAATGTGAAGACATCTAATGCAGCATAGTGACTTCAGTGTTGAAATTTCTTTACTACCTGTGCTGGAAGCCATTCTGGTGTGCTTGTCAGACTCCCTCTAAGTCTGCTTTCAGGGTTTCATTGCAATGTTTAAGTTTTCTCTCGGGGCAAACCGAAGGCCACACAATACTGTCCCTTAGTCCTATAACTTGGCCCCAGGAAAGTGCTCCATATAGTGACTGATGTGACACTGACTAACAAAATAAAAGGGGATCAGAGTGCCATCTTCCGCTGCAGGCTTCCTGGTGCTCTTTCTGTGTACGATGAGTTCCAGGGGCTGCTGGTTCATTTGGACAAAGTCACCATGAGGTGAATTTATCCCATGTGCTCAGTTCATCCTGCACATACACATCTTCAGGGAAGTGTCATAATGTTCTATTTTTATAGCTAAGGTCATTCTGCTGTGCACTAGGTAAACTCAATTAAACTTTATTATAGTTTTAGATTATAGAACTTAGGGAGAGAACAAGAATCAAAGAATGCAGGGTATGCCCCCTAATGGGATATGGGATTAGGGGATGTACATAGGTGAGAGCCCCAGAGCTCTTCCACCTAGACCTCCACTTACAGAAGGTGCTGAGTTTATCCTGCTGTTTGTCAACCGTAGCTGAGAAGGCAGTTACAGACAGCCTCTAAAGATAAGGATGCGTGCTTGTGTGCAATGTAGAGCCCTAATTAACTTAATGCTTTATTCCCCAGCAGTTAATTCCCTAGCATTTTAACTAGAGAAGAAGAGGCCACATTAGTCTTCACAGAATTAACCTCAGGTTGTGTTGAGGCAGCTCAAGAATTTTAATTATAGATTTTTTTCCCCCAGATGTAGTAGCAGGCAAATGGTATCACTACCTATTTGATTTTCATGATGTGACTCTTAAATAAACTTTTTAAAATCATCTGGTTATGAAGGATATGTGGAAGCGTGAGAAACAGTTTCTCTAGCACCATTAAAGTCTTAATGTAGAAGGTGATATCTAGCCAGCGTGAGTGAGTTGCACCACACTGGGACTGTTTGGGTTTTCCTCACATCACATATAGACCTTTAAAAAATGTGTTAGAAAGCCATCTTTTAATTTGTTTTGCATATGTCAGACGCGTGCTAGCAGACCATTCTCTCAGAGAAAGTCATCCAAATATTGCAAAGCCTGTTTTAAAGGCTGGACGATTTCCAGTCCTTCTGTCAAAGAGTAAATAACAAGAAAAACTATTCCAAGGCCAAGTCAAGCAGAACCTTGGAGGACTTCACAGTAACCTGCTTTGCACAACCACTCAAGGAAACTACATGAATAACTCACATCGGGGAGCACATAAACATATAATACTCAGAACTTATTTCCCAAGTTACATGTGATGACAAGGTAAACATTTGCTTAAGAACTCTTTCAAAGGGGGGGAGTGCTATGAAATTGCCAGAGGATGCTCTCCCATACTTTAAACCCCAAATTAGCTACAACTTGGCTCTGTCCAGCACCCTCAGGGGCTGAGTGTTACAAATTATCTCATCTTTTGGTTTAAAGAAAACAAGAACTTAGCTTTTCCTCCAAAATTCTGTAATTATAAATGTTTGACCCGGTAGACTAAAGGTATGCTTGAGTGATAAGTTAGTGTTATTTCTGGTTGTCTGCCACTCTTTGGCAATTCAAACATCTGCCACCTGGTTTCTAATGACTCCGTGAATAGATATAATATTCATTTGGAATTTTCCTGCTGAAGAACATGACTGACCATGGTCTGGAGCTTTTTAGTATAGATGTAAATTCCAGGTAGTTGTTAATGGGTTATAAATAAGACCATGACACATCAACTTCATTTTAGTCTTTTTGTACTTGGCATTGCTGACAGCAATTAAGGTTAAAATGTCCCCAGAGATAGATTTTTTTACATTAATTTTATTACAATTATTGTAGATAGAAACAAAACGAAAACAATGCACTCTTCTTAATTTCTCTACTCTTGAATCAGATAATACTATGAGGAATATATATTTTATCATATTCTTAGGACTCATTCTTGCCATGATGTATGGTCCAGTGCACATTGGGTACATAAAACAAAAAATAGTCATTAATCTTAGTTGGAAGGCGTGACCCTAAGTGCAGAAGAGGATGGTAAGGGTGTGCATACACATGAGAGTCAAAGAATCCAGAAGGTTAGCCACGTTTATGGGGCCATTTGAAAATACTATTTCTGATTTAGGTAGCTACAGCTTTTAAAGAAAAAGGAAACTCTTCTCATATTCTCTGTGGCCAAATGTCATGTGTACTTGGATCTGAGTGAAGAAGCAGGGAAAGTTAGGACCTTGACCTAGAAGCATTATTTTGCTATGTTGTATTTTTATGACTCAACCAAACCTTTTTTTTTTTGGAGATGATAAGAAACACTTCAGTTTCTGGTTTGATTATGCAAGTTACAAATCTTGTTAATGTTTATTTATTGAGATTAAAAAACTAAGGTCAGTGCTTAGAAGTGAGTTGGCTATATTAACTGTGTATTAACTGATAACTGCAATCAATAAAGAGGGAAAACCTCAAGTCCCCTTTGTGAGGATCATGGTGGTGACAGGAGACATACTTATGTTCCTACAGAGTCTCAAGTGCGTAAAATTAACAGGGGATGTTTCTAGAATCTTAGAAAGTCAGCTGAGAATGTTTAAAATTAAAATTTAAGTTACGGATTTACTACTTTAAGTTATGGAACTCACTCATTTTCTTTTCCATTTCGTGTGTGTGTGTGTGTGTGTGTGTGTGTGTGTGTGTGTGTGTTCACCCACATGCATGTGTTTACATACAGGCACTTACATATAGGCACTTACCACAGTGTCTTTGTGGAGGTCAGGGGACAAGTTGAGGGAGCTGGTTCTCTGCTTCCACTATGTGTGTTCTGGGGATTGAACTCAGGTTCCAGGGCTTGGTGTGAAGTGTCTTAACACGCTGTCTGAGTTTTGATTTTGTAATAAAATACCCTGACCAAAGCAAATTCAGGGAGGAAGAGATTGCTTTGGCTTACAGTTCCAGAGGGGGTAGAGACCAAGCAAGGCTTTGAAGTAATGAGACCACGTGTCGCGTTGCATCAGTAGTCCAGAGCCACAGAGAACAGCAAATGGTGCAGGGCTAGCAAACTCAAAGCTGATCCCTTCAAATCTCCACCTCCTAGAAGTTCTAGAATCATTCCAAACAGTGCTGGCCCCTGGGGACCATGTTATCAAACAGGTGAACCCGGGAGCCTCTGGGGAACACTGTGTGTTCAAAGCACAGGACCTGCTGAATCTTCCTGCCATGCCTACTTGGTGTCTCTCTTCACAAGATGTTTCTTCTTAGAAAAAGACTGAAACGTGTTAAATGGATATTACAGGAACTCTTCCTCGCAGTTGAGAAGGAAGCCTATGCTCTACGCTTTGGGGAAGACGGGAAAGCTCTTTGTTCTAGACTGCCCTTTTAGATGAACTCAACATGCTTTTCTTACGCTACCAGCAACCCGCTGCTTCCCCTGAAAGCTACACTGGTTTTGCTCTAACCAATGTGGTCTGAATCCCAGCCAGCATTTTACTAATATTTATCAGTGTTAAGCTTAGCATAACTTGAGAAGTCAAATTTGTTGCAAATCACTTCCACTTGTACAAATATATTATTTATGCACAATTGATAAAAAAAAATGCAGTACTCTCATTAAATAAACTGACATGCTCCTGTTATGACCTGGGCTGGGATTATTGAGATTATTCTGGGGAAAGAAAAATCAAAAGAATTAAAGAGTAATTGTATGAAAACTGTCATCTTTAACAGCAATAAAAGGCATTTACCCAAAAGTGTTTAAGTTATGAAATCAAATATTGCAACCAGAGTTTTGCAGTTAATGAACTGAACGCAGTTCCTTTATTTAAAAATGATCCACTACCCAGACTGAGCTCATGGGTTTGATGTCTATCTCCAAAGTTTCAGGGCTGAAGAGACTCACTGCCAGGGGAAATGCTGAGGGTACAACTTCAGTTTGCGGCAGAATGAAAGGATATTAAAACCCAGGAGAAGAGGCAGAGGAGGCGCCCAAGTCCACTCTGAGGCCAATGAGTTATCTAGATATGCAGATATTGTGTCCCAGATTAACATTCTGCAAACTAAACTGAAACTACAGAGACTCAAATCCGGGACTTCATTACTTGTAATGATCATCTACAAGTGATGATCTACAGCCATTTTTCCTAATATTGATCAGGGAGAAGGGTTACCCTAGCTCAGGTTGAGTCATCTGAGAAGTCACAGAAAAAAATCTAAGGAAAATGTCGCTAGATTCCACTGTCAAATGGCTTTTGTCTCAGGGTGTCTGTCTGAGGCCATGAAGTGTATGTTGTTTTACCTCTAGGTTGCCACTTACTGAGACACAACAAAGATATTTTACTCATTAATTAAATTAAAATTAAGATCCTTTTGTGATTGGGATATGCAGGTTGTATAGTGTGATGGCCTCCACAAACACAATGGAGTCCGAAGTTTACTGTTTGTTGAATTCACTATTTTTGACATTTTCATTTATTTAATTATTTTTGCTTATTTTTTTCTTTCTTTCTTTCTTTCTTTCTTTCTTTTTTTTAAATCAAGTTAACTTTTATTGAAAATAGATGTTTCCATACAGTATGTTCTGATCATGGTTTCCCCTCCCCCAAATCCTCTCAGATCCTCCTCCAGACCCAATGGAAGCCACACCCTTTTTTTTCCTCTCTCTCATTTGAAAACAGGCAACAACAATGGAAGAATAGAGCAAAACAAACAGAAAAAAAGGCCCAAAGGAAAAGCACAGGAGACATGAGACACAAAAACACATACACTCTCACACACAGAAATTGTGTGAAAACACAACAGAAGACCTGTAAGATTTTTTTTTTTTTTGTTTTTCGAGACAGGGTTTCTCTGTGTAGCTTTGCGCCTTTCCTGGAGCTCACTTGGTAGCCCAGGCTGGCCTCGAACTCACAGCGATCCACCTGGCTCTGCCTCCCGAGTGCTGGGATTAAAGGCGTGCGCCACCAACGCCCGGCAACCTGTAAGATTTTTAAAAAACAAAAACAAAAACAAAATAAATAAATAAATAAATAAATAAATAAAATAAAAACCCATACCAAAACAAAACAAAACAAAACAAAACAAAAAAACAAAAGCCAAAACAAAACTCCGAAAACACCATTTAGCTTGTTTTGTGCCGGCCATGGCCATGCAGGGCATGGGGCCTGCTCTAAATGTGGTTTGTATATCCAGAGACATTCCTTCGGAGAAAACTAGCTTTTGCATTGTGAGAAGTTGTCAATTGGAGTTGGCTTGTGGGTTTTAGCGATAGACAGAGTCCTGTGTGCACTTCACCTCTCTACCCTGGGACTCCATCTGGCTATGCCTATGAAGGCTCTGTGCCTGTTGCCATAGTTTCTGGGAGTTCTTTTGTATGCCAACCCTGTTGTGTCTAGAAGGCCTTATTTCCTTGGTGTCTTCTATCCCAGCTTCCTGAAGAACCATCACACTGCTTTCCATAGTGTGTACACAAGTTTTCAGTCCCACCAGCAATGGATGAGGGTTCCCCTTACTCCACATCCTTGCCAGCATGAGCTTTCATTTGCTTTATTGATCTTGGCCATTCTGATGGGTGTAAATGAAATCTCAAAGTAGTTTTGATTTGGATTTCCCTAATGACTAAGGATGTTGAACATTAAAAAAAAATGTTTTTCAGCCATTTGTGGTTTTTCTTTTGCAAACTCTGTTTATATCTGCACCTCATCTTTAAGTTTGGTTATTTTTCTCATGATGTCCAGGTTTTTTTTTTGAGGTTTTTTTTTTAAAATGTATTTTAGATATTAAGCCTCTGTCAGGCATGTAATTAGTAAAGATTTGTTCTCATTATGTAGCCTACTGCTTTGTTGGAACTATGGTGGCCTTTGCAGGTTTTCAGTTTCATGAGGACCCATTTATTAATTGTTCTTAGTGCCTGTGATGTTGGTGTTCTGTCCAGAAAGTCTTTTCCTGTGTCACTGCATTCAAGACCATTCCCCACTTTCCCTTCTATCAGGTTCAGTGTATCTGGTTTTATATTGAGTTCCTTGATCCAACCAGAGTTGAGCTTTGTGCAGGGTGATAAATACTAATCTATTTGCATTCTTCTCCATGGATCCATCCAATTTGACCAGAACCATTTGTTGAAGATGCTGTCTTTTTCTCCCACTGACCTTACTTTTTTTTAAAAATAAAAAAATCAGTTATCCATAGGTGTGTGGGCTTATGTCTGGGTTTTTTATTTGATTCCATTGAACAATGGGTCTGTTTTTTTGCAAATACCATGCTGCTTTTATTACTACAGCTCTGTACTACAATTTGAAATTGAGAATAGTGATACCTCCAGCAGTTCTTTAATTAATCAGGATTGTTTTTAGCTATCGTGTGTGTGTGTGTGTGTGTGTGTGTGTGTGTGTGTGTGTGTGTGTTTCCATTTTGCAGCTGAAAATTGTCCTGTCAGTTTCTGTGAAGAATTGTGTTGGAATTTTAATGAGGATTGCTTTGAATACATAGATTGTTTTGTTGGGAGTGCCATTTTTACTATATTAATTCTACTGGTTTATGAGCTTCAGAGGTCTTCCCATCGTCCAATATCTGATTCAACTTCTTTCTTCAATGTTTGGCAGTGGTCATGTTGGAGGAGCTGAAGTCAGCAATGGAGCTTATGGAATACAAGTCACTGGCTAGCACAGCTATGGATAGGTGTACCTGGAGAGGCAAAGCCCAGGGAAGATTATCTACCAAATGCCCCTTGCTTCTGCTGTGCTCTCTTCGGCTTGTTGCTATCATGTGCTTACTATATTTGGCATGGTGTGCTTATTATGTGAAAGAATCCCACTGTATCTAGTATTGTGTGATTGTTTTCTGGGGTAATCCCACTCTTCACTGGTCTATTTACTTGCAGATCATAATGAAGATTATTTTTATAGAGCAATGACACTTGGTTGGATCAATGATTTAAAGATGCAGGTGATTAGGACAGAGAGTTAAGATGATTAATGAAATTGTTTAGATTATTCTGCCAATTGCTCCAATAGAAGATACAAGATAAAAACAAGGCTAGAAATCATCTTCCCTTTTTTTCTAGATGTGAGACTTTGCAAAGATGGAAAATAAGAACAAGGAAGTTTCATCCATTATAGATCCATGAATTCTGCCTGTGGAAAAACATGCTGATAATCAAAGAAAGCAATTATGCCCCTACATCCAAGGTTAGGTCTGAGTTCCTTGGTCTTGTAGCTTACAGAATTAATTGCAGTTTTTGGTATGCATCTTGAAAAAACAAAGTTATGAAAGGAAATCAAATGACCCTATTGTGTGTAAAGAAAAACAAAAATAGGTAGCTAGTTAGACCACTTGAGTAAAGTTTTGTAGAATAGAAATAGGGTAGGAATCTGCTCGACTAAAACTGTAAACAGCAGCCTGCCGGTACAAAGGAACTGGCGGAAATATACTCGACTTGCTTGAAACTGTGTTAATCAATAATAAAAGAGTCATTGCTTTGAGATGAAGATGTTATGCAGGGAAAACTAACACAAAAGAAATGTTTAACTACTTGTGTGCTTCTAAGAAAAACATATAACTTGTGATTTCTTCTTGTGTAAAGATTTTAATTTGTTTATGGAAAATATGTAATTGTGGTTGTGAGGTAATTTCTTCTTGCATAGAAATTTCTGTTTTAGGGGGTATTTAAAGGATAAGAGAAAAATAAAGAGGAAGAGAAGAAGGAGAAAAACAAAATGTAGAATTAAGCTTTGTCCCCTCAGATAGTTCTACTGTATGTTTGTGTAGCCCCAACTCCAAATCTACTCTCCAGTTTTCAGACCTGCTGGAGCTGGACACTGACAAATGTTTTCAAGTTTATATTATAGAAGTCTTTCACTTGTTTGGTTAGAGTTACTCCAAGATGTCTGTCTGTCTATCTATCTATCTATCTATCTATCTATCTATCTATCTATCTATCTATCTATCTATCTATCATCTATCTACTTACTTACTAACTAACTTTGAGGCTGTTGTGAAAGTTATTTTTCCTTGATTTCTTTCTCAGTCCATTTGTCATTTGTATATAGGCAGGCTACTGATTTTTGTGTATTAATTTTGTATTCTGCTAATTTTTTGAAAGTGTTTATTAGCTATAGGAGTTTACTAGTGGAATTTTTAGAGTCAGTTATTTATGTATACAATCTTATCATCTGCAACTAATGATACTTTGACTTCTTCCTTTCCTGTTTGTACCTTGATCTCCTTCCTTTATTTTACTGCTCTAGCTAAGACTTCAAGTCTATTAAGTCTTATTCCCGATTTTAGTGGAAATGGTTTGAGTTTTTCTCTGTTTAGATTGATGTTGGCTGTGGGCTTGCTGTGAATTACCTGTATTATGTTAAAGTATGCCCCTTGAATCCCTAGTCTCTTCGACTTTTACCATGGAGAATGTTGGATTTTGCTAATGGCTTTTTCTGCATCTTATGAGATGATCCTGACTTCTTGTATTTCAGTTTGTTTATGTGGTGGATTATACTTATGAATTTATGTATGCTCAACCATCCCTGCATCTCTGAGATGAAACCTACCTGATCATTGTGGATGTTCTTTTTGATGTGTTCTTGTATTTGGTTTGCAAGTATTTTATTGAGAATTTTTGCCTCTATGTTTATAGGGAAATTGTTCTGGAATTTTCTTTCTTTGTTGAATCTTTGTGTGGTTTAGATATCAGGATAATTGTTTCCTCATAAAAAGAATTGGGCAATGTTTCTCTGTTTCAATTTTGTGGGATAACTTGAGAACTATTGGCATTAATTCTTCTCTGAAAGTATGATAGAATTCTGCACTGGATCCATCTGGCTCTGGGCTTTTATTTTTTTTGGGGGGGGGCAGACTTTTAATTACTGCTTCTATTTGACTGTAAGCTATAGTCAGTTTAAGTTGCTTATATGATCTTAATTTAATGTTTATAGGTAGTGTATTTCAAGATATTTATCCAGTTATTTATTTATTTATTTTAGTTTTGCAATTTGGTAGAGTAGAGCAAGGATACTGTAATTCACCTGAGTTCCTGCCGGGCTTGGTCACTGGGGGTCCCAGGTAGACCATGTGTCTAGGTATAGGGGGCTGACATGAAGGAGTGGGGAGGAGCTAGAATGGGGGACTGAGAGGGTCCTCAGGAAGGAGGAAAGCTGGGCCCATCACGCAGTTTGGTGGAGTTCTCAGGGAACCGAGGTAGAGTGGAAGGACAGGTTCTTGTATGTGGTTTGCTACAAGGCTAGGGATGAGACTGGGAAATTTGCAGTGGAGAACCGGAAGGAGCATGAAGACTACTTACTTGGTTTCTATCCTAGTGTGTCTACTGGGTTTTCTGGTAAAGAGTGTTTCTAGCTATTTACAGTTAACACAAAGGGGGCCATAATGGACTAGAGGGGGTGGGTGGGTCTGAGAGGGTCCAAAGCAAGGAGGAAAGCTGGGTCAGCCAAGATTCATCAGAGTTCCCAGGAAGTGGAATCAGGGAGGGAGGGTAGGTCTCTGAAAGTGGTATACTGCTATTCTGGGGATGAGACTGGTGACTTTGTAATAGAGGACAGGTAAGGGAGTGAAGATTGCTAAACCTGGCCCCTAGGCTGATGTTGGTTCCCAGGTAGAGAGCGCCTCTAGGTGTTGGCAGCTGCCACAAAGGAACAGGATGGGGGGGGAGCTAGAGTCATTTGAGCAGAGAAGAACTCTATTGAGAAAATGGCCAATAGGCAAGACTGCAGTGCATTTTCTTAATTAGTGATTGATGTGGGCAGGCCCAACTCATCATGGGTGGTGCCATACCTGAAATGGTGACCCTGTGCACTCTAAGAAAGCAGGCTGAGCAAGCTGGTAAGAAAAGTGAAGTGGTTCACAGGTAAATGAGTAGACTTAAAAATAATCATTATAAATGAGGTAACCCAAACCCAGACAAACAGCTCATGTCTGTTGTCATATGTGGATGCTAGATTTGAAACTTTGGATATGCATGTTTAAATTAGAGTACCCGTAGAAGTCAGGAAATGAGTAAGGGTCCATTTGAGGCATTTCAAGGGAAGGGGAATAGAATGGAGGTGGTGTGAAGGGGTGAAGAAGAATAATGGAGCAGAAACGGTTAAATGGGATAGAGAAGAGGAGAGCAGGCTGGGGTGCGGCATTTGGAGAATAATAACTAAAATAAGACCTTTGAAAAGACCCTATGGAAACCTTTTACTGTAGGAGCTTCCTAAATTACATGCATATGCACATCATATATGAAGGGAGTTTAAATGGAGTTACCCTGTAACAAGGAGTCATTGCCTCTCTAAGACACCATAAGCTAGCAAACAAAAAAATCCAGTGTCAGGTATAGATGACCTCATTTAGTTTGTTGATCAATGGGGTCTCATCGAACTTCCCAAGCACTATAGGCCATTGTCCTAGCTCCTGGTTTACCTCCAGTACCCTATTGCTAAAAGCACCACATACTCAAGTCATAGGACATTTATTGAAGCCAATACTTTTAACATCAACACTCACCTGTATTTTATAAATAACATTTAGATTGGAAATATATGTCTTCAGAGATATGTAATATATTGAATAGAGTAGTTGAAAAATATTAGATAAAATATAAAAACAAGTATGCAAGAATTAAAAGCCGTTGGAAGAAGTAGTAAGCACATGACATTACTTATCTGGATTTTAGGTGGATTATACTTGTAGTCAATATCAACTTGTCTTAGTTAGGGTTTTATAGCTGTGAAGAGACACCGTGACCACAGCAATTCTCTTAAAGGAAGAGGTAATTGGAGTTGGCTTATATTTTAGAGGTTTAGTCCATTATCATCATGGCAGGAAACATGGTGGCACACAGTCGGACATCGTGCTAGAGTAGGAGTCCAGAGTTCTTCCTCTGTATCTTCAGGCAGCGTGAAGAGAGAGTGACACTGGGCCTGGCTTGACCTTCTGTGACCTCTTGCTCACTCACTCCCAGTGACACACGTCCTCCAACAAAGCCACACCTACTCCAACAAGGCCACACCTCCTAGTAGTGCCACTCCCTATGAGCCCATGAGAGCCATTTTCATTCAAACCACCACACAACTTTTTACTATCATTTTATAAAATATGAAGGAATTAATTGTTTAGAGTAGAAAGAGTAAATGTTTGTAACCTTGAAAATATAAATGGATACATGATAGAGGAAGAAGAGAAGAGACACAGAGCAATACTGGGTGGATAATGTGATATATATATATATATTTGGGATTTTAGGATAATCATTTTGTGACTGATGCAATAAGAAATCAATGATCAAATATATCTCCTGAAGTTCACTAAACATAAACTAAGATGCTGCTTATTTATATCACAAAGAGGAAGGAGAGACTGGAGTTTTGTCAGCCAAGCTAAATTTTTTATGTAACAGGAGAGCAACTGATAATGCTTTCAATTCCTAAATGAACAGATAATAGTGTAAATGTGTTATTTTTGAAATGTAGCATCTTTTTGATATGTGGCTCTAAATATTGAACCTGGAGCCTTAAACATGCTAAGCAATTACTTTATCACTGAGCTAGACCCCTAAAATATTGAATTTTATTAAAGGTAAAAATAACCTATATCTGGAAAAAGAAATTCTGATTTAGAAAGAGTTGTTACTTTTAGCCCATTGGATACAATTTAATTCTTTAAATCCACAATCTACATAAGTCCTATTAACTTTCATTTAGTGTTCTACCCTTGCAGAGCTGAACCTCAACATTATCAGATAGAAAACACAGGGTGCCTTTCTCAATCAGATTGACCCACTGCCTTAGAAGTTCTTAAACAACATTTCAACATATATCAGTGAAGGGGAACAATCTCAATGCTGGTAAAAATACATTTTATGCTGGTAAAAATACATTTCTACATCCCATTCCCTCCCAAAGCAGTATAATTCATTCAACAGAAATCCTCACTTGACATGCTCAGTACTAGCTGACTATACTAGACTTAGAGTCCAAAACAATGGTCTTTGATTCCATTAGTCAATTTCCACTGATCTTTGGATCTGTTGTTAGTATTCCACCTCAAACCCATGGCCTACTTATACTAGCTATGCCTTACCTCTTAAAGGTTCACAGTCCAAGACCTGGAGAGATGCCAATTGCTCTTCTTATAGGGGACCTGGGGTCCATTCTCAGCATCGGCATGGTGACTCACAACCACTCATAACTCCAGCCCTGGGGGACTTATCCTCTTCTGACCTCCACAGGTACCAGGCACGCATGTGGTATGCATACATATGTGCAGGCAAAATATTCATACACATAAGATAAAAATAATTTTTTTAAAAAGATTCATAATCCTCTAAGCTGGGGAACAAGTTCAAATACATGAGACTCTGGGGATATTTCATATTTAAAACATGGTCATTAATTTTAAATGATTATTAAAATTTTAGTACATGTAAATCATATATTTTTAAATACACTTATGTCTTTTAAATTTTAATTTTATATATATATATTTATTGCTATTTTATGTATGTGGATGTTTTGTCTGTGCACCACATACATGTGTGGTACCCATGGTGGCCAGAAGAGGATGTTGGATATCTTTCAAATTTAGCTACAGATAGTTGTGAACCACTATGTGAGTACTGGAAATCAAACCTGGTCCTTGAGAAGAGCAGCAAGTGCTCTTAACCACTGAGCCATCTCTAGCCCAACTATGTGCCTTTTAAATGTTCTTTTCTATTAAAATTTTTTCATCCTACCTATTGACTGTGCACAATACTATATCACATAAGGACACTTTAACACAAGTATGTATTGGACACTGGGCATGTGTTATGTATTTTATTTAAAGATAACCAAATTAAGGGACTTGGTATTTAGCAACAAACAGGAATTAGGATATAAATTCTTAATTTAGTGCATATTAGCTAAATTATTTAGGATCTTTTTTTTTTCTATAAGCATACTTCAAATATTTCTCTTCAGTAAGAACTTGTCTTATTAACCTAATTCCTTTCTGACATTGATTCCCTCCCAGTCACAATTATCTATTTTGAATATAGAATCTGTACCCCTCACTAATTTATAACCTGGCTGACATCCACAATATTTCTCAGTAAAAAACTATAAATTCTAACATGTAAAAAATTGTTAGAAAAAAATCAAAGAAACATAAATTTCATGCTTTCTATCCAATAATCTTAATTTTGAAAATTATATGAAAAATTTACAGGAGATTGTGGATCTTTGTTAATCTTGGTTTTCTAAAAATAAAAAACTTCTCAGAGTAGCTTTGTGTTCTCACTCTTTCTATATGAATATATTGAAGCTGTTCAAATACAATTAGTAGTCTCATTCATTTCTGAACCGTCCTCTCATGAGAGAGAGATCAAATCTGAGTTCTGCCTTAGGATTGGAAAGACATCACAGCTTGATTGTCTGGACATTAGCTGTCTTCCTAAACCAATAATTAAGAAGCTTCTCTTTCCCAATCTGCTTTAGGGCTATCAATTATGGGTATGTAAATGTGTAAAAAAAATCTCAATTTGTTTCTTCAGTCAGAGCAATCTTCATCTCAAATAACAGTTAATGTATAATTCATAAGAGCCAGCAAAACTGTGTTTTCTCACCAACCGACTGTGTGTGTTTCTCCATTATTATGCAATGTAAGCCTAAACTGTGGATGCTATAAAACATGCTAGCCAGACACTGACTGGTCTAGTAAAAATAATTTCATGTAAATAATATTTATGACCTTTAGACTATTTGGCTCAATTTACCTTGAAAGACAGCTTCATTCTGCTTATACAACAGAGTTTCACCATCAACAGTAGCTCATATTCTTCCATGCATGTGCATATTCTCACACACACAGAGACCCTCATACCAAACCAAGTTTGCCACGTACAGAGAAGTATGAAAGAATGTGACTGAACAGAGACCTCATACAACTGTTTATTTGTTATAAGTCTATCCATGAGCTAACATATAAGCATAAGAATTAAGTGAATGACAGTTGTTTTACTGTGTTTTCAGCCTTTTTAGTTGTATCTTTAAAAATACCAGATGCTGTCCGCATGATGCCAAACATATGGCTTTTGGCCATGCTCTTGTGATCTGTAGTCGATTGCTATAATGTACAGGGCAGGGGGAAAAAGCGATTTACAGATAGCCTTGGCCTGAGTTCTTCACAGCTGGATCTCATTTCACTAAACCGATGTCTCTCCCCTCCAGCAACTTTTATTTTATCAAATGCCACATATTATTTTTTGAAGTGGTTCTTGTTGTCGTAGTGAATACCACAGATGGATAACATACAGGACATTTGGTTGTCTGTTTTCTGACTAAGGTCAGGACCTACTGTTGTTCACGTTTGGGTGGAGGACGTATTTCATGGGACTGCCCAAGAAAACTAATGAGTTTCAGCTGTTGGAGAGATAATGTATAGGGCATGGCTTACTTAGCTGACGACATACTTTCAGTCTCTTATAGTTATTCAGATATTTAGGCACTAATACAGTACCTCTCAAATGTACTTTTTCTTTCTATCATTACAAGGCTGACATATCATCTGGATAGAATTGAATAAGATAAGAAGGAAAGTGAATAAATGATAATTATTCCACTGATGTATGATTGTTTAAGTGTCTCCTACTAGATGTTAAGTTTCTTGGAGGCAGATAATGTGCTTTAGCTCAGACCAAATAGCTTATAATCTGGTATATAATGGGGAATTAGATATCTCTTTAATGAAGAGATGGGAAGCTTTTGTTTTCTGATGGTATAGGATGTGACTGAGCAGTCTGAGGTTGCAGATCTCATTCTGTTTTCTGATTACCCTAACTCTATATTTTTTATGACTCATTCTTTATTATTTGAAACAATCTGCTTCTTCTAACTGCAATCCAACACCCTAGTGTACATTAGCTATATTTTATTTACCACTCCCAAAACTCATGAAATCCCAAGACCACTCCCTTCCAACTCAGGCTAACTTCTTGCCATTTTGATGGTAGCCATGACATCAAGATGGCATCATATGGAAGGTGATTGCTCTTCATAGCTGTTGATGGGGTGACCAATTTAAATTTTACTGAAGCCATGTTGTTCTGTTTCCCATGAGAGGTTCCCCCAGAAAGTTTCTACCACCTTAGTCTCCATTTAGGAAACGGGGCAAATATCTCCCCCAATAACTCTAGGGATTCCATTGTCTGCGACTACTACCCCTCTAGTTATGTGCCTAGAGAGGAGCACACTTTTCCCTTTCTGAAACTTCATCTCACTCAGCTTAGGAGAACTGGTTTACAGTGTAAAGTCAATCAAACTACATTCAAACTTACATTATCTTCATGACTTGCCCCACCGAGTTCTGCAATGCTAAGCTCTGGAAATCAAAACACCCGGGACCTTCACCTGCATCAAAGACCTTTACTTACACTGTTGGTTTTAAGAATCCATGTTGGAACTCAGAGCCACACATTATTATTTCCATTTCCTTGCTTTACAAAAAAATACCTTTCTTTAAGTGGGAGAGAAAACTCATGGGGGTGGCGAGCTGGGAATCCTATCGAATGACATTAATTCCTGATGTTTATTTTGTCATATTGCAATTTTGTCACATTGCATATTTATTTTGTTGAAATGAGTACTTCCTTCTATGTTTGGAAGGCAAATCTCAGATGACTTGCACAGTCTTTCCAATGGTTCATATGTGAAACAAGAGTTTTAATATTTGTTTGAACTTTGCATCTTTTCATTTTAGTCCAACACAATGCTGCCATCATTCATAAAATATATGATATATATGTAATATATATTATCACTAACCATATGATAACTTTGTACCTGCATTTTTCTCATAGATGATTACTTTTACTCAGAATTCATAGGGGAGGACAGTGTATAAATTGTTGTATAAAATTATATAAATTTTTGTAAAAAAAAAAAACCCAGATGGTTGGGTTGTGATCCTTACTCACCATTCTCCTTCATAATTTATATTTTACTCAGTCATAAGGTAATCATATCTCAAATCTGTCATCTCTTTTCCCGTCTGTTCTGCAACCTACCCAATACTTTGTCAATAACATCTCTCTCCTGACTCTTCTAGTAGATTCCTAACTGGCCTCCTGCATCAGTCTGGTCTTCTGAGCCATAATCTAAAATGCAGCTAAATTGTCTCCAGGCAGATGCACGATTATTATTTATGACTAACCTTCCGAACCTCCACGATCCCCATTGCTTCTGAGCTGCTTGGCTGGCATCATCGACCCCTCTTACTATTGTGCTCCTACCGAACAAAACTGTTTTACATGTTATTCTCTTCCCCAGGACTACCTTTACCTTCTGTTTTCTCCACAACGCTTACATTTTTTTTTTTACATAGCTAATCTCAGATGTCACATTTTCAAGATATTTGCAGTGATTTATCAAACAAGCCTTGTCCATTTTATGTCTGCTTTGTCTCGTACATCTGTGTGAATGCACATGCTAATTTTTGTCTTCCAGTTCACCACTGGGTTATTGCTGCTGCCGTGTAGACACAGCTATCAGTAGTGGGTTCTGTGTGTGTTTGTGTGTGCTCCGAAAAGGTTAGTTTGGATAGCAAATTATTTGACTTCCCCACATGTATGTCTCTTTTGTTTTATATGAATAAATGCACTTATAAAATTGTGTACCCAAATCTCAAATGTATGTCATAGTTTAAATTTAAATTTCATAACAAAAAGAAATGTGTCTTTTGTCTTGTTCCCTGGACGACCTTGATGCCTAATTGTTGCTGATTTGTTGCCAGGTGCATACTTGTTGAGGAACTATTAATGAACTATGTGTTGTTATGAATAAATGTCAAATGACACACATGAAAAACAGAAATAGATGCAAATAGTATGGACAGAGTGGAATATATAAGGTGCCATCATAATTATTAATTAATTTCATGTATGGGAATTGAGCCCATGACCTTATATATACTAGATGAGCACTCCATTATTGAACACACTTACCAATGATGAGTTGAAACTTTGGATTCACATACAAAATATACTCTGAGAGTTTGCTTTCTGCTTGTCAGTATGGATCATTTATATCTGTGACTATTTTTTGATAGCTTAAGTAGACAATTTTTGTTTGCCAATTACACCTCAGCAGAACTCCTAAAACTATCACAAAAATCTCTGTGTAAGTTTTTCTTTTGATTTTTAATTCTAAAAAAATACACGACTGCATTTTGATTTCTATACAGTAATGCTAATAAATATTAAAATTATTAAATATTAAATAAAATTAACAAAAATAATGCAGAGTTGAATTGATTTTGACCTATGTAAGCATCACCTTTAACCTGACTAATATTTCAATCATCCCAAGAAGTCTCTTTGTGTTCCTTCCCCATTCTATGCCTGCATCTTTTCTGATTTCTACTACCATAGATTAATTTTGAAAGATCATGTAAATATAAGGAAATAGTATTAGTATTTTATCTAGCTTCTTTGACTAAAAATAGTCTGTACCTTTAACTCTGATAGTTCTTTTTATTGCTATTTAGGGTGTGTTACTTACTTTTCTATTTAAATATTGTTAGACATTTGGGCTGTTAATACAAATAAAGTTGAACATTCTTGAATGAGTCTTTCATAGGATGAATTCTTTGGTCATGGAGCATATCCAGGCTTAACTCCAGTTGAGACTGAGCAATAGTTTTCCAGAGTGACCAGTTATTTTTCACTCTAGTAAGCAAGATGTGAAAATTCTGAATGCTTCCCTTTCACAGCAACAGTCTTAGTAATTCCCATGTCACATCATGATTGAAAGTTGCATTTGTTTGGTACTACGTATGATCTCTTCATACAGTACTGGTTAGGTTCATCTTCTTCTGTAACGTCTCTGTTCAAGTCATCTGCCCCATTTTTAATTTAGAGAGTTTGTCTTTTTAAAATTGTATGTGTACAAGTTTTATTTTTTCGAATTCATCAGATTTTCATTTGCTTCTTGTTGCTAGCTGGGTGAGGTAACAGTTATTTTTTATTTTCTTCTGTTTGGTATTTTATCGTGGTATTCTCTGAGGCAAATCTGTAGTTTGACATCTGGATTTAACTTTGGCTACTTCCCAGGCATTATCTTTTCAAACATGTCTTTTTCCTTCTTCTCTCTTGTGTCCTGTGATTCTTAATCCACACAAGAAGACTGTTTAGTATTACCCTACCACTGTTGACGGCTCTGTTGTTTTCCAGTCTTTATTTTTCTCTTTGTGTTTCACTTTGGGTAATGTCTATTGGCCTTTCTCTAACCTTATCAATTCTTTCCTCAATTGTACTAGGTCTATGATAAGCCCATTGAAGACATTCTCCCTTTCTCATTTCATACTTCTTATTTCAAGGATTATCATTTGACTCTAATAGTTTTTAATCCCTCTGCTGACATTCTTGATTGGATGATACATATTGTCCAACTTTTCCTCTAACTTTAAAAGGATATTATTTACAGTTATTTTAAATTTCCTGTCTTGTGGTTCCAAACATCTGGGTCACATCTGAGTCAGCCATTTGTTGATTGCTTTGTCTCTTTACATGGCATTGTTTTCACTTGCTTCTTTTCTGTCCCCAGAGTTTTGTCTGAAAGCCAGACATCTTGTATAGGAGAGACTAAAGACACTGTATTTATACTTGAAAATGAGGTGGGAGGAAAGCACTGAGTTCCTCCAGCATTGTTATGATTTTAGAGAGAGGGCTGGATTAACAGATGCTTTTATCTGTGTCAACTTTTGCTTGAGGTGGTTTTCTTTGTCCATTACTTCAGAGATGGCATTTCTCTCCCATCTTAAAATAAAAAATCATTTTCTGTTTTTGTTGCATAGTCTCACTATGTAGCCCTGGCTGATCTGGCAGGCCCCCTATGCAGACCAGAGGGACCTTGAAATCACAGAGATCACCCTGCCTCTGCCTCTGGAGTCTTGAGAATGGAGGTATGTACAACCATGCTGCCTTCTCTACCATCTCAAGCTGCTTCTGCTTGTTACTTTATGCTTGCTAGCTGGGTGGGGTGGGCATGAAGAGTGGCTGAGCTTGTTCTCTAGTTTTCTGTTTTAGTCTCAGTCTTCAGGGGTTTAATTCTCTGCCATCATTACTTGTTTGATTTAACTTTTATCTCTTTATTAACACAGTTAACTTGGTTCATGTTTTAGAAATTCCATACCCCTGATGTTTTCTAATTTCTTTCCTTTATCTTTTGTCTTTATCATCACCTTCATTCTGGTCTCCTGCTTTGGGGCATGGCATGTTCTTTCCCTGGTTACTTGAGGAAGAAGGGAATTTTGAGATTTTTCTGTTTGCTTCTTAGAGGCATTCACCACTATGTGTTTCTTGTATTTGCTTTTGCTACACCAAGGTTGCTTGATTTCATTTGTATTTTCTTTTGTCTCATACATAGTTCTTTTGATTTTAATTTAATTAATTAATGGAATGGTTCTGAACATTATACAAATAGTGACAGATTATCGAGTGCCTAATGACAATCATTATAAATGTTAGTAGATATTAAAATTGTCAATAACCCAACAATGACCTGGTGTTGGCGTAGCTTGAATATTTTTGCTTTGGATAATTACATAACCTTAATAATCATTTATTTCATTGTATTCAGGAGTTACAGGTAATTTTTCTTCTTTTGGGTGAAAGCAACAACAACATTATGAAGTTGGACACCAAAATGTTAGATTTTCTTTTACTCTAGCCCCACATTGGTTACCAAAATGTTGTTGGTTGTTTTATACTTTGGGGGTGGGGGACTGCCACCCAGCTCCCAAATAAACCACACATGGATGTTTACTTTTAATTATAAATGCTGGCCTTAGCTTGGCTTGTTTCTAGTAAGCTTTCCTTAATTTTAAATTATCCCATTTACCTTTTGCCCATGGACTTTTTCATTTTCTTACTTCTGCGTACTTTTCTTCTCTTACTCTGTGGCTGGCTGTGTAGCTGTGTGCCTGGCCCCTGGTGTTCTCTCTCCTTTTCTTGATCCTCATTTTCTTCCCAGATTTCTCCTTGTATATATTCTCTCTGCCTGTCAGCCCCACCGATTCTTTCTTCTGCCTTACTATTGACCGTTCAGTTCTTTATTAGACCATCAGGTGTTTTAGACAGGCCAAGTAATACATCTTCATAGAGTTAAACAAATGCAACATAAACAAAGTAACACACCTTAAAGCAATAGTTGACAACAATCTTCTTTGCATACTTTCTTTTCTATTTTGTTTTTCTATATCATGTATTCTACCCCAAGAGACCATCTACGGTTAAGAGCAGAGAGTAATGAATTAGTACATGCATTCTAGTGTTCAGCTGGCTTTCTCTACTCTTTCACAGTTGAGAAGCCCCATCCTAGGGAATGATGCCACACACAGTAGGAAGGTCCTCCCACCTCAATTAATATAATCAAGATAACCCCTCACTAAGATAGCTCATTAAGTAATGGCACCTTCTACCAAAGCTTACAACCTGAATTCAGGTCCTGGGACTTATATGGTGGAAGGAGCAATTTGACTTCAGTGAGTTGTTCTTTGATCTCTTATATGCATGATATAGCATAAACATTATGCCATGCTTACACCCATATAAGCACACACACACACACACACACACACACACACACACACACACACAGAGAGAGCGAGAGAGAGAGAGAGAGAGAGAGAGAGAGAGAGAGAGAGAGAGAGAGAGAGAGAGAACAAATAAAATACAATTTTAAAGAGCAAATCAGACATGCTCACAGGCCAACCTCACTGAGACAATCCCTCCTTGGGACTCCCCTCCCAACTGACTCTAGATTGTGCCTGCTTGGCAATGAAAGATAACCATCATAGGTGATGTTCTTGGTGTGTAATGAGATTTGAGAATAGGAGCTGGGAGGAGAATTCAGAATTTTCCAAGTAAAGCAACAAGAACAGCATCCATCATAAAACAAAAATGAAACAAAACAAACAACTGCTACTGGTAAAAGGAAAAATTTGTTTGGAGTATTTTTTAATCACTCTTAAGATGTACATGTTCAAGCTGTTAAATATATAATAAATTTAGATTTTTTATAAAAGAAAATTGGATAAAACTTTTTGTTTAACTTTAGGGAGAAATAACAAGGTCCATTATGTCATGCTTAACAAACTTTGGATTTTGACCAGGATCTTAAAAATGGAATTATAAAGAGAAAAGAAAATGTTCAGAGCATGGGCAGCACAGTGGTGAAGATTGATAACAACAGCATTGAGGGATGGCTTCTGCGGCAGACAAGTACCTAGTCTCTGTAAGAGGAGAGTGGTTCCCTATCTTCTTAATGTGTCTTTGTATGAATCATGTTCCTTGAAGTTACATCATTTTGATAGTGTTTTCCTCTTCAGGTTATTGGTAACTAATTTGCATTAAGTCTTAAGGGAAGAAGCAAAAGTTTGTCTTTGAATTTTATAATATTCAGGGCAGTTTAGAATTCCATCTCTACCCTGGGCCAGAGGTACAACTCAAATCCCACTCTTTGGACCAAAAAATCAATGAACACTACAAACCAAAGAATTAAAGAAAATTTGTAATTGGAAATAAACTTTAGGGTCCAAAGTGAATTATGGGGGATATGGCTATTTGAAAATAATTGTCTCCTGTAAGCTCACAGGGAGTGGTGCTATCAGGGTGTGTGGCTCTGTTGGGGTAAGTATGGGCTTGTTGGAGGAAGTGTGTCACTGTGGGTGTGGGCTTTGAGGTCTCCTATGTTCAAGGTACACTCAGTGTAGACACACTTCACTTCCTGTTGCCTGTGGATCAAGATGTAGAATTCTCAGCTCCTTCTCCAGTACCACGTCTGCCTGCATGCTGCCCACCACAATGATAATGGACTGAGCCTCTAAACTGTGAGCTAGCTTCAATTAAATACTTTCCTTTGTAAGAGTTGCCATGGTCATGGTGTCTCTTCACAGCTATGGAAACCTAGCTAAGACAGGGTCCTTGTTCAGCGACATTAAAACCTGCTAATATCTAACTAGCTTATGGAAAATAGCAGAGTTCTCCCTATTCATGAAGTATTTCACAGTGAGTAACAAGAAATCTAGAATAGAAAATGGCTACTTAAAATTTGTTATTTTCTTTTTTATTTCCCGACCAATGCTATTAAAATTCCATTAAAAGTCCACTTAGTACAAATACTTAAAAAAATTAACCCATGTATTAGAAGACATTTGTACTAAAAGATTGGCACACAACCTTCTCTTATTACCAGTGTTCCTTATTACAATGCATGGTTAAATTTACATGCCTAGTCTCCACTTGGTCTAAATCCAGTGACTGGCCATACATTTCTCAAGATTGGGATAAAATATACAGTTGGAACATGGAGTGGGTAAAGATGTGACAATCAGCATGAAAGTCAGGAACAATGGATTCCTGTAAATTTATTGTATATGTTAGCTCTTTTACCAGTTAATATCCTTAAACTATCAAGAGGAAATGAGAAAAAATAAGCTAAGCAAATACACAGAAAACAAGAAATTAAATTGAAGCCTATAGCTGTGTTCCTTTGGATCTTAATCTTTGGGTCTTGCTTATTTGTGTAAATGTGGCATTGTAACTGGTTTCTGATGACCCAATAGTGTAATTATCTATTTTGTGAAGTTTTTGAGTTGAATTGCTCACAGATATACTCAGGGACTCACAGAATATCCTCGACAAAGCAAAACAGAATGCATCAGGAAAAAAAAAATATTAACAGAAGAATGTTGCAAGAATAACGAGGAGAGAAATTTCAGAAGTTCGAGGTTTGTTTTTCTCTCTTAACCTACTCAGCTATGGTCCTGACATGGCACATTGTGGTGGTGCAACCTGGTAGGATTTGCTGAGGGAGGCAGAGGCAGGGGATCACAAGGATTTTCTTTTAAAAGCAGCCCAGGCTGGGCCTGACCTCATAGCTGTCCTTCCTCAGACTCCTCATGCTGAGATGACACTCATGTGACATCTGACACTGTGACCTGCACTTCACTTTAAACTCTCTCAGTTGGAAATATTTGAACTATAGTATCTTTTTATGGCAGGAGATATACAGCAATAATTAAGAAATATTTGGGGATCTGGGAGGTGTAGCTCAGTGGTAGAGCACATGCCTAGAGTTTGCAAAGGCATCGTTGGTTCCATTTTCAGCACCAAGCCCATGAGTGAGTGAATGAACAAATAAACAAACAATGGACATAATTGATATATAATAGATAAATATCTCAATAAAACCATATATATATATATATATATATATATATACAGAAATTGCTTCACTATACATTGCCAATGGAGGTTTTTTTTTTTTTTTCAATCCCACCAAGATAATTTAATGGAAAATTCAACAAAAATATTCTAGAATAAGCTATGTCTAAATGGGCAAAAGGGAACCTCAACAATACTTCAAATGCCACAAAAAGTTACTGAGAATAGGCTAGATTTTACAACCCAAAAAACCAAAATGGACAACCACAGACCTGAATCTCATAACTCTAATAACTCTATCTTCATATTTTTCTTTACAATTTTAATAGAATTGTGACAGTAGCAGGTAAGATATGAATCAGTGGCCATTTCAGGGATATTTTGCTATCTTCAGTAGTAGTTATTAAGTTCAGTGACTATTTTAGTCTTTATTATTATAAAAACTATTTATTGTCTTTATTGGTAAGTTATTTCATATGAAGAGTTAAAATATTTTGTTTAGATCCTCTAAGAATCATCACACATGCATCCTGAAAATTAGTATGCAATGCCCATACACTTTTGCAATCTGATTTTAGTTCTGATTTTAGTGTATTTCTTCTCACCATTGAGTCATTAACAGCATTCTGCGCTGCTCTTTCTCATTCTCTGTGAGTTGGTCTGTTAGGATACAATGGGAAATAAGGATTTCAGGGAAGCCTCCTGCATGGTGTAATCATTAGCTGGGCCCTGGTGGTTACTTTCTAAGTGCTTACATCAATCAGAGCTGTCTCATTGTTTGTGTGCTATCATTAAAAACCATGTCAAATTGCCTATAGTGTACTTCAAGTACATAGTGTTTTCACTTTCTATAGTATCTGTAAGCAAAATTAGGAGAATGGAAATACATAGTACCCAGTGTCATATTTTTCCTAGACATGAATACAACTCTTTGTTATGAAGGTATGAATATTCCTAACACAATTAGGAAAAGATTTGACCATAACGCAGATTGACATTTTTCTAATGCATGTGGATGCCTAAAGCATTTATCATTAGCTAGCTCCATGAGTCCACATCTACCTTTCATTGGCTAATATTCTCACAGTTCAGTTCTACATCATCCTTCTTCTTCTATTTCACACTGAACCCTTTTTTTTGTCACTTGAATTGGTTTAATAGAACACTGATTGGCCAGTAGCCAGGCAGGAAGTATAGATGGGGTGACCAAACTAAGAATGCTGGGAAGAGGAAGGATGGAGTCAGAAGTAGCCAGCCAGATGCAGAAGGTGCAGGAGATGAACATGCCATGCTAGTAAATGCACTGCCATGTGACAGAGCATAAATAAGGAATATGGGTTAACTTAAAATGTAAGAGCTTGTTAGTAATAAGCCTGAGCTATAAGTTGAGTATTTATAATTTATTATTTTTTCTTTCTTTCTTTCTTTTTTTTTGAATGCCAAATGCTGTTTATTGAAGGAGGGAGGAGGTCTTAAATACAGGCTTTTAGCACAATGGGAGAACCTGGAAGGGCAGAAGTTCGCTACCAGTGTTTTACAATCTTGCATCTAAACTGTTAATGCCCATTATGCAGGATACACAGACAAGGAACTAAGGAATTAAGCATTGAGGAGGGTGGAACCCGGCAGGGAATTGGCATAGGAAGGATATCAAGGTCAAGGTCAGCAAGCAAGGAAACAGTTACCCAAAACAGGGGCCAGGGTCCTACAGGTGCCCCTTTTATTAAAAAATGAGCTTCTGACTTGGGTTGTGTGGGATGTCAGCAGGTCACCTTACCCGTCATGGAGACACCTGCCCAGGCCACACAGGCACTCTGTCTTAGGTTGATGAGTGCCCCCAGGAATTACCTGTCTCTGAATACTCATTATCATACAGGCTCAATCATGTGTAAGCTGCAGAGTTAACTGCTGCCAAAGATCTCAAAGCGGCGCTGGGCTTGCAATCTGTGTGTTCGACACAGAAAAGAGCAACAGAAGTCCTATCCCACCTATAGTCAGTAGGCTAAAGGCAACTGAGCCATTCCCTTCCTTAATGAGCCTTACTGCAAATTGGAGTCCTTTATAAGATGGTATCCCAAAAGCAAATGGAATTTGAGTTTATAAATTTATAACTTTCAAAGCCAATTGAAATGTATATAACTATTAAATTAAATTTATCATGCCAATAGAATGAAAGATTAACTAACTGTGGTAGCTACTTTTGCTGCCAGGGTCTCCATTGTGCTAGCTGTAGTAACTAATTATGAAATGGCAACCCCAGAAACAGTAGCAGCTGTGGCCACCACTGCTATAACAGCAACAACAATAGCAGTGATGTCAAATTCGCTTCTGAAGCGTGTGGGCATCCACTGGTATGGATATAACTCCAGGAACACGAACTGCCAAGGCCCATTTTTCTTGATCCCAGCACGACTTGAGCTGGCAGCTTTGCAAAAGAACAACTAAGAACCATAAAGAAAAAAAATATGCAGCTCACAAGAAGCAGAACTAATGGACTCATAATGGCTACATTCAGGCTCACAAATTTTAATGTATCTTCAAAGGATGCTAAATGAATTTCAGGAGGCCAATAAATGTTGCAGAGAGCCATTCCTGAAAAGTAGGTACTACACCAGTTTGAAGAGGATTGTGAAAATGAAAAGGCTTAGCTGGTATGCTAATGTTAACAAATGGCGGTCAGTGACTTTCAGGGTTATTCTTAATCTCCAAGGTGTCTGGGTGACACATTCTCAAACATACTTGAAAAAGCAGTTACCATATATTACCTTCTGGAGAATCTAACTGCATGGCTACAGTTTCTAGGCTTACATTAATGCTTGCCATTGGCATCAGAAGGGAAGAGTTTTTCATGAAGGCCCAATAGGTCTCTGCCATGTTGGGCTTCAGCAGCAGCCACAGGGCACACACAGAGCTCAGGAACCCAAAGAGGAACCTCATTGTCCTGAGGAAAGACATAAACAGAACCCTGGGCCCACACCAACACCAGATCGGGTCTCCTCCAAGTGCCAGTAGAAAGATCCTTCCATCACTCCAGAGGGTGATTTGCAACAGGAGCCCTCCAGTGCTTATCTGCACCGGATACTCCAGCAGAATCCACTGATAAAAAAAAATTAAAATATATAAAACAATGGAAAGAATAAAATGTGGAGAGGAATGATGAGCCCCTAGTTCCCCTTTTTTACTTTAGCAAAATATGTTAGTTTTTTTAATAGTTCAAATTTTTCTTTTATTTTTTATTTTTATTTTTATTTATTTTACTTTTTTAAATTAATTAATTAATTTGTTTTTCTATTATCAGCGCGATACAGTATAAATTCTTATCTTAATAGTGAAATGTTACATTGAGGCTTGCTCAATAATTGAGTAAAACCAAAACTTATTATAAGCCACAGTCATCCTAGGGTTCAACATGATATATATATATATCCTCCATGGTTCTGAGGGTTGTAGTCTGATTTTTCTTTGCTTTATATCTAGAATCCACTTATGAGTGAGTACATACCATGTTTGTCCTTATGGGTTTGGTTTACCTCACTCAGGATGATTTTTTTCTAGTTCCATCCATTTGCCTGCAAATTTCATGCTGTCATTGTTTTTCTCTGCCAAGTAGTACTCCATTGTGTATATGTACCACATTTTCTTAATCCATTCTTCAGTTGACAGGCATTTAGGTTGTTTCCAGGTTCTGGCTATTACGAAGAGTGCTGCTATGAACATAGTTGAGCATGTATCTTTGTGGTATGAGTTGAGCATTCCTTAGGTATATGCCCAGGAGTGGTATGGCTGGGTCTTGAGGTAGTTTGATTCCCAATTTTCTGAGAAACCGCCATACTGATTTCCACAGTGGTTGTACAAGTTTGCATTCCCACCAACAGTGGAGGAATGTTCCCTTTGCTCCACATCCTCCCAACATTGATTGTCATTAGTGTTTTTGATCATAGCCATTCTGACAGGTGTAAGTTGGTATCTCAGAGTTGTTTTGATTTGCATTTCTCTGATGATGAAGGATGTTGAGCATTTCTTTATATGTCTTTCAGCCATTTGTGATTCTTGTTTTGTGAATTCTGTTTAGCTCTTAGCTCATTTTTTAACTGGATTGTTCAGTATTTTGATGTCTAGTTTCTTGAGTTCTTTATATACTGTGGAGATCAATCCTCTGTCAGATGTGGGGTTGGTGAAGACCTTTTCCCATTCTGTAGGCTGTCTTTTTGCCTTATTGACCGTGTCTTTTGCCCTGCAAAAGCTTCTCAGTTTCAAGAGGTCCCATTTATTAATTGTTGTGCTCAGTGTCTGTATTGTTGGTGTTATATTTAGGAAGTGATCTCCGGTGCCAATGTGTTCAAGAGTCCTTCCTACTTTCTTTTCTATTAAGTTTAGTGTAACTGGATTTATGTTGAGGTCTTTGATGCACTTCGACTTGAGATTTGTGCATGGTGACAGATATGGATCTATTTGTATAAGTGACCCCAAAAACTCTACCAGGGAACTCCTACAGCTGATAAACTCCTTCAGTAAAGTGGCAGGATACAAGATCAACACAAAAAAAATCAGTAGCCCTCCTATACACAAATTATAAAAGGGCTGAGAAAGAAGTCAGAGAAACATCACCCTTTACAATAGCCACAAATAATAAAAAATACTTTGGGATAACACTAACTAAACAAGTGAAGGACCTTTTTGATAAGAACTTTAAATCTCTAAAGAAAGAAATTGAAGAAGATATCAGAAAATGGAAGGATCTCCCATGCTCATGGGTAGGTAGGATTAACATAGTAAAAATGGCAACCTTACCAAAAGCAATCTACAGATTCAATGCAATCCCCATCAAAATCCCAACACAATTCTTCACAGACTTGGAAAGAAAAATACTCAACTTCATATGGAAAAACAAAAGACCCAGGATAGCTAAAAGAATCCTGTATGATAAAGCAACCTCTGGAGGCATCACCATCCCTGACCTTAAACTCTACTATAGAGCTATAGTAATAAAAACAGCTTGGTACTGGTATAAAAACCGACATACGGACCAACAGAATCGCATTGAAGACCCTGACATTAATCCACATACATATGATTTTTGACAAAGAAGCCAAAACTATACAATGGAAAAAAGAAAGTATCTTTAACAAATGGTGCTGGCATAACTGGATGTCAATATGTAAAAGATCACACTGAACATTTTTAAATATCTATCTATGATTCCCATTTTCTTAAGGAGGTAAGGAAAATTTTCTGAGTGTTATGCCACTAGCCCCATTTGCCATAGAAACCTTGTGGAGTTTTTGTAGTTTTAGGTCATGATGAAGTTTATAAACATACATGTGTCTTACTCTACAATGGAAGGCATTCTTTGCCTGGACTTTGTTACAATCCAGAAGCTTGTTTCTCATGGAAAAAAAAATCTATTTTCCCTATTGATAGCCAGCATAATACTATACATGTCTATACATTAAAAAACAAATCCTCCTTACTATTTTAGGGCAAGAGAGAACCCAGATCTTTTTTAACTTGACTATACAAGTATGACCTTATGTCAGCCCTGACAAAGTTGCCATATTCTCTGGAGCAGGACAAGGAAAATGTCACTGAAGATAAGACCTTATGTTCTGGTGAATTAAGATTCATTAGGAAAATCATGTTTTCCCAAAAGTTACCACTTTGTATAATTTATTATAAAGCTTTGATTAGCTAAGTTAAATTTACTTTCCTCCCATCTATATGATATGTGTATACTTCAGTATTTATTTCTTATTTAGGTGTTGAACCTACTTCCTGCCAGAAGAGACCATATGTTCCCATAATAAGTAAACTATAAGGCTGGCTGAACACTGGAAAAATGCTAAGAAGTTTGAATATCGGTTGAGACACACTTCAAAATAATGTCATAGAACTGACTGTATTTTCATAGTTTAATTGAAAAACTGAATCTGTGTTTTTCCATTATGTAGGTATTTCCATACTTAGAAAATTCAGAGCTAGTATGTTCTTGAATTCCTGACAAAGTAGTACAGAAAAGAAAAAAAATTGATAAAAACAAGCTCCTAGATGTTGTCTATTCAGTTCCAAATGTGGGCCACATATACAACCCACAAGGGAGCACCTAACCTTGTTGGGTGGAATAATTAGAAAAACGAGGCAGGATAGTGACTTTGTAGTACAAATGATTATTATCAAATATAAGATGTTCTAAACGTCTTTCCTCATTCTAAATGCTTCCCTTCTCTCCCAAAGGAACCTGAGCTGTGCACTGGCAACTTTTCTTCTCCCAACACAGAAATAAGAATTCTACCCAGGCTCCTTTGTAGAGTGGGATGACCAGTTTTCCTTTGTGTAAAAGCATTGCATGGTAGTTGTAGAGTTACTATTCATAACGGACAAGTAAGAATAAAAAGACACAGTTGCATCTGTTTCCTAAAGATGATGTTTACTAATTGTTCTTTGCCTCTTCCCACAGTTCTGGGTTGTCAATGCATATTTTCATGATCCCTACAGGATTCATTCCTATCTTTCAATATTTTTAATAAACATTTAATGTCTATTTTGTTATACTAATTTATGTAACATGTTTCTTATTGCTAGACTTGTAGTTTTCACAAGTCTTTTTATTGCTAGCAAAAAGAAAATGTCCTGATTAATATGTTTGTTACTCTGTCTCCTTGCAGGCCAATGACTATTTCTTGCAAAAACCTCCCCAAAACAAATTAAAATGTCTATCTATCCTCAAACCCTTGCCAAATCACAGTACTGTTATTATTGTTTCCTAATTTTCTAAATTGAAAAAATACATACCTAATTTCGTATCTATCTGTTAATCATGTAGAAATTTTAAACAGTATTTTTGTTTATAATTTATGTATCTTCTTTCATTTTTATGTCAGTCATTTTTTACAGGGATCTAAAAACTGTATGGAGCCTGTAGAGAATAAGAAATCTTGAAATGTCTGTCTGCTTTTCTTCTTCAAGAAGAATAAGAACGTTTTAACTTTTACGTATTTCTTTATACCTCCATGCCCATGTATTTGCCCATCATCCTTCCTCACTTGGGAAAGAACTGTTGTTCAAGTCAGACCAAATGTCTATTCTCACATAGTATTCTGGGGCCTGTGAGTACCTAATCCTGGAATGCCTGGATTTAGAGTTAATGACTTTATGTCTGAATTTGGAGTAGATACTGGCAGTTTTATGCAGGCCTGTGTTCTCTCCCATCTTTGATTTATGAGCATTGTGTCTTAAAGGTATAAGGTGTGCAATTCATAGTAAATTAATTTTTATAAACAAGTGATAAAAGGAAACTCAATTTGGCATTTTTAACTCCCTTACGTGAGATGAGCCAGTGCTCAAAATAGAAAAAAATGATTTATATATTTTAATTTAGTACTATAAGTTTGCTTACATACATGATTGAATCAAATAAAATATGAAATAGGCATAAAATATATATGCATTAATATGCTTAATGTAATTTTACTATTCTTTGTGTCTTTATGAGACATTAAAACCAAATGAGCAGGCTGAGTGTGATTTTGGACGACTCTAAGATCTCTTCACTTCAGGTCCTGCTGAGACTATTACATCGTGTGCTATGGGAAGCGTTTGAACTGGCTTTGGAGTACTGGATGCTGGAAGAGGCTATGTTTGGGGGAAATCAAATAATTTAAAGCCAATTCCGTTCATCTAGAAGATGCTTTGTAAAACAAGTGAGATGTTTTCCATATCGTTCTACACACACTTGCACACAGTCATGCAATCTGAAATAATTATCTCTGGGCAGGAGTGTTTTCTTTTTATTTTATTTGAAGTGTATTTATTACAACCACAAAGGTTATTAAATACTAAAACATTCATAGTTACGAGATAAAAGCTGTTGATAAAAAAAACTGCACAATTTTCTAACATATCAGACAAATTAGCAAGAGGACCCACCTCTGGGTCTGAAATTGGTCTTGAGGATACCCACTGCCTCTTTTACCTTCAAGTTCTCTGCTCCCAGTGTTTTTATTTGCCTTCTTTTCTTCTTTTGAACATACTAATGTTGGTTGACATTTTAAAAGGAGGTAGACCCGATCAAGTAAAATAAAACTAAGTAATAGCTGAGAATTCCTCATTCTTCAAGGATTTTTCTTGGTAAAATAGAATGTATGAAATTTGGGGAGTGTTTCTTCAAACACATTGACCCTGATTATATCAGGCAAAACACTTCAAATTCCTCTCCTCAGTTAAGGTTTAACATTCTCAAGTTAATGTATCCTTAAGTAATCTGACTATGTGAAAATATTTTGGACTATAAAATGTATCATATTTTTCTTACCTGAGATTCCTCCTTTTTCTGCTCACTAGATCCTATCATCTCTTAGGCACATCAACTGTGTAGAACATTTTTAAGCCCTCAATTATAGATGAAATGCATTTTGAGATAAGATCTGCCAGGAGAAAATGCACATAGAAAAACCTTAGGTGGAGAAATACAATTTTAAGCAGAAAGTTACTTAATGGGTGAGCAAAAGGAGAGATGGGTGAGCTTAAGGTGGAGTGGCTGGATAGCAAGGGGGGAAAGTCAGACTTTCAGAAACCGAGGGCAGAATCTTAGCGAGACAAAAGTAGTTAATGCTCCAAGAGCATTTTTCACTATCCTCAATTTCCCAATCATCAACCTGTTGCCTAATGTAGCTGCTGTTTCTTGAGCAGTATGTTTCTACAGGTGTCGAGTAAATGGCATTGTCTGCTTAGAAATGGCAAGTTGTCAGGCTTTCCCTCAGTTTTGTCATCTGTATTCATTTTTTAAATTTTAACTAATACACAAGACTAGTATTCAGCCCCTGTTGCTCGAGGTCATAGCAACCTGGAAGAGGATGTCATGGACATGGATTATGAGAACTTAGCCACATTTTCTTTCTATATGCTGCTCTGTTCTTTCCTAGATTCAGTCTTTCTTGCTATTATCTAGGAATTATACAGAGTAATAGTCCTGCCACGTTCTCAACACCCACAGCCCCAACTACCTATGGTATCTACTACTACAGGCATTGTTAATTGTGTAGTGTATCGTGCCTGGGTCTGGGATAGTGCTGTGTCCTGTATATCCCAATGCCAAAAAGTCACTGGCAACTCTCTTAGTTATTATTTTCCCCTGGTGTGTACATTTCAAAGGATTGATAAACTTCAATATCTTACAACTTTTATTCTTGTTTTCTTTTCAAAGTTGCTATTTCTATTTCATGAACAATCATATCCTCTAGAGTCGGAAGACAAATCTGATAGGCTTTATTCTTTTTTCCAAGACAGGGTTTCTCTGTTGAATGGTCCTGGCTGCCCTGGAACTCACTCTGTAGACCAGGCTGGCTTTGAACTCACAGAGATCCGTCTAGTTCTGTCTCCCAAGTGCTGGGATTTAAGGCATGCACCACCACCACCTAGCTGGCAATAGCCTTCATATGCACTATTCCATTGTATTCCATTTCATCTGTAGGAATGGACTCTTATCACCCCATTCATCAGAAAGAAATCTGCCCCAAGCAGTCCTTTGTATCTCAGTTAAGCATCTGCCTAGCTGGCCTGAAGTCTTCCTAACCTGGATACATCTCTCTGAATCTGAGTTGTGCATATCACCTACAACCCAGAACCTTCCAAACTTTAAATAACCATTGTCCTGAACATGGCTTAAATTTTATATCCAAAATACCAGTTTTGCCTACTATTTTATATCAGGAGGCACTTCAGGTGATATTCTTGTCATTAGAACTCATTTTGAAGAACACTTTGGGAGAAGCAGTGACTTCATACCAACTGCTCTAGATGCGGGTGAGTTTCCCAAGCATTATTGTCTCTGCTGGGGTCAAGTGTTATCTCCTCTGAATCAATCTTTGTTTATTTAGAGATGTCTCTTGAAGCCTAAGCTGGCCTCAAATTCTGTGTGGCCTAGAATGACCTTGAAGTACCGATCCTCCTGTTCCACCTCCTGTGTGCTGAGATCAGAGGTGTGCATCACCACACCCAATTTATGGGTGCTCTGAATAGAATGCAGTGTTTTGCACTTGCAAGGCAAATACTCTGCCAACTGAGATACACTTGCAACCCATTTGTGTCAACCTCTTATGTCTGCCTGTTGCTTTCAAAATTTTATTGTTTTTTTTTAAATTATGAATGATACATTTACTTTGGGAAACTATATAATTACAATTTGGGGTAAATTTTATTCTGGTAGAATTTCTATAGAAATAAGGAATGAGCATGAAAGAGGAATAGAGACAGAGGTAGGGTCCAAGAGAAGTCAGAGGCAACAGGGTAGTGGACATGACAGGGAGTCAAATCACAAACACACTGTTTTTCTGAAAATACCACATAGTAGCCAATACTGTGTATGATTATTAAAAATCTTTTAAAGGAAAGAAATATAGGTAGGAGATTGAATAAGTTAAAAAATTAAATGTATTTGCACAGCATTTTAATCAGATTCTTAAGAAATAAAGTGTAGTTAAGGAAGCTCTAAGGCAACACAAAACAAAAACTTCCTATCAGGCAAAAATGCACAAAACAGCAAAGCTGATTCTTAACACTCACTCTTGTTCAGATTCTGAGGGGATCAGAGAGTGGGAAGGGAACTGAGAATAGGGACATTTCATAAAGGATAATTGTAAGTGATTCCATTTTATTATCCTACATTTGAGGCATTTTGGAAATGTACCTTGGTAAACTCAGGACAAGCGTATTTCATTCATCCACTTTTATGTGGAAAATGGATTGTACAACTTAAAAGCTGACTAGTGAAGTGGCTATTGCGGCTGCTACCACTTCTCTCTGAACTCATCAGGAAAGATTGCAATAGATTTTTCTTCCATGATAGGCAAGCAATTGTAGCAGAAATGCAAGCGCTGGTATGCAGTGTCAGAAATCTGTTGACTTCATGTTCCCATATGTGTTCCAGGAAATTCACATTTGGATTTCAGTACTACTCAGAGTTATGGTTGTGCTATCCAACACTTTTTTTTTTTTGGATGGGAATTCACTAGATACCAACCTAAGGCTTGCCAAGACTCAGCAAGGCAAATCCGAGTTCTGGAGTATGTGGGGAACAAGAAATCAGCAGTCAAAATGATGAGGCCTGTATCACTTTTAGCACTCCAAGGAAACAAATTCTATCTAGTGGTCTCAAAGGTCATCTTGAATATTATAGATAATCTTTTAAAAGTGAAATGTGTCTTTTGTGTAATAAAAACATATGCTTGAATTTCTTCTGAATCCTACTAAAGAGGGTTCAGCTTCTTAGGATTCACTGTTGCTGGCCAAACATGAACAGTTATGTCTACCTCCAGAATGAGGCATGCTAGCAGTCACCAAGTGCGTTAGACTAAGTTAGTCATTGCTTTTATGGCCAGTCTGTGTCACCACTGTCCTGGATGAAGTGATTAGCTTGACATTAAACTGTTTTATTGAGCACATAGCTTATCACGACCTTTAAAAATATTCCTAATAATTTGGAAACAAAATAATGTGTTAAAATTATGGCCAGCATCATTAAATTTTAAGAAATTGTAACCCATCGTCAGCACAGGAATGCTTCTTTTTGTTCCCGAGAATCAACTGTAAAATCCAAGGGCAGAGGGGACATTAAAAAAAAAAAAAAAGCAATGATCAAGCTCTCCAGCTTTAGCCTTTCGACACCAGTCACCGTCTGTTCTCTCGGAGATCCAGGTTACATGGCTTCTCTTTCCGGCCTTTTAATGTTTCTAACTGATAATAAAAAAATACAATAATCTCAATTATGTCCTCTTGTTAACTTTTAAAGCTCTCACTGGCAGTGTTTTAGAAGCTCTTTTATCTTGTCATGCTGTACAGCAGTTGCTTAGCATTCCCCTCATACTTTCAGGGAGTAGATTCAGTGTCCTTCATCTAAAACCAACCCAATTTGTTTAAGAGTCTGTGATAGGAATTGCTTTTCCCTGTCCAGTACTCCTTTCTTGTTCATGGAACTGTGTTTTGACAACTCTCTGAAATGGGGAAAATTAAAATTTGATAAAGTTCTTCAATGAAAGATAAAGTATGTGAAAATGGCAAGTACATTATCTTCTCTCATGTTGTGTAAATCCAAATCACTTATGCTAATGTTATGCACGCTATTAGTGACATGTTTAGCCTCTCAGCTATTATAATTGAGATTGTTTTGCTATTTTTCTCCCTTTCAGTTGGTGGCAGTAGCAATGCTCTAGGGGACTTTATCTGTCTTAGCCCTGTTCTTTTAGGGAAGAGATTCTGGATACTTTTTTCCCAATTATATACTTCATTGCATCCCATGTACTAAGGAGATTCTGAAACTTAGTGTCCATATCCTGCTAAATCCTGAAGTTTGCATGACTTTAATAGTTAACCTTCGACTGTAACTTTGATTTTTCAATGTTTCTGCTTAAAACAATAAATAAGAGGAGAAGTCATTTATGCTGTGTCATGTCTTACTAGACTGAATTTCAAGGAAGAGTTTGAATTGTTGCTGTTTCCCGAAGATCACACAGCTAAAAGTTTATTAGTATTGAGAAGGCTTCAGCTGTCAAGAATTTTATGTTCTTTAAAAATATACTAACAAGTGAAGTGCTAGTTTTGGGGAAATCAATCTTACATTTTTCTCATGTGAAAATATTATTTCGATGCATAGTGTATTATTTCGATGCAGAGTGTATTATTTCAATACGTGGTGTTATTATGTACAAGCAGTTAGAATGATCGCTGTCAGGGCCTACCAAACCCAGCATTTGGAGTTTAGTGTTCTGGGGTCAGGTGTTAGTATGAAGGCTTATCATGACATATACAAAGTGTTTCTGATAGTGAAATGCATGGGACTAGAAAACATCACAACTTTAACTATTTTCTATAGTTTTCCTTATCAACCTATGAAAATTCTATTTTCAATGTAATTTAGCATAATCCTGCTAAAAATCAGGAAGCTTCCCTGATCACCTTTAATCTATTTTCAATTTATGGGTCTCAAAATCTGAGTAGCAGAGGAAAATGAAGTTTAGAGAGATGATTTTCATGTAATTTGTTTGCAGAATGTAGTGTTACAGGAGGATAATAAGCAACTGCCTTCTTTTAGTTGAAACAAAGTAGCCATAGAATCGACTTAGGTATCCTTTAGATGTCCTTCCTTAGGGAGAAGTGTGAAAACAATTCTTTTTTTCATAAAGCTACGGCATGTAAAGCCAGGCAGGTCCATCCTGTGGTTGGATATCTACATGTGTACTCTAACACAAATGATAAACTTACTTAAAGCCTGATAATTTTTTTGGTAACATCATTTTTTCTTTTGAACATAAGCTTTGTAGGTGACAGTGTCATGTTGGAGTGTCAAAATATTGGACTAAAAGTAAACATTGATTGAGTTGCAAGGAAAGACAATATTCCAATTTGTTTCTATGACAACAACAAGATGCAGATAAATGTTTAAGCTTCTGAAATATGAGGCTCAATATTAAAGACAGCAACTTTGGAAAATATTTTAAAAGATAAATAATAATAAAAACTCCTTGTGGTTAAAAATGATTAAGTTCATCTCATGTGTGATACTATTAACTACCACTATCTTTTTGTGTTCCTAGGCTAAATGAGAAAAAAACATTCTTGTTGAATTTTGAGTTAACTAGTGAAAAAATGAAATATTATTTGCAGTTAAGCACCTGATCTGTTCTAGGCATATGGCTTGCCTGCTTTCTGGCTCTGGAATAATGGATTAATTCACATGGTTGTTATTTGTTAAGATGCTAATGCCCAAGAAAATCTTCTCTCTCTCTCTCTCTCTCTCTCTCTCTCTCTCTCTCTCTCTCTCTCTCTCTCTCTCTCTCTCTCTCTCTCTCCCTCCCTCCTCTCTGTGTTTATTTTCAACATTTTGCTTTATGAAGTACAAATGAAATACCCCTTACAGGCTTCTCTTCTGATTCAGACCTAAAATATGTTTATCAAAGTAAGAGACATATACAAAATATTCATATTGACCTGAACTTCAAGGGAGACTGAAGTGGAATGGGATGTAGGGGAAAATAAAACTAAAGGGCTCCAAATGACAAAGGTAGCATATAGGAAGTGTCTAATCTGATCTCAATATGACACAAAAAGAAATCTATTTGCTGATAGAAAAAAAGTGATCACACTTTAACATCTGGACTTCATGTGCATACTCACTCAGTAATGAGCATCAGTCCCTCTTCAGCTGCATTCCCACATCTGGGCACAAAACATCATAGGAACTAAAAATAAAGACAAGAAGCAAAGTTTAAAAAAAAAAGCCCAACTGCTGTGAAATAGTCTGGTTAATCTACATTATAAATTAAAGGGATTGGGTCAACCTCTTTGGAAACAAAAACACAACTTTATTCAAAAGACGTTCCTAGATTCTACTCAGAGACAATCTCAAACTGACATTTTTTTTTTAAATAGTATGACTGTTATCTTAAACCATGCTTTTGTCTTATAGGATAAGAGAATGATTGAAAGTATTTTCAAAAGCAGTTGTCAATGGACACATTTTCAATTAATCAGATTATATTATTTGAAGTTGATAGAATTAGTATCTAATATATCTCTTCAGATGCATGAGGAAAATCTTTTTAACACTATAATTGATAAGGTGGCAAACAGATGTAAAATAGATACATATTGATAAGCATATTCTGACTAACAAAGGTTTGGTTTTTTTTTGTAAACGTTAAAAAGAGGAAAAATTTTAGAATTCCAATTACATTAGCTATTCTGTCATTTTCACGTGTTTAGAATGGAGAAATAAATACTGTGCCAAGAGCAATCTGAACTGGTTAACTTCTTGAGACTGTAGTGTAGATCTGTAACAGTCTTTGTTAAATTATAGATTTTATGGACATACTGTATAGCTTCTCTAAAGCACAGTAGAATGTATACCATATGTTTCTGAAACTGCTTATCTTTTTAATTGGCTGGAGAATAAGCCCAGATGGTAAACACAAGCAGAGCCTGTACTTCAGAGTAAGGGTGCAAATATTCTCCAGAGATTTGAACTATGCTTGCCAGACACCCTGGGCCAGCTTGAAAGAGGCTGGTCACTGCCTCTGACTTTGGCCCAATAACTTTAGAGCAATAAGGAGGCCTTGAAAATGACCACTCATTCTCTAGACTTTCAAACTTGTTAAACATTTCTACAGGCAGTGGTAAGAGTCCCAGGGAGTGAGAGCGGAAGACTGCAGTTTATCGCCTTTGCTCTGACTTGGTTTTTCATTATTTTAACTAGTTGAGAAGTTTTGTTCCCAAATCAGTTGACATTGCTCTGAACAGCTGACCATAAATATTTGTGTATAAATGTTTCTAGCAGTTGAAAGCCTTTAGTCACTAGCTATGGGAAAGATAGAAATGCACCTGCTTTAGGCCAGTGGACCTAAAGATTTCTAAAATATTATCTGCCTTCTCATGTGCCAAACCAGTTCAAGATACTGAGGCAGGAATCATGATATTCCCTAAGATCACTAAACTGTTTGCTAGCTCTTCAATATTTTCTGTAACATAGTCAAACCACTCTTTCTTGTCTTCAGCGAGTCCCTAATTTGTCTTGATATTTTACAGCCTTCTCTACCAACAGCTCATGGTCTTCTATGAAGTTAATGTTCTCATTGGTTTTCTTTAGTGCTCTGTGAACACAATTATGCAATGTCTAAATCAGGTCCCGTGGTCAGGGGACTTTAACGAATTCATGCATTTATGAGTGCATTTACTACAGAAAAGAAGGTCTTCACAGTTTACTGCGTCAATAGATATTTAAATAATTGTATTTGCATGTCTCTCTGTCTGGGAAAAGTGAAAGGAATTTAAGAAAATGATTAAATATACTTTGCATGATACCTTCAAGCCTCCAAGTAGTCACGAGTAGTGAACCATGGGCTGAGAAAAAAGCAGTGGTTGGTATTCTCCACTTTAAAGAACATGAATTTTGGAACTTTATAGCTATAAGTTTCTCTGGTCCACCCAGCCCCAAGGTCCCCCCAACACTTATAAAATAATCACTTAGAGGCTTAATATTAATTTCAAATTACATGGCCTATGGATCAGGCTTCTTGCTAGCTAGCTCTTATAGCTTAACTCAACCCATTTCTGTTAATATATATGTTACCATTGGTCATGGTGTTACCGGTCTGTTGGCATGTGGCTTCTTCGGCAGCAGGTTGACTTCTCCCCCAACTCCACCCTTCTCTGTCTTGTCTTCAGTTTGAATGTACCACCTAGCCTTATCCTGCCCTGCCATAGGCCAATGAAGCTCTATTTATCAACCAATCAGAGCAACACATATTCACAACATACAGAAAGACATCCCACAGTAGAACTTGTGTTTTTATCACATTTTATTTGGGAGTTATTTTTTAAATATAGTATGGCATCATTAACATCATTCTATAATTACTTTATATTCGAAATATTCCTCCAAAGATAGTAATGCTCATTTTGAATTTCTGTAACTTTAAAAAGTAATTTAAAATGAAATTATAAACTTCATTAAGAAGTGCATGTTAACATATGCAACAGTATGTATACATTTACATAAGTAAAAAGGTTTAAACGAAATAAGTTGAATGTGGGTCTGCTGAATAAATGGATTTCCATGAAGCTCAAAATGTAGCAGATGGTTCTGCAGGCACATATCTTCTGAAAGTCCACCCTTTGCTCTACTCTGTATTAGTTGAACATATTACATACAGAGTCTGCCTTAATAGTATTTTCACAAAGGATTAGCAAATAGTTCACAAACTTAGTAAAGACAACTAAAGGTATTCAGGTCAAAAGATCTCTTTGAGGCCAGTTAGGGGACTCATTTGTGCTTGTGTTGAAGTACAGCTTGACTTCTAAGTATTTGAGAACATAAGACACAGGAGAAGGCATTTGAGCTCACACGGAGGGCATTTGCCTCTCTTCTAGAAAGCAAAAGCTGTATTTCTTAGACTCCTTTGAGGCAAGGATTCTACTTATGGCTCATGTTCCACCAAACAGAGGCTCTCTATGACCTAGCTAGAGGTGACTGTGAGCATTAATGGCCTTGGTGAGAAGATCTGATTAGTTGTCAGTTCTTGTGGTCAGGGACACTCAGTTCTTTCTAGGCAAGAAGGGTTCTACATTTCTGATAACTAACCTCTGATATTTCAGGTACCCAGTGACAAAAGATAACTATGTAGCTGGAATATGGACACTAGACCAGCTCAAGGGGATTGGAGTATTTTTTTTTGATGCTCTGTTCCTTGCTCTGCAGTATACAGTCTTGTTTCCTTTACTTCTAGTCTGCATGTGTGTGGTGAACATGCATTTATATATGCACTTGAGTGTGGGTTCACTTGCATGCATGCATGTGGAGACCTGAGACCAATATGAGGAGTTGTTCTTGCTGGTTACACCTTATTCATTAGGATGGGGATTCTAAATTAAATCTAGAACTCAAGGATATAGCTAGTCTAGCTAGTGCTGGACTCTTCAGCAATGTTCACTGGGGTTTGAAGCATCACTTTGAGTAAGGTTCCTTTATGATGCCACTGCTAAAGAACATTTTTGCATCAGTGGAACTGATGACTACTTTGCCAGGGAACACATTTGAAAACTCTAATTTAATCTTTTTTTAAAGTTACTTCTTTGAGCATTTCATATATGTTTTGAACATATTCACCTCCCTCTTCCAACTCTTTCCCAATTCACTCCCACTTCCTTACTCACCCTATTTTGTGCCAAAAACAAATAAACAAACCAACCAACCACCTCCTCCAAGACCAATTTTGTGCTTCACAAATATTCTTGGATGTATGCTCTTCTATTCTAGAGTGTTCAAGTAGAGGCTACACACTTAGAGAAAACTGCCTCTCCCTCTTCCATCAAATAATATATTGCAAGTTGCTCCATGGCTCAGGTGGGATTATGTGCTCAGCTCCTTTCTCCTTTCTAGGGAATGGTCTGGCTTGGGCTTGCTCTGTCTTATGCATGCTGTCACAGCTGCTGAGAAGTCATGGTTGCAGCTGCCCTGCTGTGTCCAGAAGATACTGTTTCCTTGTAGTCACTCACCACATCAGGCTTCTGCACGCTTTCCACCCCATTCTTCTGCAATTGATTCTTGAGCTTTGGGAGGGGAATTGCTATCTATGTGTTTGCTTTGGGCCAGAGAATTTTATAGTCCCTTATTCGTTGCATGTTGGCCATTTGTTAGTCACTGTGGTAATCACAATCTCCTGAAAGGAGGAACTTCTTGGATAGGAGATGAGAGATACATTGATCTGTGGATATGATAATACGTTATTAGGAGTTAGTTCAATACTATGTTCATTTAGCAACATAATAATAGTAGGTTCCCTCCTAGGACCCAAAGGTCTAGACATAGGTTCTTAGCCCAAGAATGGAGGCAGGTCTGGGTAATATCCTGTAGAGCGGGTTCTTAGCTCTAATCAGAAAATGGTTCTCATACTTGCTAGTCCTGAAAACTCATGTTTTGTATCTACTTCACAGCCTTAATGTTTCAAACTATCTAGAGTCAAGACAAAATGATAGTCAAATAGAGATCTGCTATGAAATGACTATTGATAAGAAGGATACATAAAGAAAACTGATTCAAATGTGAGTCATGGAAAGGTCATTTTAGTCATGGAAATAAATAATTTAGAGAACACTAATAATTTCAGGGAAATAAACTCTGAACACGAAGTTTCACCCTAAACAGCCTGAAAATGGCAGGTTATGGCTAAAGAATCATTTATTAAATGATATTTAATTTGAAATATATTATGCCATCTTGGATCTTTATTACAATATGCAAGATTTTAAATACCTACTTGATATAATTTGATAGTAGTTAGTATATATATGCTATTATACAATAACTTGTGTGTGAATACATGCAGGTGCTATTTCTCTCTCTCTGCCTTTTATATTCCAAGAAGCTTCATAGGTGGTAACATGGCTTTTCATCAGGAGGCACAGGTATGACTATTTCTTTCTACAGTGCTGACTACCACTAAAATGATTCTCTAGATCCACTATTTTGTTGATGGCTTTTGTTACAGAGATATTCTAACTCTATAATTTCAAACTTGATTTATCATATAACATCACTTTTGAGGGTAATTACAATACTTACTTTCTTTTTATACACCCTTCCCCCCTCTCCTACTTTTTACTGCTGGGCTGTGCACACATCCTCAGCACACAAAGACATTATATACTATATCTTTCGTTCATTTCTATGATTATTTAAGCTTAGTTATATAAGCATATTTATATTAAATGCTCCCCAACATTTCTCATGCCTGTATTTCATTTGCTTTACAGCCCTTCTGGTTGTCTGAAATTTATCCTATAGTAGAACTATCAGGGAAACCCTCAATGGTATCAGTTATTATATTTCATTGTTTCTAAGTTCTTCTCTGTTCACACAAAGTTCAGCATTTTTATTTGAAAGTCAATCTGCCTGTGGATTTAAAAAAAATGGAAGTCCCCCTCCTTGGAACTCAAATATTGGTAAATTACAATCTTTCATTGTCTTTTCTCATGAAGGTATGAGAGTCAATTTTTCTTTTTATTTAAAACAATGCTTTAAATGCATTTTAATTAAAATAGAGTTGTAATCAATCCCCCTCCCCTTTTCTCCCACTACTTCATCCCAGGTTTCTTTCCTTCAAAATTTTGCATGAACCCTTAACTTTCAAATTGATAGCCTCCTTTTCTTTGATTATCAATATTATAGATATGTATACATATATAAATATGTACACATATGTCAATACGATCTACTAAATTCATTTTCGTTGTTTGTAATTATATGAATAACCAATAAGGGGGCTCATCCCTGGAAGGGGCTAATTCTCTCTCTTCCAAGCAGTCCTTAGTTGCCTACAGTTCTTTTTTTGTTTTGTTTTGTTTTTCCTTTTATTTTATTTTACAGTACCATTCAGTTCTACATATCAGCCGCAGATTCCCTTGTTCTCCCCCCTCCTGCCCCCCTCCCCTTCCCCCCAGCCCACCTCCCATTCCCACCTCCTCCAGGGCAAAACCTCCCCCGAGGACTGCGATCAACCTGGTAGACTCAGTCCCTGCAGGTCCAGTCCCTTCCTCCCAAACTGAGCCAAGCGACCCTGCATAAGCCCCAGGTTTCAAACAGCCAACTCATGCAATGAGCACAGGACCTGGTACCACTGCCTAGATGCCTCCCAAACAGATCAAGCCAATCAACTGTCTCACTTATTCAGAGGGCCTGATCCAGTTGGGGGCCCCTCAGCCTTTGGTTCATAGTTCATGTGTTTCCATTCGTTTGGCTATTTGTCCCTGTGCTTTATCCAACCTTGGTTTCAACAATTCTCGCTCATATAAACTCTCCTCTTTCTTGCTAATTAGACTCCCGGAGCTCCACCCGGGGTCTAGCCATGGATCTCTGCATCCAGATTCCTCAGTCCTTGAATGGGGTTTCTGGCACAACTATTAGGGTGTGTAGCCATTTCATCACCAGAGTAGGTCAGTTCAGGCTGTCTCTCGACTATTGCCAGCAGTCTATTGTGGGGGTATCTTTGTGGATTTCTGTGGGCCTCTCTAGCACTTTGTTTCTTCCTTTTCTCATGTGGTCTTCATTTACCATGGTCTCCTATTCCTTGTTCTCCCTCTCTTTTCTTGATCCAGCTGGGATCTCCCGCTCCCACAGGCTCTCTTTCCCTCAACCCTCGCCCTTCATTACTCCCACTCATGTCCAGGTTGTTCACGTAGATCTCAGCCACTTCTCTGTCATTGGGCGATCCTCATATCTTTCTTGGGGTCCTGTTTTCCAGGTAGCCTCCCTGGTGATGTGAGTAGCAGTTCAGTCATCCTTGTTCTACCTCTAGTATCCTCCTATGAGTAAGTACATACCATATTTGTCTTTCTGAGTCTGGGTTACCTCACTCAGGATGATTTTTTTCTAGAACCATCCATTTGCCTGCAAACCTCATGATGTCATTGTTTTTTTTTTTCTGAGTAGTATTCCCTTGTGTATATGTGCCATAATTTATTTATCCATTCTTCAGTTGAAGGGCATCTAGGTTGTTTCCAGATTTTGGCTATTACAAACAATGTTGATATGAACATAGCTGAGCAAGTGCTCTTGTGGTATGATTGAGCATTTCTTGGGTATATGCCCAAGAGTGGTATAGCTGGATCTTCAGGGAGATTGATTCCCAATTTTCTAAGAAAGCGCCATATTGATTTCCAAAGTGGGTGTACTAGAAGGAAAATTCCAACCTACAGTTCTTAGTCTAAAGATGGATACCATGAGATTTTCTTCCTTCCATGTTAATATGGCCATTGCAATTGTCATTTTTATGGTCTTGTTTATATGGCTATTTCTAGGAAATACTGTTATACAGCATGCTTCCTGGTATTTTGGCTCTTACAATCTTTCCTTCCATTCTTCTGAGATACTCTCTGAGCCACAGATGCTGTTAATATTATGTAGATAAGTTCATAGGAGCTGGCTTCTCCACAACCTGCAGATCTCTGCATTATGTCCAGTTGTGATTTTTCTGTGATGATCTCATTTGCTGTAAAAAGAGGCTTATTTTGAAGTAGCTACACTTATTTGTTAGCAACAAATAGTGGTGAGGTTGTGGGGAGAAAGAAACTCTCATTCACTGATGTGGAGATACAAATTGGTCCAGCCACTTAGGAAACCAAAAGCTAAACTAAAAACTAAAAATAAATCTACCATATAATCCAGCTATGCTACTGCTTGACCAATGGATCTGTCATACTCCAGAGATACTTAACACTATTCACACAACAGTCAGCAAATATAGATGACCTAACTATCCTTCAACAGATGAGTGGATAATTAAAATGTAGCTCAAACACAGAATTGAATGCTATTCATCTATAAAAGGAAAATGAAATAATGAAGTTTGTGGTGAATGGACAGACTTAGAAAAGATAATATGGAGGGAAGTAATCCAGACCCAGAGAAACAAATGTCTCATGTTCTCTCTTATCTTCATTCCTAGCTCCACATCTTCAGACAGAGTAGTCGCCATGGAGTAACCACAAAACCAAGAAAGTGTGAGCAGGTAGAGGGGCTTGAGAAGGCAATACAGTTGACAGAAGTGGGAAACAGGAAAATGGGAAGAGGGCTGCAACTGGGGAGGAGAGGGGAAGGACAATACAGAAGAGGAGACATAAGTACAAATAACATCAAGGTTTTTTTTTTTGATAAAGCCCCCAGGAACCATGTTATTTTATATTTACCAAAGATTATACATAACACACACACACACACCCCTTAGAGGAAGTTATGCCACTTGGGCTGACAGTGCTACACGCAAGAACTGTAGACTAACAAAACCCCCAGTATCAGACATGAGAAACCTCTTTTCAAATGTTTGGTCAAGGTTAGTCCAAGTGACTCCCAAACAGTATAGACTATCAATGTAGTGCATGGTTTCCTCTCAAGGATTGAAGGTATGCTTCTATTTGTGAAGATACTGCACACTTAGGACACAGCACTCAGATGATTTGAGCTAGATCTAACCTGAAAGCCTCCTTTCTGTGGTCTACCTTAGACTGTACCAGAAAATACTACTTAGCTGCCAAAGGAGATGCTGTGGAAGAATCTTTGTACACTGGGAATATGTATTACTCTCATTGGTTAATAAAGAGCTGTCTGGCCTATAGCTGGGCAGGAAGAGAATTGGCAGGAGAGCCAGACTAGGAGGACACTGACAAGAAGAAGGATGGAGTCTGAGAAGTCGGCAGCCAGACACAGAGGAAGCAGGATGTGTATGAAATAAGGTAACAAACTATGAGTCATGTGGTCGAACTTAGACAAGAAATATGGGTTAATTTAAGTTGTAAAGCTAGTTAGTAATAAGCCTGAGCTATCAGCCAAGTATTTATAATCAATATTGAGTCTCCATGTTGCTTATTTGGGAACTGGCAGGCAGGAGTGAAAAGCCCACCTACAAATGGTGCCCAAATTTTTGGTGTTGTGGAATATTATTTTAAGGTATGTTACATTTGTTTATGCTGTGGAACATTTGTTTTAGTGATCCAAAGATGTGTTGCATTCTTTTCATGTTGCATTTGTTTAACTCTGTGAAGCTGCGTTACTCTGCCTGTCTAAAACACCTGATTGGTCTAGTAAAGAGTTAAATGGCTAGGCAGAGAAAGGATAGGTGGGTCTGGCAGATAGAGAGAATAAATAGAAAAAGGAGGATCAAGGAATGAGAAAAGGAGGAGAGAAGAACACAAGGGGCCAGCCACCCAGCTACACACCTGGTCATGGAGAAAGAAATAAATAAAAGCATACAGGATCAGAGAACAAAGCCCTGAGGCAAAAGATAGACAGGAAAATTTAAGTTAAGAAAAGTTGGCTAAAAACAAGTCAAACTAAGGCCAGGCATTCATAAGAAAGAAGAAGTCTCTGTGTGTATTTGGGACCCGGGTGGTGGCCTCCCCAAAGAGTAAAGACTAAAGAGTCCAAAGAGCCAAAGAATAAAAAACAAAAACAAAAAACAACAACAACAACAAAAACAAAAACAAAAACAACCCCAAAACAAAACCCAACAAAAGTCTGGCACCTACATCCACATAAGACCCGGGAAAAAAAGCTTCTAAGCACACAAAAATGGAGCCAAATGTAACATGAATCTTAAAGGGTCTTATTAATAAAAAGCACAGGAGCCAGATATTGGGGTGAATGCTGAAAAATCAGAGAAACAGAACAAGCCCTACCCAACCTCACCTCACTAATTCCCCAGCTGATCCTGTTTCCTCCAACTGGAAGCCTCCGTGTCCTCATCTGAATAGATCTCAGCTGAACTGCTGCTAAAAGCCTAAAAGCTTAACAAACTCAGTTCCTGTCCTTATACCTTATATACCTTCCTGCTTCCTGCTATCACTTCCTGAGATTAAAGGTGTGAGTCACTATGCCTGGTGGTTTCCAGTGTGGCCTTGAACTCACAGAGATCTGGATGGATCTCTGCCTCCCAAGTGATAGGATTAAAGGTGTGTGTGTGTTTCACCATTTTCTGGCCTCTACGTTTGTCTAGTGGCTGTTCTGTTCTCTGGCCCCAGATAAGTTTATTAGGGTGCACAGTATATTGGGGACACAATATCACTACAGCCAAATGTGACTTCCTAGTCTCGTGTCTCTCACTTCAGCCACAGTACAGAGACATGTCTCCTGGCAGCTGCTAACATGCCATGAGCTAAGTGTCATGATGGGTTCCCTCAGTCTTTCACGTGGTTGAAGTATAGAGAGGTGTCTTCCAGCTGCTGACTGTGAGCTTAAGCTGTTAGCACAAGCTCCACCAGTGAGCTGCATGGTGGGTTTGGGGTTTTGTGCAAGGTTACAAATATGCAGTAAAGACAGATTCAGATGAAAAAAAAAAAACAAAAAACCTCTAAACAGGTTACAGTGTGTTTAAAAATGTACAAAGGCTTGGGAGAGAAGAGAAAAAGCATAGAGACAGTCATAGATTAAAAAATGTTTAAAAATAATAAAGTACTTAAAAAGAAATAGAGTAAAAAATAGATATAGTAAGTCATGTAACAATGGGAAATACACAGAGAGTCTCTATGTTATTGTGTTTTATTTAGATTTTCTGATTGCTAATAAAAAATGACAGCTACTAAGACACATTGGATTATAAAAACTGGTGGATTAAACCAACCTATATATTTTTAAAATGTCTTGACTTCAAAATGGAAGTGAAAGATATGTTTATCAGGGAAGAGGTTATGCTCTCATTTCCACAGGAAATCCACAGGAAATGAGAGGCTGTGGATTCATTCCAAGTTCATGTGTATCAGGTTTGATCAAGGAAGACCCTCTAAAATACTAGTTACAGACAAAAAACCAATAAACCTAGAAGAAGTACAAGACACATGATGTATATTTTACATGCCAAACATAAAGCATAAAAATCATCTTTAATAATACGTTATGCACACAACGTATTCCATACTTGTAATGTATGTTACCTTTAAAAGTTTACGTACTTTCAGAACAAAGACCAAACAACAATGAAAATGTATGGCCCAGGTGACCCAGCATTTCAAAATATCCCTGTTACAGTCTCCTCAAAATTCTGCATCCAGAACAGCTTTAAGGCTACTGGCTGAGATGATCCAACCTCATTGGCTACTCCAGCTGGTACTTCATTATTATTCCAGTTTTGTCAAAGGTTCCCCCAAAGATACTAGTACTCCTAGACAACAGGAAGTAATCTAGAAAATGATGCCTACATTTCCAAAATATTGGGTATGGATGTTTGTTATCTTTAAGGGGGGGGGGTTGGTTAAAAGTTGTTATTGGCAATGGTCAGAAAAAAAAAAGGAGATTAGATTCAGGGATCTTGTTCTGAAAAGAAAAAGGGGGATATAGAAATGATAGGATAAATGTGTAGATTATTGAATCTACTTTAATTCAAAAAAACAACTATTAATCTAAAAATAGTTTACATTGGTATGAATTTTGGTTTATTATACAAACTTAAAGTTATTTTTACTATACTATTTGTATGTTTCTACTCTTGTTTGGGGGTATTGTGCTTATGTAACTTATTTAAAAATGTAATGTATAATTAAGAAATAAAGATTGATAGTCATCTATAATAGTAAAGCTTATAGTCATGTTAGGTATGTCCTCAAGGTCATACACAAATATATTTAGATTAGATAGAAAGATAGTCTTCAAACACTTCAAAGCCCTACAGGATATGGCATTAAATATGTTTAATAACCTAAGGCTTTTCCTGACAGTACCCATTTACTTCAAAAGAAGATGATGGGCATTGAAGAATCTCTATATAGAGTTTTCTTTCTTTATGGCCCAAAGTAGCCATTTGGGCAAAGAAACTACCGTTGCCTCAATTCCTGACATTGTACTGTCCAACCTGGACCAGCAGGATGCCAAAGAAAGCAACCACAAAACTTTGTCAAGACAAGGTAGGCCAGTCCTTTAGAATTCCCTGCTTCTCAGAAATGTCTGTCATGTATGTCAGAGTCGGATGCCTCAATATTACAGAACTTTGGTGACTGTCCAGGCAGACAGATGTCACTGTCACTAGGTAACATCTATACTCTTCTTGGGTCTTTGAGGAAGTTAAAGACTAAAAAATTAGACTTAAAATTTTCCTTAGTTATGATAAAAGGTAAATTAGGTATAAAACTTTAGACTCACAAAGATAAATAATAGAGTATTTTCCTCTAATTTTTCCAACTACAAATGGCTGAATGTTTTACCTGAAATTCTTACTTGAAAACTGTCTTGTTGTATATAATTTTACTATGTTAAAATTAAAACCTTCATTTTTAATTAGAAAAAAATGGGGAAATTCTGTGGAAGAATCTTTGTACACTGTATTATAATATGAATTCCTAAATGGTCTTAATAAAAAATCCAGAGCCAGATATTGGGGTAAATGCTGAAAGATCAGAGAGACAAAAGAACAGCCTACTGCCACATCTTACCTCTAGGACTCCTTAGCCAATGGGCCTCTAGCCAAATGAGCTTCCTTAGCCAAAAAAACCTTCCAGCTGAAAGGGATGCTTCTGCTGTAAAGCCTTTAGTTTCTGTCTCCTCACACTTTACATACCTTTCTCCACCCAACTATCACTTCCTGAGATTAAAGGCATGTGTGCTTCCCATATTGGGATTAGAGGTGTGTGCCACCACTGCCTGGCTCTGTTTTCTCTTCTAGACTGAATCAATCTCAGGTAGTCCAGGGTGACTTTAAACTCTCAGAGATCCATCTGGATTAAAGGAGTGTTAGGATTAAAGGTGTGTACCACCACTGCCTGGCCTCTATGTTTAATCTAGTGGCTTGTTCTATTCTCTGATCTTCAGGCAAATTTTATTAGGATACACAGTATATCTATATCACCACACTGTGTATATGTTTTACTCTCTTTGGTTAGTAAAGAGCTGACTGGCCTGTAGTTGGGCAGGAAGAGATTGGGTGGGAGAGCCAGATAAGGAGGACACTGGGAGGAAGAAGGACAGAGTCTGGGCAGTCGCCAGCCAGACACAGAGGAAGCAGGATATATACAAGCCATGAGCCACATGGTAGAATTTAGATAAGAAATTTGGGTTAATTTAAGTTGTAAGAGCTAGTTAGTAATAAGCCTGAGCTATCAGCTGAACATTTATAATTAATATTGAGTCTCCATGTTGGTTATTTGGGAGCTGGCAGGCAGGAAAGAAAACTCTGCCTACAATGAGGAAATCAGTTAATAGTCCCACCCAGCTGAAGACCTATGAACTCTAGTGACCCTCATGGCACAATACCTGTAAAGGGGCAACAAGTGGCACTCACATCTTGGTGTTAACCAACAGCTGTCTAATTGGACTTAGGACCCATTCAATAAGAATGAAATCGTGTCTGGCACTCTAAACCTAGACAGCTTTCCAGAGCTAGTGAAGTCATGGACTTTAGAAAAGGAGCTGCCACCTTCACTGTACTAGACCAGCTTAATTCCTTGCGACATTCTCAGTTTTCTTTCCTTTACAGGTGACATGGTCTTTTTGTTGACGCATTCAAAAATCTGTGTTTTCATTAAAAAAATCAAATTTAATAGATTATGTCTCAATGTAATCTCTTCTGATTAAACTTTTTCTATGTAGGTGATCTCCTTTTCAGTAACTATGTTCTTTAATGTTGAACTTCATTTCTGAAACACTTTCTTGAAATACACGTTTTAATACCAATAATGTGACTAAGGTGTTTTCAATGGGACCATCTTCTACATGAGGGTTGATTTCACTTGCCTTTTTCTATCTCACTATTGCTTTTAAGTTGTTTTTAATTGTTTTTACTTTTACATTTGCTTTTAATTTCCTCTTTCTTATATTCTATTATTCATAAGGTATTATGCATGTCTCCAAAGGTTTTAGCCATCCTCTAAATCCATTTGTTTTTGTATGTTTCCTGGGTTAGTCATCATTTTGAAACATTTTAAACTTTTTTTCTGCCTAAGCCTTTGTTTTGTCTCTTTTTTTAAATGTTCCTTCCTTCTATCGCCTTACCTCTGATTCTATTTCTAATTCTGTTACCCTTACTTCATTTTCAATTAACTTTTAAAATAATGGCTTTCTGCTATTATTGTTTTTCCTCATAAAATGTTGCTTGACATTTGTCAAGAATATATATCGCTTTTCATGATTTTTAACTGTGAAGTCTTTTCACTTATGCAAGGAAAGGTAGGATCACATGGCCTTCCTTAGCTTCATGACTTCAGATTTCTCCATATTTATTCTTGAGTTTTTCTCTCCATTGCCCTTAGTGTTTCATTCTGCTTCTGATGATTGTACCCTCACAGATATTTCTTCTCTCTCTCTCTCTCTCTCTCTCTCTCTCTCTCTCTCTCTCTCTCTCTCTCTCTCTCTCTCTCTCTCTCTCTCAGAGACTGGACATTCATTTTGAAACAGGCTTTAGGTTTTTCTGTTTGGAGAGGTCTTGGCATCAAGACTCCAACCCTGATCTCGAGTTTAGTGGCCCTTTGAACTCACTCAACAACCACAGTTTCAGAAAAACCTTCTCAGATGTGTCTACTGATCTCACATTGGCTCGCTGAGCTTTCAACACTAGCAAGGACATCATGTTTATGGCATAAATATCTGCTAGGAATTTGGTTCCTGGCCCTCACATTCATCAAAATTGCTTCTCTTCCCCACAGAGCCTCTGATAACATGTAAACTTGATGGCAGGTCCAGGTTTTGGGGGTTTGGAAGAATCCTTCTTGGAAATTTTCTGTAGATGTTGGCTATGAAGTTTTGTTTTCTTATTCTAGTTTCTCTGTTTTTATTGGAGATTTAGAAAGTTAAAAAAAAAAAAAAAACCCACAGACTAGTGTTGCCTATATTGTCTTGTTGGAAACCATTAATCAGTTTATTCTTAATCTTATCTCACAACTCACTTTTCTTAAAGTGTGATAAGGGTAGGTTGATTTTCCATATTTGAGAAGCTTGCCTGTTAAGGATCTATTATTTATTTAACCCTAAGGTTCTTGGAGGTCTTTTGTCATCACTAAATACTACCATAATATAATTTATTCACTTAAAAAAGCAGTAGCTAAATAATTTTTTAATGGAAAGTGTATGACTTCTATAAATCTGCACACACACACATCTCACAAACATCTATAGTATAAAGATAAAAATAATACAAAATTGATTTTTGGCAATTTTTAAAAAGATATTCACCTTCTAAGTTAAAAAGGAGCCATGGATTTGTTTTGCTTATAAAGGACTAAGGAATGCATTGCCATTCGAATCGTTTCTCCTTTTATCCTAAATGTTTTCTTCTCACCTAATAAATAAGGGAAGGAATGTTTGGCCAAGCTCAAGACCTATTTGGAGTCCTGGCTTCTAAATGGCAAGCCCATTCTAACACTGTGAGTTTAACCCTGCTTGCTGCTGGCTGAAGAGTCTTCCTGTTTCTAAGAAAAGAAAAAAAAGGTTTCAAAAGTCTAATAAAAAGATCACAGGTCTTTCCCCAAACGCAGGCTCAAAACAAAACATTTTGATGAATTAAGCACAGATGAATCTGAAAATGTAGGAGACCTTTATTTGTAAAAATACAGTTGGCTTTATACATTCAGAAAAGGATCTATAGACAGAGGCAAAACATCTTTGAGGAAGGGGATCCTAGGGTTTGGCCAAACCCAAGTGTTTGAAAAACACTGTGGCTGTAGACGTATAATGAACCAACACTTGGGAAGTTTTTTGTGTTTTTCTTTCTTACAGTTTTGTTGTACTTACTCCCATAGCCAACTTCAAATGACCCCTTCCTCGTGAACAACACAGAGTAGCTGAAAAGTTTGCTTAAACTTCTTAATACTTTTAATCCTTACTTGTTATAATTTGATTACTGAGAAAGATTTTTCTCTCTGGGCTTCCTATTAAATCACTTTCAAGTTGAAACAAACCAGAAATCCTTTTAAATAACAGAGTTGGTATTCACTTTAAGACGGTCAGAATTTATACAGGAACTGTAGAACATTTTTTATAAAACTCAGTTGGTGTACCCAGAGGCTATTGTGAGGGCCTTATCCTCCCAACCTAATACAAAATAAATAATAAGTGAGTGAATACGATGTTCTGGGCTATGGAAAATGGTGTGACTTAGCCTTAGACTGATGCTTATTTGTTTTCCATTCTCTCACATATCTGCTTTGATTGGCGACTCCAAATTTACATGGGAGGTAGCCTTTCACTCTCCATACTCATTGGTTCAGTTCTGTTTAGTTTGATACTATAAAGACCTCGCCCAATATCATCCTGTTAATATGTTTAAACATGAAACTGAAACTTTAATCATCTTTAAATGCTTCTTTCTCTCTCTCTCTCTCTCTCTCTCTCTCTCTCTCTCTCTCTCTCTCTCTCTCTCTCTCTCTCTGTTTTTTTGAGACAGGGTTTCTCTGTGTAGCTTTGTGCCTTTCCTGGAACTCACTCTGTAGTTCAGGCTGGCCTCGAACTCACAGAGATCTGCCTGCCTCTGCCTCCTGAGTGTTGGGATTAAAGGCTTGAGCCACCACCACCCGGCTTCTCTTTTTTTAATAGTATCAGAATATCCAGGAATGATAGAGAGTTTTACACTTGTAAGAGGCTTCCTTTTTGTTTGTTTATTTGTTATTTTTGAGAATGTATTTATTTTCTGACATTTCTCCTTTCTATTATCTCCCTTCAAATCCTTCCATATGCCCCTCCTTGCTCTCCTTCAACACCATGGTCTCTTTTTTTTCAATAATTGGATGCTTATATGTATTTGTATATATGATCTAACAGGAATCTAATACCCGGAGAAGACTGATTCCCTCTCTTTCAGAAGCCATTGATTGCCAGTAGCTATTCAAGTAGGGGTGTGATCTTGATAGATTTTCTTTCACCAGCAATGATGGCAATGTCAACTGATATTGTCACTATGCAGGTCTTGTTTAGGTGATTATATCATTGAGATTTCATAGGGGCAGCTCTCCTGTCACATCTAGAAGATATGTTGCAACAGATCCTGGTTCTCTGGCTACGACAAGACATCTGTCCTCTCTTACACATGTTACCTATGTCTTAGGTAGAGGGTTGTGTTTTGGATGTGTTAATTGGAGGTTGGGAACCCATGGTCAGTTGTTCTCTGAGCTTTGATTGGTTATTGGTTTCATCAAAAGTTTCCATCAACTGCAAAAGAAGCTTCTGTGATGAGAGGTGAGAATTACACTTATCTGAGAATATAAGAAAAAGTAATCAGAACATGTTTAGAAATTATGCTACTTTAGTGGAGTCTCCTCTAAGGTCCCTGATCTCTCCAGCCATATGTGATTGGCTAGGTTTAGGTATAAAATTTCCCCCATTAAGTAGCCACCAAACACAATTAGACCTCTGTTGACTACCCCTAAGATAAAAGTGCACCACTGGGGTGATCTTGCTACTCTGGCCAGTGTGGTCCATAGGCATACAGTGGGAAATGACTATTAATTGATTTTTCTCCCTTGACGGCTTATATAGTACCTTCAAATACCATGAAACTTAGTCCTCAATGAGGAGGCTTTAAGTCAATTTCAGCTTAGTTCTTTCAAGTCCTGTGTCAAAGAAATATCGTGAACATGATCATCCTAACATAAGCAATGTACAGATTCAATATACTCTCAATCAACATCACCATGAAATTCTTTACAGGAATAGAAAAAAGATCTACAATTAAAAGATCTCAGATAGTCAAAGTAATCTTTGAACAAAAAGAACAAAGTTAGAGAAATTACCACAACAGATTTCAAGCTCTATTACAGAGCTATAGCAATAAAAACAGAATGGTTCCTGCCCAAAACAGACATATAGATCAATGGAACAGAATAGGAGACCCAGTGTATGAAATTACAGTCACCTGATATTTGACAAACATTCTGGAAACGTACACTGGATAACTGACAGTATAATTTGTAAATGGTGCAGGGGAAACAGGGTGACCACATGTAGAAGAATGAATTTAGACTCATATCTATCACTCCACACAAAAATCAACTCCAGGTCATCCAAAGCCCTCATTTGAAACCCAAACTCGGAAACTGCTAGAAGAAACATTGACTGTATACTACAAAATATATGTGCAAGGACTTTCTGAATAGGACTCTATTTCCATAGGAATTAAGGCCAGCAGTTGACAAATTGAACCTCATTAAGTGAAAAGGCTCCTATACAGCCAAAAAATTAATAAAATGAGTGAAGAAGCATCTCATAGGTTGGAAAGAGAGTCTTTTCCAGTTATTCATCTCATAGAGGATTATTATCCAGAATATGTAAAGAACTTAAAAACCAAAGAACTAAGCAAGCAGATAACCCAGCTTTAAAATGAACTATGGATCTGAACAGAACATTCTCTGAAGAAGAATTGAAAACGATTAAAATAAACTATCCCTTAAAAAGTATTCAACATCCTAACAGTTAGGGAAATGAAAATTAATTTATTATTTTACCCCAACTAAGAGCCAGAAAGAAAACAACTAACATCAAATGCTTGTGAGGATTCCAGGAAAGGAAAAGCCACACCCACTGAGGGGAAAGTTGCTAACTTGTGAAGCCACTACAGAAATCAGTGTTTTCAATTCTCAAAAAACTCAAAGGAAATCTACCACCTGATTCATCTATGCCATTCCTTAGCATCTGTCTAAGGATTTCATATCCTACTCCACAGATACCTGGTCAGTAGCCATGACCACTTTAGTCTCAAGAGCTAGGAAATGGAAACTGTCTAATGTCCATCAACTGATAAATGGATAATGAAAGTGTGATACATTTACACATTGGAAGTCTATTCCACTATAAAAAAAAATGAAATCATGAAATTTGCAGGTAAATAGGTGGAACTGGAAAATATACTGAGTCAAGTAGCCCAGACCCAGAAAGACAAATGTGAATGTTCTCTCTTATTTGTGGATCTTAGCTCTGAATCTTTGGATCTAAGAATGTGACTATTGTATTTTAACAAGTTGCTCCAGTAAATTTTAAGGATAGTAAAGTTGGACATCTTCATAAGCGTCCATCCTAGACTCCCATGAAGGCCTACACTGCTCACTCTGTTTGATATTCCCTGAGGAATTTTCTGTTTCTAGACTGCTTCTCTGGTTCAGAGCACTAGTCCTGTGTAATAGCCATGGTTATGAACTGATTTGAGGTTTGGATACTTAATATCTATAAATCCTGTTGAGATCCTCTGGTGAATCCCTAGGTCAAGGAAGCATCCATCTATTGAGACTTTCCCATCATTGGCTCTGCTACAGATGTTACCACAGTACTCATGTCACTCTAGGGATGTGTAATTCCAATGCCAAATCAGGTTCTAAGACAAAAGAAATTAGTCACAAAAATGGAAATTTTTAAAACAGCACTGACTTTCTCCATGTATCCATTTCTCCCCAAAGTGGGATAAGAGTTAAATACCCCCATACATTCTTCTATTATTCCAACCCAGGACATCCATTCAAACAGCCTGCTGCTAACCAGGATCTCTGCTGAATTTGTAACGTCTTATCTGTCATTATCAGAAATTCATGAACTGTAATTTCTGAATAACGATAGAAAAATGCAATGTTAACTTTATAGACTTGAGATGTAAAGATTGACCTCACAATATGTATAAATGAGAACTCTTCTTTGATCTTTTTAAAAGATACCACAACTTTTCGTTATGTTCTCTTAGAAAAAAGAAATAATGGGGGGAAACCATGCTCAGCTTCCACCAGCTGCTGTTTGAAAACACAGGCATATTTGTCTTATTAGAGAAGTTATTAAAATCATAATCCTTATCAAAGGATCTACCTTGTAGTATAATTGCTTGTGCATGTGTCTACTTTCCCACTCTATTGTTAACATCTAGAGAGCAAGGACTTGGTCATGTTTATATTTGAAATCCCCACAGTGCCAAGTGGTGCCTTGCAAAATCTCAGGAAAAATTTATAAAATCAAAGTAGTGATCTTCTTACTCCTTTCTAATACCCTCACGGGATGAAATTTGCCCGTCCGGTGTCTCTTTGGTATATTGTTAAGCAAACTTCCAGCCAACTATGAAGACAACCCACCCACGGCTCTAATCTCAACAAGCTATTTGCCTGTGATGGTAGGCTACTCTGGGTCTATTTATTTATCTATTTTCTTTTGTTTTGTCTGAAGGGACTGTGGATTAGGCGGGTGTAGCAAAGCACTTCAGAAAGAAAATCACTACCATTGATCTTATCCCCAGTACAAACATGACCTGAAGTCTTAAAAATAATGATTCAAGAGCCGATCCAGGAGCTGGAGAGATTGTGCAGTGCGTGAGTGCTTACTGCTCTTGCACATACATAGTATCTCTCAACCATTATAACTCTAGTTCCAAAATATCTGGCAGCCTCTTCTGACCTCCACAGGCGCTAGACAATCACGTGGCACACATACATACATGTGACAAAAATATTTATATACATAAAATAAAAAAAAACAAATCTTTTAAAAATAAAATAAATGAAAACCTTATCGTGTCCTTCCTCGTCGACCTGACTTATAAATAACCTTGCTCCCTAATGAGAGGGACAGGGCAGAAATACTGAAAGACATTGTGTCTATGAATTTGTGGGGGAAGGGTGAACAAAAAGAAAACAATTTTGGTGGAATAGTAGGACTTTGCTCTTTTATTTTAGTTAAAATGGTTGAATATCCACATTTTTCTATGGTTCAAGCCAGTAGTTTTTTATTTTTATTTTTTGAATGGTCAGAGAGAATGCTCAAATATGTTCTTTCTGTTTGAAATCAAAGGTCCTGCTACTGCCTTTCAAATAGATGTTGTTAAATTAAAGACTTTAAAGAGTACAGCAGTTATTACCAATGCCAACTGTTGAGTGCAGGTGATAAGTAGTTTTATAAATAGAGGTTCCAAGAACATTAATGACAGGAATCTCTGTTAGATTTTCTTTAAATGAGTGCTGTTTTTGTTTTTCTAAAACAATAACAATTAGCTAGAGAGAGTGCTGTCCCACAGAATTGGTAAGTCATATACTTGTGTGTTGCCTGGGAGGCTAATCCCAGAGAAGACTGGCATGTGAACCAATGAAAGGAATGGTAATACTCAACCTGAATGTGAGCAGCATTACTTAGTAGGTTGGAGAGGGATGAATTAAGCATCTTCCTCTTTCCGGTGTTTGTACTGAGGGGATGCAGTCTTCTGGTACTGTAAGTCATGGACATTAAATTTTAAAATCTTTAACCTTTGAACATTGACTTGTACCAGTGGTGCACCAAGAGTATTTCAGGGTGCACCATCAGCCTCTGTCATTTTGAAGATTTGTCATCCTGGATCTAGACCCTACTAATTTCCAAGCTTTTATACAGCACTATGACTTTGTAATCTCTGATTATGACAATTACTCAGATCTTCTCTTATTTTTTGTCCTACATTTACTTGAAATATTTTGACTCATTCTTTGAGAATTTCATACAAAATATTTTGAGTTAAATGATACTGTAAGTCAAATCGATCAAACAGACTTCTGAAAAACATTTCACCCAAACACTAAGGAACAAATGTTTTTCTCAGCAGCTCAAGGAACTTCCTCCAGAATCAACCATGTAGTAGAACATAATACCAGTCTCAATTATTAGAGGAAAACTAAAATCACATTCTACCTTCTATCTGGTCACAAAAGAGTTAAGGTGGATATCAACAGAAATAGAGAGTACACAAACTCACAGAAACTCAACAAAGCTACTGAATGATGATTGAGGGAGAAATTGGGAAGGAAATTTTAATAATCCTAAAACTGAATGAAAATGACAGCATAACATACCAAAATATATGGGACATAATGTATGCTTTATAAGGGGAAAGTTTACAGAACTAAGTAACCTAGATCAAAAAATTTGAGAGATCTCACAATAATAACTTCATGATGCACCTGAAGACCCTGGAGAAGCCAGGACAAATGACAATGAAAAAGCATTAGCTGAGAAGAGATAAACAAAATCAGGGCTCAATTAATGAAATAGAAATGAAAAGAATCAAATTTTGTTTCATAATGACATGCATTTATCTGCTTCCCCAGAGAATTTTGACCAATACAATGTTTTACCTATTGTAGTGAAAAAGCAACAGGCATCTGATTGGACTCATTAAAATGAAAATTGGTGGGATTAAAACTTAGTCAAAATCATGAGGGGGAAACTCCTGAAGTCACAATTTTGCCACAGTGCTTGTGCTGGATAGTTCTTATGTCAACTTGATACTGGCTGGGGTCATCTGGGAAGAGATAACCTCAATTGAGAAAACGTCTTCATTGCACTGGTGTGTAGGGAAGTCTGTGGATCGTTTTCTTGATTGATGTTGGAGGGCCCATCCCACTGTGATAGTGTCACCTCTGGCAGATGGTCCTGGGGCCTATAAGAAAGCAAACCAAGTAGGCCAGGAGGAGCAAGCCAGTGAGCAACACTCCTCCATAGCCCCTGCTTCAATTTCTGCCTTAGGATCCTGCCTTGACTTCGCTCAGAGAAGGAGTGTGACCTGTGAGCTTTAAGCTGAAATAAACCCTTTCCTTTCTAAGCAATGCAAAACCTAACTAAGACAGTGCTGAGTGATGAATCTCATCACACTGTGTCTGCTGAAGTGACAACCCTCATATCATAATAGGAATAACAAGACAGAAGACAGTGGTATGTCCTGAAGTCACATTACCTTAAGTAGTAAAATAGTTTGCATCTCCTAGCCTTTAAAAATGTATTTTTAAAAAATTGGTGTGAATGTGTGTGTGTGTGTGTGTGTGTGTGTGTGTGTGTGTGTGTGTGTGTGTATGACTTTGTATGCACTATATGCATGAAGATAACCTTGGAGGCCTGGAGCAGATATCAGATCCCCTGGAACTAGCGTTACAGGCAGTTGAGAACCACTTCTAGTGTTGAAAACAGAACTCAGATGCTCAGAAAGAGTCCTTGTTATCCATGGTTCTGTTTCTTCTTTACCACAGGAACTATACATGAAAAGGACTTTTTTCTTACTACTTTTTCTAATATTCTCTAAATTCCCTGTGCCATTCCATGTGTTACACCTTACGTGAAAATGACAAGCAACTCCAGGACAGACTGGTCCTGTTGTGGTTTAATTCACATGAAACTTAAAAAATGATGTTATTTGACCTAGATCAGAAAAATAGATGGAGATATTTAAAACCCAATTTACAAAGATACTATAAATTCTATGCCCACATATGACAATAAGGCATTAGGAAAAATTTTAGAATGAATTATAATTGTACTGTAGATCCAAACTTTCCAAATTACATATTAGTGGTATTATTTCAGTAAATACTAAAAGAATAATATACCACATTCATGTTAGAATTATAATAAAAGTTAAATATTAGATTTTTTCTGTATATATACTTCTTTATATTAAAATTTAATGAGATTTTTTGTTTTGAAGTAGACCAAGCAAACCACATCCTGTGTATGCTACTGATTGCTACAATAAAACTTGAATAGAATGCATGGAAAAACTGCACTAAAGATTATTAGCATGAAGAGATTGGGGAAACTGTGTCCCCTCAATAGTGTTCTCTAGCCTGAAGACCTAACTATGAACTCCAGGGTTCAGAGATATAGATCTGTAGCAAACAAACAAGTGAAAACTAAATGTTTAGTTCTCTTTACAAACAACAACAAAGTAAAGCCCTAAATATGAGAGAGAGAGAGAAAGAGAGAGAGAGAGAGAGAGAGAGAGAGAGAGAGAGAGAGAGAGAGAGAGAGAGAGAGAGAGAATGTATGAAGTCTTTTCTTCTTTTCCCCTGACTCAGGGTGTCATGGAATCTAGGCTGTCTGTGAACTTGCTGTGTAGCTGAGAATGACCTTGAACTCATGATCATCTTGCCTCTCTCTTCCAAGTCCTGGAAAAACAGTCATGTACCACATCTTGTTTCCTGCGACGCTGAGATCAAAACTAGGCTTCAAATATGGTATGCAGCAATTCTTCTAATGGAGATATGGCTCTTTTAGTTATTTCCTTGCACTCTAACTCCAAAGCAAGGCTGTGGTTAGAGAGAAAGAAACTTCATGGGGAATCTATAGGAGACTGAAGTTTGAAGGGAAGGCTTCTTATTATTGATGTAGCTTCATCCCAATAAAGTGGTACAGGCACTACCAATTGCTCCTCTCTTCTTGTCTTCTTGTCACTTGGCTTTTGACGGTACAGTTACCGACGTGTACGACAGAGTAATTAAAATCTCAAAATTTTGTGAGAGGTATGAAAAGCAGAACTCAGGAAAATTGGTGAATATTAGGGAAACCATGAAGAGGAACATATTTCTACACAGTAATTCCTGACTTCTGGATTCAATTTCCAGTTTATGAACACAAGTTGTTTTCACTTTCTGGCTACTGTGGATAATGCTGTGATAATCACAGGGATGTGGATGTCTATTAAATGTACTGATATCAGTGTTCTTGCTGACATATCAAGGAATAGGTCTGTCGAGTGACTTCATTTTAATTTGTTGTGGAAGGGCCATGCTGTTTTCATAATGGCAGGATTAATTTGAACTATCATATTGTGTATGGGTTATTTTCTCCACAACCTTGGAGACGTTAGTGATCATTTGGCCTTTGTAGCACAGTCATTTTTAACTGGAGGGGGATGCTAGCTCATTGTGGTTTTGACTTGCATTTCTCTGCTGTTTAATGATACTGAATGTTTTCTCATACGTGTGTTGACTACACTTATGTCTTCTTTTAAGAAATGCCTAGTAAGGCCAGTTGCCTATTGTTTTATTGGGTTGTTGTTTGTTATTGGGTTCTTTATATATGCTGGGTATTAACACTTTTTCAGGTGAATAATTTGCAGTTATTTTTCCCCATTCTGCAGGTTGTTTATTCTGCATACTTTTTATTTTTTTGCTGTCTAGAAGCTTTTTAGGTTTGGTGCAATTAATTTTCTTCTAATTCTTGAGATTTGGGAGTCTTATCCAATAACTCCTTGCCCATTACAATGTCATGAAGCATTTCATGTATATTTTCTTCTAATAGTTCTATAATTCAGGCTTTAAATTTATTTTTTTGTTATAATTTAAGTTACTTTTATACATTCTAATTAAAATATGATTGCATCATTTCCTCTTCCCTTTCCTTCCTCCAGCTCCTTCCAAGTCACCTCCTTCCAACTTTTTCCATCTTGCACCACTCTTAAATTGATACCATCTTTTTCTTTATTATATATAATATAGTATAATATAACTTATAAATGTGTATATGCATAAATACATCAATACAACTGACTGAGTTTACTTTTGTCACTTGTGTTTATATGGCTATTGGCTACCCACTACATATGGCTTCAGGAATGATGACTTTGTATTTGATAATCAATTAGGGACTCATCACTAGGATAAGCTAATTCTCTTCTAGCACTTATTTGCTTATAGTTCTTTGTCTGAGGGTGTGACTTTATGGAATGTTCCTCCTCCACATAAACATGTCTATTGATACTGTTATTTTTCTGTCTTGTTTGTGCAACTATTTCTATGAAAGAAGGTTTCACAGAAGAGTTTTGGGTATTCTGGCTCTTACAGTCTATTGCCTCGACTTCTGCAATGTCCCCCGATCCTTAGACGCAGGAGCTGTTGTTGTAGATGTATCCACCAGGGCTGGGCTCCCTATGATTCACTTATTTTTGCATTGTGTCCAGTTGTGGTTTTCTGTGATGGTTTTCTGTAATGAGAGGCTTCTTTGGTCGGGGTAGGGTAGGGGAGTTAGACTTATCCCTCAAAGGCAGCTCAAGGAAAAGAAGGGATGAAAGGTTGTGAGTCTGGAACTAGGCTTGTGAGTTTGCAGATTCTATTTAAATCTTAAATCCAGTAGAACTGATGTTTGCATAGAGAAGTCAGAGAGGATTCAATGAGATGGGGACATTCGCACAAAAAACTTCAGACAGTGTTCCTGGTTAATGATATCACCAAGTGTCTGATCTGATAGAAGTAAAACCAACATCAAACTCCAACATGGTTCCACTTTCTCTGAAATTTCTTCTGTTATTTTAGGTACACAGAGATCTCCATTATGGATGTACATCACTAATTATGTAAGCACCTTTTATTTCTATTTAGTTATTTGCCCCCCAAACTCTGATGTCTGAGGATTTTCACTGCTTCGGCTCTAATGGATTTCGTAGCTTCTCTCTTGCTCTCATTTACTGGACAGAGTTCCATAATTGATTAGAGACTCTCTCTCATAGAGTCTACATTTTAGATAAAATGAGTTACCATGTGAAATAAATATAAGAGGAAAGAAAGTGAGAAGGAAGAGATGAATAGTTGATAATACTCTATGAATACAAACATGAATTATTTTAGGAGGGAACCTACAACACAAGAGTTAGATAATATCTATCAAAGCTTATGTGTTTAAGACTATTTCCTTTACAAAAAGGATTCATAAACACAGAATTCACGTATTAATCTGTGAGCCAAATTATTAAGGAAAAAAAAAAACTCTCAACAGTGAAAATTACTTTTGAGTACTGACCAATTGTGTAAAACAGTGTAGAGTGTATTAAAAAAGTATATTTACAAACATCTTAGAGAATCCCATGTTGGAAGAATAAGGAGTATATATTTTTTTGGTTTTGGAAGCTAATTACCAAATGAGCTACATTAGGAGGCAAATTCGAGTTATAAAGCCCAGAGTGTTAGAAGCAGCTAAGGGGGGTTTCTGTTTTTCCCTGTGTTTATACTCTTCCCTAATTGCCTTGAAAGTCTGGGACATGGGGGGATGTTATCTTCTCAGACTGAAACACTAATTGTGAGCATTAACTACTGTTGGATGCCTCACAACAAAGCCCTGGCAACGTCAGTATGTCCTTTCTTCAAACCATTTTTATTTTTAAAGAAAAGCTTTATTCTTTGGTGGTTGGATTTTAATTATTTGTTTTTGAACAAATACATCCCATTCTTGTGGGTAATTGTGTTTTCAGTCAACAAAGATGCAGAGGTCCTGTTCATACTCAAACTGGAAGAAAAATGTATCCAAGTGATGACACTTGTGAATTTAGAGTTAAGCCAAATTTTCGGTAACTTAGTTCATTATTTATATTTATCTTGAAAGTGTCTAAACTTGTAACCACATGTGTTGATGTGGAAACAATTTGGACCAGGGGGTGGGGTTTTGTTTTAAATTCACTTAAGGGGAGAATCCTGAATTACACTTGAGAATTTGAAGACTTTTATTTTTCCTGTTAAGTACTAATGTAACACCAGACTGAAAGACACGGGATTGCGTCCTAGTTATCTGCAATTGCTTTTCTCTGTAATACAAGTGCTTCAAAGAAGGGGGTGGCTTATCCATGTCTTTCTTGTCAAGTATTAGTACTCTCTGGATATTTGCCCCCTCACATTTCAGTGTCCTTAATAGATCTGCGTTGTGCCCTGAGTTAATAGTTCTGTTCTTAGCAAAACTAAAGATAAACAGATTGTACAGGAAAATTTAAAAAAAAAAATCAGATTTTGTTTAGAAATTATTATAATATGGAAAAATATCTATATAGAACAAGGCTTAATTCCGCATACACCGTGGATAAATGGGACTTTATAGCCAAGGAGTGGTGTGTGTGTGTGTGCGTGTGTGCGTGTGTGTGTGTGTGTGTGTGTGTGTGTGTGCGCGCGTGCATGTGTGTGTGCATGCATGTGTGTGCACGCGCGCGCGCACACGCGTGCACATGCAAATACATATGTGTATGTGTTATGCCAATGGATGGAAAATTTCTCATAATTAACATCAGAGATAAGGAGAGGTTCAAGCTAAATGAAATTAAAGGTTTTTTGTTGAAGGTAAGAGGGGTGATTAGATAGGAAATGATACAATGGTGGAAGATTGTGTCTAAATGGACTTTGCAAGATTTTTGCTATAGATAGGCTATGTAGATATAGATCCAGCAAGGACAGACACGAATGTTGAGCTCAGATCTTGACATCTACAGAGTCTACCTGTTTAATCAACAGGAATTTGTCATTAAATAGGACATTCTTTAATGGTTCAGAGAAGATGTACTTTTTTAGTTTTTGTGTGTGTTTAAGTTTTTCCTCATGTGTGTGCAGGTATGTACGAAGCCCAGAGGACAACTGTATGTGCCATTCCTCAGGGGTTGTCCATCTTGATTTCTGAGACAAGATCTCTTGATAGCCTGAAATTCATAGATCAGGCTAGAATGCCTGGCTAGCAAGTTGCGGGGCTCCACCTGTCTCCACCTCCCCAGCACTGGGATTACAAGTGGACCATGGCCAGGCGGTGGTGGCGCACACCTTTAATCCCAGCACCTGGGAAGCAGAGGCAGGTGGATCTCTGTGAGTTCGAGGCCAGCCTAGGCTACAGAGTGAGTTCTAGGAAAGGTGCAGAGCTACACAGAGAAACCCTGTCTCAACCAAACCAAACCAAACCAAACCAAACCAAACCAAACCAAACCAAACCAAACCAAAATAAAACAAAACAAAAAACCAAATGCACCATGTGCATGGCTTTCTTCCATGGTTTCGAGGGTCAAATTCAGATCCTCATGCTTACATAGCAAGCATTTTACCAACTGGCATAAAGCTCCAGCCACAGTTCCTCAATCTCTAGCATGGTGACTGGCACACAGATGTTCAGTAAATATTTTTGAAGAGATACATTAGAGAGACGATCTTGACATTTCTTTAGAGGTAAATGTGTCCAAAACACCATGTTCTTTTTGAGAAAGATCTCTGGCTTGGAGTCAAATAGACTAGGGTTTGAATCTTGAGCCCAGCACTAACTATGTGACTTTTGCATGGTTTGGACAGATCCTGCAGATGAATTATTTTTCTCTATATGTGGTAAATACTTAGCTAAAAGAATTTGTATGTGAGAATTAGTTGCATGTGATATCTTTAGGTAGCCATAGTCTTGCAGTTTTCTACATTATCTTCCTTAATATCCTCTACAGAAGGAGGGGCTTCTGTGTAAACAGAGAATGATGGCTGTCCTGATCTGTTCTGTAAGTGATGGTAACGAACTGTAGCACAGTAGTAACATTCCCATTGACCATGTGGCATCAAGCCTGTTTCTCAATTATAAGATCATAAGGCCCCATTAAGTCATTCTTAAGGTTTTCAATGGTAGCCATTTTGAATCATACTCCTTAGGAATCTTAACCCAGAAATGGGTTCATTTCTCACAGCATTGTGGTGGGTAAGTTGGCCAGTACTTCTTTCTTACTAATATTACATAATGACAATTTAGCATTTTATACTCCTTAGGATAATTGTTCATTACAAAAGAAAATTGGGTGGTTGAAAATGCTATGAAGAGCCACTTGTTAAGAAATATGGAAAAGGAAAATGATTAAGCAAGAACACAGCTTTCTTTCTTGACTTCTTCCTTTCCCTGTATTTTAAGAGTACAACATGATGCTCTGATGTGCTTATGCATATTGAAATGGTTCTTATTGTTAATTGAATTAATACATCCATCAATTTATAGGAGGGACTTCATTCTAGCATCTCTGTTACAACATTTTACTATGGGAACTATAGTTAAGTTGGAAGCTACGGAAATAAGCAACCCAAGGGTTTTATGCTTTGCCAATTAAATATTTTCATTTGTGTAGTGGTCTGCACTCTCCTATGAACACATCCAATAGAATTAATGCAGATTGAAAGGGGATTTATCTAGTTGGCTTATGTGATGTGGTCTGGCTAGTCTAGTAATAGCTGTCTTCACACCAGAGGGGCCGAGAACATGATAGTTGCTTCAACTATGAGGCTGGATGCTTTAGTAGTTTCAATATGACACCAAAAGCCACTGGTCTTCAGCCTACTTTACAAAGCCAAAGATGCTGGGTTTTGGTGTCAGGAAGGGCGGCAGCAGCAGCGACAGGTTAGACCAATGTGCCAGCAGATGTGAAGGCAGGCAGCCAGACATTGAAACTTCCTCCCTTGGGCCTTGTCATATCTGGGCCATGTCTAAAACGTGCTGCTCACATTTAGGCCTAGTCTTTGCACTTGAGCTAACCTAGTGAAGAAATCCTGTGGTAGATTTGTTGTGCACCCCAATAAAACTTTTCTGGGGATCAGAGAACAGAACAGCCACTACTAGATTAGACACAGAGGCCAGACAGTGGTAGCACACATGCCTTTAATCCTATCACTCGGAAGGCAGAGGTCTGTCCGGATCTCTGTAAGTTCAAAGCCACACTGGGAACAGAGCCAGGTGTGGTGGTACACACCTTTAATGCCAGCACTCGAGATTTCATGTCTTTGCTTGGGAAGGACACATGCCTTTAATCCCAGGAAGTGATGGCAGGGAGCAGAAAGGTATATAAGGCGTGAGGACTAGGAACTAGAATCTTTTAAGCAGTTCAGCTGAGATACCTTTTGGGTGAGGACTCAGAGGCTTCCAGTCTGAGGAAACAGCATTGGCTGAGGAGTTGGGGAGGTGAGGTTGGCTATGACTTGTTCTGTTTCTCTGATCTCTCAGCATTCACCCCAATATCTGGCTCCAGGTTTTTTTTTATTAATAAGACCATTTAATATTCATGTTACCAAATCCCTCATGGACATTTCTGGAGGCTCATCTAAGGGATAACCCGTCTCAGCTGTGTCCAGAGGCTTGTCTCGTGAGTCAGTCTAGATACTGACAAATTGGCGGTGATCAGTATGAACCCCCATAATCTGATTTAAGTTCTTTGGGATGTTTGTAAACATTTTTCCATACTCTCTTATTTCATGTTGAAAATTGGCAGAGAAACAGAAACCTTTACCTCTTTTTCCTCTTCCCCCCTTTCTCCATCTTTACTGTCTATGTCTCCTCTTTTCTTTTAGCCTTTGCTCACCCCCCCTCCCCCATGTACTCTTTCATCCTTTCACTTTTTAACTCTTTCCATTCCTTTGATTTCAATAAGCCAGTAGTTTCCTTGACTACTCCTATAAATAAAATAATGCTGTGCCTGGTTGTAAATAAAACAAAATGAAGCTCTACTCAAAGCTGACTGGTACGCACATAAAATAAAGTCACGCTATAGGCTAATACCACTGTGCCATAAAACTTGCAATTTCAAAACGAAACAACTATAATCACCCTTCTATTGTAATATATGCAGGGTTTGGTGTTTTTGTCTAAAATTGGCATTGTAAGCTCAGCCCTGTGACAGATTTGAAAGGAGAAGTGATTATAAACTCAACTGCTGGAATGACTAACATGGATTTAAGGAGAATATATAAACTGAAGGTATAGTTAATTTGTAATAGGTGATAGATTTAGTTTGCATTATTTTACAAATTAGGATATCATCTTCCCTAAAATGTTTTATTCTATAGGGAGACATCAAATTTAGTTAACAAAAGGACAGCTCAATGGGGCCAAATTAGGAAACAGAAGAATGGATGGGAAAGACTAATTGTCTGATCCAAAGTCCCGGATCTTCACCTTGTGGCTCTGGTCCCAGCACCTGTGTGACATTTCATGTGTATGTGATTCTCTACCATGAAACTATATGATCTAGTCTACACTCATCCACATTATATTGTTTATGAATATTTGTTTTTATTTAAAGGGGAATATGATATAGAAATGATGAAAAAAGTTAGATTATTAAATCTACTTTAATCCAAAAAACAACCATTAGTCTCAAAATACTTTACATTGGTATGAATTTTGGTTTATTAATACAAACTTAAGGTCAATTATATTATAGTGTATATTTCTACTCTTGTTTAAGTCATGTTTTTGCAAAATATAATGTATAACTAAAAATATAGATTAATAGATAGTCATCTATAATAGTCAAACTTACATTAATTAGGTTTTCTAGATGTACAGAGATATATTTCAGACAAATAGGTAATCTTCAAACATGTCAAAGACCTACAGATTATGGCATTTAAAATGTTTTAAGAACTTAGAGTTTTCTGGACAATGAGACACATTTGCTTCTGGCAGCACTAATTATTTCAAAGAGAATGATGGGCATCAAAGAAACTCTTTATGCAGTTTGCTTTCAATGTGGCAAAAGGTAGTCATTTTGCAAGAAACTGCTCTTGTCTGGCCTGCTTGACAGTATGTTATATAAACTAGACATTCAGGGCCCATGGGAAAATGACCACTGAACTTTGCCAAATCATGGTGAGATGGTCCTTCAGGTACCTGTTTCACAGAAGAAACTGCCAGACATTCTTCAGGACAGAAAAGTGACTTATGAACATTATCAAAATAGGTGAAACAATCCTTCAAATTACATGTTTCACTGAAAAGTATGCCAGAGCCTCTAGGCCTGTAGGCTTAAGATGGATGGCCCAATGTTACAGAGGAACTTTGGATGACTGTCCAGGCAGCCAGATGTCTCTGTCATTTATAGAATTTTGGAAGTTGCTTACAATGTACTTCCTGTTTACTTAGGTAATATTATATCCTTCTGAGGTCTTTGATGGAGTTGAACACTAGATAGTTATAATTATAGTTTCCTTTGGTTATAATAAGAGATAAATTAGATACAAAACTTTAGACTCACAAAAATAGAATATATGTTAGAGTACTTGCTTTAATCTTACCAAATACATATAGACTAGATATTGTAAGTATAGTTCTTGCTTGATAACTGCTTTGCTATGTGTAATTTTACTATATTAAAATTAAAGCTTTCCTTTTTAATTAGACAGAAAAGGAGAAGTGCTGTGGGATGGTCTTTTTGTATGCTGTGAATATGTGTTGCTAACATTGGTTAATGAAGAAGCTGCTTTGGCCTATGGCAAGACAGGTTATAGCCAGGCGGGAAATCCAAGCAAAGATACAGGGAGAAGAAAGGCAGAGTCAGGGCAAATGCCATCCAGCTACCCAAGGAACAAGATGCCAGCAGGTCTGTAATGCCATGGTCATGTGGCAAAATATAGATTAATAGAAATGGGTTACTTTAAGATGCCAGAGCTAGCTAACAATAAGCCTGAGCCATAGACCAAATAGTTTGTAATTAATATTAAGCCTCTGAGTGATTATTTTACAAAAACAGCTGCTGCCCCAGTATTACTGGGCAAAACCAAGAAACTTCAGTCTACATTACATATGAAGACAAACACTTGAAGAAGTCCAATATTCTTTTAAAAATATTTATTGGTAGCTGGAGGCTTTTCTTTGTCCCACCTCACCCCGCAGCTGCTTATCAAATAATTATTCAGAGGCTTATATTAATTACAAATATTTGGTCTATGGTTCAGGCTTTTTGCTAGCTAGCTCTGACATCTTAAACTGACCCATTTCTGTTAATCTATATTTTGCCATGTGGCCATGGCATTACTGGTCTGTTGGCATCTTGCTCCTTGGGCAGCTGGATGGAGTCTTCCCTGACTCTGCCCTTCTTTTCCCTGTATCTCTGCTTGGATTTCCTGCCTGGCTCTTATCCTGCCTTGACAAAGGCCAAAGCGGCTTTATTTATTCAGGAACTATAGAACATTTCTTATAAAACTCTTGGTTATTCTCTATTAACTCGGCAGTGGAGACTAACCATGATGGTGTCTTTTAAACAGAAGATTCTCTTTTTGTGTTATTCTGAGTATTGAAATTCCCAAAGACCAATTGAAACTATAATTTTCATTTGAGATTATGTATAAGACTTACCAGCTGGCAGGTAACTTGCTATATCATTTGTTGTATCTTGAGTTTAAGAAAAAAATTACTATATATGAATCTCTTTGTAAGAAACTATTTTATAGTTAGATAACCTTCTTCTGCTTTTAAAGACTGTTGGATGGTGGCAATCTCTTAATTGCCACCATCCTTATCTGCCTACTTGTGTAATCATTAAGGCAGACTTCTGGGAGATCTAAACCAAAATGAGCTGTAGAATGTAAAGTATGGGCCTATAGAATTGGCTTAGTGGTTATGAGCCCTGGTCACTCTTCAAGAGGACCTGGCTTTGGTTCCTAGCACCCTCATGACAGTTCACTGTTTTTAACTCCAGACCTTGGAGATGTAATGCCCTCTTCTGGCCTCTGTGAGCATTAGACAAATGTAATTCACAGACAAATATGTAGGCAAGATACTCATGTACATAAAAATAAATAATCAAAATAAAGAATGAAAAATGAGTAATACCAGCATAAATGGATGATGTTGTAACTTAATACTCTATTAAGATTAAGAAAAGCCACTATATTGATGTTGAAAAATCTGAAGATAAAACTAAGTAAATGAGTATTTCCCTATTCAGAACATAAGGATAAGTAGAAAAACAAAACAAAGATAAAAACAAACTTATCTTTGTTATTCTTGATTACATCTTTCCCCTAACTTTGGTCTTACTAACTATCTCTGTGTACAGTTTATTATTGGACAAATACCCAGTGTACCACAAGTCACTACCATTTAAGTTTATAATTTACTTTCTTCTCCCCAAATCTCATTGAAACATTAAAAGCTTGACAGTAAGTATTAAAAGCATTGTAAGAATTGTAAAACATTACAAGCAAAATAGGTTGATATGAGAGGAAATCCCAAAATGGTAGATAAACTGAAGATACTTCAGCAGTTTTTAAATGCTCTTTTTTTCGGGCTCTGTGCTGATGGATTATGATATGCATGTGAGCAATTTCATAGTAAATTATTCAATAAACCGTTTTCAGAATTGTCATCAAATAATGTATTAATTTAATCTGATCCTCATGTACTACTCTGTGACAAGCATTGTTAGTTCATTTATGAGTAAAGTAACAGACATAAGGAGGCTAAGGGACTTGTTCAATTTGTGCATCTAAAATTTGAATGACGTCTAATGAACTTTGTAGCCTGAAGTGTAGAAGATTGAATTTACATGAAGGAAATAATTGCCTGGTGGTGTAATGGATAGAATGGTAAGAAGAAACTTTTAAATTACAATACATTAAAAACCCACACAAATTAATTCCTCTAATTTTTTAAAAAAAATTTTGCATGTTCCCTTTGCTCTTTTTCTTTCATATTAAACTTCTGACCCCTGGAGAGTGTCCTCTCCAAAGATGTGTATATTTGCTCACCTCATTTCAATTCCCATTCATTGCCTTTTGTCTTGTTTCCCCCATTGCTTGAAACTGCTTTGCCAACATAGGATCAATTTTGTGGGTTGAATAAACCCTGAGAACTCAAATGCTGAAAAATTAGCAGCCAGTGTAGCAGCATTAAGAGGTGGTAGGATTCAACAATTCTCGCTCATATAAACCCTCCTCTTTCTCGCTAATTAGACTCCCAGCGCTCCACCTGGGGCCTAGCCGTAGCTGTCTGCATCCAGATTCCTCAGTCCTTGGATGGGGTTTCTGGCACAACTATTAGGGTGTTTGGCCATCCCATCACCAGAGTAGGTCAGTCCTGGCTGTCTCTCGGCCATTGCCAGCAGTCTTTTGTGGGGTATCTTTGCGGATTTCTGTGGGCCTCTTTAGCACTTTGTTTATTCCATTTCTCATGTGGTCTTCATTTACCATGGTCTCCTATTCCTTGTTCTCCCTCTCTGTTCTTGATCCAGGTGGGATCTCCTGCTCTCTTTCCCTCGACCCTCGCCGTTCATTGCTCCCACTCATGTCCAGGCTGTTCATGTAGATCTCAGCCATTTCTCCATCATTGGGTGATCACCGTGTCTTTCTTGGGGTCCTGTTTTCCAGGTAGCCTCACTGGTGATGTATCAGTCCAGTCATCCTTGTTCCACATCTAGTATCCTCCTATGAGTGAGTACATACGATATTTGTCTTTCTGAGTCTGGGTTACCTCACTCAGGATTTATATGAGCGAGAATTGTTGAAACCAAGGTTGGATAAAGCACAGGGACAAATAGCCAAACGAATGGAAACACATGAACTATGAACCAAAGGCTGAGGGGCCCCCAACTGGATCAGGCCCTTTGAATAGGTGAGACAGTTAATTGGCTTGATCTGTTTGGGAGGCATCTAGGCAGTGGTACCAGGTCCTGGGCTCCCTGCATGAGATAGCTGTTTGAAACCTGGGACTTATACAGGGACGCTTGGCTCAATCTGAGAGGAGGGGACTGGACCTGCCCGGACTGAGTCTATCAGGTGGATCTCAGTCCTCGGAGGTGGCCTTGATCCGGAGGTGGTGGGAATGGGGGGGTGGGCTGGGGGGAAGGGGAGGGGGGCAGGAAGTGGGAGAACAAGGGAGTCTGTGGCTGTTATGTAGAACTGAATAGTATTGTAAAATAAAAGAAAAAAAAAAGAGGTGGTAGGAACTGGAAGAAGTGATCCTGCCCTTATGAATGAATTAATGCTGTTCTCATGGATGAGAATTAACTATTGTGTTCCCCAATATTTTGTACCCTAATAAACTTATCTGGGGTCAGAGAACAGAAAAGCCACTAGATACTTAGGATAGGCAGTAGTAGCACATGCCTTTAATCCTAGCATTCCAGAGGCAGAAATCCATGTGTTCAAGGATACAGCCAAGCATGGTGACTCACACCTTTAATCCCAGAAAGTGAGCCTTTAATCCCAGGGAGTGGTGGTAGAAAGCAGAAAGGTATATAAGGTGTGAGGACCAGAAACTAGAAGCTTTTAGTTGGTTAAGCTTCAGGCTTTCGAGCAACAGTTCAGCTGAGAGCCATTGGGATGAGGACACAGAAACTTCTAGTCTGCGGAAACAGGACTGGCTGAGAAGTTGGCCAGGTGAGGTTAGCTGTGGCTTGTTCTGCTTCTCTGACCTTCCAGCATTCACCCCAATAACTGGCCTCAGGTTTGATTTTATTAATAAGAACCTTTTAAAATTCCTCCTACAGAAAGAATGAGTCAATACAGTCAGGGATACTTCTCATGATGGGCCTCTTCCTCAGCTCCTTTTTTCTTGATAGGATACATAAGTAACTCAAAACTCTCCTATTTAGCCGAAAGTCCTTCCCATGTCCCTCCCTCCCTACCACCTGCCTCAGACCAGCTTACACAACGTATCAGCCCAGCCTTACCACATACAATTTATGCACTCTATGTCATGGAGGAACCTACCTTCAGTTTGAATGTCCTACTGCTTTGGTCTTATATCTCTATGCTGAGGGATGGCAATTCTGAGGAACCTACAATGTCCTAAAAGGGTGGTGTCTGAGTCTGCCATTACTTACAGATTTTTAGTCCCAGCTGACCCTCTAGCTTGAAAACTACATTCTAACCTGTGCCTTCAGAAGTAGATCAGTGAGTATTGTGACGTTTTTATCTGCAGTTCTGATCTCTCTTCTGAGTGTCATCCTTATATTCACATGTTAACTCTTCATCTCTACTGGAGTGTTCTGTGATTTCTTATACTTCCCCATTATAAGGAAACTCATCTTCATCATTTTCTCTCAAATTCTGTCTTTTACCCCCTGGACCCCATAAATTATCTTGTTGCCCACATGCACAGGTGAAATCTGGGGATACAATGTAGATTTTCTTTATCCCTCTAAACCAAGACATTGTCTACTCCAAACTTGTCTACTAACCAATCATTTTATAGAGACAGACTGGTCATACGGTGTGAAGAAAGAAAGCACAGACCTTTGCTTTATGTTTTGAAATCCTCTTTCCTGGTTCAATTTTATTTTAATTTAATTTTTTAGCTATTTAAGTCTGCATAATCATTTAATTGTTATATGAGAACTCTGTAATTTTAGAAAAATATTTTAGGAATTTTCCAGATTCCATCATTTTATCTTATTTTTACTTTTTGGTTCTTGACATACTGAGAAACATCTCCCAGTGCTTTCTCTAACTATGTGCACACCACTTAATATGTAGGTTTCAATGTCCTAGAAATTAGTTCTGTTCTGACCAAGCTGCCTGCCTATCAGTCATGGATGACACAGGTGTGAACCAGAGACCCATCCAGGATCTGTTCATGGTGACTCTATCATTCCTCCCTTCCTTCCACTTCTACACACTCCCTACTATCTCATTGTATGAAATGACAAGATGGTTTGTTATATGATTTTTTTAAAAATTTTTAAATGCCTTTTGTCTATCAGACACACAGAGAAATAAAGTGAGAGTGATGTAATAGATTCTAGACCACAGGAAAGGTAGGAGATACAGGAGTCTTTTACTTTGCAACACTTTTTTTGCATTACAACATTTTGTCTTTTTTGTTTCATTATTTTTTCCCCAACATAATATTTTTATTAAATATTTGGAAATTTCATGGAATATACCCCATCACACTAGCTTCCCATTCCTCCCAGGTCCACCCTCCCAGGTCCACCCTCCCACCATTGTGCACCCCCCTCCAAAGAGAAAGAAAAACACACTACCTCCAATTTGTGTTGCTCATTGGAGCATGGTCATACTCCCCTTGGCCTTTGGCCACTCCTCTTAAAGGAAACTGAGTCCTTCCCCCACCCTACTCCCTGCCAGGAGCCACCAACTGTGAAGAGTTACACTTCAGCATCTTTATCATAATTTTTAAAGACTCTCTTTAATAACTTCCTGTCTGCACTGTTTCTCTGAACTCTCTCTCTCTCACTCTCTCTCTCTCTCTCTCTCTCTCTCTCTCTCTCTCTCTGTGTGTGTGTGTGTGTGTGTGTGTGTGTGTGTGTGTTGCAGGGGGAGGTTGTCACAGAAGACTTCAGTGTCACTCATTCTCAGTTATGAGTCTGCAGCCATTGATACCACTGCAAAAGAAGCTTTCTTGCCCATAGCAACTAGGGGCCGCATGGGTCATGGACTTCCATATGGTTTCTGGTAGCAGTATAGACCATGGACATCTATACTGCCTCCAGCTGCAGCACAGAACATGGACCTCAACATGGCTTCTGGCAGTAGCCCTGATCAGAGACATCATCAGCATGGTCTCCTGGGTCACAGACATCAACATGTTTTTCATCAACACCACGGATCATGGACATCAACTGGCCTCTGGAGGCAGCACAGACCATGGACAACAAGTTAGCCCTCTGTTGGCAGGATAGATCATAGACATCAGCATGGCCTCCTGTGGCAGCATGGTCTGTGGAGGTCTTTCCAGGAGGCTTAATCCAGAAAAGGAACCATTATTCATCTCGGATATCCTGTTGTTGCCCAGAGTCAGGGTGTTCATGCAGCTGGGCAGTATGTCCTGAGGATGTACCTTCACAAGAGCTCCAGGCCACTGCATACCTCTTTGCCCTCTGCCCAGCACAGTTGGTTCCCTGGGAATGACCTTTGTGGCCCCATGTCCCCTTCTTTCCATTAGGGTGAGCAGCAGCAGAGGCTCCATGCCTCGGGCATCTGTGGGCTGTGCAAGGTTGTAGGCACCTATTGGGCAATGACATGCTCTTTAGGATAGCTATGCATTTTCCCCTTTGTTTCATTTGCTTGGTGTACCTTTTTCCATCCTTTAGTGCTGAGGTGTTTTCTATCTTTAGTGATGAGGAGTGCCTCTTATCTCCCATCTTGCCACAAGAGTGTTGGGATTAAAGATGTGTGCCACCATGTCAAGCTTTATGTGGTTCTGGGCATCCCAGCTCACTCAGGTCCTCATGTTTGTATGACAAGTGCTTTATGTACTGAACTATCTCCTCAGCTCAAGGGAGGTTTAATTAATAAGTCAAGCCAGTGTGTGGAGATTCCATATTACTTGAATATATAGTTCTGTGAGTCATAAATGTGGCAAATACCTTAATGTATTTGTCTTTGTGGTTTGTTTATTTTGTGGATATCACTGTAAAGTTATGAACTACATGCCATTAAACTTGTAGACTCCAGTAGAAGTTAAACTTCCTCTGACCCTTCCCCTAGGAGACTGTGGAGAGCCCTGTTCTTTCCTGCTTCTCTCTCCCCTTGGCTGTTGGTGTCTTGATGAGGTCCAAGTATGAAGGAGCAAATGCTTTCCAGTGAACCAGGACACAATACTAGGGTGATTTCAAAGTAAGTGTTTTGTATCATTTGTTCATTTTTGTTCCCCTGGTTACTTTTGGGGGAAATACTTTGTTGTAAAATCTATCACAGTAGGAAAAGGACTATCTCAAATTCTCTTAATAATGAATTTATTTCATATATACTTATTGATCCAAGAGAGTTCTTATTTGTTTTGAAAATTTAACAATTATTTCTTCACATGGTCTGTGTTTTCCTTTGGTTATTGTTTACTTTTGTAATTTTCTGATAAAAGCATCGTGTATTGTTATTTGGATTATTTTACATAATCAGAATTACATATAAGTAAAACTCTCTTTCTGTCTTTCCATCTTCCTCCTTCCTTTCCTCCTCTCCTCCCTCCCTCCCTCCCTTCCTTCCTTCCTTTCTTTTTTCTTTCCTTCTTTTGTCCTTTGAGATGGGGGCTTACTATGCAGATTGGATCAGCCTCCAGATTCTGTTCCTCATATGGGATTACAGGAATGTGCCACAAGACCCAGCCTATATTCATTCTTTAAATTAATTACTTTCAAAGCGGAAACATGTAACGTTATTTGGTACTGTGTGCTGTGTGTGTTTACACATGTTCATACGTGTGAGGGTGTCACGCACATAGGGCTAGAGAGGTGGATGTTGAGTGCCTTTTTAGACCCCTTTCTACTTCAAGCTCACCAGTTCAACTCTCCTAAGCAGTCAGCTTTCTCCAGGGACTCCCCCATGTCCTCCTGAGTGCTGGGATACAGGCAGCATACATACTTGGCCAACTTTAATCTGAGGATCTAAATTCTGGTCCTCATGCTAGCTCATCAAGCGCCTCGTCCACTGAGTCATCTCTGCAGTCCAATTTCTATTTTGTCATAAATAAATTATGTTCTGCAACAACCAAGGGTAGATTTAATTTAATTCCACTTCCTTCATCCTTTATAACAATTCCTTTTTAGTTAATTAACTTATTTTTCTTGGATTTTAGCTTTACACTTTAAAATATGCCACGATTTCTGCCCAAACACATTATACTCAATTGCAAAAAAAAATGTATTTTTACAAAATTGCTTTTTAGAAAAAGCAAACCTTCTTAGAACAGGGCTAGAAGAAGGTAACTCAAAACCTAAGAGAACTAAACGGCTAATGAAAAAATAATTAGTTCCTCATGAAATAACTGTGAATGGAGGCAAGCGTTTGAATGGCACCTCAGACTGTCACAGTGAAAATTTAAAATACACACAAAAGAGTGACATTAAAATGTCATTAGAACTTTAATTCCAGGGGGCCTTTCAGGTACTGAGACCATCCAGCTGGGATGGATCTCTGAGCGAGTGTGTCTGCTGTAAGCCACCCTTTGCCCAGGAATGAGAGTGAGACTATACTTCAGGGTGTGGATGCCATGCTTAACTTTCCCCTATTGTCTGTGGGCTCCTGTCTGTAGGTCGGTTGAAAGGATTTTATCCTTCTGCTGAAATTCCTTATTACTCTCTTCTAATTCTCACTGTAAAAAAAAAAAGTGACAGTCTATGTGATTTGCATACATGTGGTACCCTTCCTGTAACTATCAGTTGTCTCTGAGATAACTTTTGTCATAGAATGATGCACTGTGGCAATACAGTGGCATGTATGGCGCTACTGCTAGAATTGTTGGCTTTGTTATTCTGACCTCTAATTATTAAACAAACAAACACAAGAGGAAAGAAACCGACTTCCCAAACTAATTATGTCCCATTTTTCTTAACAGTGTGCCCTTTGCTCCCATTAGCATGGCTCGTATGTTATACAGCTTTAATTTTCATTCATTTTGTTACTTAGTTACTTTCTTGGTGTAATGTTCCTGGCTGGCTTAATTCTATTTTTCTAGTACATGCTTCATTAGGAACTTATAACAACTTCTTTTTTTATTTTGTATTCTTATATATGAAAACATTTACATTTATGTTTGAATAATAGCATATGCATAAAATTACCGAGCTACATTTCTTTTCCTAACTAATACTTATAATTCTACTGCTTTTCCCTTATACTTTGTTGTAAGTGTGAGGCTAGCTACCTGTAATTCAATTTATCACGGTTAGAATTTGGCAACCTATCACAGTCATAGTCAACATCACCTAACATATGTTTTCTTTGATGGCCAGACAATTAATGGTTTACCTTTGAAAAATCCATATTTTTATAGACTACATTTAACTTTCAATCTGCCTGCCTTTTATGCCAATATAAAGACATAAACTTTTGTCTATGCAATATTCTTGAGTTTAATACATTTTTATTCCCCATTATTTTTGAGTCCTGTCTTCAATCACAAGGCTCATTTTATATCTTCATTTCTTATTCCTCTACCATGTAGTCTTTCACTGTTCCATCTTTGTGTGTGTGTGTGTGTGTGTGTGTGTGTGTGTGTGTGTGTGTGTGTACATGTGTATGGTGCATGTATGCATTCCTGTTTAAATACTGTTGCACATGTGTGTGCATGCATGGATGTGTGGAGATCTGAAATTGACACTAGGTGTCATCTTCAATTTTGTCTACTTTGTTTACTGAAGCAGGGACTCTTGCTGAATTCAGAGTTCACCAATTTCTGCTATTCTAGCTGGACAGTTTGTCTAGGGAATCCCATCTTTCTGCTATGAGAAAGTATTTTTACTGTCATTGCGTGGGAGATCACACATGCCTGGACTTTGCAATGGGTTGTGGGTATCTGAGCTTTGGTTCTCACGGTTGTGTTGGAAGTGCTCTCACTGTTGACCATCTTCTCTGCCCACTCCTCCTATTCCTTACCTCTACCCATCCACTGATGTCTTACTTGTGTTAGTTTTTCTAGTTCTTTATGTTTATTGCTCTGGTGTTAGTATTTCTTAACCTACTGTATATTCTATGTTTTATTCAATATAATCTACTACATCATATTTATTCAAGATATTCTACTACATCAAACCTCATTTTGTTGGACTGTTTAAAACACATGACGCATTTATTTTCTGAACTTACCATCATCAATTTTCATTTGTCTCAGCATTTCAACCCATCTTTCCTCTCTTCGATGTCTTTTACTTTTACTCTTATGATATGCTATAATCTCACAAGTATTCTTGATAGGACATCAGATTATGTGTTCAGGAGTTGTGTGTACTTCTGTTTTTTTTTCTGTGTCAATATAGATCATCTTAATTGCCAAATGCAACATTTTCCACACTGAAATTATATATTTTTTATGCCATAGTTATCTGACTCTTAGACATGTGCCCATTAGAATTTATTACAGATTGAATCTGGAAACCTATCACAGTGTGGTTCCTATCATACTAACACACACACACACACACACACACACACACACACACTGTATGTATGTATGTATGTATGTATGTATGTATATATATATATATATGTATATAGCCTAACATAACATATACATATGTATGTATATATATTTACCTTGATGGTCAAAGAATTATTATTTTCTCTAAATACATTATTTTCTCTAGAACATGTACAACATTTATAGCAACATTATTTGCCTACAATCCATATGGTCATAAAGAACAAATGAATGGATAATATGTAATATAATTATCTAATATTATATAAATTAGAACATATGTGAAAACTATAGTACACATTTGACCATAATATATATTGCTATAACTTTAATTTTAATATATATAACTATAACATATCTGTCACATATGAATATTATGTATTAACAGTAATGAAAATGGTTGAATGTATTATCTGTTCCTTGCAAATCTACAAAATAAAAAATAAAAAAATAAAAAATAAATAAAAAATACAAAAAAAAAATGATAAATTTGCTTACTGGCCTTTGTGTCTGTTTTGAAGACAGAACTGTGCTTTTTACTATTATAGATCTGTAATATTTTTGTTTTTATGTTCATTTTTTGAGAATTTCATACATAGGCATAGATAGTATTTATGTCATTTCTATCACACCCTTTCCCCATCTAACTCTTCCTACCCCACCCATTCCCTCTCAAATTTATGACTTCTTTAATTATTAGTTATATGCACGTGTGTCTATAAAAATACATGGTGCTGAGTTTATTAGTGTTGTTCATATGTATATGTAATTAACGCTGACCACTTGGAATTGAATAACCTATCAAGGGACTCATCCCTGAGGAAGACGGATTCTCCCTCTAGCAGCCATTAACTGTCTATCACTCTTCTTCTAGGGATATAATCTTGCGAGATTACCCCCATCAATGTTGAAATATCAACTGGTGGTATCATTGTGCAGTGTTTGTGTAGGTAACCATATTTTTTTAAGATTTCATGGGTGCAGCTCCCTATCATATACAGAAGACACTGTCTCAAGTAGGCATCTTGGTCCTCTGGCTCATCCTCTTTCTGCCCCTTCTACCATGATGTTCTCTGAGTGTTAGGTGCAGGCATTTTGAATTTGAATAGTATGCCAAACCTAGCTTCAGTCATTGGGATTGAGACAACTTTGATTATTTAAGATCACTTGTGGAATCAAATGGATATGTTTCTTTTCACATGAAAATGTCTTTGGCATTTTGATAAGGATTCTGTGGAACTCATAGATGGCATTAGATAATGTGGTCTGGTTGAAATGTGCCTCACAGATTGCTGTGAGTTAACACTTGGGACCCAACTCCTGGTGAAAAGCTTTGTGACTTAGCTAGAAGTGGTCTGCTGGGGGTGGGACTGAATGATGCCCAGCCCCCTCACCCCTATATCTTATCTGCCAGGCTGTGATCAAGCAACAGATTGTGCAAGCTTCTGCTGCATAGACAAGCTGCTTCAGCTGCTAACTGTCCTTACTATGAAACCCTGAGCCACATCACTTCTCCCTTCATTTTTTTCCTACGGATTTTTTTAAAAATCACATTGTGGGGAAAGTAGCTAGTGTAGGCACTCTGGGAGCTCAACAGCATCAATTCCTTCAGTCCATGAATGGATAGTATCTTTCCACTCAAAACTTGTTCACTTTGTTGTTGCTGCTGATTTTCTATTTTTTTTTGAAGGATAGGACCTTGACATGTATACCAGACTGGCAGACTGACCTAGAACTTGTAATTCTCCTGCTGTCTCTGGAATGTCAGGGTTGTAGGCATGCAGCATTATTCTGGGCTTAGAGCTGTTTTTTTTACAGTGTTGCCACTAGCCTCTTTCCTGGGTATAAAACATCCTCAGTGACTACTATGAGTCATCTCCAAATAGTCCTTCTCTTCATCTCCTGTTATATTTATACACAAGGCCATAAGAATTAATACACTCAATGCTGAGAATTAATTATATGTCAGCACACTACTATGAGATTTTCCTCCAATATACATTTTTGTTGTTGTTGTTCATGACTGGTCATGGTCAACCTTTTTAACTATAGAAAAATATCAGAAATAGTGAAATATTTTTATGATTCTGCTTTATCTGATCTTTGATAAAAGACATAAAAACTGGCTAATTTCATTTATTTCACCGAGAACACTAGATTCAGCTCATCCAGTTCATGTTTAGAAACTCTCTACAAAAGACATCACCTATTACATATGGGTATTATATACTTTCTTACCAGTTTAATTTAGAAAGATTCCATGATTCATATGGAAAATTTAAAGCAGGTATCATATTATATAGAACATGTGATTAGATGTCAAATATGTATTTACATTAAAGGGAAACAAGATTGTCACAAATACAACCTGCAAAGGTCTGATTTCCCAGTCATTAGGTAGCTCTTGAAACTGTTAATAAGGAAATAAACACTAAACAAGCATGTTTAATTTCTCCCCCAAAGAACAAAAATGTGTGCCTTACCTGGAAACCAAGTTTTCCTGCTATTTTTTTTTTCAAGCAAGAGATTTGCCCAAGCCATTTTTATTCAATGGGCTAGCCAAAAGGTGGGGAAAATGTCCTTGCCCGTTTGCCGTAAGCATATTGAAGCAGCAGTAACAGCTATGATTGTGCTGGCCCTTTCAGTGTGGAAATCCATGCTGGGGCACAGAGAGCATCACAGGGATCAAGGGAATAGGGGAGGTTTTGTGTCCCCCCCTTGTCTTATTCTTTTTGTTTTGGTTGATCCCATCTGTCTCCAAGAACTGAACATAGCTTACGCTATTGTGAGCGTTGTTCACAAGTCACCTAAGTAAAGATTACACTGTGGCTTCTTTCCCACATGTTCAGTCTGGTGTTTAAAATGAAGTTAGCTAGAAGAAAGACATTCTGGTGTGTTATTGCACAATACTGTAACTATAGACAACAGTCCAGAGGATAGCAGAAAGGACGTTTTTGGTAGGTTTTGCCACAGGAAAATGATAAATGATTGAATATATATGTACACACACATACACACACACACACACACACACACACACACACACACACACACACATATATATATATATTAGATAGGTAAAACTTAAACATAACACAATGTAAACTGTTGAAAATACCATGCAGTACAATATTCTTATGTGCATTTTGTATATTACAGATTCATTTAAAAATAAATTAAGAATAAATGAACAAAAATTTAATAACAGATACTTAAAACCCTTTCATAAGCAATTGTTATTCTGTAATTCAGAACAATGATTATTTTAAAATGCCAACATTAAAAACATTTTATTTTGTCATCACCTCATAAAGAAACTTAGGTAGCTACTGCATATAATTTATGATAGCTACTGCGTAGCATAGCTGTGAAGGTAGAGATTGCGACCATGTGCAGAACATGCCAAGTACAGGGCCTGGAATACAAGAAATAATAGTTCAAATTGTGATGACTAAACTTACGACACAACGAACAACCTTCTCTCAGTGGAAGATGTCTTTTCACATTTCCAAAAGGGCTGCATACTTCCTGCTTATTTAAATCCCAGGGCTGCCATGTCTATGTATATGAACAAGACCCACACATCACACTTGGTTGGTTATTTCACGACATGGCAAACATCATGATATAATTCTCTACGCCTGAGCATCTGGGTATTGAATGAGAAATTAGCACATGTAGAATTGAGCCACGCCAGTCATTGATTCTTTGGCATGGTTTTAGAAGAAACCGGTTCCTGTGCTTTGCCGGCTCCCCCTGAGGCACATCCATATTCTAAAAGAGGAGGTCCCTAACTTAAAACATGGAAGTTCTAATGTTAACCGAATGCACCACTGTTCTTTCTGATTTATTTGCAGTTGTTGAATAAACTGCAAATAGCTTAGTAGTTGGGTCACAGCCCAAGAGTGGATTGAAATGGACATTGAAGATACTTTTCAAAATTAAGCAAAACAGAAGTAAAATTGCTTTTGTGCTCTGAGAACAGCCTAGCTTTGTTCATTATTGTAAAGGGGGAAATGCAAGCTATTTGATTGCTCTTTAACCTTTCGCTATATTGACAATCTGTTACTGCCTAGCATCAAGCCCATTCTTCTCAGAAGGTGGCTTGGCATTTCTGAGGTATTTTCAATCTAGGGAGATAAATCTGCGTCTCCATCTGGATTGACCAGATGAGGCTCCCTTCAGAGCCAATTAACACTTTACCGATGGGGTCACCTCGGCACGGTTGGAGGTGCTTTGCACCTCCAGGGCGACCATAAACTGCCTCCACAATGCCTCCAGATGCTCAGGACTGGAAACCAATCAATCTTGTATTTAAGTGGTTACCACACCTACCCTAGGGTCCTAGAAGATACACCAAAAGATGTTTGTGACTTTCCAAGCAGGGCCCTTTGAATATTCTTTTGTCAGCCCCTTCATGGAGTGATAAAGACAGAAGAATGTTCATAGCACAGTGGAAAGGTAATCAAGGTCGGAAGGCAAGGCACAGATCCCCTGTTTCTGTGAAATTTTGTAGTTATAGCCACATTTTTACCACTTCTTGACTCATTAAACTAGAGATTTCTTACGAACCTCCCTCAGTCATGGAAATGGACTAGACAAAAACTGATAAGGAAAACCATCAAGTTCCCAGACCAAAGAGAGTTCCATGTGATGCACCTGTGAAATATTAAAAGTAGAGCCTGCCATTCTGGTACCATAGGAGGCCTCCTTGGGCATTCCTCTATGGTGTCTTAGCTTTATCTGTGATGTCTGTCATTATTTGTGTAGAGATTCAGATTAGGTTCATGGATTTCCTAGGCCTTTCTACACAGGCACCTCATTTAATGAAGCAATTCCCTTAACTCTGCTTTAGCTGGGAAAGAATGCAAATTAAATATTCTTTAGTGGTGAGGATGGGAGGGGAAATAGAGAAAAATAAGTGTGGGGGAGCCTGGTGAAGGCAAGAAGTTCTCAGGTGGCTGGGTAACTAGTTCAGCCTTTGTGTAGACAGTCTGCCTGTGGGACAGAGCTCAAAGACAGAAGAATGATAGTCTGGAGGAAGAAAGAAAGACAGTAATTGTGGGATGCGTGCGATTAGTGTGGTAGCCAGAGAAATTAAGCCACGAGTCCTAGGAATCCTCCCTTCTCTGTGGTACCTGCAGAGGGAGAGAAAAGACCTCAGCACACATTTCAGTTGGAGCCTACTCCCTGCCAGCTCGGCTTGATTGCTTTCTGGGTTGCCTACTGTGGGGGTTCAGCAACTCGACCTTCCTTTCAGTGGAGCTATATTGTCCTGCCCTGAAAAAAAAAAAAGACAGATTAAGAATTTACAAGGATCCTTCCATCACTGGCCTCTGACAGGAGCTCTCAGGGAGCGGATTTTCCATGGTTCAGTTTGCCTGGGGGCCAACATTCTTATCAAAATGTATTTTGTACATGTAAAGAAAGATTGCTGTTTTCAGATATATCTAACTGCCATTAAACTTCCTCATCGCCTCCTCATCTCCTGTGTCAGTAGGTGGCATTCTTCTTGGGATATTGGACCAGAGTTGTTATTCTTTGAGGATTATCTACATTTGAGTTCAGGTTTATAGGTCAAGAGTAAATCCTATGATTTAAGTTTATAATTATTTTGTGGACAATGGGCTATATTCTGATCTCTTCAAGTAGGAAATATTCCCAGGTTTAACTCAAGCCATTTCAAGTGCTTAATTTAAATATTTTAATTAAAAACTATGTGTTCACAGAATTGAAAGAAAGACAGCTATTTAATTTCAGCACCTGGGAACAAACAAAAAAAAATGATTCATTCTCTTCTTAGTTTATTATCTAATAGATTGCTTTAGAGGCCTCATTCAGACTGTGGAGAGGGGTTAGTTAGATTTTTAAAATTAATTTTGTTATTTGACAATTAATGACATGAGAGATCATGTTAAACATACACACACAAATATACATGTGTGTGTATATATATTAAATATATATATTTATATATATTTAAATAGTTATGATTAGGTTGAGTATTACCATCATCCCTATTGTCTCTTCTGATTATAAATAACATGAAATTAGGATCTTCTTTCATTTGTTTTAGCATCCTTAATTCCATGAATATCAACATTAATTTTGAGGTCACACTGGTAAGTGAAAGCAGTGTTAAACTTGTTATTAGTACTTCAGACTCAGATGAGATTCTTTAAGGCTGCACATTGTGTTACAGAGAAAGGGAGAAAACAGAAGCAATGTTGTTGTGCTGGAGACCAGAGAGATCCCCAGATGAACTATGATGCTCTAGAAGGAGGGAGTGGAAGACCACCGTCTTCCGCTGAAACTGATGCTGCCTGGCACAGACACATCCACAACAGAAGTTCTTCCTAGCATTATCTGTAATGCCACTGCCCGCTTTTAAGGTGATAAGTATGGATCAGTGATTTTAATGTTTTCTGTCTACTGGGTTTGAGGTCTGCGTTTCCCAGTTCACTATTGAAAAGCATTCAGTTATAAAACACAGATACACCGTGGTTCTGCATACAGTTACTTTGTGTTGGAGGGATTTACATCACACTCTGCTCTATTACAAGATCCTTAAACAAAATCTGGTTGATTCCTACTTTAGTAATACTTCAGATCTATGAAGGGTGCTTCACAGGAAGCCAAACAACATTTCATATTGGCCTGTGGTCTCTCACGCACCTTTCTTTCGCGTGCACGAGTGTGTGTGTGTGTGTGTGTGTGTGTGTGTGTGTGTGTGTGTGTGTGTGTTCCTCTCCACCATGCACAGAAGTGTGAAGGAAGACTTCCACGGCTTCATACTTCTGAAGGACTTTATTTTAGAGATATTTGCTAATTACTTATCATAATTTCAAATAAAAGAATTTCATTACTCAACTTAGTCATTTTCTGATATATACTAATATTAAATGTACAAAATTCAGTAGGCATTCTTAATGGGACATTCATTATTGCTAAAAATCTTGTCAACACATGAGGCTACCTTTCTTCTCATAGTCTAACAGGTAAAACCTGAGAGTTATTACTTTTTATGCATTGAAATTTTCCAATGATACTTTCTTCTATTATGATTAGATCATTTTAAATTAAAGTACCCAAACCCAACCAGCAGCTATGGTATTCTTCTAAGCAACAAACGCTTCAGTGGGTTTTGTGAGGTAGAGAAAAATAAGGCGAATAGAGTGTTAATTGAAATGGGAAATAAATTGGTTGGTAATATATCATGTTTCAGAAGACAGAATGTATCAGGTAACTTCACAGTATCTCCAGGCTACCTCTTCAGTGCTAGAGAATCACATTGGAAAGCTGTTAAAAAATAATGTTGGAAATAATTATAGTACACAATCATTTTGTGAGCAAAAAGGGCAGCTGAGTTGCTGCCGAGACGAAGGGAAGGATGGACATAAACTCCAAGTTAGTCAGCTGGAGAGAGAGCAGTGTCGGGCAGCATACCACGTTGTGATGTCACCAGTGTACAGCAGAGTGTGCTAGCATGATTAAAACTGAGCTGCACAGGGAGCTCAAGTCTGTGTTAATGAAACAGAGCAGAGGGGGAAACAGAGAGGAGAGAACCAAGGGTCAGGAGGACAAACAAGGAAACTGGCTGTTGATAGCCTGTGCACCCTGTATGCCATAAAGGACTTTCTGATGTCTTAACTAAAGCAGTCTCTGTAGAATAATGATAACAAGACAGATAGACACTGATGTGTAAGTGACATCATCAGAGCCAGAGTCCTGATCCTGCTGAGGTTCAAAGAGACTCTAATCACCCTCTTCATGTTTTTTTTCCCCTCCTAAGTTCTCGCCAGACATGTAGGAAACACAGAGACACTTATTCACACCAGCTTTTCTTGCTGGGCCTAGAAACTAATAGACAAGGGCTTCTTAGAGTTCGTTGATTGAGGGATCAAGTTGTAAAGACATGGGCTCAGATAGATAAGACACTGGTGGAAATTAGCACACACAAGCTCCAACAAGCATCTTAAGAGCTGTTCAGGCTTTTGAGGGAAACATGAAACTGTATCAAGAGTTTATAAATGAAAGTGGAGTTATCAAAATGTTGTTAGAACTGTGTATGAAAGGAATAGGCCTGCTTTTCCTTGCTCTGGAGACTCTCTTTGTCCTCTGAGTAACTCAGGGCCCATAGTCTGATTTTGTATTGACCGTTGTAAGCAATGTTTTGTTGCCAGTTTTCATTGTACACTAAACTTATTTTACACCATGTGGAGGGTCCCTCCGCTTTCTGGGTGTCATTATTTGAAATTCTTGGAGATCTTCCACATGGAAGGAGCTGGAAATTAGTGATACTGTCATCCCACTTTTCTTTGTATAGAATAAGCAACCTGGTTCCTCTCTGAGAATGGTTCGTAAACTGGAATTCAGGAAGTTTGTACAGACAAAGCACATTGATATTTGGCCAAGGCCTTTCCCCTTTAATAAGGGCCATAGATTTGAATCTTTCTATATTTAAATAGCAAGTGAGTGTTAAATGTTTACATAGCCCAAACTAATTAGTATTAGAAATATCTGCTTTATTTCCTTTTCTCTGCGACTTTGGCATCTGTAGGGGAGGTTATGGCAAGTGCTCTATTTGATGTAAGCAGTAAACAGCTTGCCCCCTGTACTTTTCCTGAACTTTGTAACAGTTAAATAGGACTATGTACACCATGAACTTGGGAGCACCTCTCTTTTAGTTATTTCACTACAGTGGAAATCTTAGTATAAAAATGAAACTATTTAACTTTCCACAATGTAGCAGGTTCTTTAGTGGGCTATTAATATTAATCAAGTGTGGTTATCATTGTTAATTAAGTGAGAAGTTTCTCACTATAGATTACTTACTTAGCATCATGGAAGTGCATATTCCTCACCTGGTACAATATGATTGGATATTTTATAGAGATATTCATGAAAACTTTTATGCTTCAACTATTCAACTGTCAGCCTACTTTTAGTTATTCAGTGAGACTCTGGGATATTGTCTTTAATATCATTCCCCCAAGTTGACCTATAAGTGGATGGGTTTATATATGCTAAATATGATATATGTTTGGCCAGAATTTTAGCTGTAACCCAGCAAGTCAGATATAAGATATAGTGTTCTTGTGTAATATTTGGCAAAGCAAAAGACAGAAATGGGAAGTTAGAAGGGAAGTGTAATACTTGGAGAAAGGGTTCTTTGATAAACCACAAAATTATGTTAGTCAGGGCTCTCAGAGAAGAAGGACCAATGGGAGATATATGGATGATAGATAGCCAATAGATAGACATATGGATGATAAGAGGATATTTATTGTAAGAACTTATTATAAGAATTGGCTAAAACACTGTGGAAGTTGATAGGCCATTTGTAAACTAGATAATGGTGAAAGCCAGGTAGTTAATGATGTATGAACCTGAAAGTCTGAAGACCAAAAGCTGTGATGGACAGGGACAGGAGAAGATGTATGGAGAGAGACATAGACAAAGACAGACAGACAGACAGAGACAGAGAGAATGAATAAATCTCAGACCTTAAAAATAATTCTATTCAGGATCTTAATGGGTTGATGGACATGCTTTCCTACTGATAAAGGACAATCTATTCTTAGTCTAGTGATTCAGATTCTAAATACCTTAGCCCTAACCTGTTCACAGGTTCTGAGTGTCCCTTAGCTGCATCTCGGGCATGTAGGAAACGAACCATTACAACTGATGTCTGTAAACCCGAGTCTACCCGGCTCAGCATGTTGTCTTCTTTTGCTCTGTTCTCCTAGCTGACGTGTGTGCTTGCATTGTTCCTTTTAGTAAAAGTGCCCGTGGCTATGGTACTTCTCCGATAGTTCCCCCTTCGTCTTCTAATTGGCTTTCCTTTGCTCTCTGTTCTCCAAATTATGTGACATTTAACTCAGAAAACATCCCTTGTACCTCTGGACTTATTTACACATCTTCTTTATGTAAATTTGGAGGGCAGTTATACCTTGTCTAGGTAAGTCAAGTGACCTTTATTCTACACAGTCTATCTACAATTTGCAGTTTCTAGCCCACCTCTCCTTGTCCCTCTCTATTGCAAATTGGCTTATATTTAAACTCAGTATACTTAGAAACAAAAGCAGGAAAATGCTGAATGTGCTGTCATATCTCTGGTTTGAGTAGAGTTATTTAACATGTCTGCCTACAATACACTCAATAAAAATAATCTTTGTTCTTTACTGCAACTACTATTATGGCAACAGACAAGAGAAACCATTTAAGAGTCCTTGGGAGAAAGATAAATATAGGGAAAAACTGTCCAGTTTTCCTGTAACCCCTCTTCACAGGGCCGCCAAATGAGTCTCCTATTTGCCTCACACCAGGGGTGTGTCAGTGATGTATTTTCACAAGTGCTTAAATACTGAGATAAAAAGTGGAGTGTGAGTGTCAGAGGCGGAAGTAAAACATAAGGCTCCACTAACTTGCCAGTTTTCACTGAAGATAAATAGTTGTGCTTTGTAATAACAAAGGATTCCCATATCTCTAAGTCAGCTACTTACAGCTCAGGAAATTGATCTCAAGGAAGCCCCAGAGTAGAGCTGACAAGGTCTAACGATTGGTGAGTGGCAGTTCTTCTAGTACAAAGGCAGTGTGTGTCAAAACTCTGTAGTGCCAACCAGGTCTTGTGTCACAGCTGACCTGAATATGGAATAGAGTCTTAACTCACTTCTGCATTATAGCCACCATTTTTCCAACTCTCAGTTTTATTCCAGACCTAAAATTTTCACAGTGACTAGAACCATGTACTACCCAAATTCACTTTGACAACTACCACAGAAAAAAATGTGATGCTCTTAAGGTTTATTACTGTAAACCACGAGCCAACTAAATTATAGATATTTTTATTTGTTTTACCCTTTCTATGCATGTAGGTATGTATGTATATTTTATTCTTTATATATGAGAGCTCAACATTGCTGTGATTAGGTAAAATTTCAAGGAAAAGATGTCCATTATTCAAATTCTCAGAATGTCTGTGGAATTACATGCTGCAGATACAAACACATTTCTCATGTTAAGTCAAGAGGAATATAGAAATCACAAGAAGTCTTGGAATTTAGGATCATTGGAGAGCAACTGCTTCATTGACAGTGAATATTACTCAAAGGGATTGAAAGACATCAGACTTCTCTGCATGTTGTGCATGGTGGTTACATTATACGCTGTTACTAAAGTATTCTTTTCCCTTTTAAGAAAGCATCACCTGCTGGGATATCTGTAGCTGGAGGGCTTCTCTCCAGGTTCCCCAAGCCCCGCAGTCCCACAATCCACGTATAAAATAATCACTCAGACGCTTATATCACTTATAAACTGTATGGCCGTGGCAGGCTTCTTGCTAACTGCTCTTTTATCTTAAATTAACCCATTTCTATAAATCTATACCTTGCCACGTGGCTGGTGGCTTACCAGAGTCTCTGCATGCTGCTTGTCCTGGTGGTGGCTGCAGTCTCTCTCCTCCTTCTTCCTGTTTCCCCAATTCTCCTCTCTCTTTGTCCCGCCTATACTTCCTGCCTGGTCACTGGCCATCAGTGTTTTATTTATATAGAGTGATATCCACAGCACTTCCCCTTTTCTTCTTTTTTTTTAAAAAGGAAGGTTTTAACTTTAACATGGTAAAATTACATATAACAAAACAATTATCGAGCAAGAATTACAGTTACAATATTAAAGAAGATGTCCTATCTATCTTATATTTGTGAATTTAAGGTTTTATATCTAACTTATCTTTTATCATAACTGAAGAAATTACAGCTATCTAGTTTTCAACCACATCAAAGACCTGAGAAGGAACATAATGGTACCTGAGAAATGGTAGATGGATGCAAGCAACTTTCGGGAATCTTGCAAAAGTAGACCAAGACAGCTGGCAGCCTGGACAGTCACCTAATGTTTCTCAGCATTGTTGGTGCATTCAAATTGGCTACAGGCCTAGAGTATCTGACAGACCATTTTCAGAAGCAGGAATTCTGAGAGACCATCTTACCCTCTCTTGGCAGAGTACAGTGGTCGCTTTTCTTGTGTCCCGCTTGTCCAGAAAGGACAGCATTGCATTTGTACTGTCAGCTGTCAAGGCAAGGGCAGTTCTTTGCCCAGTAGGCCATTTTGTGCCAAGAAGACAAACTTCCAAATGGAAATGTCTTAGAAGCCCAACATTCTCTCGGGATCAAATTGGTGCAGCCAGGAGCAATTGTGTCTCACGTCAACAGAATTTTAAGTTATTTAAATGCCATATTCTCTAGGTCTATGAAGTGTTTGAAGATTACCTATCTATCTGAAATATATCTATGTATACCTAGAAGACTTAACTAACATGGCTACAAATATGATTATCATAAATGACTAATTATTAATCTATTTTTAATTATCCATTACAATTTTAAATGAGTTACATAAACATAATACCTCAAACAAGAATAGAAATTAATATATATATATATATATATATATATATATACAGTATAACAAAATTAACTTCATGTTTGTATCAATAAACTAAAATTTATACCAATGTAAAACATTTTAAACATAAACTAAAATCTATACCTATGTAAAACATTTTAAACAAGTTGTTCTTTAAAAGTAGGTTCATTAATCTACCCTTTTATCTTATCATCTCTATATCCTCCTATATATTTATATCATATCCCCTTTTCTTTTTTAGAAAGAGATCACATTTATAATCAACTTGTTTTAAATAAAAATATTGGTTTTTCCCTGTCCCACACCAGAGGGCTCTTCTGATTTGGGACACAAGAATCTCTTAACCATTTTTTTTTAAAAGCAATTATGTCTGGGTTTAGAGGGGGAGTGAGCCAATTCCACCTCTAAAGCCAGCTTGGTATATTTGGGAATTTGGGCGTAGCATCTCTTACTACTTCCTGCTGGAGGGGGGCGCTGTATCTTATGGGGATGCAAAGAAAATTTTAGGCCTATGGGGTAGTCCGTGAGGCTGTATTGTGTGAACCAGTTGCTTGAAACCACTCTGGATGTTGGATCATCTGGGCCATGGTGTCATCGGAGACCTTTCAGGGGGTCTTGGCTGGTGAAACCTGATGTATCTTAATCTGGAACAAATCCACAGCCTCTGGCTTTCTGTGGAAACAAAAGCAGAGCCTCCTTTCCAAAGCAACATATCCTTAAATCCAAATTTTGAAGTCAAGGTACCTTTAAAATATACATTTTGGCATATCTCAACAACTTTTGCAATCAAATGTTTTTCTTTAGTTACGAATATCAAAGAGAACATAATCCAGATTCTCTGTGTGGTAGCCATCTTTACGTGGCTTATTTTTTATATTACCTTGAGCCTATTGGTTTAAACTGTACCATTTTAAGACTGAAACGGTGGTGTGGCTGCTGGCTCTGCCCACTTCAGCTTCCCAACATGGCGGTGGTACGCTTTCCGCCAGCTCTGGGAGCCATCAATTCTCAGAAATAGTGGGTCTATACTTCTTATCAAAGCAGGGTGTAGCCCAGAAACCTCTTTTTTTTTTTTTTTAAATACTAGTAAAGACTAAATCTACCACACAGCTTAATGTGCCGCTGGCAGACGCCTCATTTGCGCCATACTGCCGGTCAAACACACACGCCAGGAACCAGCCAGTGTTCAAACCCGCGTTTTGCAGCATCTAGCTGCCGTATGAGACAAGAAGCAGGAACCTGGTTTTGGCTCTGTTTAGAATTGGTTATTAAATATTTTCAGGTTTAAGGTGGAAACTCGAGCCGTTGGGCACCATTAGTAGCTGGAGGGCTTCTCTCCAGGTTCCCCAAGCCCCGCAGTCCCACAATCCACGTATAAAATAATCACTCAGACATTTATATTACTTATAAACTGTATGGTCGTGGCAGGCTTCTTGCTAACTCTTCTTATATCTTAAATTAACCAATTTTTATAAATCTATACCTAGCCACATGGCTGGTGGCTTACCAGCGTCTTTACATGCTGCTTATCCTGGCGGTGGCTGCAGTGTCTCCTCCTTCTTCCTGTTTCCCCAATTCTCCTCTCTCTTTGTCCCGCCTATACTTCCTGCCTGGTCACTGGCCATCAGTGTTTTATTTATATAGAGTGATATCCACAGCAGACATCTCTTTGGTTTGGTGGTACTCTGAAATTACACATAAAGCATGCGTTATTATCCAGAAAGTACTTCACATAAACATTTAATGATTCAATTAGTGCATGTGTTTCATTTACATGACTTGGGTCATTGAAGACATGGATGATAACTCTGTAGTGGGTACAGAACTCTGTGGTAAAAAATGATGAGAGTTGTTTTTTCTTTTCTTTCTACTAAAATCTTGTGACTAGTGAAACTATGAACAAGAAAACAAGGTAACAAGACCTTACTATAGACAAGAATTCTGAGACACTGAGTTATTTCATGTTGATTAGCTTCAGACTTTCAGGATTCACTTGAAAACTGTGCACACAATTTGATCACCACACTTTCTTTCTGCTTCCAGAGCCTGTCTTTACATCCATCAATATGGGATTTAAAGAGTACTTGGAAGGGCACTAAGCTTAAGTGTGCCGAGAGTGCTCACTCACCAAGACATGCAGAAAAAGAAAATGTTTCAATCTCTGTGAGTACACATTTTCTTTTTCTTACTTTCTGAGGACATTATTAAAGAAAAGCCCAGCAACTTATAAAAATGGTGGAACCCGTCAACACACAGGGTTGCTTTGATTAATTAAACCTATATCTTTTTCCAAGACTTCACAATAGAGCAACCATTGTGAGACACTCAGGTGTTTTCTAAAGTGTTATATGCATATTTTCCATATTGTAAGACAAGTTTTTCCAAATGAAGTTGAGTATTGTTCTTTCTAGATCTGTGAAGAATTGTGTTGGGATTTTGATGGGGATTGCATTGAATCTGTAGATTGCTTTTGGTAAGATTGCCATTTTTACTATATTTATCTTACCTATCCATGAGCATGGGAGAGCTTTCCATTTTCTGACATCTTCTTCAATTTCTTTCTTCAGGGACTTAAAGTTCTTGTCATATAGATCTTTTACTTGCTTGTTAGAGTTACCCCAAGGTATTTTATATTATTTGTGTCTATTGTAAAGGGTGATGTTTCTCTGATTTCTTTCTCAGTCCATTTATCATTTGTATATAGGAGGGCTACTGATTTTTTTTTTTTAGTTAATCTTGTATCTTGTCACATTACTGAAGGTGTTTATCAGCTGTAGGAGTTCCCTGGTAGAATTTCTGAGGTCATTTATTTATACTATCATATCATCTGAAAATAGTGAAAGTTTGACTCCCCCATTTCCAATTTGTATTCCGTTGATATCCTTTTGTTGTCTTATTGCTTTAGCTAGAACTTCAACTACTATATTGAATAAATATGGGGAGAGCAAACAGCCTTACCTTGTTCCTGATTTTAGTGGAATGGCGTTGAGTTTCTCTCCATTTAATTTGATGTTGGCTTTTGGCTTGCTGTAAATTGCCCTTATTATGTTTAGATAAGTTCCATGTATTCCTAATCTCTCCAAGACCTTTATCATGAAGGGGTGTTGGATTTTTTCAAAGGCCTTTTCAGCATCTAATGAAATGATCATGTGGTTTTTTTTCTTTCAGTTTGTTTATATGGTATATTACATTGATAAATTTTCTTATGTTGAACCATTCTTGCATCTCTGGGATGAAGTCTATTTGATCATGGTGGACATTTTTTTTTTATGTGTCCTTGGAGTTGGTTTGCCAATATTTTATTGAGTATTTTTGCATCAATGTTCATGAGGGAGATTGGTCTATAATTCTCTTTCTTTGTTACATCTTTGTGTGGCTTGGAAATCAGAGTAACTGTAGCTTCATAAAAGGAATTTGGTAACATTCCTTCTATTTCTATTGTGTGGAATAATTTGAAGAGTATTGGTATGAACTCTTTTAAGACATGGTAAAATTCTGCATTGAAACCATTCATTTGGACAAAAGTGAAAACCAAGATAGTTAAAAGAATCCTGTACAACAAAGCCACCTCTGGAGGCATCACCATCCCTGACCTCAAGCTCTCCTATAGAGCTATAAGTAATAAAAACAGCTTGGTATTGGCATAAAATCCAATGTGGACCAATGGAATCAAATTGAAAACCCTGACATTAACCCACACACCTGTGAACACCTGATTTTTAACAAAGAAGCCAAAATTGTATAATGGAAAAAAGAAAACATTTTCAACAAATAACTGGACATCAATATATAGAAGATTGCAAATAGATCATGTCTATCACCATGCACAAAACTCAAATCCAAGTGGATCAAAGACCTCAATATAAAACCAGTTATACTGAATCTGATAGAAGAGAAAGTAGGAAGTAGTCTTGAATGCATTGGCACAGGAGACCACTTCCTAAACACCAGTAGCAGAGACACTGAGAGCAAAAATTAATAAATGAGACCTCCTAAAACTTAGAAGCTTCTATAAGGCAAAATACACAGTAAATAAGACAAAATGACAGCCTACAGAAAGTGAAAAGATTTTCACCAACCCCACATCTGACAGAGGGCTAATCTCCAAAATATATAAAGAACACAAGAAACTAGATATCAAAACAACGAACAATCCAATTAAAAAATGGGCTATAGTGCTAAATAGAGAATTCTCAAAGGAAGAATTTCAAATGGCTGAAAGACATTTAAGGAATTGCTCAATACCCTTAGTCATCAGGGAGATGCAAATCAAAAATGACTCTGAGATGCCATCTTACACCCGTCAGAATGGCTATGATCAAAAACACTGAAGACAGCTTATGCTGGAGAGGATGTGGAACTCTTCCACTGTTGGTGGAAATGTAAACTTGTACAACCACTGTGGAAATCAGTGTGGTGGTTTCTTAGAAAATTGGTATTCAATCTTCCTTAAGGCCCAGTTGTATCACTTTTGGGCATATATCCAAGGAATGCTCAATCATACCACAAGACCACATGCTAATCTATGTTCAGAGCAGCATTAATTGTAATAGTCAGAACCTGGAAATAACCTAATGTCCCTCAACTGAAGAATGGATTAAGAAAATGTGGCACATATACACAATGGAGTACTACTGAGCAGAGAAAACAATGACTTCATGAAATTTGCAGGCAAATGGATGGAATTAGAAAATATCATCCTGAGTGAGGTAACCCAGACTCACAAGGACAGACATGGTATGTACCCACTCATAAGTGGATAATAGATGTAAAGCAAAGGATAACCAGATGACAACCCACAACTCCAGAGAAGCTAGCTGACAAAAAAGATCCAAAGAGGGGTGCATGGATTGCCCTGGGTAGGGGAAATAGCTGAGATCTCCATGAGTGAACTGGGGGGGAGGGGTGGGCAACTGAGGGTAGGAGATAGGGGATGGGAACAAAAGGGAATGGGATGGTTGAGCTGGAACAGGGATGGAGTGGGAAAGCAATAAGAGAGATATCATAATGGAGGGAGATATCATGGGGGAGAGAGAGAAACCTGGTGCTAGGGAAGTTGCCAGGAATCCCCAAGGATGACCCCAGCTTGGACTACTAGAGATATCATGGGGGAGAGAGAGAAACCTGGTGCTAGGGAAGTTGCCAGGAATCCCCAAGGATGACCCCAGCTTGAATTACTAGAAATAGTGGAGGGGGTGCCTAAACTGACCTGGCTTGCCCCAGTGATTCTCCAGTGACTGATGGAAGCAGATGCAGAGATTCACAGCCAAATACCAGGCAGAGCTCCAGGAGTCCAGTAGGGGAGAGAAAGGAGGGATTCTATGAGCAAATTCACCAGAATCATGATGGAGAAACATTCAGGGATTACCAAATCAAGCTGTTGGGAGCTCATGATAGTTGGATCAATAGCCATGGAGCCTGCATGGGACTGGACTAGGACCTCTGTATAGCAAGACAATTGTGTAGCTTGATCTGCTTGGGTGGGGGGTGGAATCAGAATCCATCCCTAGTGCATGAGGGGGCTTTTTGGAGCCCACTACCTCATGCAGCCTTGAGGCAGGGGGAAGGGCTTGGACTTGCCTCTACTGGATGTGCCTACCCATGCGAGGCTTTGCCTTCTTGTGGGGTGAGTGGGGGGTGGGTGGGTGGGAGGTAAGCTGAGGGGTGGGAGCAAGGAAGAAGGGGATCATTGACTGGTGTGGAAAGTGAATGAAAAAATTTTCTTAATTAAAAAAAAGACAAATTATAACTTCATTTTATGGGGTATATATCTCTAAAGAAAAACAAAGCTGTGAGTTTGAAAATAAAATTGAGTCATGTCTTAGGGGTTATGTGACAGTAGACTTGAAGTTTAGTCACACATATGCAACTCCTGTTCTTGTCCAATTCACCGTGTGTTCGGCATTTTTATTCTAGCAGCTCTATAAATAAAAATTTTTATAACTAGTCATTCCCTTTTTTTTTTTTTAACATTTCTCTGATAACTCTAAAACTATTGAATGTTTATTCTCCAACAACTAGAATTTAATCTAAAACTAACTTTAGGCAATTTTATTTTTCTCAGTTTTTTACAAGCAAAATGAATAACAGCTGGATTGATCAGAATGGTCTCTGCTAAAGACTGATGAACTGAGGAGAAAATCCTCTGGAAATGCATTACATAGTACCCTCCTCAGCACTCTCTAATTTTTTTTTTAAATCAATTCAGTGTCTTCCTCATGTAGAACCCCATTAACAATTCTGAGATTTTTCTGATACAAGGGCATCAATTAGTAAGAACCCCAATTCAATCCTCCTCAAAAGACTAGTAGATTGGTACAGAACTCTACATGGTTATGGTAGATGCAGTCAAATCTACCATCTACCCAAGTCCAAACACATCTTCTTTTCCTCTTTTCACTACTTCAAAGATCAAAAGAAGTGTGTGTGTGTGTGTGTGTGTGTGTGTGTGTGTGTGTGTGTGTGTGTGTCTGGTATGTACTAGTTATGGTAAGGGATTAAAACGGCAATTTTAAGAAATTAATTACCTGTTTTTAAAAATTACCTTTGTGTAGCTGGAAAGTTTTCTCTCTGGGACCTGCCAAGCCCTGGCTGTCCAACAGCCCACTTATAAAATAAACACACAGATGCTTATATTATTTAAACTGTTTGGCCTAGTGGCTCAGGCTTCTAGCTATCTAGTTCTTACATCTTAAATTAATCCATTTCTATAAATCTATACCTTGACACATGGCTTGTGGCTTACCAGCATCTTCACATGCTGCTTGTCATGGCAGTAGCTGGCAGTATCATCATATTTCCCCCCCCCCCTTCCTGTTCTCTCAATTCTCCTCTCTGTTAGTCCCACCTATTACTTCCTGCCTGGCTACTGGCCAATCAGTGTTTAATTTATTGACCAATCAGAGCAACACATTTGACATACAGACCATTCCACAGCACCTTTGAGAAATCAAGCTATTATAGCAAAGTGCAAGACATATATGTGTGTGTGTGTGTGTGTGTGTGTGTGTGTGTGTGTGTGTGTGTGTATGGACATACTACTACCTTTAGCTGTCAATCATGTATTACGTTTTTAGTCTTTAGTCCTCAAACACTGATTTCCACAAGCACCTATTGGTTATTACCAATTGATAGTGAGTTTTTTCCCCCTTTTTTACTATTAGAAACTAAAATTTATTTAAGAGTCTATAGGAGTCTCATGAATTTTACTACTTTTCTACAAAAATGATTCTAAGTTGAACATTTAGGAGCACTTGGAAGATAAGAAGGAGACCCCCTTTACCTGCTGTATTTAGCACAAAGGCACAGGGGAAGTCAGTTCATGCTGGTGCCTTCCCTAATCCTGTCTCTTTTGTGCATTTTGCTTTTCTGTATAAGGCTTCGTCATGTCTTTTCTAAAGAGCCCGTGTATTATACCTTAAGAAGGTGTTCAGAGGTAAAGAAACTACCTTGTATTATTATAACTTGAGGAGTCTAGCAGTAAAGAGGTAGGGAACTCATTTGAACTAGCCTCAAAACAAGAGCTGAGCATATGGGCACATCTGAGAGTTAGTGTGGCTCAGCTCAATGTCATGACGTAGGGTTTCCTTTGACTGTTGCACTTCTTGTGGTTCTTCTGAAGGGGAGAGAAGCGATTACTAAGGAATCTCATCTGGACACCACAGTCCATCTTTTCTACTAAATATCAGTTTTCACTTATAGAATATAAATTGTATTCCTAGAAGAGAAATGGGCTGAATAAAAAAATACCCCCAATAGAAAATACTATAAAATTAATTTTTCCCTTAGTGCAACTTCTTTCATGAAGCCTCAGTGTTGCATGCTTTAATACAATGGTTATATCTTCCTGGTAATGGTAACTACAGCTTAAGTATGTTAATTAGTCAGCATTAATTTGAGTGTTTAAATGAGCATTGCTATGGCTTATGTTTGCATCTGGCCCTGCTCCTGCTGTTCACTCTGCTGTTGGATCTGATTTTATTTTTTGGTGTGAGTGACACAGAGGAGAGGCTCTTCTCTCCAGCTAGAATACAAATGAATGAACATGTCCTTCAGTTTATCCCTGTAATGTCTGTGATTGGTCAACAGGCTTCTTGATGTGATTAGGTCTCCTTCATTTTCTTCAGGCAGGTGGTTCCCTAGTTTTCAACAGAACTGAAGGCAAACCTAATCTAGTTGTCAACTGGTAGGTCATTAAAATAATGTTTGATGATAGATCACCATGTGAATTTTGGCATGAATGGCTGACAGGGGTCAAAGAATTCTGACATTTCTGTGAAAGTAACCTTCTCATTCTCGTCTCCTTATTTTTTGAATAACTTTTCCTGGTGATCTTTCATAAAGGTGAAAAATAGGATAGAGTAGATAGATAGAAACATAGGCTGTTTCCTTCTGGCAAAAAAAAAAAAGATTTTTTATAATACTGGGCCAATTGCAAAAATACTCCCTCTTTCATCAGTGTGTGAGATTAACCAAAAAAAAAAAAAAACTATTTTGTTTAGTAATTGTTTATCAAACTTCAAATATAGGTATGGAGTTTTCACAGACTCAATACTATTAGTATTAGTACCTCAACGCACATTTATTTATCACTTTAGGGAAATAAATGGGCTTTCTTCCTATTAGGGTTTATTTGGTTTAGCAATGTGTTATATCAATAAAGGTCTTTCAAGCATAAAAGTAGAGGAGATAAAATGATGTTGTAGAAATGAACTCTAGTGAAGCTCTAGAAGCAACAGTAATAAAATACAAGCAAAAACAGAACCTACCCACGTTTATTCAGAATGGTAAGTTGGCATACATCCCTCTCAAGTTCCATTGGCTATAGTTGAGTAATGTGGAAACTTTATTTTAAAAAAAAAGCATGTGTTTCTCCAGCTATTTCCAAATATTTATACTCATGACTGATTTAGGTCTTTAAAGTAAGGAGCTTTGGCGGCTGTTTTCCAAGCTTCTTTGGAAGTTTGTAAACAGAAAATAAGAATTTGCTTATCTGGGTTGCCATTTGTTCCACCCTTCTGTATCCATTTTATTCCATCACCGAAGATCGTCAGTCACGCCTGAGCCCTTGTGGATTAGCCTCTCTGCTCTGGGGACTTAAAATGGTGCTTTCTCATCTGTTTTCTGGTTCAGCTATTGTGTCCCACTCCTGTAGAATCCTGGGCTAGAAGCCTGTATCTTTTTTATACTCCCCATTGTTATTTCAGCTGGAAGAAACTGTCATTTCCTCTGCATCTTCCCATATTTATTAATTTTAGATATTTTGTTGCCCATGTTCTAATTTATAATGCAAGTTGGCCTGGAGCTCACCACATATCCCAAGAAATCCTTGAAAACACAACAATCCTCCTGCCTCAGCTTCTTGAATGCTGTGATTACAGGCATGAGACATCAGACCCCACTCTTCTGCACTATTTTAAGAACTTACTTGCATGAGTTTTATAAGTTCTAGATTTCCAGAATTTGTCTCTCCTAAACTCAGGTAAAGAGAGATGACTTCTCCCTTAAGTTCATATGCCTTGTAAGTACCAAATATAAACTCTTGTGTATGGAAAACTCATTTATTAAGTATATATATAAAGTCAATGAATTGAAAGAAAAACTTCTACATTAATTAAAAATGCTTTTGATGGGGCTGTGCTTCTTATACTCTCTGATTTGGGAACTACACAAGATTTTGAAATTGGTGAATGAGCAAGATGAGATGAATGTTGAGGAAGTCACACTGAAAGATATTTTAGATAGATAAATGTGTTGGCAAGACACAATATTGGGAGGAGATTACAACTGGAAAGAAACTTAGAAGTGTTTTCAATTTGATATGCACTAAATCAAATATGAAATATTTTGAAGGAGATAGGAGGAACATTGAAGCCCTGACCTAGTAGGTCAGCACACAAAGAGGCTCTTCACAGAGGGCATGGAAGGAAGCAAGGCATTTGGTCAACAAGCCAATTTGTGTGGCCAGAACAGCTGTACCTTTAATTGGCTTATTAGCTATTTTTTTTTCACAACATGAGTTCCAAAATAATCAAATTACTTAAACAAATATAAAGAGATTTTTCATCGCATTTTCTCATATTGTTTAATTTTTTGTTGGTGGTAAAATACTTCCCAGCTTTTTTAACTTTTAAAATGATATTTTGGAGACAGCTATCTATAATCTAGATCTGATGAAGGGTCGCATTCCTTGCATAGTGCTTTTCATGTCCTTATTCACTTGAGTTGATGTGACGTCTAGGGAAAGCAGTTTGTATTCGAGGGGCAGACTACTTTTGTGTCGTGTTTTACCATGCAAAATCCTGTTCATGAATGTAGAAAATGTTTTGGGAACTGTTAGCATTGTCTGTATTCAAGGGGGCAGCTGAGAACCCCCAAGGCAGTTTTGCTTCCTTGTTCATAATGCATTGCTGAAATGTAGTATATCTAGAACTGATACCAAAACTCACATCTTTCAATTAAAAATGTAAATTTTTGGAATGACTAAATAAGGAAAAGCTTCGTGATACTTAAAAAAAAATAATGAACATTAAAACATGATGGAGTTTTTGTTTAGACTGTAGAACTCATAATATGAATTATTATTAATGATTCATCTTTGGATATGACTAGAAGTAGACATGTGCATTGACAGGCTTACTTTCACACTGTTTTTGCTCAATTGTGAGAAATATCCTGTATAGGAGAGTGAAATCAAGACCAGTAAAATGCCTAGTGGGCCAAATTTTTATTAATTTAAAATAAAAGAATTTCATGGAACCCCTGGGTTTAATGCATATCTGCATAACTCAGAATACTTGCTTTAATAAATAGAGGAATATATAAGTCTCAAGACTATTAGTATAGCAGTATATTTAGGTAATTCATTGAGTACCTACCATGAGATCGGTAGTAGTCTAGACCCTGAACAAAACTGACATAATTTCTTCTCTTAATTTGCATTCTTGAATGTAAGTGGAAATAGACAATAAACAAGTACAAAATATGTGCATTGGCCGTGAATACTGCAAAGGAAAATAAGTCGTGGTGGTGAGCTGAAGAGCGGTGATGCCAAGTGAATGTGCTCTGCCTGAGTTAGTCATTGAAGGCATTCTACTGTCTCTGCAAAACATGAATAAAAAGCCCTGGAATTATCTGGGAGCTAAGATCAAAGGTGGAAGCAGTAGTGAGAATGTGCCTGAGTTTGCATTCTCAGAAAAAAATTTTAAAAAGCAAGAGGCCCATGAAATTGGAGAAGAGTGGCAAAGAGCAGAACTGGAGGAGATAAGACCCAAAAGAGTTCCCAGAAGAGTGTCACAAGAGCCTTATTGAGCATATACAGGACTTTGAAGTTACTGTGAATGAGCTGAAGTCATGCAATCGTGACAGACTCAAGCATCTTGCTGTGTAAGAAACAGATTATGAAAGTGACACATCTAAATCAAGGTCACTGCGATACTCATGGTAGAGACGAAAGAGATCTCAGCCAGACTTATACCGTTAGACCTGATCAAAACTGGAGAGATTCAGGAGAGATTTGAACAGTAAAAAATTTCAAGATGCATAAAAGTGCTGGAAATACTTTATGCACCACTTCTGAAGATATACATCTCTTTCAAACTATAGCAAGCAATAAAGGGAATGGCTGTGGTTGCTCTGAAAAGAATTGACTCTAAATGAGAGAATGCTGAAATGCGAAACTATTGGAGCCCATCTAGGTTTCCTGGTGGCTTTATCCAGCAGGTCTGCATAAAGAGGATGACTGGACCACGGGCCTGAGTACCAGGTGTTTGGAAGGGTCTACGCTTGGCTGTACCTAGCAAGGGGGAGGTCCTTTGCTCTTCCCCTTGACATTGTCATAAAAAGTCCTTTGGTATAAAGTTCTGGGCCAGTGGATAAGGACCCAGGCCCTCCCGAGGCTATCCTGTGTTTCCATCTTTCCTCTCATCATCTAGGTATCTCTTTCTTGCTAATATTCCTCACTTCTCCTGACTCAAGAGTACTCTGGTTCATAAAAGTGGTGGCTGGTCCACCACAGGAAATTTACCAAGAAGTTACTGAAACTAATATCGCTGGAGATAGCTGCCCAGTCAACTACATATAATTATGTATATATTCATATATACATTTCACACCAATGACTTTGTCCAAGTTTGGTCATGTGATTTTCTTTTCGCACTTTAATATACAAGACGATGATGTGAGGTACACTTGGCCTGTGTCTGAAGAAACTAATCAAAGCCTCCATACTCTCATTCCCTGCCTGCTTACAGAACCAAAAATTCCATGATGGGTAACAGAGTCACTACACAACTTTAGCATTTTCCAGATATTGATATATTATGACTCATAAACACATACCATATGTAAAATTATTTTTATCGTACTACTACTGTTACCTAGAAAAATTAGTACAGATAATACAGTTGACATTTTCAAAAATATGTAATATTAATTTTATAATTGAATGATGATAAAAATAGACATTAGACATTAGGGTAAATAAACAATGTTTTAGAGTAGCATATTTTCTATAAAACTGCTCCTATTTATAATTAGGTCATATGCCTTCAAGACTGTGACTCTGGAAAGCAGAATATTGTGGTTTCTACTTATTGTTTCTTATGGTATCTTAGGAGCTACTACCAAAAAGAGATAAATTCTGATAAGAATTCACTACTTTGAAAGCTTAAACAAAGGGGAGAAGATTAAATCCTCAAAACCTAAGGGCTGACAGGGTTGAAAAAATTTTAACACACTAGAACTCAGCTGGATAAAATAAGATTGGAAAAGCCTCATTTCAATTTCTATTAAACAATGTGCTCTATTCTGTATGAAGATCAAAGGAAAACTGGGTGGGTATCTTTATTGACTCACAGAATTCTCTAGTAGATCAGAAACGTGGGAACTTTGAAAGAATCATTTTGACAATGAAATGCTAAGCCGAAGTCTCATCAGAGAGCTTCTGTCATTGCCAAGGTCTACACCCTGCCTGGCAGAATTTCACATCCAACACGATGCAGGGACCGCCATGTCCTGGACAATCTTCTCTTTGTCCAGGGGGTGTTTGTATGATGACGATCCTGTCCCTGTAGCAACATTGCATGCTGGGTATTAGGGTGTGGAAGAAAGGCATTTGCCTTTTGGTTCATGGACGAATAGATTATAAATAGCCACATAATGAGTCTAGTGGAGAAAAGAATGTATTGTTCAGAATTGCTACAGTTTGAGTCAGATCCTATGACTGGATGGGAGCTTGAATCACATAGTCTAAGCAGGAGTGGATGTATAGAAAGATACCTTAAAAATCAAGAGTTGGCCGGGCGGCAGCGGCGCACGCCTTTAATCCCAGCACTCGGGAGGCAGAGCCAGGCGGATCTCTGTGAGTTCGAGGCCAGCCTGGTCTCCAAAGCGAGTTCCAGGAAAGGCGCAAAGCTACACAGAGAAACCCTGTTTTGAAAAAACCAAAAAAAAAAAAAAAAAAAAAAAAAAAAAAAAAAAAATCAAGAGTTGACTGAAGAGTGGAAGGTGAGCTGTTTACCTAAAATATGTTTTTCTTTTTCCACACTGCTCAGTTACCAATAGGAGGAAGGTAGTTCACGAAGAGGTATAACAAACCTCTCCACATCTGTGTGCAGTATGTAACTAATTTGACCTAAGGGAATATCTATAAACACTATGCCTTTCTCCATCAAAATGGACCTTTACACTTACGGTACTCTATTGCCCTTTCTAATAGATTTAGAGCAGGGAAGCCCTCAGATTTAGGGATGATTCAGCTATAAAATAGAAACAAGTTTTGTTTTTCAATTATGAGAAAGCAAACCCACCACATAACAGTGAAAGCATGTATTGAATAACACAAAAGAAGTTCCAGTATACTAAGTCACTGAATCTGAAGATTTACTTATTGCTACAATCAGTATTACTCAAATGATATAAAATATTATTGACAATATTAGATTACTTTTTAACAAATGTGTTCATAAGTGGGCTGAGGAGGGCTCAGTTAATAAAACAACTGCTGTCGAAGCATGAGGACTGAGTCTAGGTTCACAGGACCCATACAAAAAGCGGGGTGTGTCAGCGTACATCCATTACTGAGGAGTCCCATTTCTAAGGGGGTGGGTGACAGAGAGAGAGGCAGGCAAATTCCTGGAGCTCATTGGCCAGCCAATTCTGCCAGTCAGTGATGCTTAGATCAGTGAGGAACCCTGCCTCAAAAAGTAAGTGGGGAGCGATTGAGAAAAATATCTGACACCCACTCCTGGCTTCTACATGCATGTGCATAGGTGCAGATACTCACATAAATATGCATATGCAATACCCACGTGTTCAAGCATGCTATTTATTTCTTAACTTGATCTGGAAATTATTATTATGATTTTTTTTTTTGCAACTGAGCAAAGCTTTTGCTCCTTGCCCCCACAGTCACCTAAGGAGTAGGTGACAAATGGGCCTTTAAAAGCACATGTGCCGGTATAGTGCTATATTTGGAAAGAAATGACTGATATAAACTGCTCTGGTTGAAGAGTAACTTAAGGAGTGTTTGGCTATTGTATTTTCTGGGTAAATTATGACTGAAATTCTCTGCTACATCTTAAATGCTTACACGCTATTTGAATATACAAGATGAAGAAGGACAGATAGCACTCTGCCCACTGTTACTGTGCTGTTCGTCTATAACATTAGACAGAGCTAAATAAAGTATCCCATTTTACTCATAAATTCCTCTCGTCTTTCCTGTGGGGCCCTTATCCTGAAAGCTATTAATTGGCCGTTCCTAAGATTTAATCTTCCAAGCAGGAAATGACTAGCCTGAGCTTTAGGGGTAAATATTTATTAAAAATAAAATTTCATACTTAATGGATTTTTCTGCGGCACTTCCATGGTAAGCATTGTTTCCATTGTTACAGTTTAAGGCTGAAGAGATAGTCTACTCCTAATACTTACCTTTTTCATTTTCAATTTTTTCTCCTGAAAAGTTGACATTTTATTTCACTCTTTCCTCTAACATTGATCACCTTACTTTGGCTCTCTGAACCAGGGGGTTGTGAGTGCTCCACTCCCCATTGTAGATGTACATACAAGCCACGTCAAGCTTTAGGCTTTATTTGGATAAACTATATTTGGACTGCCCTCTTTTCAGTGATCCCTGGCTGCACTCTGAGACCCAGACCTTAGGTATAACTAAAGGGTCTCAAACTTCGACTTTTTTGTACTTGGTTCTTACAGATCGCAATTTACTCTGATTGTGTCACATGTCTCAAAAATTACGGTCAAGAATGTAAAACTCTCTTGGTGTTTCTCTCCCTGAGAACTTTAGATGGTTCTGAGGATAGCACTGTTACCTTTAAGCACAGAAGCATTCATTCATTAAAATCTTTGTACTTGCCAATTTAAAGACTATGAATAAAGAACTAGACATTGCAGTGCGTGCCTTGTAAATTGAGACGTTGAGGTAGGAGGGCTGTGAATTGAAGACCATCATGAGGTAAACCATGATTTCCAGGCCAGCCTGGGCTGTGAGGCACTGTTTCAGAAAGAAAAAAAAACACCGCCAACAAGGTAATAATAACAATAATAATAATTGTAGTGGGTAGCCATTCCAACCTTGATCTGGAAGTTCCAACCCCCACTCAGGCTTCGGTAACTGTCACGCCTACAAGGCGGGGCCAAGAGAGGACCTTGAAGACCTGAGATCCAGATGCACCATCTCTCTTGTTTCCTGGACCCTGGATGCTGGAGGTAGACCAAGCAGAGTTCTCCAGAGAACACTGCCGGACTGCGATGCGTCTTTCCCAGAACCTGCAACCTATCTTTCCCTTCATTTGTGAGTTACGCCACTAAATAAATCTCCCTTTTAACTACCTGGAGTGGCCTTAATAATTTCACCAATAAATAATAACAACAACAACAACAACAACAACAACAACAGAGAAACATGTTTTTTTTTTTCTGAGCTTTCATCACTTGGCTTCTGAAAATGCCACCAAAGACAGATACAGAGGTATGTTTCCATAGTGACTCTAAATCCAGTCAAGTCAACAACGGAGCTTAGCCATCATAATGGTCAATTTAAAAATAGGCTAGAAACTTCCCCATTATGAAACACAGCACTGATTTCCTGTCTCTGTCTTCACCGGCTTCACGTTCTGTGTATTTTTTTTTTTTAAATTTATTTATTATGTACACAGAAGAGGGTGCCAGATCTCACTATAGATGGTTGTGAGCCACCATGTGGGTGCTGGGAATTGAACTCAGGACCTCTGGAAGAATAGTCGGTGCTCTTAACCTCTAGAGCCATCTCTCCAGCCCCACGTTCTGTGTATTTTTATCCTCTGAATTTTTGTGAAGCAGTTCTCTGCTTCTGTCTTAAGATATCTAACAAAATTGAGATATTTAAGTCTCTCTTCAAAAAACTATCCAGTAGACTCTTCACATATTAAAATCCTGAATTTAATTTCATATGTAAAATCATTTTTTAAAAAATAAGATAATATTTACATATCCAAGGGCTTATCACTTGGTATCTCTAGGTATTCCCTTATCGCCCTATTGTAAGATTATTTTCAGATTAGAGTACATAAAGTGAGATTCAGAAAAGTTAAGATAAGTTTCCAGAGGTCCCAGAGTAGATGGTGTAGCTTCATATCAGACTCTATGTAAACATCAACTTTCTTTCTTCCTTAATATGTTGATTTTGTTTGTAAATTCTGATCAAGTGTTAAAAAAAAAAAGACAACATTTGCCCATAGTAACAATTGAGTTGTTTAAGAATTTAGCTTCTAGGAAATTCTCTCTTGGACCCAATACAGATCTCTCAGGCAACCCAAGTCAAGCTCTGTTTCTTCATGTCCTGAAAATGGAGTTTCACCAGAGTGATCAATGCATCTTTTTTGTTTTCTGTCAGTTCCTGGAGTTTTCACTGTAATTCATTGATATCTAAAACATAGTTTTGATCTATGGGAGACAGTTCAGAGAAACATTCTTCAGCACTGGCTTCTATCCCGAATTTGGAATTCTTCAGATTTAAGTGAGGATTCCAGCTCTATTACATTAGTATACAATAAAATGTCTAAAATATACTCTAGAAAATATGTCACTGCTAAAGGTTGGATACTTTTCTATGCGTTCTTTTCATTATCTTCAAATGGGCAATTTTAAAGATTATTGTAAAGCCAGGTGGTCGTGGCATACATCTTTAATCCCAGCACTCGGGAGGCCGAGCCAGGTGGATCTCTGTGAGTTTGAGGCCAGCCTGGTTTACAGAGTGAGATACAGGACAGGCACCAAAACAGCACAGAGAAACCCTGTCTCGAAACACACACACACACACACACACACACACACACACACACACACACACACACACAAGAAATAACAAAACGAAACAAAAAACAAACCTTCTTTGGGATTGGGGATTTAGCTCAGTGGTAGAGTACTTGCCTAGCAAGCACAAGGCCCTGGGTTCAGTCCTCAGCTACAGAAGAAAAAAGATAATTTTAATTGACCAATAGAAAGTAGTATTGTGACTGCTTCTGAGTTCTGATGAGTTTCCTCCAAAACTTTAACATGGCTGAGGCTCTCTGAAATTAGAGCTCGATTAGAAAATCAGCAATGAGCCGGGCGTTGGTGGCGCACGCCTTTAATCCCAGCACTCGGGAGGCAGAGCCAAGCGGATCTCTGTGAGTTCAAGGCTAGCCTGGGCTACCAAGTGAGCTCTCCTGGAAAGGCGCAAAGCTACACAGAGAAACCCTGTCTCGAAAAAACCAAAAAAAAAAAAAAAATCTCAAATTTATGAATCTCAAATCAGCAACTTTGGTCTGCCTTGACACAAAGATCCACTGCATGAAGATTGTTAGAAGGAACATACATGACTTACACAACACCATTGCTTTTATCTACTTGTTTTTTTCTGTCAGTTTGGAAAGACCCTGACCTTTCTGAAACTTGCCTATTAGGGGCAGAGGCCCCCTTTCTTGTAATGGCTTGTGATTGTTTTCATGGAAGATTCCATAACTGAATGTAGTTCTGAGACTGTTGGAGGGGCCTCCTCCCCCTGGGCACTGATATGGTATTAAGCATTGTTGAGGTATTGTTATATTGCTATTAGGGTTAATGATGAGTTCTTTCAATTTACATTGTGAGCACCCTGATGTCCAATTTGCTATAAACAGAGGCATGGGGTGCACAATGATTTGCCTCCCTCAAAAGTAGTTATTAGAATCTCCCTTACAGCCCTGAGTGAAAGAACTATTAGCCCCACAGCCAGCAGGACAAGCTTTGTGCCAACACCAGCCATCATGAACACACCATGGACATCTTGAGACAACTATGCCAAGCTGAATATCATGGCTCCCGAAGGTGTAGCCCGAGCCAGGACTTTTTAAACAGTTTGTACCAGACAGTTGCTATTATAAATAAGCCTCGATGAACTCTAGATGACTCTGTAACAGTGTCCACCTTGGCCAGAATGGAAGTATGTCCCGGATGGAGAGACTGATGCTAAGGTGCAAGGCTATGATTGGCCCAGAGAAGTGGCTGTGATGGTCCAAAACAAATGGCTGTGATTGGCCCAGACATCCCCTTTTAGGCTAGACAAGCTGGCTGCCCAGGCTCCCTCACAGTCATCTGAGAGACACTGCTGTGCTGTTGGGTTAGCTCAATACGGCTCCTCTCAGGTTGTCTCCCCCTGCCAGCTTTCTGTAATGTGATCTGAGCTGGGTCAGGAAGAAACGGCAGACAGCAGTAAGCGAAGGAGGCAGGAACAACCCTGCAGACGAGGGCAGTGACAAAGAATCAGCAGGAATGGCAGCTTCTGCTTGACAGCCAAAGGGCCCCAAGTGGCCGTGACAGCTTGAGCTGGCTTCTGGTTGACAATGGTGGACTCTCGGACAGAGCAGTCATCATCCAGCTCCTGGAGTCTGAGCTGTGCACCTCCGCCTACTAACACAGTCTGCTGACAACCTCTTACGGGCAGCTGAAGGAGCAGTAGAAGCCTTAGCATGGTTGCCTAAACACAGAAGTGGCCACGTGGTGATGGACCTGTCTGCTGGGAGCAGCCACAGACCTGGGTTCACTCATCCAGCAAAGGGCATCCATACCTGAATGATCCTGACCATATCCAGGACGGATTCCTTGAGTGCACTCCTGGGTCTTGGGAGCAGTGGGTGTATATTCTGGCTCCCACCCTGGTTTTACAGTGTAATCACCACAGTGACTGTCAGCCCTAGTCATCCGGTCAGCAGCTGCTAAACTGTAGGAGTTTTCTGATAGGAAAACCAAGAAGCAAACAAAACAATACAAATCAAAAATCAACAACAAAAACCAGGCGTCCACTGTAGGAAGACCAAGGAAGAAGCAGAGCTAGAGATATGTGTGGAGAGTGGCTTAAAGAAAGATGAAAAGTCCCAAGGAGACAGAGAAGAGGATTTGAAGGTCCTGGTTGCCAGGCAAGATCAAGAACCAACTAGACTTCAGAGCCGAGGGTCTCTGCCGCCAAGATGGGACCTGTAATACTGGCCACTACCAAGGATTAGGGGTCCCACATACAAGGATTGCGTGGACACAAGAGGGCGCCACTGGTCACTGCTCCCCTTTGCCTACTGCCACCACTCTGGGCTGCCAAGTACTGTGGGACAAGAAAACCCCTAGGAGAGCAGCCATCTGAGAGCATCTCCTGACTTACCACTAGGATTCTGTCATGATGGAGCAAAGGATCCCCGGCCACTCAGCCCGCAGTGCACACACACACACTGCCACATTATTTCCCTTATAGTTGATGTTATCTTTATCACTCAGACTTCATCATCTGCTTTTGTAGGACCCACAAGTTCCCCGATGCCTCCCTCAGCTCTTATTGGACAGAATCAACACAACACGCATGTTCTGAAAACGTTGTATCATCAATTACAAAAATTGCCTATTCTCTTAGCAAAAAGAAATACCGTCTTTATCCTCAGACATTTTCCTGATGTTTTTATTAAGGCTTTTCTGCACTGAATTTGGCTTCAGGCCACAGACACTCATGGGCAGGGGTTCCTTTCTTTGCTCTTACATATGACACCACGGACGCTACCTTGTTTTATAGCAAATGCAGTTTATGTGGTGGATGTTGAGTGAACAGCAAGACAAATAATGTTTCCAAAATGAGTGTTTTTGGCAGGCGCCTGGCCTGGCCATCATTACTAGAGGAGGAAAAACTTTCTCTGAGTTGCTCAGCTTTTATGAGAGTCTCGTTCTTCTAGCTCATTTTTTTTTTGGTTTGTGTTGAAGTAGCCTTGTCTGAGACATTGAGTGGAAACTTTGGCTCGTAAAGAATAGGAATTCTTTCCTTCACTTGTTAGATATGTTTATGAAGTAAAATTATTTGTTGGGCTGTTAGCTTTCATTACATATAACATATAACTGAGTTAATTTGAGACATGAACTTAGACAGCACTTGGGTGATTGCCCAGGTGTGAAGAATCCTTTGGGATTAGGGTGGATGACACTGAATTCACAATAAACTTTGTCAGCTAAAAGGGGCCTTTAATTCCCTGGGACCCATTCCCAAGTCTGGTTAGTAACTATTTCATTCTGTTGATAAACACTTCAACAGATTCAGAGGTTACGATTGAAAAACAAGGCCCCAAATTTAGCACTCTTTATCTTAACACCGATTGGGTCTATTTTAGATATGCCCAAAGCAGTAACTTGCTTCTTCCCGAACTTCACAAAGTATAAAGTCCCTTCATAAAAAAACCTCTTGAGTAACAGATACAGTTTCCATGTGAACTTTGTCCTTATTCAAGAATCAAGTAAACTAAAATGATGTCGGGGACAGATTTCATCCCTGAAGTGGGGACATACTGAATCTCTTATTGTTTGTGATTTTCATTTTCTATTTTATATCACTATATGTCCTCCAGAAATAATTTATCATTTTGACTGTGAGAACTTGTTTTTGTTTCATTTTTATGAGCATTAAAAAAAAAAAAAAAACTATCAAAGCATCATACTGGAGTCTTGTATTTTGTTAAGTTCCGTTTCCATGAACTCTAAGGTCTGTGATCTAGGGCCGTAGTTTTCCAGGGAGAAAAATTATGAAGAGAGAGAAAGAAAAAAAAAAGAAGGTAAAAGTTGTAGTGGTCAGGTAGCCCATGAGCGAGTCTACGTGCCGAGAGTGTACTGCTCTGTGTGAAGAGAGGCAGTTACCTTTCCTGGGGCAAGATCGGCCAAGTTTCTGCAGACAGCAGAGGAGCGGACAAGAGTCGGTAGTAACACACGTGGGTAGCTGAGCGTGTAGCGGCGAAGCCCCAGGAGGAAGCCAGACCTGAGGATAAAAAACAGTGAAGTTCAGAGCAACAAGAGCAACTGAGCGACTGAGGCTAAAACTGAGATAAAAAAGTTTAGGTAAGGACGGAGTTAAGCAAGACTTCTGTCATAGGCCTGTGATGCTTCTGATCCTTGCTTTGAAAAGATGCGTCAGTGGATTCCAGTGCAGAAAGCCGAACACGGAAATAATCTCGGGTGACTCATCACAATGGCTCTCATTTGCTCTCCAGGAAATCTCCAGTTTGCTGTGCAGAGGAATGCCATCCTCTCCCAGGAGGCTTGAGGGATGCCTGCCTGGACCAGAGGAAACACTTCTCTCTATCTGTTAATGGCTAAGTCTCTTCAATACCATGTGTGTTCAGATAATCAAGGGAGAACTTGAGATGCTGTGAGAGAAAATCAGGGCAGAAGAGTGTGACACAAAACTGAGCAGTGAGGAACAAAAAACAGGGTCTTTGGGGAGGGGGCGGTATTTAGAGATTGCACTCTTTGCTCAGTTTTGCTTCCATTTTATTTTATTTTTTTCCTTGCCTGTCATATATCCAAGATTCGGTTGACACTTGTATCTTTGATCATTTTGCTAGCCAAGCAAATGTCCATGCAATTTTTGCAGAGTAGAGCACCCCTCACTTTGGAGAGATGGGGGGAAATGCTTTACTTGCTTATTATTGATGTTGTCGATAAAAACATCAAATCAAACCTCAACAAAAACACTCCAGGCAAATATGTTTTGGATCTGGATACATTTTTGAACATTTTGGATTATACTTCAACTTTTGCTATGCTCAAATAGTTATGTAGGTGTCATTATGGCATGAATATCAAAGTATTTTTGAGAATCTTAACTTGATTGCTAAATAGTAGTAGATCCTCAGATAAAAAGTATTCATGTGGTTTCAAGATATGTTACTGCATTTTTAAAAAAGCTATGATTTTAGAAGGTCATTGTTTTCTTTAAGCCTAAAGATATCCATTTAAAATTTCATTTCTTTATTCTAACGTCATCTTTGTACTACATAGACTCTAATTATCACAGTGTTATTTTTCAAGTATTTGAAATGCATTTGTTTTTTACTCCTAAGTTAATGACTTTTAATTATTTCAGGTAACTGTTTTATAACTTTTTTTCTAAGATTTTTACTCACCCAGGCTTTATTTTTACTCCAAGTTAATGACTTTAAATTATTTCAGATAATGATTTTATAACTTTTTTCTGAAGCTTTATCTGTTACTTTTACAATTAATTTAGACTTATTTTCTCTAAATAAGTAAACAAAATGGAATTCCATTTTATTATGTAATGTAATATCCTGCTGTTCATGAATTTTTGAATAATAACTTCTATTAATGTATGCGATGTTGTGCTTGACTTGACTAGGATTGTTTTTTAGTAGTTACATACTATTCTGTTCATATTAAGTTTATAAATTTGTATTTATTAAATTTTGTGTTTTTAATAGCACATTTGCTCATTTGATTTTTTTTTAATCCAGAAGAGATGTTATTGTGTGCTTTTTTTTTTTTTTTTTTTTTTTTTTTTTTGAGACAGGGTTTCTCTATGTAGCCCTGGCTGTCCTGGATCTTGCTTTATAGACCAAACTGGCCTCGAACTCACAGAGATCCACCTGCCTCTGTCTTCCATGTGCTGGGATTAAAGATGTGTGCCACCATATCCAGCTTATTGTGTGCTTTAAAAATATATATTCAGAACTGAGTCCTTTTTTATTATTCTCTTATTCATTCATTGAACAGATGCCCACAGTATTTCAGTCACAGCATGGGGGAGGGGAAAATCAAGTCCAAACGAAAATGTGTTAGTTTCTAATGAAGTACTTGTTTATCAGGAATAGATACCACAATGAACAAATATCTTCTCCTAGCGAAGAATGAGCTACTAGTGCTACCTTTAGTGTGGTATGATACCTCCTTAGCCTATATCAGAAGACCGCCCTTCCAATACTGTATCAGAAAATGTAATACACCTGCAGTCTCTGTCTTTCCCTGAGTACCTGAGAAGAATTGAAGCACAAATCTTGGTGACACATCATTAGACAATTCGTTCTCTTGGTTACCATTCAATCTGGTCACATTTCTTTCTCTTATCAGTTATTCGTTAAAAGACTTGGGCAAAAATAAACAAATAAATAAAATATTTGGCCAAATACTTTTCTAAAATCAGAATAAACAGAACTTTGCCTCTCTTTAATTTTTTTCCTTTCATTTATTTAATGTATCATGCATCTTGATCCCATTCATTTCCCCAACCCTTTACATTTGCCCTCTGCCCCTGCCACACACACTCCCAATAAACAATATTAAGAGGGAAAAAATTAAGAGGGGGGGAATTACAAATCTCATCATGTAAGCTGCAGTGTGACACAGTGAGTCACCCAGTAAACCCCTTTGTCCATATATTTTTACTTGCAAGTAAGTTTTCATTGCAAAGAGTCACTGGTCTGGTTCGTGGTCTCTGGTTTCCACTACACCAGCAATGTTGGGCCCCCATTGAGATTCTCCTTGGATGTCCTGCTGTTGCCCTATATTGTGGAGATCCTGCAGCTTTGGGTCTACGGGCCAGGCCTCCATCAGATCATAGATGGGGTGGATGTTGAGGTGGGTCAATTCATAACCCTGGTTGTGAGCCTGGGCAGCTCCAGGGTTAGTCAACCCGCCGGTTCTCTCCTGTCCATACCACCAGGGTGAGGGCATTGCACCCGCTGCTAATTCACCTTTGCAGCAATGAGCAAGGGGTGGGGCTGGTTCTCCTGCTTTCAAACCCTCAGCGTGGGTTCTCCCACACCTACACCATCAAGGCCAGCTATGCTGTGTTTCCCAGGTGAAGTGCAGGGGCCATTCTCCCAAACTCTCCCAAGTGCTACAGCTGGTGAGGGGCAGGGACAGCTCTCCTGCTCTTAGGACCTCAAGGCCAGCTCCTCCACCCGTCTCAGGCCCTGATGGGCAGTGGGTGGGAGGTGGAGGCTATCTCTCTACTGTCCATGCTGCCACATATCAAATGAGTTATGGGGACAGCTCTCCCTTGCTCTCAGCGTCGGGGCTGAGTCACCCACTCCTCCAACAACGGGGGCCAGCTCTACTGTGCTGCCTAGGCCAGGAGCAGAGCTCCGCTTTCCTGGGTGCAGCAGCTGGCAAGGATCCGGGTCATCTCCCAGGGTCTGTTGCAGGCAGTAAGACGCAGAGGGGTAAGTGTGGGCATCTCTCCCCAAACCACACTGCTGCATGACGGAGCAGTAGTGGGGACAATTCTCTCATGCTTACAACTTCTGGGCTGGCTCACACACACACACACACCTCTGCCAACAGGGTTGGCTCTATTGTGTTGCCCAGGTGAGACGCAGGGACTGCTCTCCCGAGGAGTGTCGCAGCTGGTGGGGGGCCAGGGACAGCTCTCCTGCTCTTGTGACCTCAGGGCCAGAACTTGGCCTCTCTGTTACGTGGGACGCCAAATGCCATATCGTAATTAGGACATGCATAAATCCTCGTGGAGATATCTATGGGGTGAGGAGTTGTGGCCTAATTCCACCAGCCAACACTAAGTTGCCAGGCATGTTAGGAAGTTCTTCACATGGCCACAGCGCTGCAGACATCTTGAGTGCACATTCATGAGCCTAAGGAGACCCTCTGGCAGAAACACTCTGAGAAGCCACTTCCAAATGCTCCACAAACCAAGAGTGTTTTCCATTTGTAAGTTGTTGAGCTTTAGGGTAGTTTGTTATTATAAATACACACACACACACACACACACACACATATATATATTGCATAACATATATAATAATTTATATAACTCACTCACCTGTTCAGATAAGAGTTTTGTGCAGAAGAATTCACCTTTTATTTAAATGGATTAGACATATCAAGGTAAGGTTTATATAGAAAAATGTCATTTACATTTCATGTAGAAAATGTCTCAGGTCAACCAATAGCCTCCTAACTACTTCAATCTGTTTCTGAATAACAATAATAATAATGCCATTTACAAAGGTGCCATGATTGCTTAAAATTTCATTATGCTTTATGTGATGATGGATTTAAAGTATAAATCCTATGTTTAGAAAATGTGGTCTGAATTTTCATGTTATTTTAACCATTATATCATGAATATTTCTGTACAATTTTTTTTTTATAAACAGACACTGAATGCCTTCTTCCCTCTTATGGGTCCTGCTTGACTTATAAATTATTTCACCTTTCTTTTTCTTGGGCAAGGACCAGACCAAGCTCTGTATAATATACTAGAAAAATGGAGATGGTTTTCTTTGTTCTATGCCCAATAGAACACATGCATTGCTTCTGAAATGGCTTATTGCTTTACAATGGTTCCCAAAACAAAAGAAATGCACACACACACACACACACACACACACACACACACACACGCACACACACACACACACACTGGTTTAGAGATAATCGTCTGCACTTGAGTCCAAGAAAAGAAACGTGTTGGAAAACACCAAGAAACTAACTAAAACCATTATTTTGAGGAAGCTATTTAAAACGATCTATATGGAAGGCATTGCCTGAATGAAAAGAATAATTTGGTGTGATCGAACGCGGAAACCTCTTTTTCTGTTCACCTTGCCTGCTCTTGTAGTTGAAGAGAGTGTACAGGGAAGAACTGGACTGTTGCATGTAGCATCATTATCGCTGATATCACAGACTCAATATGCAACATGGGAAAGGGCCAAGAAGCTGCAAATGTCTGTGTCTCTCCTCCCAGGAAATGTACCCTGAGGGCTGACTCCTGAAGTATTCTCCTCTACGGTGTGTGTGTGTGTGTGTGTGTGTGTGTGTGTGTGTATTGAGTAGAAATTAATCTATGCTGCAGAATATTCGAGTACAAGTGCCTGTTATGAATAATGAAACACCAATAAAATAGAGAGCTGATGGGACAGCTGTCTAATGAGACGAAGGTTAAAGGGTATCAAGCTGTGCTAGACATTTCTATTTGCTGGTGTTAAATTATTCTGTCTGCTCCAAGTCCTCTTCCCATAAAAAGCTGATGCACTGTTGTTGACAGGCAATTTATGAAATCTTAGCCTGAGCTCCATGCCTATGCCTATGAGATGTGTGCAGCATGCACAGTGTCGATAACATGGTAATAAACTGCTAGTCACAACAATCAGAAGAGTGTCTTCTTCCATTTTCCCTCTTACTCAGACTGCATGAGCTTTATCCAGAAAACAGGACTTGTTATATGGTTAGTTGACAAAATAAACAAGTATGGCACAGATCGGAAGAAACAGACTTTTCCCACAATGCTTTTGCTCCTTCGCCTGGACCTAACTGGATAGGAGAAAGGCTTTAAATGTCTTTATTTTCTCCAGCACCAGAGGGAAGAATACTCATCCCTGCAAGCAATTTAGTGCCCAATGAAGTTGAGTTTGCTCTATTGATCAACACATATTTATTGAGTCTCAATAATACTTAAAGTGCTATGATATAGTGTGTGTTTGTGTGTGGGAGGGTGTTACATGTTATTTTCCATTGTTATAAGGTTTCAAAGTATTGGAGGAGGCATACTATAATTCTAAATATTATAACGAGAAATTTAGGATGATATGTGTATGGGTGTCAAGGGAAAATGAAACTTGCAGGCTTTAAGACTGCAGCTTGCCGGGCGTTGGTGGCGCACGCCTTTAGTCCCAGCACTCGGGAGGCAAAGGCAGGCAGATCTCTGTGAGTTCAAGGCCAGCCTGGGCTACCAAGTGAGCTCCAGGAAAGGCGCAAAGCTACACAGAGAAACCCTGTCTCGAAAAAACCAAAAAAAAAAAAAATAATAAAAAATAAAAAAAAGACTGCAGCTTATTGATATTAATTAAAATGTTACCTGTTTTTGTTTCTTAATAAATTAAAATTATTCTCTGTCAAGTTAATACATGTACATGGAACATACTGATTTGTGTAAGGGAATCATAATGCTTTATGTGGTTTGAGAAATAGCAAATGCCATTTGACTTAGTTTGTAGCAGACTTTGTAATGACAATGCCCTCTGTTGGAAATGATTACCCAAACCAAGAGGCAGTGGAGCATGTCTTCAGTAAGAGTCCTGAGAGCCATTCCCAGACTACCTGCGTAACAGAGTTATCCAGGGAATTAAAAAAAAATCTGATGTTTGGGAAACTTTCAAAACCAATAGAAACAGAATCTCTGGGAGTGAGACCCAGACACTACTACTATTTAAAGCTCCCGAGTCACTCCATTGTGAGGTTAACTGAAAGCCCTCTGAGTTACAGGGTTCAAAGATTTCCCCAAATTCCCTAGAAGGTTGTACAGCTGCCAATTCTACCACTTTCAGAGATGTGAAAGCACCAGGTCTTAGAAATTGTGTGTGTATGTGTGTGTGTGTGTGTGTGTGTGTGTGTGTGTGTGCGCGCGCGCGCGCGCCCGCGTTATCCTTCATCATTTTAGTTACTTTTCTGTTGCTGAAATGAACACCTGACTATAGCGTCTTAGGGAACTTCCCCTCATGGTTTGAGAGTACAGTCCATCATGGCGGGGAAGGCATACTGTCAAGAGAATGAGGCAGCTCAAGTGCTTTGTCTTTTTTCAGAAAGCTTAGAGGGATGAATGTTGATTCTGACCTTCATTTTCTTTTTCCTTTGTATTCCTTCCTTTTTTAGGAATATGCACAAGTGTTGAGTGTAGTATAAGTGAATTTTGGCTTCACATTATCTACATAACTCACAACAGTGGAAATTCAGAGCACTTCCATCAACACAGAATGTTCCTATTCATTCTTGGACACTCTCCATTGAGAAATAATAAATTCTACTTGTTCTTAAAGTCTTTGAGAATTTTGTACAATGAGTTTTTAATCATATTTATCATATCATATTTATCTCCTGATTCTCAATTCCTTCATGGTATTCCCACTTCCCATACCCAAATTTGTGTCCTCTCAACAAACAGACAAGCAGGCAGACAAACAGAAAAACATCAATCCAATTTTTTTCTGCCCATGTACTCATATATTCCACTGGAGCATGACCTACTTCCCAAGGACTACATCCTTAGGAAAACCAACTTTGCTCCAATAAGCTAATTGCCAATAGCTCCTTGGATAGGAGAGGAGCTCCATTCCTACCCCCCTTGTTTATGATGGGATTTGGTTCAGACTAAGCTTGCACAGGTCTTGTGAATGCCGCCATAGCCACTGTGAGTTCATATGTGTAGTACTTTGTAAAAAGAAAAGAAAAGAAACATTATTCTTTTATTCACTGCCTTTGCTTTTACATTATTTCTGTTTCCTCTTCTGCAATCGTCTTTGAGCATTGGATTGAGGGAGTGTGATATAGATGCCCATTTAGGGCTGGGCATTCTATATTCTCTAATTCTTTCCACATTTTCCAGTTGTGGGTCCCTGAGTCAGTTACTACCTACTACAAATAGAAGCGTCTCTCAGAGAAGTGAGGGACACATTAATCTATGAATATGATTATAAGCTATTAGGAGTGGGTTTAATACTATGTAAATTTTTCAGAAAAATTAGTTGTAGGTTCTCCTTTAGGGTCTATGCCACGTTTAGCCATTGGTTCTTGACCTGATGATAGTGCCAGGTATGGGTTTCACAGTATGGAGTTGGACTCACAGCCGGTCAGAAAGTGTTTGGTTGTTGCCATGATGTTTGTGCCTCTGCTGCATCAGAGGGTATTTCATAGATTAGTTTTGACCATTATTGGACTTCAAAAAAACCATGCATACTATACAATTTGTTCTGAAACTTTCTCTGTTTATAAAGGAGTTCTAGGTTTATTCATGCAGTTGATGAAAACACCTGTTTTCCCTGCCTTTTCCCAGCTGACATTCCACTGTATGGATTTGCTACCACATGTCACACTCCTATTGACAGGCATTCGTTCTGTTTTCAGTTCTCGTAAATGTAAATAAACTTCAGTGAGCATCTCCGTCTGAGTTTGCGTGCTTATGTTCTCTTCTCGTCCTTATAAATAGCTAAGGATGGGTTTGCTGGGTCAGGATAGCTGGAGCATGAAGAAACTACCAATTTCCTCTGGTGATTGTATCATTTTTATATGCTCGCCAGCAGTGAATGAGTGAGCCCAGCTGTTTTGCACTCTCCCAGCCAGCTGTTAGTGGTGTAACTTCTTTTTAATTATCTTCTTAATTTCAGCTATCCTCTCCTGGGTGTAGTTGTAATTAACTGTGATTTTATTAGTAGTTCCCTGATGACTAACAATGTTGGCATCCGCATGTGTGCTTGTTTCCTACTAAATACCAATTTTAGTGAACTTTCTGTCCAGAAATTTTCCACATTTTTATATTTTATTGCTTTCTCTTTTATTAATGTTTTTAAGGTTTTCAATGATCTTAATACTAGTCATTTTCAGATGAAATATGATTTATTTCGGGCTAATTTATTTTCCATTTTTTTTAATATGGTACTGGTGAACAAGAGCCTTTAATTGTGATGAAGAGACTAGTTAATATACTTTTTCCTGTTACACTCATTGATATTTGTGTCTCTTTAAGGAAATATTTCTTTATCTATAGGATACAATGTTTTCTCATGAAAGCATATGTCTTTTTGTTCTGTGTTAGGTCTGGTAGTATTCAGAGTTAATTTTAAGAAAGGTATTAGTTATGAATCAACTTTATAGTTTTCCATGTGCAGCATTTAAAATATAGTAGTAGTCCAGTGTACTTAACTAACATCTTCTTGTTTTTCTATTGAATTATGCAGGAAAATTTGCCCAAATTCATTTATTTTATGTGTGCTTATATTTTATTTCTGTGTTTTTGTTAGTTTAACAATTTTGTATTCATATGCCATATTGTACCAATTTTTATAAACTTCACAGAAAATACTTAAAGACAAGTACAACAGTTTTCCTACTTTGCTTCTTTTAAGATTGTCTACACAGCTTGATATTTGGATATCTTCATCATATAAATTTTAGATATGCTTATTTAAAAATAAGTATACTAATGCTTTCTGAACATTTCAAAGAGAATTGGCACCATTAGTACTTAAGTGATTAAAAACAATAGTAAGGATAGAAGATTTGACTCAATAGGTAAAGACTGGGTTCATGTCTTCATCATCCCTGTTAAAGACAAAAACTTGGCTTAGTAGCATGGATCTGTAATTTCTGTACTGGATGGAAATAAGTGGATCCTGGGGCCTTGTTTAGTCAAACTGGTAAGCTTCAGGTTCAATGAAAGACCCTGTCTCAGAAAAATATGGGAGAAAGCAATTCTAGAAGATACCAGCTGCTGACCTCTGCCTCTCCAAATACACGTACAGACTCACCCTATGACATTTCATTTTCTGTAGATTTCAACAGATTAGCAAAAGGATCTTGCCCTAAATAATTTAATGTAGCACAAAATCAAATTGTTAAAGAGAATTTGAAAAAGTTTAATAAAGATTGTGATTTGTTTGCTCTGAAATATTGACAAATATCACAGATCATCACTCCATTCAACCAATGAAAGTTAAAATAACAAAATAGAGGAGATGCAGACTCGAGTTAAAAAATTGTCTCAGTTCTCTTCTGTGGGTTCCAGCTAAAGACCAAAGTGTCTACCACTAGACTTTGAATCCCTGAGAATCTTTTTTTGTTTTGTTTTGTTTTGTTTGAGACAGAGTTTACTCTGTGTAGTTTTGGTACCTGTCCTGGATCTTGCTCTGTAGACCATGCTGGCCTTGAACTCACAGAGATCCACTTGGCTCTGCCTCCTGAGTGCTGGGATTAAAGGCTTGTGTCACCACTGCCTGGCAGTTTACCCTCAGAGTCTTAAAACAGGTAAACTCTTCAGCCTCATGGCTGGGAAGAAGAAATAAGAGAAAGCTTGGATTCACTGGTGGCTGATTGAGTTCTCTTTCCTTTGTCATTGATCCACATCAAGACCTTTTCAATGTTGATTTGCTGTGAGGCAATGTTTGGTGTTTATGGTGGTATTTTATTTGTACTGAAATGTGATTTTAATTGTATGTTAATAAATAAAGTTGCCCTGGGGTCAGAGCTATTAGAGCCATAGCAAGAGCGTGGTGGTGATGGCGCATGCCTTTAATCTCAGCACTTGGCAGACAGAGCTAGGTAAGTCTCTGTGTGTTCAGGGATACAGCCAGCATTGGAGACATACGCCTTTAAGACCTGGAGGGCTGTACTTAAAGGCAGTGACGAAGCAGTCACGTGTTTGGGTTTACAACCAATGAGAAGACAGAACAGAAAGACTGTCTAAAGACAAACACACAGGAAGTAGGTCTCTTTCTGAGAGGTAGGACCACCGCAGGAGGAAGGGTAAGGTTTTAGCTCTGAGCTCTGACCTCTTGGCTTTCTCTTTTACATTGGTTCTATGTTTTTTATTTAATAAGACAGTTGGTTACATCTACAGGTGTTCACCTTTGTAACCTGTTTCCAAGGAGAACGTGAAAATTTCTTGGTTCAAATACTGACTAGTTTTATTTGTTGTATTTTAAATACCCTTTTGATAAAACCTTAGAAATACTGAAATGGAATTATCACAGCAGTTTCTTAGGTGTCTGAAGACTGACTCATCAGTGTGATGCTGTGGATATCGTTCTATATAAATAAAACACTGATGGCCAGTGACCAGACAGGAAGTATAGGCAGGACAAGGAGAGAGGAGAATTGGGGAAACAGGAAGAAGGAAGGGGAGAGACACTGCAGCCACTGCCAGGACAAGCAGCATGTAAAGACACCGGTAAGCCACCAGCCATGTGGCAAGGTATAGATTTATAAAAATGGGTTAATTTAAGATATAAGAACAGTTAGCAAGAAGCTTGCCACGGCCATACAGTTTATCAGTAATATAAGCGTCTGAGTGATTATTTTATACGTGGATTGTGGGACTGCGGGGCTTGGTGAAACCTGGAGAGAAGCCCTCCAGCTACAGTGTGAGGTTAAGATGTTATTAGACATGCCTGAGTTTTGCTTTGACCTACATTCAGAATATATTCAGCCTATCTTCAAAAGGTCTTTTGTTTTATATTAAGTGATAAAAAATATTAGATGATTCTACTATGTCTTTATTAGGATTGACGATCTAAACAGTATGGGATAAATATGAAACACATTGAAAATAAGACCTATTAAGGAAAATTTTATTTGTGAGGACAATTTGTGAGAAAGAGCTAGTGAATTCCCTTTAGGGAATAGAACAGATGAAGTATTAATAAATAACATTTCCAAGTAGGAAAAATAAGGTAAGATGCCAAGTCAGAAAACAGAACCAATAAACTTAATATTGTAAGTTTTGCTACATAATGACATTAAGCATAAACAGTTTTCATTAAAGTACTCAACTTGATCAGAAATTAATTGTTCTTATTAAGACAATGCCCACAAAGACCAGCATTATTCCTATGCACTTGCAACAAACTATTTGAGAGACAGAAGGAGAGAGAGCAAGAAATGATCTCATTTTTTAACAGCTAGCAAAAGAGAAAAATGAAAAGAAAAATTTAGAAATAAATTTAACCAAAGAAATAAAAGACCTATATGGTTAAAAAGTATCAAACACTGATGTAAGAAACTGAGGAAAAATAAATAGAAAGGCATTGCATGTTCATAGATTAGAAAAATTAATGTTATTAAAATATCCATATTTTTCCATATTATCTATACATTCAATGCAACCTCTACAAAAATTCTAAAATTATTTTTTTCACACAAATAGAAAAAGTAAGCATAAGACCTAAAACAAATTATAAAAGATCCTGAGTATCTAAATCCTAGCATCTTGAGCAAGAAGCCTAAGCTGGAGGCTCCATACTACCTTATGTAAAATACAATTAAAATGCATAATAAGAAAAATATCTGGGTACTAGAATACACAGAGACACACAGACTGAGGAAATATCATGGGGAGATCATCAAATTATTCCAAATATTGATAATTTATTTTTGACAAAAGTGGCAAGAACACAAAATGAGGGAGTATTTCCAATGACCAGTGTTGGAACAACTGGCTATCTATAGACAAAAGACTAAAATTAGACTGTATCTCACGCAATAAAAAATCCTGAGACTAGATAAAAGACTTAGATGAAACATCTTAAAGACTTAAATATAACATCCCAAACCCCAAAATTTCTAAAATGTAAACGAGAATAGCGCCATGTCATTGGTTTGGACAAAGATTCATCCATATGAACTGAGGTACAAGCAACAGGATGTAAAATTATACACCAAAATAAAAAGCTTCTCTTTCTGCACAGTTGGACAAGCAAAGCAATAAGTGGTTTGACAATCTATGCAACAAAAAATACTTTCAGAACATGCATTTATGAAGGATTAACATGTAACATATAAAGAAACTCAAATGTTCCAAGAACAAGAAAAGAAATATCCTGATTTAAAATGAACAGAGGATCTGAATAAACTTTTTCTTTTTTTAATTGAAAATAAAGCATTTCCGTACAGTATATTCTGGTTATAGTTTCCCTCCATAGTCTTCTCCCAGATCCTTTCCACCTCCCCACCCAGTCAACTCCAAGTTTTCTTACTCTCTCTTTAGAAAACAAAAAGACAAAAAAAAAAAAAATGAAAGCAAGAATATAAAGAAAAATCACAGGAAACACAGACACATACACAGAAACCAACAAAGCCCATGAAAACACAAAATCAGAGACCATAACAGACAAGCAAAAGACCAGCAGGGTAAAAACAAAGGCCCATTCAAAGCAATATGAGAGAAAAAATGTCTCCCAAAACACCATTGAGTTCATTTTGTGTTGACCGTCTACAGATGGACATGGGGCCTTCCTTAAGTTTGATTTGCATACCCAGTGAGATTTCTTTGGAGGAAACTAGGTTTTTTTCTTTTCAAGCAGTTGACAGTTGGAGAATGCTTCTTGGTTAGGGATGGAAGGAAGCTCATGTATGCCCACCTCCCCTCATCTGATGTAAGCCCATGCAGGCCCTGTGCATGCTGCCCCAATCTTTATGAGTTCCTATGTGCACCAGTTGAGTGTGAAAGACACAGTTTCCTTGGTGTCATCCATCCCCTTTGTCTCTTACAGTCTTTCTGTCTCTTATTCTGCACAGCTCCCTGAGGCCTGCAAGGAGGGATTTGATGAAGACATCCTCCTAAGGACTGAGCTTCCCAGAGTTTCTGAGGATTGTCCAGTTGTGGGTCTCAGGGTTAGTTTCCGTCTAATGGAGGAGGAAGTTTCTCAGATGATGTCTGACAGACACTGATCTATAGGTATAGCAGGATGTTGTGAGGGGCAGTTTATTGTCGTGTTTCTCTAGCAGAGCAGTAGTATTTGGGTTGGTGTATGTAGTATTAGGTTCCTGGTCATCAGAATACTGTCAGGCATAGGTTCCATCTTGTGCAGTGAGAGTTAAATCTAATGACACTGAAAAGATTTCTCAAAAGAAGACAGGAATGGCTAGAAGCATGTATGAGGAAGACAAAAAAAAGTTCAATGTCACTAACTGTCAGAGAAACACAAATTAAAACCCCAGTGAGACTTCGTGTTACCTTATCTATGCTATAATAGCTATTATCAAAATGTCATTAGGTAGGAGGAGGCAATGTCGAGGAAAGAATCACTTGCACATAGTGAGGAGAATATAAATTTGTGCAGCCACTGTAGAAAACACCATGGCGGTCTCTCAATAAATGAAAAGTGATCTAGCATCCTCCTGTTGACTGAATATCTAAGGGATTAAAATCAAGGCTTTAAAAATGTTTCCTCATACCCATATTCATAACAGCATTTTGTACAATATCCAAGATATAGAATGAATGTAAATATTTGCCAATGGATGAATAGATGAAGGTGTATATATACAAAACTTATACAACAAGGTATATATGCAGAATGGATTAGTGTTTGGACTGAAAAGAAAGGAAATGTGTCATTTGTGACAATATGGATGAACACAGAGCACCTATGTTAAGAGCAACAAATGGGGAAGAGAATGACTAGTACCTCATGATCTCACTTACATATAGATTCTGAACATATGAATTTAGAGAGTGCAGTCTTAGGATGCTGGTTACCAGGAAATGGAGGCTGGGAGAGGGTATTTGGCAGATATCCAAAGGATTCATGTTAATATAAAAACAGATTTTAAAGACCTGTTGTACACACAATGGCTTTAGGCATAGAAACTTTGAGCTTTGAAAATTGCTGAGAAAACTGGAATTAAATGTTCTCACTGGAGAATAATAAAAGGGGCTGGAGAGATGGTTCAGCAGTTGAGAGTGCTAACTGTTCTTACAGAGGTATAATTTTGCTTTTCATCACCCATATGGTGGCTCACAATCACCTATGACTCAAGTTCCAGGGGATTTGACACCCTTTTCTGGACTTCATGGACTCCTGCAAAAATATTTTACACATAAACTTACACATATATATGAGTAAATAAAAAAAATAGACAAATAATTTAATATAAGAATGTGAGGCAATACATATGTAAACATGCTCACTTTGTTATTCTACAATGTATCTTCCTTCAAAATAACTTATGTGATACATACATGCAACCTTTGCCTGTTTAAAAATAAATAAAAGTAAAAAAAAAAACTAAGAAAATAAAAATAGCCAGAGAAAAATGGGTAAATATCTTGGAACCCCTGATTGGTTCTAGTATTAGACTGTTCTTTTATTGTTTTCTTCTATTAAGCAATGGTGTTTTTTTTTTTTTTATTTATTATTGGTCAACAGCAGCGAGTCTCCTTTAATGAAAAAGAATAATACAGGGAATGATTTTCACCATGCCAAAGTAGATCAGGATGATTCAGTTTTATTAATTGGCTCTGTAATTAAGGACACTAGAGGTGTGTGTGTGTGTGTGTGTGTGTGTGTGTGTGTGTGTGTGTGTGTGTGTGTGTTACTTCTGTATTTGGTATCAGAGAGTGGCGTGTCTTCCAAACAAAACACATGAAACACATTTGTTGCATGTGAAAGTGAGATCTTTCCAGCTTCCAGAAATCTGCTACCTGAGCAATAGAAGAAAAACAAATGTAGAGAAAAGTGAACCATTTATAAATGTAAGGCATTCTTATTTTAATACCTAAAAATATCACTGATAAATAGAAAAATAATCCAAAGTGATAGATGTATGCTTTCAAAGTAAGTAACATAATATAATCTCTGTTGCCTATTGAATACTTTAAGGAGAAGACATTATTTTTGGTCAGAAAAGTGAGAAAGTAACATCCCTAGTGGAAATTTCATAGAACCAGGAATGAGTCAACCATATGTTCTCTTATTGATTTGAGTTTTCTTTACCAGTTAGTGTTAATTTGTATTTATGAATTTGAAGTGTTGGGACTGAAAAGATGGCCCAATGATTTGGAATACTTGTTGCTCTTGCAGAGAACCCAGGTTTAATGCCCAGCACCCATGTAGTGGTTCAAAACCATCTATAATTCCAGAGAATCTGATGTCCTCTTTTGGATTTCACTGGCAGCAGGCACTCACGCGGTACACATATTTACATGCATGCCAACAATCATGCATGTAAAATAAAATCAATACATCTAAAATAAGAATAAAAAAAACCCAATTAGGAGTGTCATCAACTATACCAACAGTTTAAAGGGAACAAAAGTTGCATAGTCTTTCTTTACTTGCCTAACATGCTCAAATAAAATACATTTATAACAAACTGTACCTGGATGCAATTACATTATATTTTAAAAGTCTATACAATATCTACTTTAATCAACTACTTTTATGATTTTGTCAAATAATGACTATTATGTCATCTAGTGGTGTGTGTATATAGAGGTGATGATTGTGCCCTACTGATTACTGAGAGAAAGTATTGCTGATGTCATAAGTCAAATACTTATGTGAGAAAGGTTTTGTATAGTATCAATAAAAAACGGACTAGGCTCCAGTAAAGCCCAGTGGGGCCATATAAGGAATTCTGGTTTTCAGCAACTCAAGTGTGCAGTTCAAGTAAGCATTCTACTTCCTCATTGAAATATTACAGTCAACAGTTTCTGTTCTGGAACCTTCCTCATGCCAGTTTTTTAAGGCAGAGTGACTTTTGATTAATAGTTCACATACAATCCAGCAAGAATCAAAATGGAAGAATTTTCTTAAACAACACCAACCAAAAAAATAATGTTGTGAGTATGTTAAGAAGTTGTAGTGGTATGGGAAGCACCATTGTGCGGTGACACAGGACACTGATCTCTTTATAAATGGGATTCATTAGCCAGGTGGTGGTGGCACATGCCTTTAGTCCCAGCACTCGGGAGGCAGAGCCAGGTGGATGTCTGTGAGTTTGAGGCCAGCCTGGTCTACAGAGCAGATCCAGGACAGACAGGCACCAAAACAACACAGAGAAACCCTGTCTCAAAAAAAAAAAAAAAATGGGATTTATTAAACGTGTGTTAGATTAGCTTTTTTTTTTTTTTTTTTTTTTTTTTTTTTTTTTTGGTTTTTCGAGACAGGGTTTCTCTGCGTAGCTTTGCGCCTTTCCTGGAGCTCACTTGGTAGCCCAGGCTGGCCTTAAACTCACAGAGATCCTCCTGGCTCTGCCTCCCGAGTGCTGGGATTAAAGGCATGTGCCACCACCGCCCGGCTGATTAGCTTTTTATAATAGGGCTGGTTTATTGTTAATTTTGTTATATTTATTTATTTGTTTATTTACCATTATTATTATTATTTTGTGTGTGTGTGTATGTGTGCATGTCTGGCATGCATGTGGGCAGTCAGTGACAACCTGTGGGTTTTGGTTGACTCTTTTCCTACCATGTGAGTCTCGGGGATCATACTCAGTTTGTCAGTCTTGGTGGCAGGCCCCTTTATATACTATGGCATCTAGCAAGTCGTAGGTTGGTAAATTTACCTTCCTACATGAAAGAATTCTTAAGTAAAGCCAACAACCATTAATTGACTCCTACTTTGTCAGTAATTTAAGAACCAGTTTCTCACACAATATAATTTATGGTTATGCTAGGTAGAATCCCCAGACAATGTCATCACCATTTGGAGTTTTCTGGAAATGTGAGGGGAAGTTTCTATGATCCCGAATCAATGTCTGTATTTTAACAAGATCCTTAGGTAGGTTGTAGGCACTGAAGTTTGAGAATCAGATCTTTCACGCCAATTCTCATTGGAGAAGGTATTTAAGGTTTTCACTTTATTTTATGCAAATGTGTGAGTGCCTCTCTCTCGCTCTCTCTCTCTCTCTCTCTCTCTCTCTCTCTCTCTCTCTCTGTGTGTGTGTGTGTGTGTGTGTGTGTGTGTGTGTGTGTGTGTGTGTGTGTGTGTGTGTGTGTGTGTGTGTGTGTGTGCTATGTGCCAGCCTGGTACTTGAAGAAGGCAGATTCCCTGATACTTGAGTTTCAGGCACTTGTGAGTGAGAACGTCTGTGCTGGGAACTGAACCCAAGTCCCCTGCAAGAGCAGCAATCACTCTTAACCAGTCAGCCTTCTCTTTAGCTTCCTACTCAACTTTTAAAATTCCTTCATCCTTTTAGTTTTTGGCAAAATTTGGAAAGTATATGCAGCTTATTTTTTTTTTTTTAAATTTTTAAAAATGTTTTTAGTTTAGTCTATTTCAAAAGAAAAGGGAAACCTCACGGAATAGTGAGTTTTCTGTAGAAAAACAAAGGGGTCACCATCACAGTAGAGGACAGGGACCCAAAGTCAGAGACAATTTATACCTGCTTCCCAGCCCCACACGCAGGTCCACAGTTCATTGTTTTGACAAGACATATGCCCGCAGAGTGGATAGCATGGGCAAGCCCCAAGGAAGCAGTAGATCATGGTCTATTCGTATGTCAGTGACTTGAAACTTTGAAAGGAAATTTCTTCATAGAAAGTGTTATAGTTGATAGGTGGGTTCCAACACAGTCTGCAGAACCCTATTTAGTGCAAACATTTGATAAGAAGTGAGATTTTGAGAAGAGCTGTAGAAAAGAAAGGTGTATTAAAAGGAGCAAAAATACCCACATACACATTTGTCCTCTACTATCGTCAAACTCTTCACTTTGAGCAAGTTATTTAATCCAGTTGTCATTTATAAAATAAGCTACTGGTAATTCCTTACAAAATGTTTATTAGAAATAAAATGTTTTTAAATCACTTGGCATTGAATTAAGCCTCTTTCCTTAACTGACCATATAATAAGACATTATATTGTATATTATATTATAATATGATATAAAATTCATGCAATGCTGGTAAATATGGATACTTGATTGATGGGAGAAAATGATAAGAATTTGAGGGAACACTTGCTCAGAGCAAATGATGGCACAAACAGTGAGTCTGTTTCATGGGATCCATCAAAACCGATTTATGGGGACAGGATATTGTGGGACATTGCGGTCATGAGAGGATATCATGACCTAGGTTTCCACACATGTATGTCCTGCAGAGCAAGAAGGAAAGTGTTCAATGACTTTGTCTAGAATTAACCACTGACCTTGGCCCTTCTTTTCCTTGTCAGACTTTCTCCTTTGACCGCGTCTGCTTTGACTATTTTAATATCACTGGCCTACACTAAACAGCCAATCATTTGAATAAGATGCTAGGGATGCGTTTGGACAAGATACGCGATGGTCTCTCTTACGATTCACAGCGTTGGTCGTGGAGGCAAACAGGGAGAGAGAAAGGCAGCTGTCAGGGTCAGAGCTTGCAGAGAGTGGTGGTGACACCTGTGGCTTCTCCAGGACCAGCAGTGTTTGAACGACCTTGTTTTGGACATGGTGCCCCGGCCAGTGGGGTCTTCAACGGGGACCTGAAGGGAGGGCCAGCGAATGACAGGGATAAGAGACACAAAGAATGAGAGCAAGACAGGACGTCTGATCAAGCTCCAAATTTATATTTTTCTCTCAAGGCAAAGGGGGTTGCAAGCAGGAAGGGACTTAATTATGGGAGTTGCAAGCAGGAAGGGACTTAGTAATGGGGGTTGCAAGCAGGAAGGGACTTAATTATGGGCTGTTCGGCCGGCAGGGAATATTGCTCTGGAAGTTATCTATCTACTCTTGTCTAACTGCCTAACTGCTTAACTGCAGCTCATTCACCTGATATCTGAGAAGAGGTTCTGGTATCTGTGAGAAGAGGTTCTGGTGCCATGGAGACTTAAACAAGGCCTAGATCTAAGAAAAGAGGAGACAAGCCTAAATATGGCAGCATGTGTGTCAAGGGTCGCTTAGGCTTATGGCTCGAGCCACATGGAATTAAAGCCTCAGTATTGGAAGAGGTAAAGTAACTGCTGTGTTCTTAGTATCAGCTCCCATTGAGGATGAACTCTAATATTTGTCTTCAATTTGAGCTAGAGATGGCCATGGGTCAATGATCATGCTGGACATTGTCTTCATTTTTAATAGCTAACTTTCACTTTTTTTCCTGTGTTCATGGCAATCCTTAGTTGATAATGCCATTTTAGAAATTCAAAATTGTGTCTTGATTTATATAACAAAGTGGAGAATTGAGGCGGTTATATTCAGAGCCATAGGCATGGAGTCAATTTGATTTAAAATGAAAGTGCATTAGTTTGATTGGTTCTTTATATTTTACTTTGATTTCACTTACATGTCAGAATATGGCATTATAGACAACAGTATTAAAACCCAAAGTTAAGCCAAATAATGAAATTAAAAACTATAATTTCATGAATCCTCTTGTACTCATGGAATAAAAATAAATTTGACTGAAAAGGAAAGGTTCTACAAGAAGAAATACTTGTTTGGAAAATAGAGTCAAATAAAACATTGAAATTATTTGGTTAATATTTTCAAGTATTCAAATCTATTCATAACTGCAGTTTGTCTCATACAGTGTGATAAGTGTACCATAGACTGTGGTGTCTGAAAGAGTTGTTAAATGTTGCATAAATGTGTTTGTGGGTATCTTCCTATCTCATACTGTTTTCTCTGGTTGTGTGTTTGAGGTATGCACATGATATTTTATGGCCCCCAAAACATATAATATTCATGTAAACACTTAGAATATATATTTAAGTGCTACATTCACATTGAGAGAGCACTTTAGCACATGATTTCATTACTTGATACTTTTATGACCATGTGAGATACAATGATTGGGTACTGCAATCCTCCTATCTTTTGCATACTGATTTTTAGTGACTCACTTAAAGTCACACAATTGCTAAGCAGCTGGTCAAATTCTTAGTTTTATTTTTTCTGTTTTTCCTTTCAATAGTTTCCCCCATAGTATTTCATTTCCTTTTCTACTACAAGGCAACAAAAGATGTAATTAATTGGTGAACAATGTCTATTTAGAAGGCCCCCATGTTATGTACTACCAAGCTTGCTCTTTAGGCCAGTGACAAATTATGGCTTTGGCAAAGTGGAAACCAAGTTAGTTAAATGAAAATACTGGAAAGGATAAAAGCAGCATGGTAATTCTTGTCTGTAATCCCAGTACTTGGGAGGCAGAGGAAGGATGATCAGAAGTTCAAGATCAACCTTAACTACAGAGCAAGTTCAAGACTAGCTTAAGCTAGAGAGCCTGTCTCAAAAAAAAAAAAATTAGTACATATCCTACTCATTTCCAAAATGCTGGTTTTAGCATTTTGAATAACTATAGATGTTCCTGTAACATTAAATAATGAAAGTTATACTGAAATATCCATAGCATGGATTGTAGGGTATATTCTCCCTTTTATTGTGCAAACTCTAGTTAAGAGGTATAATGCAAGCTGTCCTTTCAAAAATTTATTTCAAACCAAAGTCTGGTTATAAGTATCATAACTTTCAGATTTTCTGCATGCTTTTGTATCCACTGTATTTATTATATTTAGTGACTCAGCACTTTCACACATTCAAATCGAATACCTTGGTATTAGATAGTCTGTCTTGTTGGATCTAGGGTCAACTGGAACTCATACTTCATCACATAGTACTCTAAATAAAAATGACTAGAATGGAGTTTAGACTAAATAGCCACAAGTTTAAAGAACATACCACCATTCATTCAACTTGTTATATAAATACACATTAGCACAATGCCAGTTTTGCTACACAGTAGGCTAAGTGCTTTGGGAATGAAGAGATTAACTAGAGAAAAAATAAACTTCCCTTCTTCAAGGAATTGAATATATGTTTAGAGTCATTAGTCAATACTGCTAAATAATTATAAACAAGAAGCTAATAAATAATTAGGAAGTACACCCTTAATGCACTCACATTTGGCTCAACCTCCATATTTGTCTGGCACCACTGACCTTGTGTATTACTACGTAGTTATATATCATGCAACAATAGGAAAATTGTGCTGTTAGGTGATTTCACGACTGGGAACATCATAGAGTAGATTATGGGGACTTTGATTATATAACCTACCACACAGGTAAGCTATATAGAAGCACTGGTGGATAGGCAATTTATTACTAGCTAAAATGTCATCATGTGGCATATGACTCTAGCTTGGGCCTGTGGTCTACTACTATACTTGATTACCACAGAAATACAGTGAAGCAAATGTAGTCTATCATTCAAACAATTGCTAATTACAGAGCAATCTTTTTAAATAGAAGAAAGATTCCATATACAGTTTCTCTACATTCTTTATTTGCTTTATACATTGAAGTTCTATCATTTGGTAAAGAATAAATTCAACTTATCAGTGCAAAGAAAAGCTTTGTATTATTTTTATTTATTATTATTATTATTTTTGTTGCTAAAGATTTAAAACTGTTAGGTGTATCTATGAAACAACTGTTAAAAATGAACAAAATGTTAAATAAATTAGAAGTAACTTTTAAAGACAAATGATAAAAAAGTTAGCCAAATAATTCAAAAATATATATTTAAACAAAAATAATTATCCACATATGCATACATATACATATATATATATATATATATATATATATATATATATATATATATATACACACACATATAATGCAGAAAAGTAGAGATTGGATTATGGTCTAATTCTAACTTTATAAAACTTATTCGTATGCTTGTACTTCTAATTTTGAAATTGCATTTAAGTATTGGTTTTAATTAAATTTATGTTTAGATTTACTTATTTTATGTGTGTGCATGAGTGTTTTCCCTGGTCTGCCTGTATGTATGTGTACCACATGCATGTCTACAGATGGTTGTTACTGACTGTCTAGGCACCGGGAACGAAATCTGTCCCCACTCCCTAATATCTTTTGGCTTTCCAAATATCTTCCTTTCTTTTATGTGTAGTTTTGTTTTGCTCAAGTGAATTTCATCAGTGTTGTTTACAGGAGCATGTGCACCATAAGTATGAGGACCACTTGGCCCTATTTCATGTACATCTAGAAGAGCACTTACTTGACTCAGTAGGCCTCATTAGAAAATGGATATGTATTGGAGTAGAGGGTAGATAATATCAATATACATTGTTCATATTTGTAAAAATTTTCAAAAAAATTTAAAATGTTATAAAAATAAAGTAAATTAAATTAAGAAATAATCAAAGGATAATAAAATAATAATGTGCAGCCATATTAACTAGGAGTTATAACCATGGAATAAAAGCTGGTACCATGGTGAATTAGTTAGAGTTCTCTAGATTCGTAGAACTTATGAAATGAATCTTTAGACATCTATATCTGTATTTAGCTATATCTATAGTATAGATAGATTGATACACACACATATATGTGTATATATATGTACACACACATATTTACATATATATATATATATATATATATATAGAGAGAGAGAGAGAGAGGGAGACAGAGACAGAGACTGAGAGAGAGACAGAGAGAGAAAGAGAGATTTACGGGCTGCAGTCCAACTAATTGTAATGGCTATCTGTGAATGCAAAGTCCAGGAATCTAGTAGTTGCCCAGTTTCCCAAGGCTGGGTGACTCAGTTGGTCTTCTGTAGATGCTGGAATCCAGAAGAACCCTTTTTAAGTTGTTGGTCAAGGAATGTAAGAAATTCCCCAAATAATATAGATTATTGCTGTTACGCTTGGTTGCCTCCAAGAAGTTGGAGGTAAACTTCTATTGCTAAAGATACCACACAATTCAGACACAGGGCTTGGATCTGACCTGCAAGCCTCCTCCCTGAGGACTAACTTTCCTAGTTCATGGTGCTACAGAAGCTGCCAATGGAGGGAGGCAACCAATAATACTTCCCAGTTTTGAAGACTATGAATCACAGCAATGCCCAGCATGGTAAGATATCTCTAAAGGTTAAATAACGGCACTCACATTTTGTTGGTGACCAGTAACTGTCTCATTGAACACAAGGCCCACTCAACAGGAGAGAAATAAAGCCTGGTGCTAGAAACATAGCTAACTCCTAGGGCTGGTGAGGTCATGGATCTGACATTTCACTAAACTAGAGTATTTCCTAACTGTATCCTAAATACTTATCTTTACAATCACCGGTAAGTGTAGCTCCAAGCCTCACCAAAGAAGCTTTTCTTTGTAGCACAAAGAGATCATTATAGAGAAGTACAACTGGTCAAAGTATGAGAGCAATCTATCATGGACTACCCATCCCCAGTGGATATGTCTACAACACATCTCCTGCACTTACGGCTCAGGAAACATGATGTAGTAAGGAGAGAAGGATTTTAAGAGCCAGAGAACCAGGAAGTGTGCTATGGGATTCCATCTCATTGAAATAATATGGAAGTTTTACTCATGATACCTCAACAATATGGCTGCCTGAACAAGATCCAAACAAGAAGAACACCAATATATATGATACAATGGAAGGGGAAAAATCTCATGGGGTCCCATCCTGAGACAAAGAATGAAAGGCAACTCAAAGATGCTAAGAGAGAGGAATAGTGGCCCTTCATGGAGGAGGCCCCTAATTGGTTACCCAATATCAAGTCATGACTGAAATTATATATATACATGATAAAATAGTCCAGGAATTTGAGAGGGAACAAAGGGAGGGAAGCACAGAAGGAGCTGGAAGGAGGAAGTGGAATGGAATAGATAAAATTGTATTTTAATAAAAAAATATGAACAGAACAATATATACATTAGCCTTGTATTTAAAACATAAATCCTGGTGATCCAGATGCACATGTCCTTAGTTAAAGCCCACATAAAAAAATAAACCAATAGATTTTCTTCAAATAACGTGTTTCTGAATTTCTGTTTCTTTTACTAAATACATATGTAATCATATTAAACATTTAGTAATGCTTCATTAATAAATTTTACTTAAATATTTTGAATAGAGGAACAGTCTATATTTTAATGAGCAGTTTGTCAAATGGGATTGTAATAGTTTTATGATCTATGGATAATAAGTAAAAACAATCAAGAAAATCAAGCAAGTGTTGGATACATCTGTATTCTGTCTAATTTAACCCATTGCTTCTGAATCTGGAACCACACTGAAAATTTAAGTATCTTATTCAACAATATAAAACTAGTAGTTAACAAGGCCATGACTAAACCCAGGTTATTTATGTCATCCAAGACAGTATTTTCCTCTTCCAATGCCCCTCCAGAAAGCAAGACACAGCTCGCAGAGTTGGAAAGACTAAAGTTTTAAAAGAAGACAAATGCTAATTCTTAAGGAATATTGTGGAAGAGAAGGCAGAAAAAAATGTAAGAGGATGTAAAAAAGAATGTAAGATGAGAAGGAGTCTCTTGGAAATGATATGGCTCTTGCAGCTATGAAGAAAATGGAGCCATTGTGGCTTCCTGCACAAGCTCTTCACAAGACTGGGCTCTTCAGCATTCTATCAAGGACAGGGGGGCCTTGGAAGGCCACACCCGCTTAGTAACCATTGGCAGTTAGTAGTGTCTTTCAGTGGTATAGCCACTGTTTAGCTGCCCATGATCATACAAGCTCATACAAGCAAATGTGATTAATCTCAATGAGTCACACACACAAGACTTAACAGTAGACAGGAAGTCAGGAGGCAGGAAGGGGTACAGCAGAAGTGAGATGGGGAAAAGAGAAGGAAATATGGCTTACCAATGCTCAAAATAACTTACATGCATATGTAAACTATGAAAGACGAGAGAGTCTAAGGTTGTGAAATAAAAAAAGAAATTATGTTTTGAACTTCACATGGATACTGAACCTTGTAGAATGGGAAATGGGTAGAGGTCAGGGAAGGCTTGCTGTATTATTATTGCAGGGTGAGTAACTTCTCAACTTATTTATGTGAACTATTCAATGAAGTTTTAAAGGTGGTTGGGAGTCACTTAAAGAGAATTGAGAATAAAACATTCAGGGAGAAAAACAGCTGCACCACAAAGATTCCATTGGGTCTATTTTGTGCTCTGGGATTATTTAAATTACACATTTTGGGGGGTACTTTCTCTAGGTCTTGATCTTGTATGTATGAAGAGTTTCTAATTGCAGATAGGAATTATACATTTTAAAAGTACTCACACACACACACACACACGCACACACACACACACACACACACACACATATATATAATCTATGTAAATGTTGAAGTCAAGAGAATATTTCTTTGAAATATTGATGTACAGTCAGTGTTTTTCCTCTGTTCTCGTTACTACCCTCATGATTTAGTGGAGAGGACTTCTTTTTTTTTTTAAGTAATTCATTATTTTTAGAATACATAAAAATGTGTAATACAATTTATAGCATTTTCTAAATAAAAGTTGCATTTCCATAGATAATACATACATAGGTGTACATGTATGTATAATATGTATAAATGCACAGATATGTATATACACCCTCTGTTGATTATTATAATTACATCAGGATTGTTAGAAAGAGTGACTCAAACATTTTTATTTAAAAAACAGCCAGGAGAGTGATGCAAAGAACATTGTTATAACAGCAAATAAAACCATTACTCAATGAGAATAATTTCCATTCCAGTGAGATATGCTATAAATAAACACAGCTGGATCAATATAAGAGCCCAAACATGTGACACTTTAGAATCTCAAATTTACCTTCCTTGTTGTGTTACAAATGTGTTTGCTATGATTTAGATAACTACATTTTGTATTTTGTATTACAAATTAAAAGTTGTGTGTCTAAACTAATGCACCAAGAAAATTTGCTGTCATCAAATTCAGTCCTCCTGAGAGGACATCGTTTATCCACCCTACTGCAAAGGCATCTTTTTTTTTTCTTTCTTTCTTATTGGACCCTTTCATCATGTGTGTGTGTCAACAGGTTTTGAAAACAGCTACTTAATTCAGTTGATTGGTGAAAAGGAAATTGGTCAAGTCATTTGCTAGGCTCCTATGGACACAGGATCCAGCTGACCGGCTGGATGTTTTGCTTTCTGAGTGTTTGCTTTGGCATTATTTAGACACAGCTTTTGTTCCTTTGTCTTTTCCTCTCATGATTGAATCCACTTTTATTGCTTTTGCATTATCTTTCTTGGCATTCTTCTAGCTTCTTCCTTCCATGGTGGATTGCTCAAACAGTTCTGTTTTTAAACACATTCTCCAATTGATTTATATGATATGTGTTCTAACTGGTTTAGCACAAAGTCTATAGGCTATTTATCTTGATGCCAAAGTCTATGCTCATGTAACGTGAGTTAAAGTTTGAATTGGAATAAGACTCAAGGCCATGTGTACCAATTTATTTATTTTTAATATCTCAGCCATATCTTAGTGTTCAGAAAAACACATGTATTACAACAGAGGGAAAATGAAGTCAATCATCTCATGCCTCATACTAACACCTTAACGCTTCTTCCTCTTCTTATCCTGAGCTGCTGTAGTACAGTCATGAGATGCCTATTTGATCAAAGCAGCTGCCAGTTAGACCATCTTTTCCCTTTTACATTCTAAGTATCTAAGCATACAAAAACAGAAAAAAAAGTTGGTTAAAGAAGAAGATGCTAGATGTGGAACAAGGATGACTGAACTGCTACTCACATCACATCACCAGTGAGGCTACCTGGAAAACGGGACCCCAAGAAAGACATGGAGAAATGGATGAGATCTACATGAACAGCCTGGACATGAGTGGGACCAATGAAGGGCGACGGTCGAGGGAAAAAGAAGGGGAGATCCTAGCTGGACCAAGAAAAGAGAGGGAGAACAAGGAATGACCATGGTAAATGAAGACCACATGAGAAAGGGAGGAAGCAGAGAGCTAGGGAGGCCCACGGAGATCCACAAAGATACCCCTGCAAAAGACTGCTGGCAATGGTCGAGAGACGGCCGGGACTGACCTACTCTGGTGATGGGATGGCCAAGCACCCTGATAGTTGTGCCATAAACCCCATCCAAGGACTGAGGAATCTGGATGCAGACATCCATGGCTGGGCCCCTGGTGGAGCGCTGGGAGTCTAATTAGTGAGAAAGAGGAGGGTTTATATGAGCGAGAATTGTTGAAGCCAAGGTTGGATAAAGCACAGAGACAAATAACCAAATGAATGGAAGCACATGAACTATGAACCAAAGGCTGAGGGGCCCCCAACTGGATCAGGCCCTCTGAATGGGTGAGACAGTCATTTGGCTTGATCTGTTTGGGAGGCAGCTGGGCTCGTTGCATGAGTTGGCTGTTTGAATCCTGGGACTTACGCAGGGACGCTTGGCTCGGTCTGGGAGGAGGGGACTGGACCTGCCTGGACTGAGTCTATCAGGTCGATCCCGGTCCTCTGGGGAGACCTTGATCTGGAGGAGGTGGGCTGGGGGGAGGGGGAGGGGGCGGGGGGGAGAGCATGGGAATCTGTGGCTATTATGTGGAACTGAATGGTGTTGTAAAATAAAAAATAAATAAATAAATAAATAAAAAGAAGTGCATAAGAAGTACTCAAATGGAACTTAATTTAAATATTGAAGTGGCATTCTAACACTTCTAGAATACCACATTTTTTTTTCTATTGAATTCACAGTTCTACACTTTTTCCTAAAGTCTGGGCTAAACCCTTCTTTTTTGACATAGATCAGATGACCTCTTAAAACAGTGACAGAAAATCAATCTGATGAATGCGAAACCTCGAGGTTCTGCCACCAGCCCACTAACCACTGCATCTTTACTGCTTGCTCAGTCCCATACGCAGCGATGAAAGAGAAACCAAGTCTGTGACTCAGGCCAATCCCCTAACCTTAGCTGGCCCAGAGCCCTGTGCTTCCTCTCCCAGGTTTACACCTATTATTGTATACCTATACTTTACACTTGTATCATCAAGTTCTTCCTTCCTTAGGTTTAGCTCAAATACATTTCCACATCACCCATTTTTAAAAAACAGAAGTATAGAATCCCTTGATTCCACTTCAAAGTTCTCACAGTAAATCATCACTATATTCTCTTTTTTAATTCTCCTACATTCTTTGTTCAATCTGTCATTTCTTGGTTTGAATTTGTAGAGAACTACTGAAGCAGAATCAAGTTGGCTAAATGTTGCTTAGTTAAAAAAAGTATAAACAGTGTTTAAAATATTTCTTAAAGGCTGGAGAGATGGCTCAGCATTTAAGAGCGCTTGATGCTCTTGGAGAGGATCTAAGGTTGGTTCCCAACACCCACATTTGGTGGCTTATAACTCCTGTAACTTCAGCTCTAGAGAATCTCATGCTTTCTTCTGGTCTTCATAGGCACCAGTGCTAACCTGTCAGACACATAGGCACACACATACACATAAATAAAAATAAAATGCCTTTAAAAAACACATTTCTTAAAACGTCTTACGGCATAATTTCCTCAGAAAGTAGACTTTTAACCTGAATGTTCTAGAAGTATTCTTCTTAAGAACTAAAGTTTGCTAATCCAGATCCGTCTTATGGTGCTGTCAAAGAACAGAAGGGCATTTCAGAACTGCTTCAATAAGACAGAAATGTCTTTTATTCCTGTTGATAGTATGTTGGTATGGGGAGAGTGTGAAATTTTTACCAGTATCATTTTGATATTAAGAAGTTCTATGGATAACCATCTCCACTATCAAGAACATCCCCAATCTGAAGTGTCCTTTCTGAGTGGCTGTCAACTACAAGGAGTCCAGAATCCTTTCTGCTGGATTTGTATAAGAAATGTTTGGAAGAAATAGAGAAATCCTATTCTCTTGGCCTTCTTGCAGCAGCATGTTGTAAGTGATGATCTCTATGGCAAAGGCCATACAAACAGGCTGTAGGTCCCAGAATCCATGGAGGTGGTGTGCTTTTCTTCCTTTTCTGAATGTAACCCTACAGGTTGCCATTAGTGTCTTCACAGCAGCTTCCACAGAAGAATCTCCATTGGCCTCACAAGTCCAGCTTTGCAGAAGCTCCTTGTCTCCTGTAAGGGCTTCCAATTGGCAGGTTGAGCATCTGGACTGGCCTCTGAGGCTCATTTGGCTTCTCTTTTGCCTGGCAAGGTAATCAGCAACTGCTGCTCTGTACTGAAACTGAGCCCATCGCACCTGGGTTTCAACCATTCTAAAAGGCCATCTAGAGCTTCAAGAAAAATGTGCAAATAGAAATGAATTATTTACCAAGAAGAATGGAAGCAAAGTAGTGGGGACGGGAGGCCAGAAAGGGCCTTCCTCAATGGAGACAATTATTCGTACAATTAATATATGCTAATTGAACTTTAAACATCACACGAAAAGAGAATGTCATTCGAATAGTCCATTTCACATCCAATGTCAAGGGGAACTAAGGAAGCACTGTGCACATCCTATACAAAGGTTTACCAAGTTTACACTCCTGGCTTTCCTCCCTGAGTCACCTGCCACTTCCCCAGGAGCATCATAGTACCTATCCCCAATATTCGGTTCTGTGCCTCCTTGCCAGCCTTTCATCAATCAACTGGTTCAATTGCTGGTATCATACTTGCATGTCCTCCTTGTTTAGGTCCCCAGCAGTACTGGTTCTGTGTGTGTGTGTGTGTGTGTGTGTGTGTGTGTGTGTGTGTGTGTGCGTGCAGGTGTGAGAACATATGTAGAGGCCAGTGATTAACATAAGGTGTTTTCTTCTACTACTATTTTTTTTTGGGGGGGGGATAAGGTGTATCTCTCTCAGTGAACACAGAGCTCAGGGATTAGATGAGAATGGCTGATCAGTACGCCCCGGGTTGTACCTGTCTCCGTGCATCCAGTGCTGGAGTTATAGATACATGCCTACATGAGTGTTGGGAATCATAACTTAGGTCCTGTTGATTACCCAGCAAGCACTTTATCCACTTAGTCAGTTCTTTAGCCTCCAGCCCTGGTTTTGCATCATTCCCGCTTTATAAGCAGGATCCCATTCTTTAGCTTCAGAGAGAGCACTTTGCCAGTTCATGTGAAGAGGACATACTGCTCTTGCAGCTCCCCTTTCTTGCTGGCTCAGCTATTCTCCAAATAGTGTTTGATTGTGCACCACAGAGTAGAGCTTGGAAGACCAAAGCGCGAGGAACTGATGTGTAAGGTGCCAACTGGTACCAGAGAGTAGTGAGTGGTTCTGACTTCCAGGGGTGGCCATGTTGTGTAGCTCCACATGGAGGTGGTCCTTGTACTTCCAAGGCTGTTTAATATCTGAGACTGGATAGTGAGGATCCCAATCTGGTGGAAGTATGGAAGTGAGACAAAGTAATACACCTAACACAAGAAGAAATATTTCTCTAGGTCTGGAGAGATGGCTCAATGCTTAAGAGACCTTGCTGTGCAACCATGAGGTCCGCAGTTCAAATCCCAACATCCACATAACAAACTGGGCATCCCAAGAACACTTGTAGTCCAGCTCTGTGGGCTCCCCAATCCTCTTCTGCCTCCATGTGCAAAGATCTGTGAGCACACACATAAGAACATGCACTAATGCAGATGTGTGTACACACACACACACACATAATTAATTACTTAATATTTTAAAAGAAATATTATTGTATTAGTTACATTTTATGGAAAATATTTACTAGATCTGTACTGAAAAGAATCTACAACCTGTGTTAGAACTGTATTTACAATATTGAATAGTTTTAGTATATTTGTTCTTAAGGAAGTAACACAGTATAATGTATATCTTCCTGATTTTGTAACTTGAATCTGATCTTTTTCATTGACTCATGTGGTCTCATGTTGAATTGCTATCATTTCACGAATTGAAGACTAAATGTGTTCTATATGAGCAGTTCAACCTCTGTTGTCATATACAAAGTAGATTTCCCAAACCACTATTGTATCTATTTTTTACTTAATCTGTACATTAAAACACACACACACACACACACACACTCACACACACACACACACACTGGCTTATAATAAAATAAGGTACATTAAACTTAGTTCGGATTGCCAATGTAGTCATATTATTTTTATTTTAGATGTAATGCTCAGGTCCTAAATATTTAAACTTAGAACATTAACAGCAATAGGCCTATGTTCTCAATTTATTAGAATCTCCACTAGCTAAGTCCTTGAACTTCTCTGCCAAAATAAATAATCAGGGGAACAATCATAGTAAATACCTGGATTTTCAGAGATTGTAAACAATTTACCATTTCCTAGTGTACTGAGTATTCAAATATTAATCATGTGAAATTTTAGTACCAGTTCTCCAAAAATTCAAGAGTACTGGATCCATTGAATCTTGACAGGGTCTCTGGGAAGTACATACACAATATGAAATCCTTAGAGGCTGAATCTGGGTTTACAGCAGAGTCCATACACTGTCTTCTAGGAGCTGCAATCACAACAGCACTATTTTGTTTCTGTGTCCTCCTCAGCTGACCCACCAGCAGCTACCTCTGAGAACGTGGTGTATCTATCCCAAGTAGACCAAGCTCTTTCTAATGGAGGAGAGGTCTGCTACAGTGCAGTACAAACAATTAACAGTAAACAATAAACACTGTCCATCCTGGGATAAATTCTACTACCAGCTACTAAACATTATGAAAATATATTTCTTATAAACTCAGTGTCATAGTTGTTTTACAGAGAGCAGGTTTCCCCTTGTATATTTACTTACTCTCTCAAACAAACAAGTAGTGGAGTGTTGTGTGACCCTGTGGCTAAGAATCTCGTTAGCAGATTTGTTTTAACAAAGCAGGTCATTTACTTTCAAAATGTGTTGCTGGAGGGCTTCTCTCCAGCTTCCACCAAGCCCCACAGTCCCACAATCCACGTATAAAATAATCACTCAGACGCTTCTATTACTGATAAACTGTATGGCCGTGGCAGGCTTCTTGCTAACTGTTCTTATATTTTAAATTAACCCATTTCTATAAACCTATACCTTGCCACGTGGCTGGTGGCTTACTGGTGTCTTTACATGCTGCTTGTCCTGGTGGTGGCTGCAGTGTCTCCCCCTCCTTCTTCCTGTTTCCCCAATTCTCCTCTCTCCTTGTCCCACCTATACTTCCTGTCTGGTCACTGGCCATCAGTGTTTTATTTATATAGAATGATATCCACAGCAAAAATGCTTTGACTTAGTATTTTATGAGTATCTGAGAAATGAACTAAATGATTTCAGATTCCATCTCTACTATGTACCCAGTTGGGAATTTTTCTTTTGTACAATGAAGCTTGCTAAAAGAAATGGCTCAAAAGGCCTTTTGACAAAAGATTGTCCCAATTTTCTCCTGAACACAGATTATTTATCTCTCATTTGTAGAAGTAAGGACAGGAAAATTCTGCACAACCCTGAACTCACATTTACGTCTAATAAAGTTTCAGATATTTTCTGATAATAATTAGTCAATAAATGAATTTAGACCATAAACTATTATGAAGAAAGAGATTTTTTTTAATATTTAAGTCTTCGATTGGGTAGCCAAATCAGAAATTCCACGAGCAATAGATCATATTCAAAGTTAGTCTTACAAAGGGTTTTTGAACTAGCTATAATTAATGATGAGTTAGAAGCAAGGAATACTGGTGTTTATTTTAGTGTCTTACCTTAAAGAAGTTTAGGCTAGCAAAGCTTTTGTAATTCTAAAATGTCCTAACGTACAACTGAAGCAAATTTATGCACTGCATTTGACAGTCATAATCTTACCATGAAGTTTCCCAGGTCACCAGGGTAGTGAGATCCCTTTTAGTCTAATCCATTCCTCACCAACCATCATTTCTATCCTATCCTCCTCTCCACCCCCACAGTCATCACCCGAACACATACCAAAGGATTCCTGGAAAAAGCTACCCCACATTAAAACTGGCTGGCATTTGCAGTCAACACTAGTGTAAGTCTTGATGATCACTTGAAGTTTGCAATATGTATAATCTAATATCCATGACCAACATTCAACATGAGAAGAATATATGCTGAACTTTCTATTTCTTATTAGCTGTCTTCTCTGCAAAGGCAATTCATTTCATTATCAGACAGAAAAACAAAATCAGTGGATGAGAGAGGAGTGAAGGGTGGTGCTCACTTTTTCAGAGGGTGGAAAAATAATGTGCTTCAATATCAGTACCCATCCTAGGGTCTCATGGACCCGAGAGCTTTGTAAACCTGACAGCTATTAACACACTTCTGAACCAAATTGTTTTTGATGCCCAGAGTCTCCGTCTTTCCTTCTTCCACAAGGATTTCTCGGTTGCCTTCATTTTTTTTTCCACAGGAAGAGGTTACAGTTTAGAAAGACATTGCTAGGCTTCATTCAGACTTCTAGCATCAAGAAGGGCTTCTCCCCGAGTCACTGTACCCATGTTCCCCATCCTCATTCATTTTTGGCCCTGTTCCCAGTCCTAGGACATTCCCACTTAGCTTCAGTTGGAGTGTTACCCATTAAATTCATATGTGTTTAGTTTCTTCTGGTTGAAATTTTAATAGCTATTACATTGAACAAATGTAAATAGTCTCCAAGTATCTACCATGATTTATACTTTCTGCAGAAGTGAAGAGATCTTGTCATTAGCTACTCCAAACTGGGGCATTCTGTTAACTTTGGTTTAGCTCTATGTATCCTAATGCAAGTAACAGACGAAGAAAAATTTCATGGCATAATTTGTGGCAATGCACAGAAAGTATTAATAAGAACATATTCTGGTAGATCAAAAATTACATTTTATATAATGTAATGACATTGCTACACTGCAGTTCTTTGAAAAATATTTAAATGTCACATTTAAAAATTATTTGTCGAGTTCATAATGTATAATGCTTTTTATAGTAGATCGAAAACCCAGCATGACCAATCTGTAGTAATGAAAATAACAAGACTGGCTTATGGTTAACAGACGTTGAATTTAAGGGGCCAAAGGAAGTAGCCTGTGCTATGGGGAAAATCTGTCTTAATCTGTTCACCAGAGTAGGGCTATGTTATAACTTATCAAGCTACACATATAAAACTTGTGCTTTTATTCTGCAAATATTATGCTAGGAAAATATGAGTTTTTGTGTGGATAACTGTAATAATTTTTCAAAATGTCAGTATCTTCTACTGGGTCGTTTCTTTTTAATTGCTTTTGCCATTTTCAAAACGTTGGAATTTTTTTTTTCTGGTCCTTAGCTGGATTTGAAACAATAACCAAATAGCACACCATGTTTTCTCACTAGTTCTGTATTTTATTTGAAATAACACATTAATGGCTTTGTATCTATTACCAACTGCGTTGCCTTTCCAATGCTTTCTTTTTTTTTTAACTTCAATTTTTAGGCAAGCAAAGCCATCTCTTACTATTTCGGAAATACTTTCAACTTGGTCTGTTATTTAAGCTTTCCTCTCACACAGAAAACGTGTTCTGTAAACTAGAAAACCAAATATTCAGTTGTGAATATTCAAACAGCGCTCTTAAGCAGATACTAGACCTTCTGGGTAAGAAATTGCTGTTTGCTCTGGAATATATATATATATATATATATATATATATATATATATATATATGTATATTTATATATATTCTAGTTATATATAATATAATATTATATTATGTTATATTATATATATTTAACTCCAGTCTCTTTGTAATTCTTTTAGAGATGTATCCAGAAGCTCTATATTCTGAATTTCAAAAACTTGATCATAGGGCAGTCACAAAAAAAAGAGACTAAGTAATGAGGACATTGTCTGCAAACTTCTGCAGGGTAAAGAGAGCAGTGGTTAGCTTGTGGTTTGGGCCATAGCATTGGCATAGTGTTAGCCGATAGTGATGGCACTGATATTGGAGTCACCTGCTATAATGAGCTATTTTGAATGTCATTGGATTAGTCTTTGGGACACCTGGAAAGGATAGGTATTATGATTATTACAAAGAATAAGGATTCACAGAGGGAATCAATGATCTGACATGTTCTTGAGTTACTCTTCTAAGGAAACTGCAGTTTGGCTGCAATTGTACAGGATTCTCCTGAAGAATGCAGTGGTTTTCTGAGAAGCTCTGTCCTCTTATCCTGCTCTCTCCCTTCCTTTCCTGGTCTTTCAAATGATGTGGAACAGCAAAGCATCTTTACAGAGACATCCAGGGGTTAATTGTTGTAGACAAAGGAGGAGCACTGGGATTCCAAAAGGAGACAAGGAAGTAGTTTGCGGGGAGGAGGAAAGGAACCTAGATACTTAGGAAGGAGTTTGATTTGGTGGGTGAGACAATGAAGTACCTAACACAGTAAATAACCAAGCTTAAGAGAGAAGTCTTCACATCACTAAAAATAAACAGTGCTCTTGCTGGAAGGCAAGTCTAGATTAGTATTCCGAGGACAGGGATTATTTTTTAGCATAGAGAGTCCAAAGAAGGATATACAAAGAAGATAATATACAGTTGTAAGAAGGAGTGGGTAATGATTAGACTGAGTCTCAGAGAAGAGAATATGCAGGGATTGGAAGAGAAGACACGATATTACCATAGTACTTACTTTCCTAGAAACTTTATGAGTCACCACTGGGTAGCAGTAATGGAAAACTCCTCTCCCTAAGATCTGGGAATGTGATTGTTGCTTTCATTCTCCTCATGGGAATTAGCATGTGTTTGTAAGGCTTATTAGAGGTGCATGTGTGGGGAAAAACAAAATGAAACACTGTGTTGACAAGAGCTGTCTGTCAATGTCTAGGTTTGGATTGGCTCGACTGCTCTTGGCTTAATACCTCTGGCGTACTCAGCACATGCCAGACAAAGTTACTGAAAGGCTTAAAACAACAATTTTTAAACAAGAAAACTACAAATATGTTTTATTAATTAAAATAAGGAACACTTTAGGCGAAAAATACCATTGGCTTCCTTTTGGACTACTTGCATGTTATAATTAGACATGCAGTGCTTTTAGACTGAAGATGTTTGTGCTTGTGAGACAAGGTCTCCAGCCCAGGCTGGCCTGCAACTCTCTATGTAGCAAAAGGATGAATGACCTTAAACTCCTGACCGTCCTGCCTCCATGGCTTGAGTGCTGGAATTATCGTTATGGATCATCAAGTTTTATGAAGTGCTGAGGACCAAACTAACACAGCTACATCCTTGGCTCCACACTGAAAACTCTCAGGCTCTCTTCTAAAATGTAGTGATAAACAGCAGGGGGGAAAAGGAGGCAGGAAAACAATCACTAACCACATTTCTCATCAAACACAATGTCTGTTAAGGTTTCTGTGAATTTGCAAGCAAGTTTTTAATGCAACATTAATCTAAGTTACCAAACTGAGAACATTTTCATTTGGGGAGCTGCATGTTTGTCCTAACATACTTTTGAACAGGAGAAACAGAATATATATATTGGTTAGTGGTACTCCTATATTGGAGCTATGTGGTTGGTTTTTTTTTTTTCTGTTTAAAAATCTCCACAATAGTTTTTATCAAACTCTTAGCATTTCCCTCTAAGGAGAATAAATTTGGTAGGAGGAAAAGAGACATACTCACACAAATGCACACCCACCCTCCTATTTTTTTCTTCTCAGTTTAATTCTTTTAAATTTTATGTCAAATGTGGCCATTTATTTCAAGTCATCTATAACATTTAGCCACAGGTACCTTCAATTGTATTACTCATGATTTAATGACTAAAAGATAAACAGACAAAAGTGTACACACACACACACACACACACACACAAACCATGCAAGTATGTCTACTTAATGACATCCAGGAAACTAATACTGCATACACTATTGCCAGGTTAGACAGGTAGCTACAGATATTTACCAGGAAAAACAAAATTCAACTTTTGTCTTTAATTTTATTGTTTGTTTTCTTTTTTATATAAATTTATTTATTTATTTTACATTCCAGCCACAGTTTCTCCTTCCTCCTCTTCTTCCAGTCCTCCCCCCAACCCCCTCTGTTCCCATCCGACAATCCCCTCCTGTTCCATTTCTGCTTAAGAAAGGGCAGGTCTCCTATGGAAATCAACAAAACATGTTGTATTAAGTTACTGTAAGACTAAGCACCTCCCAGTGTATTAAGACTGGGCAAGGTGACCCAGTATGAGGAGTAGGTTTCCAAAAGCCAGTAAAGGTGTCAGAGACAGAGCCTGTTCCCACTGTTAGGGGTCCCACAAGAGGACCAAGCTACACAACTGTAACATATATGCAGAGTGCCTAGATCAGTCCCATGCAGGCTCTCTGGTTGTCAATTCAGTCTCTGTGAGCTCCTATGAGCCTAGGTTAGTTGGTTCTGTGAGTTTTCTTGTGATGCCCTTGATCTCTCTGGCTCCTACAATCCTTTCTCCCTTCTTCTGCAGGATTCCCCAAGCTTCACCTAATGTTTGCCTGTGATACCCCTCCATCTTAAAACATTGCAAATTACTTCTGAAAATAAAAAATAAAATTCAAAATCCAACACATGAGTCCTTGACCATGTTTATCTTTAATTAATTTAATATGAAATCAATGAATAACTAAATATATCTATATCTATATCTATCTATCTATCATCTATCTATCTATCTATCATCTATCTATCTATCTATAATTTCTATGCAAATATCTTAAGAAGTAGTTACATTACATGGAAAATATTCATTAAGTTGAAAATTGTGTAAAATGAATATGGATTCTTAGGACTGTGAAAGATGACTAAAAAGAGAATGAAATATAAAATATGTGAAATACATTTTGCTTTGACATGGTTGAGGGTGGTGATGCCAATGAGGGTGACCTGAATATGATAGGCTAGGTAGGACTGCCCTTTCAGATTGTCTATAAAAAATGAAAATAAAGCTCTTTTGGACTTTATGTGAAGTAACAGACAGAAAATGTAATGTAGCTAGAGTTTTCCTGCCTTGCCCACAGTCAGGACAAATCTTTGTCACCCGCCAGTCCCATAGCAGCTCAGACCCAACCAAGTAAACACAGAGACTTATATTGCTTACAAACTGTATGGCCGTGGCAGGCTTCTTGCTAACTGTTCTTATATCTTAAATTAACCCATTTTTATAAATCTATACCTTGCCACGTGGCTGGTGGCTTACCGGAGTCTTTACATGCTGCTTGTCCTGGTGGTGGCTGCAGTGTCTCTCCTCCTTCTTCCTGTTTCCCCAATTCTCCTTTCTCTTTGTCCCGCCTATACTTCCTGCCTGGTCACTGGCCACCAGTGTTTTATTTATATAGAGTAATATCCACAGCAATGTAGTCTTTATTTTTCTCTCTAATTTGATCATGATAATGCAAGTATTATACAACAACTAGTTCAAGGAACTTACCATAGTCCAACAATATTTGAGCCCCTTGTCAGGAACAACTGAGTGTCATACTTGAGTTAAAGCCCAGGATTTTTACAGTCTATAGGTTTCCTGAACTACTTAATACCAGAAGGATACTGAGTTATGTTTAATTTATGAATTCAATAATGTCAGTACTTTTCTTCTTTCTATTCAGACAGAAAATAGACTTGGATTTAAGAAAGGTAATTTAATAATGTTAATATGATACAATGAATATCTATTACAGGAATCCACAAGGATGACTCCAGCTTAGACTACTAGCAACAGTGGAGAGGGTTCCTGAACTGGCTTACTCTAGTAATCAGATTGGTGACTACCCTAATTGTCATCATAGAGGTTTCATCCAGTAACTGGTAGAAGCAGATGAAGAGATCTACAGTCAAGCACCAGCCTGACCTCTAGGAGTTCAATCAAAGAGAGAGAAGAGGGATTCTATGAGCAAGTGGATCCCATACCTACAGAGATAACCAAACTAAGCTAGTAGGAACTCATGAACTTTAGACCAACAGCTGTGGAGCCTCCATGGTACTGGACTAGACCCTCTGCATAAGTGAGACAGTTGTGTAGCTTGATCTGTTTAAGGTGTCCCCCGGCAGTAGGATCAGGATCTATCCCTGGTGCATGAGCTGGCTTTTTGGAGCCCACTACCTATTGGGGGACACTTTGCATAGCCTTGATGCAGGGGGAGGGCCTTGGACCTGCCTCAACTGAATATACCAGGCTCTGCTGACTCCCCATGGGAGGCCTTACCTTGTTAGAGGAGGGGATGGGGGGTGGGTTGGGGAGTAAGTCTGGGGGTGGGGTGGGAGGAGGAAAGAGAGGGAGATCTGTGGTTGGTATATAAAATGAATAAAAAATGTCTTAATAAAACAAGAAAATGGTGTCAAAAAGTCAATTTTGAAGTTTATATGGAAATATATTAGACAGGCAAATATATCAATAGTCCAAGTCATCAGAAAATGGCTTGCTGGTTGTGAAATAGAAAAAAAAAATGAAGGAAACGCATTGTCTTAATTATTTTTTCCTTGCAATGATGGAACACATGACAAAGGCAACTTAAAGGAGAAAGGGTTTATTTTTATTTGCAGTTTCAGAAGGATATAGCCCATCATGATGGGAAAGCACAGCAGCAGGCAGGGAGGGCATGGAGTCAGGAACAGGGGACCATTCAAGTCACCATTCACCTACAATCAGAATATATAGAGAGGACAGGAAGTGGAGCGAGTCTAGAAAACCTACAGTCCCATTCTGAGTTACTGATTTCCTCCTCAAGTTTCTACAGTCTTCCCAAACAGCTGTTGGCCAAGTACTCAAACCCATGAGCCTGTGGGGGACATTTTACATTCAAACCACAATGACCTTACAGGGATTGTCTCTGATAATTGTAGATTCACTCATCCATTTAACATTTTCTTAGTAGATAGGAACAGAGCATAGTCCTTCTTTTCCATTGAAAATGATAATCACCCTTGAAATCTTTGTTTTAAGTCTCAGGTAGGCAATCAGGCTGCCTACATAAGGCATAAATAACTAGTTATGGGGCTAAGCAGTAGAAAGGTAAGACAAAAAAGTTAGGCAAAACCGTCTCAGATATCATTAAAGAAAAAGGTTGGTATTATAATTCAGCTGTGCTCAAATAGCTATGGTTTGGCAGTGGTGTTTGGGAATCTGACATGCTTAAAAAAAAATGCATTGGTAGACACGAAGAACTCTGGTCTCTTGGGCTACATAGAACTCTGATCCAGTACCCTGGATAGCTCCGTGGCATGTCAGTAGTTGTGATGTCTCCTTGGGATTTGCAGCAGATTCTCCAGAATGAGTTTTTCACATTGTCTTTCTAGTTACCAATGAACACATTATCATAATCATATCATCTGGAGATGTTTAATATTACCAGAAAATTTGAAGTGTTAGATATTCAGCACTAACCTTAGGTTTGATGAAATAACTTGTCTTTGATAGGCATGGGTGGTACAAACCTTTAACTCCAGTAGTTAGGAGGAGGATGCATACGGGTCTCTGAGTTTGAGCCAAGTCTAGTCTACAAAAAGCCAGTTCAGACCCGCTAAGGTTATATAGTAAGACATTCCGTTTTAGGAAAACAACACAACAATGAGAAAACTCTACTTCTAAACTTTTGGCAGAGTTGCTGGGGAATATAAGGAGAACGTTCTCCAAACCGATGGACAAATTAAGTCTTAGCATTTCTTTCATTTTTGGATTAGAATTAAGAATTGGCTCATGAAAAATGGAATCAACCTTACTGTAAATGAAAGAAATATTATTTATATTTATAATAACTTTGGTTTAATCCCTTTGGAAGATGTGCATAGATTGAAAAGGTTTGGAAAAACAGATAATTACATATAGTAAATTGAATGTATTTTAGCTGTTAGGAAACTGGCACTTCACATTCATATAGATTCAAATACTTTTTAAAACTAGTTAACATATCTTGTCTGTATTCTAAATTATAGAAACAATCATAGAAATGTAAAAATAAATTCAAATGTTAACACTAATTATACACTTGTTATTCTTTTAAAACTTAAAATTTTACAAACTGATTATTTGTTCAGAAATGTTAATATACTCAAAAGACATTAAGTTGGTAATATGTGTTCACATATATTACATCTAAGACCACTCAAAATGTGCTAATATTAAATTATTAAACAAATAATATTTTATTAGGTACTGTGGAACAAACGTGTAATCTCAGAATGCAGGAGGCTGAATCAGGAAGATTGTTACAAGTTTAAATGTCAAAATATAAAACTTATTCTTCAGTCCATGTTACACACACACATACACACACACACACACACACACGAGAGAGAGAGAGAGAGAGAGAGAGAGAGAGAGAGAGAGAGAGAGAGAGAAGGCACTAAGAAGAAGTATTAAACAATACTTGTCAATATTTTAATTGTGATTCCTTCTGGTAGGTATTACATGAAATATTTCTTTTATTAAATATACATGATATTTTCTAAAACAGTCATCAATGTATCAATTCTGAAATAAATGTTTTATAATTTGTGTCAGTAACATCATTTATTAGACTGTTATTGATCATTGTGGGCACTAGCTTATGAATGAGTGAGGAATCATGACATGACCCATTACAACACAGAACTTATCATTCATGGGGAAGACACAAAGAACATTTGAGAAAACTTCATATCATCAATTTAGTGATAACAAATTTTTATAAGCTCTATTTGGGGCATGTAATAGGAACAAGGAGATCAGTGGTATGCTGTTGAAGTTTAAGTGCTTCTCAGAAATAAATGGGTAAAGAAACAAATAAGATCACATGTACAGAGTTTTCAAATTCCTATAATTTAAGTACTTCCATAGCTTGTATCAAGCTATTGGCCTGTGGTGACAAGGCATGACACTGAGAATAATCACCCCTGTAACAGAGGAGCCTTTGCATGTAGCCCCAGAACACTAGTAAATGAAGAGCCATAGGAGTGAAGCACTATATTGTGAAAAGGTAACAGAGGATGGTTTCTAAGGAGACGGCATTTCCATTAACCCCTGAAGAGTAAGTGAGGAATCCAGTGAGAAAATGGGAGTAGAGAGGAGATGAGAAGAGAGATGTTGCATTGAATGAAGGCTTGCAGGAGGGAGCAGACCATGTGAGAGTTTTTGTGGTTGTACTGGGGTGACGTAGATAGGTTTAAAGAATATTCCAGACATGTTTAAATTATAAGACCAAATCTCTCTCAATCTCTCTCTCTCTCTCTCTCTCTCTCTCTCTCTCTCTCTCTCTCTCTCTCTCTCTCTGTGTGTGTGTGTGTGTGTGTGTGTGTGTGTTCATTATGGTATGGCCACCAGAAGTATGAAATAGAGAACCTAGATGATGTATTTATTGTTTTGCCTTAATTACATTTAAAATAAATCTGAGTGTTTGGTTAGAATGACCTATGGGCATAAATGTGTAAAATGAATGGCAAATACCATTAAAATGTGTTCTTTTCTGAAGCACTCAAAAAATGTAGTTACAATCACAACCGATTTTTGTGCAGAGGTCAGTAATATACACCCAGTACCAGAGGAAAGTAATAGTGAAAAGAAAGTGAGATGAGGTCCACTCAAAGCTGCTCTCTAAGCATTTGTCCCAATGCTGTCTTCATCACTCAGTTGTTCTCTGATTCTCGTGCCTTCTCTTGGGCTCTTTTTCCTTCTGTTGGTTTGTCTTGTCCAGCTTTGATGTGATAGTTTTTGTTTTAGCTTATTTTATTTTATTGTATTTTTAAATGAATGGACGAGCTAAATGAATGAAAACTTAGCCATGACATGATGAATTCCAGGCCAGCCAGGGATACCTGGTGAGATTCTGAGAGCCCACCAAAAAAAAAAAAAAAAAGAAAGAAAGAAAGAAAGAAAGAGAGAGAGAAAGGAAGGAAGAGAAAGTGAAAAAGAAAGATAAGGAGTTGCAAGATCACTCCATGGGTGAAAGTGATTGCTTTGTGGTTTTAGAAACCTAAATTTGATCCCTGGAAGGAAAGAACCAACTATTCAGTTGTGCTTTGATGCCTCCGTCATGCAAAATACATGTGCGCGCACACACACAAACACATTTACAAATAAATAATATATTAAAAAGGAGAATTGAATAAGCATTTGGAAATAACTAGAAGCTACTACTTTACCTTAGGGGAATTCTTTCTCTTAGATGAGTGTAACAGCAAAGTTTTTCCATTGCAGGGCATGGGTTGCCCAGAAGAAACCCCTAAGCTTTAGGAAGTAGGGTAGGGTGAACTGAAGCAGGGTGTGGCACTACAGTTGCCCTGGGTGATTAATTAGGGGTAGTCTGCAGCGGCTCTCAGCTTTCCTAAGGCTGTGACCTTTTAATGCGGTTCTTCATGTTGTCGTCATCCTGAACCATAAAATTATTTTCGGTGCTACTTCATAACTGTTAATTTTATTACTGCTATGGATGATAATGTAAATGTCTAATATGCAACCCATGTGAAAGGGTCATTCTGCCTCTAAAGGGATTGTGACTCACAGATTGAGAACTGCTGAAATAGAGTAAGGCCATCATACCTTAGACGAGGGGTTCAGTAGCTCATACTGTTTCAAAGGAGGTTCAGCTCTCCCTTAGTTTCAGAAGTTCTCTTGCTTGTATGTTATGGAGCCAGTAAGACAAAGATGTGGCAACCTTTATCTCTATAAGCAACTGAAGATGAGAATGGGAAGCTTTTCCCTATTCTTTAGATTTCTATGCTTGCATAGAGAGGAACATGATTGCCAGGACATTCCAAGGTTACACAAGGATATTTCATTTCATTCTATTCCTTTATAATCCTTTGATGGTCAATGCAAATTTTAATTATAATAGACAATCAGACAATCCACAGATTTTCTTTCTTTTTTTTTTTGTTTTTTTGTTTGTTTTTTGTTTTTTGTTTTTTGAGACAGGGTTTCTCTATGTAGCTTTGCGCCTTTCCTGGAACTCACTTGTTAGCCCAGGCTGGCCTCAAACTCACAGAGATCCACCTGCCTCTGCCTCCTGAGTGCTGGGATTAAAGGTGTGTGTGCCACCACCTGGCGAACAATCCACAGATTTTTCTACACTTGGATTTGATAGAGATTTTTAAAACCAGAACAAAGATACTGATTACTGAAATATTATTTTCATCTGAATCTGAAGCCCAGTGAACTATGCTTCAGTTCACCCTACCCTACTTCCTAAGGCTTAGGGGTTTCTCCTGGGTAACACAGGCCTTCCATGGAGAAACTTTGCTGCTACCCTCATCTAAGAGAGAGAATTCCCCTTCATCAATAGACTGTGATGTTATCAAAATAGTTTTTTTTTAACCCTAGGTTAGTGATTTAGGGAAAACTTGGCCAAATTTTCATTTGAAAACATTAATTCCTACAGTCTAATTAAATACAGCTACAGTATAAATAAATCACTCATTACCACTGGTCCACTATTATCTATTGAGCCATCATGGCAATAGAACATAGAATTCACACAAAACATAGTGAAATGAAATGGGGGAAAATCAGAGGACAATCCCAAATCAGAGTATCCCCCCAAAACTAACTAGACTAGAATTAGAACAGGCCTGGAGTGGCCCTTTACTTTTTGTGCCAACCTTAAATAGGGTAAACTATGTCATAAATATAAATCATACATGAATGATTAGTGCCGATATAGATAATCCAGGGTCTGTATGATTCAAAACTCTACTGCAAATAAAGAGAATCTTTGTGTTGTAATGGAAGTTACTACTGTGAATGCTTGACCATGGTTTGCAAGGGACCATAGTCACAAGACATGTGTCTTCCTGTACCTTTCCTGGCTGCTGTATGATATATATATATATATTTGAGAAATTGGAGAGAGTTTATGAGGAAGGCATAAAAAGTTCACTAACTAGTTTTAACTTGAGCTTTCTGGAAGTTGCTGAGTAAAAAAAATGTAAACCTCTGAAATTTAAGTTTGTTCATTGTTATTGCTTGAGGGGGCCCTTATTATATCTGGCTAAGCTTAAAATAACTACAAGAGGAAAGGAGGAAGGAGTGTACTTTTGATCTTAATATACGGAGGGAGAAGAAGAAAAAATTCCATGTTTCTAAACTGTCCATAATAGGCAAAATATCATTAGTCTCCTTATGAGGATAATCTTACAGAACTTATTTAATTCTATGTTTCTGGTTGATTTTTAGCTGCTATGGTTTTATTTATAACCATGTGGTACCTCTGTTTTGACCATAAATTACCCTGGAGCATATTACTTGGGCTGTAGATACAAATGTGGCCACCATCAGTGCACTATGTTATGTAAGAATAGCTGATTTAATCATGTCATTATGTCCCATTTCCTATCTGATGTTTTGCTAAAAATATGTACTTGTAGACATCCATGATGTCCATGTATGGTACTAACTATCCACTATTACATCAGGGTTTATATTTGGCGATGTGTGGATTTTACAATGAACTATAGTTATTATCCTGTAGTGGGGGATAGTCATCCAGCCATAAGTTACGGGTGATATTTGATGTTGGCTTTAGAAGCTTTTTCATCCAGCAGAACACCACAAGTGATTTATGACTCTGGACTTGATTATATGCTTTCATCCATTAAGCACTGAATATGTTATGAGATGTGTAGAAATAAATAAGTCTCTTTCACTACAATCGATAAGTGTGTAATCTTGTGGGATGATGAGTGTTAAGAAGAGGGTGAGGAAGAGGAGGAGGAAGATGAAGAGGAAGGGAAGGAGAGAAGAATGGGGAGAGAGTATAAGAGGCACTGGTTGAGCTGAGTACTTCATTTGTTGCTCTCCATTTTACCTTTTATTTATTTAATTTTATTGTTGTTGTTATTATTATTATTATTATTTGGTTTATCGAGACAGGGTTTCTCTGTGTAGCTTTGTGGCTTTCCTGGAACTCGCTTTGGAGACCAGGTTGGCCTCAAACTCACAGAGATCCTCCTGGCTCTGCCTCCTGAGTGCTGGGATTAAAGGTAAGCATCACCACCGCCTGGGCGGCTAGGTACTCTTCATTCATATATTGTAGTTCTAAAACTTAATTGCATAGGGCTACAAAGTTGACAGCTTGGCTTCATAGCTTGGGTTTAATTCATGCCATACAATGATTCTGTCTTTCTTGGTGTGACATAATGAATATAAGTTCAGGCACTATTAGATTAGGGCTTTAGGTAATGATGCCTAATGACCACGAGGCTTAAGAGATTTTGTTTCTATTTCTAGATTTTTTTCTTACATTTTTTTTTTACTTTTATGTATCCCTTGGTTTACCACAAAATCTCTTCATACTCTTTAAGTATTAGTAATGTTTGTATCATATTCAGTTGTTAGAGAACAATGAGGAAATTGAGATAAAACTAAAAGACAGGGGGGAAAAAAATCAGTGTATTGAGGGCAGCGGTCCCATTCTTGCTTCAGGTTAATAGGGTGGCAATTGTGACTCTGCTCTGGCCCATAACTGAAGCCTTTACCTAACCACTGTACTCTCTAAACTTTCTTATGGGCTGTAGCTTTGGAATTGTCATGTGCTAAAATTTAATCATAAACCATGACTCTTGGTGTTGAAAGCTGTACTGGAATAGCCAGGCAGGTCCTTGACTCTCCGAGTAATGCCAGTAAATCCAGCCAGAAAAGTCCTTTTAATAGTTTCACGAGTAACTGGTATTATGAGAAGACACCCACACAGAAAAGAGAGGTAGAGGGGAAGATCAGACTTTGAAGGGTTTAATAGGGGGAGTTTTCTTTCTCTGTTAAACTCCACCTGCAGCCCAAGCGAGGGGGCCGATGCAGACCCTGCAATGGCACCACGTGCTTCTTTTCTCTATTGTGTGGGATCTGATAAGTTTTCAGGATCCAGTCCAGCTGTGCTCTCATCACATTGATTTAATGGCCCTTAAGAGAAACTATAAAAGTGCTTTCTGGTTAGTAGGAGCCAGCTGTTTCTCATGGCATTGCATAAGACAGCAAGCTGAGTTCGCTATAGATTATTATTGAAAGCTCGGGTTTTTTCCATGTCTTTTCTTTTTGTACTAAAAAAGGGCACATATATGATTTGTTAAGGTAGATTGTTAGGCCACAAGGCAAGGTAAAAAACTTAAATGGATTATTTGATTTGATCCTAAGAAGTTTATTGGGCCACCCCAAAAGCACTGAGTCTAATTAACGTACAAGCTACGTAATTAACGTAACGTGTGTGTGTGTGTGTGTGTGTGTGTGTGTGTGTGTGTGTGTGTGTGTTTTCAATGGGTGATGTGAAGTATAAATGCCTGCAAAGAGAAGAGAACTCTGTTTTCATTAGCAGGCAGCAGTATATTAAGCCAAGGAAATTACTGGCAGATTATCAGGCTTTGCAATGAGGTTATACATGGTGGAAGTTGGTACAAAATGAAGGGCTTTGTTGATTTACAGTGGCATCTGTGTCCTCTGAGCCCTTTGGTTTCTGCACACAGAAGGGTGACAGAGTGCATGACCAGGAAATCTGTTAAGTATTTACTCAGGATATGAAGCAGTCTGTACTGCAAACCAGACATGAAGCACTTAGAGCTTTTGTGTATCAGGTACTATTGGGCAGTGGAGTATTCCAGAGTATAACAACGTTTTCTTATCCTTTTTAAAGAATAAAGAACATGGGCCTGGGAAAGATGAGACACTGATTTTAGAGCTCTGATTTTAGAATTTAACCATGTTATAGTTCTTAGGTTCATGGAGTAAACTCAGGGAAATGAAGTCTTATGCAAAAAAAAAAAAATTCCTGGAGAATTGCTATTTATTTATTTATTTATTGTTGATCACATCTGATTGTGATAGCCTTTATTAAAATTAACCATGTAAAAGTGATTCAGTATTACATTTGTAGGATCACAGAATCTTATATTGAAAACTACTGGAAATTAGGCAGGAAAGATTTGCTTTTTATACTGTCACTGAAAAGGATATTGTTGATTTATACAATTTAGAGCTACCTGTTTAAATGTAGATCTTGGTAAGCATTTATAATATATGTGCAGATATTTTATTATTTACTCATTAGTGTGTTCCATGGTCAGAATATGTACTTGAGAAATTCATGGGTTAGGGGTTTTATTCCCATTCATTCATTCATTCATTCATTCATTCATTCATATTTTGGAGGTCAGGCCTGTGGGACATAATTCAAGCTAAATGAGGTCATGAGGATGGATCACCCATGATTCAGTAAGTGTCTTTATGAAAATGTGTAGGGAAACTTGAATTGATGTGTTACAGAAATATCCCCATGTAACATCCTCTGTCATGTTATGACAGCAAGAAAGCCAAGCAGATGCCAATGCCATGCCTTTAGACTTCCCGCCTCCAGAACTGTGAGAAATAAATTTCTTTACTTTGTAAATTATCCAGCCTGTGGTGTTCAGTTATAGCAAAAGAAAACAGACTAAGATAATGTGGTTTCCAATAATAACACTTCTATAACCCATTTCAAACTTCATTTGATTTAAAAACATCTAAAAGTTGTATATTTCAAACTTAAGAATTCTTTTCACCACAAACTGAAGCACTGTTTTTTTTAAACATTGTTCTTGGCTTAAGTCAGTTGTTTTGAAAAAATACCTGTTGAATATCTATTGGAAATTTAATAAGGAGCCTGTAGGACTATTCTGATGGCAAGAGAGTGGCAGAGTTGTATGATACTAGAGTGACTGAAGGATGTGCAGACCCTCCAATACTTGTTTTCTGGGTAAATGGACATGGGTGTTAGGGTCTATAACAGGTACTTACAGACAGAACTGCAACAAGATAGATACTATGACCAGAGGTATTTTAAGGTCAGTATTTCCATAGCTTCTGCTTCTGCTTAAGTGTCATGTAAACTGGTGTTCCTCTGTACTAAATAACATTAACTTGAGAAATCAAAGGATTAGTGGCTCAAAGAGATACCAATAAACCATGATCTTAACTTTGCCAGATAGTTTTGTGGGAAACAGTAGGCTGTGTCAATATTTGTCATTATTACAATTCTAACCAACGCTCCAAAGACAGAATAGTGTTGCTTGCTTTTTTGTGACATGGGCCTGTGGAGTGTGGCATCCCTGTGTTCTGCATAGTTCCAACAGTCAAGTTTTCTTTTGCTAACAGGAAAAGTGCAGCCCAGGCTCTCTATAGTTCTCTGGTTTGCATTCCGTCCTGAATTTAGAGTTCATAACAAGAAAGGGGTTAGCAACCAACACCAAGCAAGTCAGAAAAATGCCACGCTGATGTAACACAGGCTTCTCTTTCACTTGAGAATGAGAGTTTAATGTTCCCTGAGACTGCTACAGAGTAATACATTATGGTTATCTTATGAATGATGGCTTTTGAAAAGTAATGTTTGTGCTACATACTTTTTCGTGCTATTTTAGAAAATGTATTACAAGAGGCAAACAGCCAACAGCACAGACCAGGATTCAGAAGTAAAGCTGGTTCTGTGCAAACTAAGTTTTGGTTTGTTTCTTTAGGTCAAAGGTAAAACACTGTATCATATTGCACATGAGTTTTTTGGAATGGGTGCCTGATCATGCTTCTTTAAAATAAATAAATGAATAAATAAGGTTGTCTCCTTTCCTTTGTCCCATTATGGTCAACTGGCTTATTTTGACTTTGGTAATTAGCATTCCTCTATTTGTTCTCTTAAAAAAAAAAGAAAAGAAAATCAAATATAATGAAAGAAAGCATCTGACCACACACACACAACTATTGGTAACATAATGTTATGTCAGTCTCCTAGCAGTACCTTCCTTTGAGTAGGCTCCAAACACAATATGATCATGATAATAGCTTATCAACATAGAAACAGATGACCATTAATACTGGGATGAGTTTTCATTTATCTCTGTGGTACAAGAATTTTATGTGTAGAAGAGAGTAGTTTCCCTGTATCTCTGCAATATTAATACCCAAAGAGTAAGAAGGCAACATCCTGCATTGTTGGCAGGGAGACCTACAACAGGCTCCATTCCTTAAGTATTTCTGAGTGTCTGAAAGGATGGTCAGGTGTGCCCATATCCCTCCCAATAGCCACTTACCAGCTTAATGCTCTGTCCACTTACGATGCCTCTCATCTATTGCCATCTACTGTTACTTTGCAATGCCCTTTGTTAGGTCTGTCCTGACAGCCACACTTTGGCAATGAAGTGTAGTTCTGTGCAAACTGAGTTTTGGTTTGTTTCTCTAGATCAAAGATAAAACACTGTGTCATATTGTACACATTAAATTTACTAAATAATAGGTAATAGTGGGCAATGAACAGGTGATGAAATTTCTATCAAATTATAGGGTTATCAAATAACACAATGCCAAAAGGAAACAAAATTATAAATACTGAAAGGGTTGTTTTATATTATATTGAGGAAGATAATCTCATATTCCTGAAGTGCATATTTGGTCTTAAGGCCATTTCAATTTTTCACTTTTGGTTTTTCATTCTATTCTATTCTATTCTATTCTATTCTATTCTATTCTATTCTATTCTATTCTATTCTATTCTATTCTATTCTATTCTATTCTTTCTCTCCTATCTATCTATCTATCTATCTATCTATCTATCTATCTATCTATCTAATAATCTATCATTATCTATCATGTATCTATGTATCATCTATGTAGCTATCATCTATCTATCTCTCTATCTATCTGTCTGTCTGTCTGTCCATCCGTCCGTTCCTTTGCCCATCCATCTATCTATCTATCTATCTATCTATCTATCTATCTATCTATCTATCATTCTATCATCTATCTATCTATCTATCATCTTTCTTCTATCTATCTATCTATCTATCTAATAATCTATCATTATCTATCATGTATCTATGTATCATCTATGTAGCTATCATCTATCTATCTCTATCTATCTGTCTGTCTGTCTGTCCATCCGTCTGTTCCTCTGCCCATCCATCTATCTATCTATCTATCTATCTATCTATCTATCTATCTATCTATCTATCTATCTATCTATCTATCATCTCTTTGTCTATTGTTTAGACAGGGTCTTCCTATTTAGCTCAGGATGACCTGAAATGTGAAATCCTCTCACTTTAGGCTCTGACTGATGAGATTACAGGTATTTGTATTCTGCTTGACTCAGTTTTTCACTTTAAAAATAATTCTTATACGCATTTTTTGGTGTAAAGTGTTTTTATAATTCTGATGTGTGTACTATTGCCGTGTTGAAAAATATTATTAGCTTAGGAAACCAACCAGAGCATTTTCTGGGGTATCCTATTAGGAGGTCTCTGCTTCCACTTAACAGTCAGTGAATGTTTATCTTTTATTTCTACTTTAATTAATTTGATAGAATATACTTTTCTAGGAACTCGTTCCTTTTATCCAATATTTCAATCAGATTGTGTCATTATATGACTTGATTCATATTCATACTTGCTAGCCACGCCTCCTTGTTTTACCTCTGACATTTTCTTAAGCCATGTGTGTCCTATGTGATAACATTCCCATAATTCTTGATAAACTTTCTAAAAAATATTGATTTTTACCATGAAAAAAATTATGGTTTTATTTTTATAGGTCATGAATTCCTGCTCTTTTATTTCTTTTCTTATACTATGTGTAGTTATTTTTCTTTTATAATTTGTGCTATTTGAATATTTCATTAATTTTTAGTCCTTGCCCTTTCTCAATAGAAATAAAGCTCTGTTTCACCCCTAAAACATCTTTACCTGTGCCCAGATGTTTCTACTAGGGATTTAAAAATTATTTTTATCATATTAAAGTATTATTTAACTCTAAATCTTTTCTAACTTCTATGAAAATTTGTAATTTCTCATTGTGATTCTTTTTAATTTATTATTTGGCAGTTTTACACATGGATATTGTTAGTTTTAGTCATTTTCATCCTATGACCCTCTCTCATACCATTTGCTCTTTGATTAAAAATTGCTTCTTCCCAACACCCCCCCATCCAATTTCCTGATGTGTGTGTGTGTGTATGTGTGAGTGTATGTGTGTGTGTATCTCTGTGTGTGCATATTTGCATGTCACTGTGTGTATCTCTCTGTGTGTGCATATTTGCATGTCACTGTGTGTGTATCTGTGTGTGTGCATATTTGCATGTCACTGTGTGTGTATCTCTCTGTATGTCTGAGTGTTTGTGTTTTTGCATGTGTGTATCTCTTTGCATGTATGGTGTCTGTCTATGTGTTCATGTCCCACTGAACTTGATTAGGATTCCTTCCATAAGCATTTGTGCAAGGCTGTTTACTGGGCGAGGGTTACTTTCCAGTGGCTATATCACTGAAAAAAATACCACCCCTCTCACCAGCAAACATTAACTGCAATTCATTCCTGGAGGTGGGAGCTCTTAAGCTCTTCCCTTGACCCTGATGAAATATTGAAGGGACCAGTCTTGTGCAGGTTTTTTGAATATAGCCATAGCTGTAGTCATTACATGAGTGCAATGGTAATGGCATGTCCAGAAATTGTTTCTTTGCAGTTTACTTCCTTATTTTCTTGGCTTTAATATTCTTTCTGCCTGTCTCAACATTCCCTGAGCCTTATAGGGAATGTTGTAGATGTTTCATTTAATCTTGAGCACTTCACCATTATTTATTCTTGATACCGAGATCAGCTATGAGTCCCTGCTTAACTTCTGCCTACAACTATAAGACATTTATCTGATGAAGGGTGAGAGCAGTGCTAGTCTGTGGTGAGAAATATGAACTTTTTAAAAGGCACTTTAACAGTATGACCATTTAATAAAGCTATTAAGTTCTCCTCTTGGGCTGGTGATTCCCCAGCCACAGTCTCTTCTCAAGGTTTATGGTACCAAGTGTGGGCCCCCCTCCTTTTAACAACCCTTAAGTCCAATCAGAAAGTAGTTGATTTTGCTCATCATAGTCATGCCATCATCACACTAATTCACATATCTTGTTTGTCTGGAAAATGGGTAGTGTGGCTCACAAGGTACACAGCTGAATAAGACTTCTGGTGGCTTTTCTCCCATAACACCTTTCTTCATGGTGCAAGTTAGCCAGCATGAAGGAAGCCTCCAGCTTAGATTCATTTTAAATGTCTGGCTCTGTATCAAAAATGTGTTCTTGGTGTCCTCTGAAATAGCATCTTACCACTAAATTCTAGTGGGCAGCAAAGGGTAGTTTCAGTTGCCTGTATTGTTTGAGGCCCTTTGGAGCCTCAATGGCCAACAGTTTGTAGAGAGTTATCCCAAGCTGACACTGCGGTTTCCATTCAGTACACTATGTTTTGTTTCCTATCAATAATTATTTTGAATATAAGACTCCAATAAAAAAACATAGACCAACTCAATTGTTTTGTAAAGCTCCCATTACAATTTTCTTTTTTTTTAAAAAAAAAAAATTATTTACTTTTATGTGCATTTGTGTTTTTCCTGCATGTATATGTCTATCTGTGTGAGGGTGGCAGATCTTCTGAAACTGAAGTTACAGTCAGTTGTGAGATGCCATGTGGGTTCTGGGAATTGGATTCAGGTCTTCTGGAAGAGCAACCAATGCTCTTAACTATTGAGCTATCTCTCCAGCCCCTCATTGCTACTGCGGTGGCTCACTGTCCTGGGCCTATCCACTCTCTTCTGGCTCATCCCAGACCTGCCTGCTGCTTAATGTATTAATCTTTCGAAAACTAATGAAATATGACTTGCTGATTATCATGTAGTCAACTTTTTAAAAACGAGTTTCACGTGCTTGAAAGGAGTATGGATTCTACAGTGATTGGGTAGAATAATTTAAATATATTTCTAATAGTTTAATGCTATTCAAGTGGCTCTCAAAAATGTGTATAGAGGTTTTCCTTGCATGCACATCTGTATACCAGGTACCTGTGGAGGTCAGAAGAAGGCATGGGGTTCCTGATATGGCATTTCAGATGGTTTTGAACCACCATGTGGGAAGTGAGAATCAAACCCAGATTCTTAGGAAAAGCAGCAGGTGCTCTTAACTGCTGAGTCATCTCCCCAGTTACTTATTAGATTTCTTTCTTTCTTAGGAGCTCCATGCAGGAAATTGAACCCTGCTTCACATTGCTTGGCCTCAGAAGCTTTCTGGAACCTGGGTGAAGGTCTCCACGAGTCTTTTACTCTGATATTCTGTTTGTTTGCAGCACAAGCCCTGTATTTAAAATGCTGCCCGAGTTTTCTTGCCCACTCTAAATGTGGCTTCTCTTAGGGTTTTCTTTCTATTGTAACCGTGAAGAGGAAAGGGTTTGCTTGGCTTGCCATGGCTAACCACAGTCTTTCATTGCACTATGTCAAGGTAGGAACTTGAAGGAAGACTGCCTGCCATTCCACACAGCATTGCTTCTGACCAAGGAACTTACTTACTGCCCAAAGTATAACAGCAAGAGCAACAGAAAATGAATGCTGCTTGATAGCTGGTTTTTAGGCCAGCTTTATATTCAGCTAGCTTCCTTATATATTTCAGGAGGGCTTGCCTAGGGATGGCAGTGCCCAAATGGTCTTGGCCCCTCCTATATCATTTATCATCAAGATAACTCTCCGGAGACATTTCCACAGGCCGGCTTAATAGGGCAGTTCCTGAACAAAGGCCCTCCTTTCAGATGATTCTAGGCTGTGTCAGGTTGACATCTGAACCAAATCCCATAATGCATGATTCCATTGAAAATGTACATTTATTTTTGATTTATCGGTTATTATTCTTCAAATTTTAGAAGCTTGGCTTAAAACCGTCATCAAGAAAAATGACTGGCATGCGTGCTATGTCAACAATTGAGAATGATCTCAGCTGAGCTTTTCAAGTGTGAGGACTCATGTTTTAATACTGTCTTGTTTGTTCGTACTCATTTGTGGCTGTTACTGCATTTGTAATCCAGTTATGTATCGATTTGACCGAATGTCTACAAACTTATTTTTTATCTTCCCTTTGGCTTTCCCCTTTTCTTGTCAAGATTTATCCTACAAGGTTCTTTAGTGAGGAAGAGAAAACTTGCTCTATTTTAATCATTACCCCATCGTACATTTATCCAAGCCCCCAATTTTAGCCTCTGACAGCTGTTCTTTTGTATGACGTTTATCTTCAATTGTTCTTGTGATACCCTCCTTGTCTTTGATATTCCTTCCCTTTGAGGTTCTGATGGTTAGAGAAGATACTCCAGCAAGTTTAGATGGTCTGGCTTCTGGTTTCAACAATGGGAGCCACTAATGTCCAGTAGCCTGGGAAGTCAGTTTATAGCAGGACCCACAGCAGCCAGTGCTCACAGCATAGATATGGTGGAACCAGTAGTACGCATGTAGGACCCCAGAGTCTTCATAGTAATTAATGTGAGCCATTGACTTCTTCTCATGCAGTTGTGTCCATGGCTCCAGTGGCCATAGTAACACATAGGCAGCATTGTTTTCCCTTTCAGTCCTCCAACTCTTCAAACCACTGAGAACAATCCTCCGCAATGCACTTCTGTTGGGTCTACCTATAGTAGTGCTATTTTGCTATCTGAACACTGTTTACATTACAGATGAGAGTGTGGTAGATCATCTTAATGCTCAGCGTTTATACATCTTTGTTCCATTGACATCAGTAGTAGACAAATAATTATTCTATATTGTAACCAATGAAATGGCTAAACCCATGTGTCGTGTTCAGGCAGAAGATTAATGAAGCACTATGGTATTTTCGATGACATTAGCTCACCTTACCATCTTTTGCCTCTATGACAAGACAAGCAGTGTTCCAAAGAAGAAAGATGATCATTTTGTATTTTGAAATGCAGACCCATATCTGTGGCACACTGATTTATGATGGACTCATAATAAAAGTAAGAAACATATTTGTTATTGTAAGCTATTTAGATATCTAAATAATTTGTTATTTCAATGTAATTTAGCTTTGGATAAAATACACTTTTATCTTATTTTACAAATTATGTTTGAAAATAATTTGACTCAACCTGAATAATTATGTTGTATTTTCAATTCCAAAACTTTAGTCATTATCTTGTTTTAATACTACTTCCATCTACTCTCAAACCTCTGGTATTCAAATAAAATATCTTCACTTGCTTGTGAGATTTTGACCCATGGTTCCCACTTTGCAAATGCAAACGTGGGTTTAAAAAATAGACCCAAAGCAACTGCAGCTGAACTCTGTACACAGATACACATTCACTTCATATTTTAGCCTCTTTCATCTCTTCCATATGGATAAAACCATGCGTTACATTCTGGCTAACTTCCTCCATCTATCTGCTAGTTCATCTTTGGTTATTATCCTCACCTACTGTCTATTTTTTTCATGACTATTTCCCTCTATGGACTTTCCACCTTATCTTAAAAGCAAAGCAAACAACAACAACAACAACAATGCACCACTGCTTGCATGTTTTTATATACCATCTTAACTTTCCTTTTTTACCTGCATTCTTTTGTCTCAGCTCACCTGAAACACACTTGTTACATAATCTTCTTAAATTATTTCCATTATTATGATTTATGATGGACTCATAATAAAAGTAAGAAACATATTTGTTATGCTGTTTGTTAATTTCACTCATGCTCCTTTAAAGTGGGTTATTTTCCTGTGTATAAGTGTTTTTGACAATGACCCCATCTTCAATGAAATTCTCCCCTCTAAGAAAGATCTTCATACTAAATTACTATAATATTATTTGATAGTATTTTTACATTTCCATGTTCCAAGTGCTCAAGATATTCATTGATCTAGAATTAATTCCTCCATGAATACATTTTTTGGTGGAGGAAGAGTACTATGAGATAAAACTTTAGACTCCCAGACCTGAAGTCATAAATGTAAGGCTTTGATATATTGCCATAAGAAATTTTCTTCACTTAGATTCCCAAAGATAGACAAGTATTATGGCCAAAATATTATGGTTGAAATTTTTTTGGGGGGGTTTGGTTTTTGCTGAAATAACACCCCTCCAAATACTCCTCCTTTCTACAGGTATGTCCTAACCCTACTGTCATATGTATGATGAAATTTAAATAACCAATACCTATTTGTGAAGGATTTTGTCTATGTTTGACAATATTAAAAGCTAAATATAACCTATTTTCACCCCCAAAGTCCTTAGAATCAACTGCCATCTATCCATTCAACCTAGTCTCATCTAAGTATCTCAGTCCACATGTTCAAATAGCACTCTGTTTATGAATTGTATTTTCTAGCTCACTCCTCCTTTCAGCCCCCGTTTGTATGGCCATAATGGTCAGTTAGTTCAGTCTGAGAAAATTTGGGCAAGTACATTGTCACATATAGACTGTAATATTTTGAAATCAGGGTTATTGATTTATGTTGGCTGTAGTTGGAAATTTTTATCCTGGTCCCTCTTGACTCCTGTCGTCTGCAGCCACTCAGACCCAAATAAACACACAGAGGCTTATATTATTTACAAATGGTATCACCTAGTGGCTCAAGCTTCTCGCTAGCTAGCTCTAACATCGTAAATTAATCCATTTCTATGAATCTATACTTTTGCCACGTGGCTCATGGCTTACCAGTACTTTATATCTTGCTTCTCTTAGTGGCAGTTGGCAGTGTCTTCTGCTCTGTCTTTTTCCTTCCTCTCTCTCTAGTTAGAATGTCCTGCCTACCCTTATTCTGCCTCACCATTGGCCAAACACCTTTATTTATCAACCAATCAGAACAACACAAATTCACAGCATACAGAATGACATTGCCCATCAGTTGGCTTTGAATCCACATGAACATGCATAATAGTGATTAATACATACAGGTTCATAATTATTAGCAGATTTATATCATGTCAGGTTCTGCCTGACCTGTCAAACAGTCCTGAATAGGGGAGTGAGGATTGAGAAAAAAACAGATAAGAAAAACAGAGATGTAAATGTAAAAGAAAAAGACAGTGACACTGGATAGGAGGACTCTGATTTAATACTATAGCAGCCCTGAATTTATTTCTCACAGCTTTTTTACACTCAAAGCAAGGGGTGGGGGGCAAAAGACCTCCCCATTTCAAGGACACAATGATTCAAGGAACAAACAAGCTTAAACACCTCCTTAATTCCCAAGACATTTGGCAATCATGACTTTGGCCATACATCCTGTTATCCAGGCTTGAAGAGCAAAGACAAGCTTGACCTTTCTGATCTTGAGTCTAGATGGAATCAAGCTATAAGCTGGAGTCACTGTGGGCTCCCACAATATGACAAGGAATTCATTTGGCTTTTTCAAAATGTCTATCTAATAATAAATTATAAATGTGAAAAATTCAAAGATGAATTTAAATTAATTGAAGGAAGAATGTAATAACAAAAGTAATGAACAAAAATAGAAAAATGTGACTTATATGACATTTTTATATATAAACTGCTGAGATATATTCTTGCTTATATTAAAATTGCTGTGTTCCGTGTGTGTGTGTGTGTGTGTGTGTGTGTGTGTAAAACATTTAACAGATGATTTATCATCTTTTTATTTTTAATTTTTCTTTTTCGAGATAAGGTTTCTCTGTGTAGTTTTGGTGCTTGTCCTGGATCTTGCCCTGTAGACCAGGCTGGCCTTGAACTCACAGAGATCTGCCTGGCTCTGCCTCCCGAGTGCTGGGATTAAAGGCATGTGCCACCATGGCCCGGCTTTACAGATGATCTATCATCTTAACAAAATTTTCAGACACAGATATATAATATTGATACTTTGTGGCATAGCAGATTTCCAAAACATGCTCAATGATTTGAACTTTTAAAAATTAATTTCTTTGACAATTTTATGCATGTGTTGTAGTTAGTTTCCCCCCAATCCTCTTTTATCTTCTTCCCATGCTCTCTCAGTCCTGCTTCTTCTCTATAAATATCTTTCCCACATTTGTAACTTTTTATTTTTATTTTTTCAGTGAATCACTGAGGTGAACCTTTGTTTGCAACTATCCGTTGGAGCCTGGTTGAATCATGAGTAGGTACATAATTGAAAGTAATGACTCTCTGTTTTCTAGAATCTGCCAGTAGCCAGTACGTCAGCAGCAGGTGTTGGGTCCCTTTGAGCCCTTCTCACATCCACGGCTAACTGGTATCAGGGCCATTCTTGTGTAACTTGGTGCCAGTATGTACAGCTTCTGTGACTTAATGATAGCAACGCTATGCTATGCCTAGAATATAACACTTTGCAGCCCTTCTCCCATCCTCTGGCTCTTACAACATTTTCTTCCCCTCTCTTTTGTCATGTTCCTTGAGTCCTGAAGGGAATGTTATTCATGTGTAGAGTTGAGCCCTTGGTTTTCATTTGAGTCTCTAAATGTACTCTTTATGTTCCAAAATATATATAATAACTCTCCCTCCCTCAGGACCCTCTGATCTGGCAACTACATTCCTACTTTCTGTCCTGTGAGCTCAATTATTTTAGATGATGAGAAGAATAGTTCAGGGTTTGTTTCTATAGTACTATCTTATTTTGCTTAGCATGTGTATATTCATTTTGTTCCAAATGATAACGTTTTCTTCTCTTTGAAAATGGGGCAACATCACACTCTAAGTATAAACTGAATGTTCTTGAGCCAGTCATTGTCCAATGTTTTAAAAAATATTTCTCCAGTAACTCTGCTGAGATCAAAGGAACGGATGAAATCTCTGGAAGAACTCAGTTGATGGAGCTGAAGAATGGCTCAGCACTCTGGAGCAGTTGTTCCTTTCCCAGAGGGCCTGAGTTCAGGTTGTTTCCTACCATCCATGTCAGCTAGTTTACAAGTTCCTGAAACTTCAGCTCCAGAGGATTTGACACTTCTGACCTCTGACCTCTGACCTCCACCTTCACTCTCACTCACACACGTGGGAGGCAGAGATTTGAACTCAGGTTCCCATTCTTGGGCAGCTAATGCTCTTGTCCATTCACCTTTCTTTTTTATATTCTGATTTTAGTTTTGTGTTTTGGGGGTTGTCACTACCTTTTTTAAAATTCTGGACCTCCCATTTAGGTTTTCTGTTTAATAATCAGTGTTGTTCTTGTATGCAAAATGTCTGGATTTCTATTCCATCATTTTGCTGACATCATCTCTTACATTCTTAGCAAAAGATTTTTTTTTATTTTTAGATGTTTAGTCTTCATTCAAGCAGTTTAGACCTGAGATCAATAAATTTCAAAATAAAGACATGCTTATCCACATATTTGATGTAATTGTTTTATTTATAGATATGTTCAAACTAAAAGGACATTTTTTGTCAATGTCCTTTTTCCTCCCAAACTTAACTTATTGCATAGTATTAAATATTAATATTATTTCTCAGGGTTAAATAAGAACTTTTGGTGCTCTTATAGAAGACTTAATATGAATTATCATTAAAAGAGTGTAATTTTAAACAACTGTGTTTTTAAAAATCAGAGTGTTCCATAATTGATTTAAGTTAAAGCCAAGAACTTATGGGCCCAAAAATAAATAGGCATTTCTCTAAGGAATCCATACTTTCCAGTATAAGAAACAGGCTCTTAAGTGTTGATTCCTATGAAAAGCATCCCATTACAATACTTTATAAAATGTTACACAGCTGGACTTGGCTGGATTTCATTCCCGTAGCAGTTTAAAAACAGTTATTGTTAGAAATTATGATGCTTTTGTTCTACTTAATGGTAATTGTATGCAAATTTTAGAATCTGCCACAGGCTTGCTATTTGTGGTAAAATTGAGGGCGTAGTTCCCTTTCCTTTTACTTTTCAGGAAAATGGCCAATATCAGGAGTCACTGGCTGTCTCAGAATTGCAGCTGTGGTTGCCTCCTCAAATTACTAGGAAATTGGAGCCGAGTTTGTAGCAAACTCGAAAATTATTGTACAGCAATGTCCAGTTGCTTAGAAACACAGCTAATGCATGAAGACAGCAAGAACAAAGATGAAGTAAAAATAGGAGAAAAATTGGGAAAGTTTTCAGTTACCTAATTCACATTATCCTAAATAAAAGGAAGAAAAAAAGAAGGGAGGAAGAAAGGAAGGAAGGAAAGAAAGAAAGAGAGAGAGAGGGAGGGAGGGAGGAAGGAAAGAAAGAAAGAGAGAGAGATGGAGGTAGGGAGGGAGGAAAGAAGGAAGGAAGGAAGGAAGGAAGGAAGGAAGGAAGGAAGAAAAGAAGGAAGGAAGGAAAGAAGCAAGCCAGCCAGCCATCCTGGTTCAAGTTTCTCTTCCAATTATGGAAATTGTTCACTCTCTCTTCCTTTGTTTTTAATTTTAATCTTTGTGTAGATGAGTGTTTATTTTCATATATGGATGAGGTTTGAGACAAATTTTCAAGCCAAATGAAAGTAAATATATAGTCTCTAGTAAGGCACTTCAGTGATGGAAATGCAGTAAACACCGTCCTACAGGACCACTAACCAATCCCACTAAATGGTGCCTAAGAAATAAAAGCTTATAAATAATAAGAGATTGTATGCTATTTCATATCACAACTTCCTCATAAATTAGCCTGCTTGTGTGTAATGAAATACATATGTAGATTTTCATAATAGGAGACTTGTTAAAAGCTCCATGTTATGTTCCACTGTGTTCTGTTTCTATTTGGACAGTTGACTCCTCTAAATGCATTCTGAGGGCTCAATGAATCCTTCAATAAGATGCTATCAAATCAAATAAAAACAAACCTACCTGTACTCTAAAATTGTTCATCATTAAATTATATGATCATTTATTGTATGCTCAGACCTAGTGGTCAATTTAATAATTTAAAGAGACTTCCTTGAAAATATGGCATCTCTGTCTGTATCCTATGCTGCGTCTTTCCCAGTGCCATCCACCTACTACATTTTCCTGAACTTTTTCCAAGGTCAGACATCAGTATGAGTCTCCCTTTTGCTATTGATGCTAAAGTCTTCCTAATTGAGTACATACTGATACTTTCCCTTATAACAGATTTTCCTAGGTTTGGAAGCCACAGAGGAGCACTGGAGAATCATGATGAGTTTTTAAAAAGTGTATCAAATCCAGGATTTTGTTGTTGTTGTTGTTTATACATCCTTCCATTACATCCTATATGGATTAATAAATCTCCCCCCCCCTCACACACACACAAATTTAAAAGAACTAATAATTTACATTTTCAGTAGATAAGATATAAAAAATAATCTAACTTTCCTTTTCTCTAAATATACATATATACTTTACAATGAACAGATTCTAGGATTTGTGAAATTTTCTAGCATTCTGACATAAATTCACAAATCCTGACTTTACCTCCTATTCTTTTAAAGATCATGGCAAGCCAGTGTTCTATTTGGCTAAGTCTTTGAATTAAGCGATTGATTAAAGCATATATAACAGGCTGTGCAGAGTTACTGCCAAACCTGAGGAACTGAGTTTCATCCCCAGGACCACCTGGTGAACAGAAAGAATCAACAACCTGTGAACCATCCATGGTGCGCGTGCGCGTGCGCATGTGTGGGTGCATGCAGACTGACTCTCTTCTCAAGGAATTCAAAAATAATAAAAAACACTTTAGGACATTTTTATCTATAGTTATTTGGTGGGAAAGGGGAGTTGAGACAGTGTCTCAGCCCAACTGGCTTCAAACTCATTATATAACTAAAAATGACCTTGAACTTCTGAACCTCCTGACTACCTCCCAAGGGCTAAGATCACAGGTTGATGACACCATGGTTAGTTTATCCGAGGCAATTTTTTGAACAAACCTATTACCTTAAAAGAGTCTGGAAAATAGTAGTGGCATTACATTGATTTGGCATGTTATTTAATTTGAATATTTATAAGGATTGCATAAGAAGAAATAGAGACTCAATCCAAGATAGACTCTCAAATATACTGTAAATTCTTGCATGAAAAGACCTATAAAATATTTTACTTGGACTTAAAAATAATAAATGCCTTACAAAAATGCCTGTCAGCAAATATATTTTTTCATGAATGATTAAACGAACAGAAAGGACATTATTATACCATTGAGTTAGTAGATAAATAGTGTGGTAATTCACAGCAAAAGTCTTCCTGGTGTATGGTATCAAGATTCCTTAACTGCCTTGAGTGTGTGAATCGTATTAGTGGATGATATTTCAGCATTAATTATACAAAAATGAAAAAATTTCATAGTGTTATCCAAGAGAACTAGATATCAAAATTTTACTTGTTCAGAAAACAACTGTGCTGCCATTGAAACGAGGCTAAGTCTGAGCCAAAGTGTTGAGCCAGCAGATGTCAGAGGTTTGAGTTCCACCATCAGAGACAGCACATTAGTGTAGGAGAGAGGAAAATGAAACCCACAATTAATGTCGGCCTCATGGTTGATTGATGAAACTGGAAAATTCAAAACGCTGAAGTAAAGCCATGGGGGAGGAGAGAGGGAAGTGAGAAAGAAAAGGAGACAAATTGAGAGTATCTGTGAAATTAATAGATTCATTAAAACTAGTTTTCTTTTGCTACAATTTCAGTCAGACTTCAGACATTACAAAGAGAAAAAAGAGAACTCTTGGTTTGAACTATAGGAAAGCACTGATATGTTATGAGTTATGACTAACAAATAATTCATTTTCCTGTTTCAAAGTTTCCCAAAGCACCTAATTCAATGTCACTCCTTCAATGATGTTCCAAGGCTCCTGCTTCCTGTTGCTCATATAAGGTAGGTTGTGATTATCTTTGCTTCTTTATTAGCATACTACAGTCCAGCAGAGAGACTGGGTCTTCAAAGCTCCTCTGTAAGTGGATCAGGAAGGAGCTTCCCTCAGACAAACACAGGAAAGGCTGTCGATCCTTCACAAAAGTCGGAGACAGAATAGACATCTTCATACCTTTCTTATCACTATGGCATCATGCAAGGAGTCTGTAGCTCAGAGCTAAAGCTGGGAGGAGCAACCACAGCAAAAACAACTGAACAAAAGGAATCAAAACAGTCATAAATAATGGGTAGGCACAAGAGAGTTTACACAATGGCCTATTTCCTAATAATAGCAATAAAATTACAATCGTAGAAACCTTTGTGAGACCTAACATGTGAGAAAATGAAGGGGTGAGGAGAGCAGAGAAGGTAGGTGTGTGTGTGTGTGTGTGTGTGTGTGTGTGTGTGTGAGAGAGAGAGAGAGAGAGAGAGAGAGAGAGAGAGAGAGAGAGAGAGAGAGAGCTCTAAGAGAGTAGGAGATGAAAAGGAATAGGAATGAGAAGAGAATAGGATACTGAGGAAAGGCATAGCATTGATTCCAGGTCAACTCTCCTTCCTCTCTGTTGTTCTCTTCAGTGAGGTCTAAGCCATTTAAGCAATAAAATAAAAGCCTGACCAGAATCTCCTCATTCTTGTCATCCCTGTTGATCCCTGTGTGCATTTAGCTCCCTCTGATGGACTGGTGTTTACACACAGTGATATTTGGCTCTTTGAGGAGACAGCCAAATGCATTTCCCTTTCAATATTTTGCAATCAAGGAGACAGGCCAGTGTCCTCATCTTAGTGTTCCAGAATTTGTAAAAAAATATGACGAATTGTTTGCACAACTCAAAACTTTCATCCAGGTCTCAATTCTGGTGGTGAACTTTTAAGTATTTCATGTCTTTAACAGGTTGATTTCCTCACACAAACTATTCAAAACTCCAACCTCAGTAAGGGAGGAGTTTGGAAATCAGAATCTTATATGAAGTTGATCTCAATGATTTCCTGTAACCACCAGACTCCCCATGATTCTCGATATAAGTATAATAAGGCCTGCCTCCTCAGACGAGTTGAAGGTGCACAATTTCCCAATAGTTTAAATGGCATTTTGTGTGCTAACGTTTTGGAAATTTTTGCAGCCATCATAAGTTAAGAGTGTAGAATACAATCATCTACACTCTTATGTATGTGAGAGACTGGAGATTGGATGCCTGTTGATAGCAGTGGGATCTCTCTTAGTATGTTTTTTTTTTTCTAATACAGTGATATTGGGGAAATCTAAAAGGTCTGACTTTCAATTTTCCTAATTGACCATTCACTCATTGAGTCTTATTCAAATGACGTCTAGAAAGAATAGACTCTCTCAGGCATTGTGTGCAGAGCAGACTGTACAATGCCTCAGTTCTCACTAGGTTCATCTTTGCTCTTGGTTTCTCTCACAAGGATCACTCAGTACTAGAACTGCAGTGTGCGGTAGATAGATTTCAGAGATTAGAATTGATCCAGGGTTATGAAATGACTCCAGTTTAATTGCACATTAGATTCTTATGTGTTGTCTAGAATAGAAAAAAAAGACAGATAAATTCCATTCCTTTCTCAAAATTCCTGTTTCCATTGAGAATAACAGTATCTTAATATATACTAAAATGTTTTACATCACATTGATGAAATCCTATAGTTTTAAATTATTGTACTTGTCCAAGAATTGGGGTAAATTCCCTTATGTATAAATGTCTGAGTTTAATGAGGAAGGGGCTATAGAGTAGAGAAAGGGAGGCAGATGCAAACAATGTCTAGGGCTTTGTATGAAAATGTGGCTTGCATTTTTCTTCTGTAGCATTTTTTCCAATAATACCCATGGCATAGTAAAAATGGAACACCTACATCAGTTATTGCCTGTGTTTCTTACACACCATAAGGAAAAGGAGACTTTCAGGTTGGTTTATTAAATGATATTCATCACAGAAAATGAATGGAACATCACGGAACCCAAGTGGATGGAAAATGATGCAGGCAGGGCTACATTGGTTCTGTGATAAGGAACTGTTGTGTTGTTCAGTAGCCAGTGATTCAAACTCTTCATCTCTCTTCTTCTTCTGGGATCCATTACATGGACAACAGCTTCATATCTCTGCGCTGATAGAGCTTTTTTTTTTAAACTGCATCTACACACTTTTTTATATTCCCTTAAAAATCTGTTCTGAGTCTCAGTAATGTCCAATGTCTAACTCTAACAATAATATGCCTCTTGCTGTTCTGTTTGATTGATTGCTTGCTTTGAGACAGGATCTCACTGTGTGGCACAGGCTGGCCTTTAGCTCTGTGGTCCACTCCTTCAGGCTCCCATGTACTGGGATTACAAGCATGTGACATCATGCCTTGTACCCATAATAATTCAGCGTGGTTTGAAGCTACCAATTCTCTATTTTCAGGGGAAAGAATACAATTGCCTCACCCATGTCAAGCCAAGGGCATCCATGGGGTGAAACAATAAACTGAGCACTCAGAGTAGTTCAGTTAGGTGTCAGCCTTCACAAAAATTGTGTCATATTCTTCAGCCAAGAGTGATAAAAGGACATTAATGTCAGATTTAATATTCCTGTTCAATGTGCAAACGTTTTATTGGAAACAAAAGACAAAATAGTCTGATTCTGAACTGAAAATTAAAATTGAAAATCGAGATTTTAAGAACTTGTCTTTAATGTAAAATATAGTTAAGTAGGTACCAGAAAGCCCTCTATCTTAGTGGAAATAGCCTGCCAGTTTGTTTGCTTTTCCATAGATTATTTACACTTCTAAAACATTGAAGCTGTTGAGAATAGTTTTCATACCTGTCATCTAGATGTTCATTCATTGTTGCTTAGCTTAAGTTCTACTGTTTGTTTCTATTTCTAGCTAAATGAAATTATAACAGAGAGTTAGAGTATGTCAGTGGCTACGTAGAATTTTTGAAATATATTTTGACACAACTTACATGTATAAACTTACATGTTCTAACAGATCTGCCATTTTTGAATCCTGTTAGATTTCAAAATTTGCAAACACATAGATATTCAGTTTTACAGAGAAAATTTAGAGCCAGTGATAACTGAGATTTATAAAATATTTTGTGATAAAGGTTAGGAATGGTCATCTTTACTGGGCTTATTAAGGCACAGTAACAATTTTTGAAAAAGAAAACATATAGCACTTTAAATATTGTAAAACCAAGTATTGCAAGACAATAGAGAAGCAAAACCAGGTAACCAGCCAACCAACCAAACAAAAAACCAAAAAAAAAAAAACTCCATTGGTTTTCCTAAGGTGACAAGATACTGATCAGATAGCACTATTATTATAGATATAAATGATCTTTTTATTTTATTTATTCTTCTTTCATACTTTGCATCCCAACTACAATTTCCCCTCCCAAACCCTCTCTAACACCTCATCTCCCCTGCAGGCTGTTTACCCACCAACCCCACAGTTCCCCCAGAGTTTTCTTGAGTGAGAGTAGCAGGAAATATTAGATAGAAATATAGATAGTAGCAGAAAGTATAGATTTAGATTGTGGAGATAAACAGAAAATACAGGATAGCCTTGAGAGGGCATGGAACCTATTCCAATGGGCCCTGACTGTCTCTGCCCTAGGGTATTTACAGAGATGCCAAGGGATGAAGCAAAACACCTCCCCCCAGCACAGCCAAGTGCAGGCCATCTCAGACACCTGCACTCAGGCCCACAGTCCAATTATCCTCTCTATGTGGACCTGCTGAGAAAAGCCGCGACGAACCTGAAAACAGACTCTTCACTCCTCCCAGATCTGCCCTGGTCCTGAGATGGGAAAGGGGTAGCAGCACAAATAAATGAAGAGTCCGACCACCAGATGAATTTCACGCAAGTGGTTGGCCCCGAATAGCTCCAGCCATCTTTATTTATACATCAAAAACAAGCACAACTAACAAACAAGTTATTCCCATTCTCCAACATTAACCTCCAACAATAAAAAATATGTCAATTTTTTTTTTTTAACCAACTTTTACATCGAAAAATCTTTAAACCAAAACAACACTTACCATTTTGCTAGCTTGGCCAAATATTCAGCCAGGTACATCCTGTCTTTACAAAACTAAAAGATGATAAACATAGGCACACATTTTCAGGAACAATATTGTTCAAAACATATTTACAGAATAGGAATGATCTGCCTCTGATTCTGTCAAGTACTGAATTAGAACTGCTCCTGGGGTCTGAAGTGATAGTTGGCATCCTCAGAAAGATATCTGAAAAGCATCAGCTCCCAAAGAATTTTAGGGGAAGATATTTGAAACTGGGCTTTCCAAGAATGATTACATCTGTCCTATGCATGATTGACAAAATAACACTAAAAAGGCCAAGAGAATCATCAATATTATCAGAGAGATGAGAGCATGTAGGCCGTGAAGTCCCATCAGTATGCTGCGCTGTCCTGAAGTCCAGTGGTCCTTGCCAAGTGAGAAACTGTCCCCGTGGGCTTTTGCCTCATCTGGAGACCTGTTGGATAAACACTCATATATTAGTCCAAACCTGGCTGCAGGGCTTCCAACACAGATTCACTCCTCGTTTCTCTTCAGAAAGAGCAGGCCTCCCAGGAGTATCAATCAAACATAGCATAAGAAGATGCAATAAGACTAGACACAAACCCTCAGATTAAGGCTGGACTTTGAAGATTGAAATGAGTAGGAATCATGTTGTGTTGCTACCAGCAAACTGTTCTGGGAACAATGCTAAATTGTTAACGATATCCGTTAACTTTGGAGCACATTAAAATACTTACTTTTCCTATGTATTTATCTATGGAGATGTCTGATAGATTTAATCTCAAATATTTCTCCTCCACTAACTACTCACTTGCCTCACCTTCTATTTCCCAGACCATGCTTATAAAAGAAGGAAAACCGATAGTTACAAACCTGCTGATGTTAACTAGGTGTGAAACCCTTACAACATTACACTGTGCATATTACGCTACTCAGAGGAGAGAAACTGAACACCCAGCGAGGAGAAGTTGTCCAAAATCAAGTTGGCAAGGAGTTGAGTAGGTCTGTGGACACGCAGTCTTTTTTTTTTTTTTCAGTGTACATGTGTCCTATCAGTGGTTTCTTATTTCCTGTATCAAACTGAATCTGTTCAGACTCACTGTTCACGACCCATAGTCTGTACTTAATCATCACTCCCCTCGCTGCTCTGTGGTATGAAGTCTGTTTCCCAATCACCTGTCCGTTTCTACCTCTGGATCTTTAGCCTATCTGCCACGAAGTCAGTGCTTTTAATCCTGCATTTCTATAAATCTGAACTCTAAACTCACCATGACGCTCTGCTCCCTTGCTGTCAATAAAATCCTCCAGTGTTGTTTGTCTTTGTCCTATTGATTGCTGGTCTTTGGTCCACACACCTTACTTTTTCACTGTTGTCTGTCAGGCCTGCTTCTGCAGGCTCTCCTGCATGTCAGCTCTTTCCTTCTGCAAACAGTATCCAGTATCCGTGTTACCTCTATCTCCGTGTTTCTGACTTAAAACTTGATGGCTTTTCTTCTGGCTCCACCATACACAGTGTAACTAGTGATCATCGAACTCCATTATGTGTGCAGTGCAGGTATATTTTATCTAAGATGATTTATTTATCACCCACTTTATGAATAATCTGTTTCTGGAGGAACAAAATGTATAGGTTTATTGTATATAAAATGTAAATAATCTCTGATGTGAAGGCAGATTTTGATCTAAAAGAAAAGATACGCTTTGGGGTTTTTTTGTTATGCAAACACAAATTATGCTATTTTCTATCACAGTGATAGAAGAGAAAGAGAAGAGAAAAATCCTTGTATTTGACAGAAAATGTATCTCCCCAGAGCATTCCCTGAGCATTTTTGGGTGTCTATGTTCTTCCTAGGTAACTGAAATTAATTCACGGTTTGGAAAATCATATGTTCATGCACTGCAAGTTTAGGGAATGTAAAACTTGAAAAAAAAAATGCCTTTTAATCTTCAAATAACACCGAAGTTTCTATAACACAAAAGGAGGACCTGGGTCTCATGGTCCTGCTGCCGAACTGGAAGAATAACCCAGAGCTCAGTGGTTTCAGACACAATTTTTCCGGTTAATTACCACTTACATAGGACAGTATAATTCATGTTTTCTTACATTCAGCTGCATTCCAAGGAATTTCATAAGCATTTCCTGAGCTCACTTTCCCATCATCAGTCTGATGACATGAAGCAAGAGGGAAATGTTGATGAATATGCTAATATTCTATGTCTTGGAATGTACATGAGGAATATTTTCACAGAAAAGTAAAAACGGATTCCAATTGGTGGGAATGGAAATAATTTCTTCAAGGGGTCTTTCTCATTGCTGTTCCTGGGTCTGATGTGTACTTACATCAGCAGAATTACCTGCCATCTTTTCTTCTAAAGTTTTTATTACATGTCCTTATTTATTTATATACAGGAGGGTACCAAGATGCATTTATGGAGATCAGAGGATAACACCCAAGTCAGTTTTCTCCTTCCACCACAATGGTTCGGGGAGTTGGATGCAGGTTGTCAGGCTTGGAGGCAAGAACTATCTCCTAGGCCCCATCCTTTCTTTTATAGCATCATCTAGAGTATCATCCTGCCTGTTTCTCATCTGAAATTAGACTGCTGTTTCTAAATCTGTTTTACACTAAAGTAGCAATCTAAGCCCTGGCTGGCTGATATGGACAACTCAGAACTCAGATATTATTTTTCTCTAGCCACTCCTCATCTCTTTTGAGCTCATAGACTGAAATACCACTTCATATTTTACCTTCCAATCTGCAACAAGCTGCTTTTCTAGCCTGCCTCTCAGAAGTAAACTTTGAATAAAAAAAGAGAAAAATGCTTCAAGAAAGGAGGGGATAAATTATCTTCTCACAATTCATCTTATCCTGGTTCCCAACATAACTGAAACTTATTGACTACTTAATCAAAATATTCTTCAAACTTAGAGTTCAACAACTCCCCTAGTCATAATGCTTGCTTTCCATGATTCTAAACTTTAGTTTTGGGAAGGTGTGGCTGAGTGTGATCCACCTTTATGAGCATTTTGAGGTGATACAAACAATCGAATTCCACAATCTTACATCTTTGTGTTGCTTCACTATTTAAACTTGGTGCCACATAATTTTCTTCTTCTATAATATGCCTTCTGATTTTCCTAGGTGTACATATCCATTTTATGTTGGTATTTCTTCTCTTAAATCTTTGTTCCAGTGCATCTGTGTATAAGTAAACATTAACCACAAATGCTCCGATGCACACACTGAGCACAATGAATCAACCTCAACTAGAAATTTTATTCCGTATACAAATTCTTATATTTTATAGTGGTAATGCAATTTATAGTTACTATATCATCAAAAGGTAGAAAATTTGTTTCCATGGTCTTTTTTATTTTCTACTAGAAATTTTGATAAAAATGGGAGGCATTTTATTAGATGTTTACCTAATTTCTGTATTTTCCAAATCATCACTTCTAGAAAGACTTCTAAAGCCTTGTGAAATGAAACTGGGTAGTTACAATCTTTAAATAGCTTTTTTTTCTAAGTAAATCCAGGGTTTTTTTTTGGTGTTGTTTTGTTTATTTTGGCTTGGTTTGACATAAGAGGATTTCAATATCTTTGTGCTGAATGAAGGGATAAATTGGCACATGAACTAATTTGGTTTTGAGATACCCAAGTAATGAACAGCACATAAGACATTTTTTTTTGTTGTTGAAATCTTTATTTATAATCTGATACCAATAAATTTCCTCAAACATGACTCATATTTCATGAAGAACAAATGTGCCCAAGCACATACTTTATTTTTCAAAGTGACACAAGTGTATTAGACTCAGACCTTGTCTACAAATTGCCCACCTTATAAACTCTCGAGAAAAACTATAACTTCCATGTTAGACAGAACCCATCTTGGAAATTTCTGCCATTTTCAATTAAAGATATTTTGCTTCAAGTTTCCTGGTGCCAAAGTGTACAAGATCTTGCAGATTTCCTGACTGAAGAAATGAAATCTAAAGTAACCATTGCAGATATACCTTTTTTTTTTTTCAAACAAAAGCATTTCTACAAATCAAAGATGGATCCCAGGTGGGCCAAGATATACAAGAAGACAAAGTACAGAGAACTGCATACATTACCTGTGTCCATAGATTTTCTTGTCCGAACCACTTAACCTTAGCTTCCCAGACAGTGAATGTGCCTGGACTGGAAAACAGAACATGTGCCAATATGGAGGATCTTCTTAATGTCCAGGGAGCATTTGGTTTGCAAATGCAGAAGTCACAGTGTATTTGGGCGTCACAGTGATACTGAAGACACACACAGTTACCATATCCCTTCTAAAAACATGACTTTATTCCCAACACCAAGCAGTGTGAAGTTACTGACAGTGTTAGTGGCCTGGAATTTATTGGATCAGTGGAAGAAACGTCTGGCTTCCCAGTTTGACACGGATCAGGAACTGTTTAGAATACGTAAGCCCACCCAAACCACAAAAACATCAATGCTGCTGCTCCATCTGCATCTCTGTTATTAAAGCCGTGCAAAGAAATTCTGGGAGAGTTCTTAACTTGTAGTAAGGAACTAGACCCAAATATCTTACTAAACTGTGCATCGTGATTAACTGAGCATTCATGGAGTCACATTCTTTTCTTTCTCCCATGGAGTGTGTCATGACTTTATTCTAAAAATGCAAGGCTTTCTCTCTTTTCACACATTCCCAGAAATAGTTGGATGTGTACAATATGTTCACAGTCCTCTCTCTAGTTGTCTGGGAACTGCAGCTTGCTAGAGGAGGCAGAAAATGGTGTGAACACCAAACGAAGCAGTTGCTGGCCATCTGAACAGGCCTTGCTGCTGGGGCCCAGTAAAGATAAATACTCATCCATCCAGCGGCTTCGTTTCTGTAATGTCTCCCTGTCCAACTTAATAAATGCTTCCTTGCTGCTTTCTTGGCATCTCTCTGAATGAGGAATGTAAACTGAAAAGGCCTAGGAGACCAGAACTGGCACAAAACTCTATGATGAATAATACCAGAAGACACAGAGACTCTCTCAGTAGTCCCCTCGCAGTGCCACAGTCTATCAGAGGATACATATACTTCCTGGGACACAGATATTGTGTAATGTTCAGATGCATGAAAAAAGTAGAGAACAAAAAAAAAAAAAAAAACGGGTCCAATTTTTAAACAGTTGAAAGCTAAGAATAAAGCAAGAGATTTATATAAAGAACACTCCACACAACGATCTAAAACTCAATTAATGGAGACACCAATATATATGTATATATTCAATCTCTGGGTATTGGAATAGGCAAACACAGACAGTACTCTTTTAGGAATACTGAAGATTTGAAAGAAACAGCCAGCAGAATTAGACTAAAAGTATTATTTAGCTATTCCTGTATTTGTACCATGTCATAAACTTTTGCTGTTTCAAGATCTAAAAATAAATAAATAAATTCCCTTTATTTATTTTATTTATCCATTTTCCCAAGCTGAATACATTGAAAAGAGAAAACTTTTTTCCTACAGTGCTAACGTGTCTAACAGACTTAACTTGAAATTTTTCTCCAAAGAAGCTTTCAAATATATTATTTTAAGGTTCTAGGTTTCTTTACATATATTACAGAATTTCCTCAGGCTATCATGCTTAAAACTTGTTACAATGCAATGGTTCCAGATAATATTAATTACTATTTAATTCAGATCAAGCTGTAATGAGTGTCCTGAGCTTCTCATCATTTTTGAAATCTCTAGGAATAAGTTTGGAACTGTCTCTCAACTTATGGAAGTTGGAAGTAAGAGTCAGAACTCACATGAGAGTATCTATTATTGACGATCTCTGGAAAGGCATAGGTTCTCATGTTGTTGTATAGATATATTACATTTCTGGGATTCTGATAAATCAGAAACATAGCAACCTATTATGACAAGAACATTTCTGCCTGATTAAAATTAGGCTCAGAATGGAGAGAGATATATATTTGAGGGATCTCTTCCTAAAAAAATGTGCTCATTGCTCAGACTTAGCCACTATTGGCCAGCCAGAGGCCGCTAATCAGACCAACTTGTAACAAAGGATAGAAAATTTAGTTGTTAAGGTTCTAGTAAAAACTTGAAAGTATGTAGAACATAACTGCTATACTGTGGGACAAATAGCACTGTGTGCCACAATATTCAAAGGCTAAAACTAACCAAAGATTTCAATGGAGAGTATGTTCCTTTATAATGCTCATCAAAATAAAAATTAAAGAAAAAAAGGCCAGAGGCCATGAATTTGAGAGAGAGTAAGGGGGAGGTACATGGGTGGGATTGGAGGAAGACAAAGGAAAGTGTAAAGTGATGCAATTATGATTTTAAAATTAAAAAAAATAAAATTTACTTCTATAAAATTTTCAGGATTGTGAGGATTATGTCAAGTTTACATTCTCCAGGAGGAAATTACTCTCTATCCAAATGTTCTCAGTTCTTGTGCCTTTCTGACAGTCACATGGAATTTGTCAACATCTTACTTCATATACTAAAATAAGTAATTTTATGGGTAACAAAGGTCAATTAGCAGCCTCATTTGTTTGCTCAGTCTCTCAGCTCTGTAGATATTGATATTGATAGCATTTTCTTAGTTTCAGTTGCCATCCTTTCTTTATAGCCTGTCCTTTGTCTCATCCCTTGCTACTTACTCCGCATTGGATAAGTTCTGAGACTGTGCAATGACTATGTGTTATCAGCACACAGAAGGGAAGAGGACTTCAACTCTGGTGAAGATAGGGCACACGGACACTTCTGAAGAAGTTCTTTTGACCAGAACGGAGGTGTCAGTTTCTTATCATTAGTGTTGCTTCCTTGAGGTAAGGTGAACAGGTGGGCTGTGCTTCATATTCACTAATTTTAAATCATAAACACAATTAAATTGCCAGTCATATGATATTATATGCAAATTGTCATTTGTGTCTATCACATTTGTTGTACTGGAAATACATTTGTAGAAAGCTATACTTATTAACACTATATACTTTTTAATTTAAATATAATAACATCATTTCTTTTCTCTTTCAGACCACTCCCACTTCAGAGTCATCCCTCCCAAATTTACCACTTCCTTTCTGTGTTGTTACATATATATATATATATATGTCAACATATGAATACAACTTACTGAGTGAACTCAGTGTTACCTACATGTATGTGTTTCTAGGGTTGACTACTCAGTATTGGATAACCAATCAAGGAGCTCATTCCTGGTGAAGACTAATTCTCCCTCTCTCAGCAATTGTTATTTGCTTCTATCTCTTTATATAGGTTCTGTGTGATGTTCTTTATGGCAAATGTGTTGCTCTGATTGGTCAATAAATAAAACACTGATTGACTAGTGGCTAGGCAGGAAGTATAGGCAGGACTAACAGAGAGGAGAAAAGAAAGAACAGGAAGGCAGAAGGAGTCACTGCTAGCTGCTGCCAGGACAAGCAGCATGTGAAGATGCCGGTAAGCCACGAGCCACGTGGCAAGGTATAGATTTATGGAAATTGATTAATTTAAGCTATAAGAACAGTTAGCAAGAAGCCTGCTATGGCCATACAGTTTGTAAGCAATATAAGTCTCTGTGTTTACTTGGTTGGGTCTGAGCGGCTGTGGGACTAGCAGGTGATAGAGATTTGTCCTGACTGTGGGCCAGGCAGGAAAACTCTAGCTACATATAGGAATGGGAAAACTTGAAATTCCTTCCATCTACATTGGGATGTTAACTACTGTTGGGATTATCAGACATGAGAAGAGTAGGATGGAGGAGAGAAATAATGGTGGAGTTGTTCATACCTTGTTTAGGTTGCCATGTTGTTGGTACTTCATAGGTGTTATAGCTTCTCTGTCATAGTTGAAGACCTCACAGCTTGCTTCTTGGTCTGCTGGCCTTTAAAATATTTTGCCTCCCTCTTCTTCAACATTTATTGAGCCTTGGGTGCAAGACTTGTGCTGTAGATGTATCCATTAGGGGTGGGTACCCCGTTGATACTTGTTCTCTGCAGTTTGAATAGTTGTGGCTTTCTGTAATGGTCTCTTCATGCTGTGCAAAGGAATATCTTCGATGAGGGACTCCATTTTCCTAAACCAGTATGATTCCCAAGTGTATTCTAATATCTAATATCTAATCTTCGGACCTACATATCTATTTTAGTAACTGTCACTATGAACAATCAAAGGAGTACAAGTTTTTACCATGCTAAGAACAAAACAAATCTTGAACCAACACAACCTAGCATTATTATAGCATATACAGTAACTTTATTGGAATATGCTCAGTACAACTGTACAGTACATGTAAAATTGAGACAATGTTTAGAACACTCTTTGAATCTAGTGAGTGAAAGACACTGTTCTAATAGATTTCATGCAATTGTGTTTATAACTTACTGACTGCTGTGTAACAAATTACCCTAAAACTTAATATCTTGAAAGAGCAAATATTTATCTCACAGTACCAATGAGTCAAAAATCAGTTGTGTTACTATGCATCTCTGTCTCAGGATACAAAGTATTATCTGGAACAACATTCATCTTCAGGCTCCCCTGAGGGATAATCTGCTTTCAAGTGAACTCACATGGCTGTTGATTGACTTGTAGTCCTTGCTGGCTCTTCCCTGAGGTGTCATTTCTTTGCTTTGTGGGCCTTTCTGTGACGTATCTCACAAAATCGCAGCTAGCTTTGCTCACAAGAGTGAAAGACCTGAAAAAGAATATTTCACAGTGAAGCCACATTTTCTTTGTTAACTCACTTTGAAGTATCATTGCATAATTTTTCATTATCTGTTCAATTGAAGGATGTCATTAATCCTTGATCCATACTGAAAATGAAAATAAAAAAAGACAAGAAACAAGAAACATTCAGAGAGAGAGAAAAATTAAGTGGCATACTAATGACTGCCTACCATAGTTCATGGAGCAAACTAAGACAGAGGATAATATGCTGACTTCCAGCTAGTCCTTCAGATTTAGACTGTAATCCAATCAACATTCTGTAGCTTCCTAATTCTGTCAGCTTGGGTTAGTCTCCAGCCTCTACTGTGAAGGTTAATTGATAATCAGAAGTTTATGTTGCCTTCTCTCATCACTATAAGATGGTTACAGTAGACTATTTTTCTTAGGTCTCTTGGAGGGTTAAATAATATAATTACACAACTTTGTAAGATATGTGCAACAACTATTTTTCCTTTTCAGTAGGAATACCATATTTGTTTGTGAAACTCAAGAGAAAAAACTGTCCACAGTGACACTCCCAAGGTTCAACATTGGTGCCTTCTAGAAGAATAACCAGCATATTTATATCTTCAAAATTCTTTAAAAGTGGTGGTTATTTTGGACAACCTTCTGTGAGAAGCAAAATACTGTGACCCAAGTGAAAGGAGATATTTTTTTTTCTAATTTTCCCCCTCTCTCTTCCTGGTACTTGAGTTCAGCCAAGATACAGCAATTTCTCATTATAGTTAGACCTCTAAATGGTCTACTTTGTACTTAACACTGACAACACAACCAGATTGTTTTCGCAGTTTCTAGATGCTACATTTCAGAAGGGGGCATGGACACATGGAAACATGTCTAAGAAAAAATGACCAGATTGATGAGTGGATTCTAAATCTAGCCACATACCAAGCGAAAGATAAATAAAAAAGAGAGTATTTAACCCAGGTGAAATGGATAGGGCTGGATTTGAATCTCAGTTCTGCTTCCTACAGGTGGACTTCAACAATTCCCTCACTAACTCTGACACTGTTTGCTGATTATATAAACATACAATAATGATTACATGCTATGGAGCTATTCTATACCACACATTAAACAAATTGTTTTGCACTTGGCATGAATCATCTTTAAGATCACTATTGTTTTTCTTTTTACATGAGGAGGGAGCCTTGCAGCAGTAAGTTTCAATCCTCAGCTGTGGAGTTTCTCTTCAGTATTTTTGTTGGCAAATTGAAATGGTATGGAACATCTTTTCTTTTAAAAGATTTGCTTATTTTATTTTTAAATTATTTATGTGGGTGTACACACATGTGAGCACAAAGGTCCAGCATCCAGAAATGAATGTTGGATCTCCTCGAGCTGGAGTTATAGGTGGGTGTGACCTGCAATATTTTGGCACTAGGAACCAGACTTGAGTCTCCTGCAAGAGCAGACTGTGTTCTTAACCCATGAGCCATCTCTCTAGCATTAGACTATCTTGCCTGCATGAATTTACCTGACCGCCTTATTGATCAGAGCCATCAATGTTGCACTTTAATTAACAACCTACTAAAAACCAAATTTGAAATGAATGCTTTGGGCTTTAAAAATCCCAATACAATGATAGGTAGTTTGTAGAATTCATCACTTCTTATTCATGTCACTTCAGCAAATTAAAAGACCAGAAGCAAAATAAACCATAGACTGGATCCTGGCATAATCATCTACAGAGAGACTTCATCCAACAACTGATAGGAGCAGATACCCAGACCCACAGCCAAACATTAGGCGGAGCTCAGGGAACCCCATGGAAGAAGTGGAGGAAGGATCTTAGGACCCAGTGGGGTCTAGGATCTCACAAGAATATGGTCCACAGAATCAACTAAACAGGCTTCAAAGGGGCTCACAGAGACTGAAGAGACAATCGGGAGCATGTATGTGTCTGAGCTAGGTCTTCTGTATATATGGTATGGTTGTGTAGCTTGGTGTTCTGGTGAGTTTCCTAACAGTGGGAGTGTGGTTTATTTCTTGACTCTTTTGTCTGCATCTTGGGACCCTTTTCCTCCTCCTGGGTTACCTTGTGCAGCTTTGATAGGAGGATATGTGCTTGGTCTTATTGTAACTTGTTATGCTGTTTTCGGTGGATATCCTCGGAAAGCCTGATCTTTTCTGAAGGGAAACAAAGGAATGAATCTTGGGGAGATGAGAGATGGGGGGCGCGGCTGGGAGAAGTAGGGGATGTGACTGAGGTTGGGATATAATATATGAGAGAATTAAAAAAAATGATGGTAGAGATGTTAAAACACCATCCAGGATTTTATTGTCTTTACAGTCAATATTGGTAAAATGTGAGAATGCTTTTACATTGGTAAATGATTGAAAAAGTCATTTAATCACTTTAAACACCAGATTTCTTTTCCTACGAGGTAAGAAATGGCACTTGTGGTCCTCTTAGTCGCTTGTCAATCAAAAGTGTCAAATTTACTGTAAGAATGGAAATGAAAAATAGTAACATTTTGAGATTTTATTTCCTCTCATTCACATATCATAATTTAAGTGAAACAAATGTCCACTTTATACTTATTAGATGTAATGTCCTATCATTGTTTCTCGACTTGCCCAGCATTTATTCCACTAGTACTTGTGTGGAAGATAATGTAAACATCAGTGTGCAAATTTAACAAATTGAGACATACAGTTACAAAGCTTAAGGTTATCTTAAAACTGGAACATTTCTTATTTCAGTAAGTATCTTTATCTAATTTATTTTATTTGCAAATAAATAGTGATTTGGAGCTATATAAAGGAAAAGAAACAATGAGAAATCATACCGGATAAAACACGATAAACACAGAAGGCAGATAAGGAGACCTGGCCCATTTGTGAGTATAATCTTCATTGGAGAAATGAAAAAAATGTTCAAACTTAATATTAAAAATGAACTAGGTATAGCCAATAAATTTAACATGGAGCGGATAATTACTTGAAGGACAAAAAGAGAAAGAGCTGTCAGTTGGGAAAGGCACAAGTATCACCTATAATAGAAAAAAAAAAAAACGTAGACTGGCTCATATTTTCTGCATAGCAACGTTCATGCTATTCTGTTGGACAACTTCTAAAAGTTCCATGAAAGAAAATGTCACTTAAGGTGTATGTCAGTCGAACTATTTTTTTTTTAAGTTGCAAAAATCTAAATAATTCTTTATGTACAAAGGTTTCCTCTTTTGAAAAAAAAAAAAATACCAGAAGAGATTTAGCTTACCAAGTGATAAATGAAGAAGCTGTACATGTAAGAAAACCCAAAGACAATGTGAGTTCTGTATACACTTAACTGTTTACTCAGAACTGAAATGCCCAGTAAATTATTTGCATTGCACTATTTGGCACTGTTCTAAGTCCCAAATGGTCAGCCATGAAAATATACACTCAAGTGACATTATATGAACTCAACAGGTTATGTCTGGAAATGTATACACACAGTGTGTGTATGTGTGTGTGTGTGTGTGGGTGTGTGTGTGTGCATGCAATAACAATTGATGAAAAGAGGCCATGGATTTAAAGGAGTTTTAGAAGTGGTATAAGGGATAGTTTGGGAGGAGGAGATAGAAGGGAGAAATATCATATTTGAAACACTGTCCCACATGAACAAGATTTACATATATGAACTAAATTAATCCCTAGAATACATTTTTAATTTTCTTAATGATTACAAACATACACACTGACAAAAAATGCTGCTTGATAAAAAGCTTTAAAGACCCTTACAACAGAAAAAACACAGACTATAAAAGATAGAACCAGGCACAAAGCTACACAGAGAAACCTTGTCTCGAAAAACCAAAAAAAAAAAAAAAAAAGATAGAACCAAGGCCAGACATATGTGTTATATTATGAATTATAAGTGGCTTAAAAGAACATAGTAAAATAAAATTATTTTCATATTAAGCCACAGAGCAAAATTTGACGGTATATAAGACATATATGAGACCTAAAATTAAATAGAATATAAAACCCATAAATAACTATTCAGTGTATATCTGACCAATATAAACAAATAAAAGAAGCTGCTGAGCAAACTTTACTTTGAAAATCACTGTAAAGATAACATATAGACACATACACACATCAAAATCTACTTTAAAGTCAATACAGACAAGAATATAAAACCAAGAGATGGTCAAATATGTCAAGAAGAAAGTTATTAAAGAGGAATAATTAGTGCTCTAATAATTAGCTGCACTATATCAGTTCCACTAGTATGTGAAGATTAAAATTAGAAAATTCCATGCTTTCTTAGGTAAAAAGTTCTATGCAACAGAGGTTCTCAAATGAGATCAACAATGAATTGCATCAAGGGTGAGCCAGAAGCAGGCTCATATGAAATGAAGTTTGTTTAGCGACACCTTGATCAAGGATTGAATTAGAGCCATTTATCTCTGGTCTGTATGCATAAAATGACATGAATCCATACTTGATGAAAACAACATTTTTGAGAATTTCAAGTTATCTCCATAATTATTCATTTCAAAACAACTGGCATTTAGTGAAACATCTGCAAGGCAGGTAGGGATACAAGATGCATGAAGAAAAAGCTAAGACAGCCAGCAGCGGTGGCAAATGCCTTTAATCCCAGCACTCGGGAGGCAGAGCCAGGTGGATCTCTGTGAGTCTGAGGCCAGCCTGGTCTACAGAGCAAGATACAGGACAAGCATCAAAACAACACAAAGAAACTCTGTCTTGAAAAACAAAACAAAACAAAACAAAACAAAACAAAACAAAAGTCTAGGACAAAAAGTACACTAAACAGTAGGCACAGAATCTTGGGAAATGTTGATATTGGGACATCAGATGTTAATAAGAATTGAGTGCAAACTGTTCAGTGTTTAAAGTTTACAAGAAATCTGTGTACCCCAAATGCAGAACTAGGGAAAAAGATGAGCCATAAAAAAATATATTTAAAAATATACCACGTAGCTTAGAAAGTATGATGGCTGCAGGGTCCAGTGGGCCAGCGCGCAGAAAGGGCCAGTGCTGAGTCGAAGACAATCTCTGGTAGAGAGTCACAGCTGGGGTCAAATGTGTGCTTGGATTTGAGAAGGAGGGTGTTCAAATAAGCTCGGAAACATTTTACCAGCCGTTGTTCAGTAATTACAAATAGAGACACATTTATTGAGTAAAGACAATTGTGATAGATTCAGTATTAAAAAGAAATTAATGTTAACATCACTGAAAGATCAAAGAAATATATGTTTTGGATTTTTTTGTAAAGAAGGACATAACATATACATTATATGATACAATATGCAATATAGATCCATATCTATAGTTACATATATTTAAATATGAATATAAAATCTGTGTGGATACAAGTAGATAGATAGATAGATAGATAGATAGATAGATAGATAGATAGAGATAGAGATAGATAGATAGATAGATAGATAGATAGATAGATAGATAGATAGAGAAGGGAGGTGGGAGTGAGAGAAGGACAGAAAGGGAGGTTGCTACAGGAATAATCAATACCTAAATCAAATCATGATGAAATTCACACATAATTCAACTGAAGGATTTCATATAAAACATCTAGGAATTTTTCTTTAAAAGAGCAGTATCATGAACAATAGAAAAAGACTAATAAACTCAGATTCATATAGACTAAAGCAATATGAATAAATACATGCTGATTTTGCCTTGGCTACTCAATCAAAAATTAAAAATTATAAGAGATGAGATAATAAAACAAAATGAAATAATATTTATGTTTAATTTTTTGAAACAAACATTTTGCACAATAAATATTTTAAAAATATGCATTGAATTATTTTGATGTAAAGGCTTATGTTATCTGATTTTTTAAAACATTTTAGCTGGTGTATTAATACCCCTTTTGACAAAAGAGTGTATGAAAACATTGGAAATAGATGTTATAAAAATGGAAGCAGGGGTTGGAAAAGGCTGAGTGATTAAGAGCACATATTCTTTTTGCAGAGCATGGAGTTAAGTTCCCAGCACTTAAGTTGGGTAGCACACATCTGCCTATAACTCTAGTTACAGCAGATTCAACACCTTATTCTGATCTCCATAGGCAGTGGATTCATATGCACACACCCTGTTCCAAAGACTTACATATACATAACTTAAAAAATGAAATAAATCTTTAAAATTAAAAATGATTAGGTAACTTAAGTCTTGAAATTAGGTGGGTCTGTTGTCATTTTGATAATCATGCTCATCACTCATGCTCATCACTGGCACAATCATTAGTATTTATTTTTATTCCTCACCTGCCCTCAATCTCCAATATTTAATATCTCTTCTGAATTTGTGACTGACTGCTTACATTATGTTTTAACAGTTGTACTATATGCCGTGTCTTTTTGTCATTGAGTTGTTGTGCCTCTCACTGTGAGCAGGGACCTGTGCAATCAAAGTTTATAGCAGAAGACCTTATAATGATCTTCTGTAAGCTTGTTAAGAATTAGTGAAAAAAGAGACTATGAATTTGAAGAATAGTAGGGATGTATGTATGGAGGGTTGGGGGGGCAAGTGAAAGGGAAAATAGTGCAGGGATGGTACAATATACATAAATCAATAATCTATCACATAAACAGACTGGGAGCAAAAACAACATGACCATACCATTTAGATGCAGAACAATCCTTTGCCAAAATCCAACACCACTTCTGAAGACAACACTTACATAACTCATCAAATATGAAAAGGTCAAGCTAGTGCCTTACTAGAGCTTTTATCCCTCCTGACTATGTTCATGGTATTGAAAGATACTCTGCATGCTACCAGAGGAGAAACGTAAGTATCAATCCCCTTACAAACCCTGTGAATTACAATGATGATTACAATATGATACACTAGTGTAATAGTGGCACAAACATGTGGGAGTAACCAAACACTATCTGCTTGAATTAAAGGCCCACTCCAGGAGTAAACAATAAAAAGACAGAGTTTCCTCTTACTATTTTTTCCTTTTGTTACAAAGTATCCACCTTGTCAATATTTCAACTTATATTTATTCTTCAGGACTTAATCTAGGAATCACCTTTTTTCTTATGGGCATTTTCAAAATATTTTATTTTCTATTTCTAACCTAATAGACACATATCAGGAAATACATTGTATAATTTTAATTGATTTCTGGTAAGTATTTTAATTTTATTGTCATATATTTCTCTCTGATATTGTCCTTGACTTATTGTGAACCAATAAGACAGTTTGTGGTTTGTGGACCAACACTCACTCCAGAGAACAACACTGAAAGTTCCAGTCATCTAAGATTCAATTACTCTTCCCTGTCTCTTTTTATCTTGGCGAAGATACACAAATGGGAGTACAACCTGCTTTGACTTTTAAAGTATTTCAGCATGGATGTCATTGTCCATTTTTCTGCTATGCACTGAATACTTTTCTCTTGTCTCAACATATCAGATTTCATGAGAATATGTCTCTTCCCCTTCTTCTCTTTGCATCTCTTGACATATGTCTGAGTTTCCTGAGATCAAAGTGGTTAAATAGCAATATTCACTTACGGTGAATAATCATTCTATTTTCCCTCCTTTTCTTCATGATTTCCCTCCACTCTTCTCCCCTTCTCTCTTTTTTCTTTCATTTCCTTTCTTCTGACTCCCTCACCTCTACTGAACAAATAGACATTGTCTAATCTGTTTCAGAGAGCACATATTCTCTCAGAAGCAAAATATTTCCTTGCCTTTGTGGTGCTAGGAAGCTACTTGCTGTTCACACAGTGATTAAGGAGGGATAAATCCCACCAAGGGGAAATAAAGGTTCCTTTGACAGGGTTAACATAGATGATGAGACATAATCACCTCCATAATTGTAGAGAATAAAATGACACTACATCTGGAAGAAATGAATCATGCCTGATTTCTACCATCTTAAAATGTAGATTTATTTTTTCAAAATGGCATTGTTAACTTCAAACATCTGGAATGACTTTTTTGAAGCAATATTATTATTTTGTTCTTCTTTTATTTTTTAAAACAATTCTCTATTATTTCTTTGAGAATTTCATGCAATGTATTTTGCCCAATCTCACCTCCCTACCCATCTAATTCAATGTTCTCTTTCTCTCTAATTTTATTCTGTTTAATTTAAGAAGATGAAGACTATCACTTAGCTATTAAAGATATTTCCACAAAACAATTTGAAAGTCAGATACTAAGTCAGATTTGTATTCATTCATCTTAAGTTTTTTTTTTTTTTTTTTTTTGGTTTTTTTTTTTTTTTTTTTTTTTTTTGGTTTTTTCGAGACAGGGTTTCTCTGTGTAGCTTTGCGCCTTTCCTGGAGCTCACTTGGTAGCCCAGGCTGGCCTCGAACTCACAGAGATCCGCCTGCCTCTGCCTCCCGAGTGCTGGGATTAAAGGCGTGCGCCACCACGCCCGGCTTAAGTTTTTTTTTTGATAGTTGTAATAAAGCCAAAGAATTGATTCATGTTAGGTGAGCACTCTACTTCTAAACTCTATCCTTATCTTCTCTTGGGTTTATTGTGTATTGTTTTGTTTGTTTATGGAAATAAGTATCTTTAACTTACTTTTTATTTCATTAACATCAATTTTCTCATTAAAATAATCTATTTTTTTAAATTAATACAAGCATAGGTGAAGACAGGCTCATGAATTTCCACCTCTAGATTAAGATCTATTGGCAAAGAGTAGATACATATCATTGAAAAAGAATAACAATGTTAAAAGTAACATATCTTTATATTTATTTACCATTTTAATTATTAAACACACTATCAATATCTACTTTTTAATCATTTGGGTCTTCATGTTTCCATTTTTCTCAAAAATCAAAATTTTGGGGCAGTACTATATTTTTTTAAACAGTCTTCCCCTAATTGACAATATCACTACAACTCATTGTGTAATTAAAATAAAAGAGATGAATTTATCCAGAAACAAAGCAACTATTTTATATTATTCAATTGTTCCAATATGCTTAATTTAATACACGTAAATTTTATTTTTTAATCATTTACTACTCTTAATTTGCCTCTGAATAAGTACTAGAGCTGAAATGTTTTCAGTGAATGGTTGTAACCTCAGTTCATAAGACACAATTCTAACTTCAGTGTGATGGTGTTAGGGGTTGGAGCCTCGGGAAAATAATTATGGACCATGAGAGTGGAATCTCCCAGATGAGACTGGCAGCCCTTGGAAAGGATTTCAGAACTGGCTCTCTGCCTTGTAGAGAAAAAGCATGAATGTGGTCTTCTGTGCTCCAAGACAAGAGCCCTCAGCTGGGAACATTGACAGGACCTTGATATTGGACTCATAGGTTTCAGAACTGAAGGACATAATGACCTCCTTGTCACCCAGCCTTGAAGACTTTGTGGATGCGGGACAAAACGATCATGGTAGTAGTTCTCAGGGCACAATGTCTACAGAATCACTCAAGGGTCTCCAATCAATGTTACATGGCTCCGGTGAAGAAAATTATTTTTGGAATGAAAATAATCACCCTGGAAAACTGAATAGTTTCTCCTGGTTATATGAACTGGATTGGGAAAGAATAATAAAGTGGTAATAAAGTGGCCTAGGATACCAAAGATAGCAATCTCAAATGAGGGGCTTAGTTGCTAGAATGCTGACTAATATTCATGAAACTCTTTTCAATCCCTAACACTACGTGTACCTCTAATTCCGGTATTTTGGATTTAGAGTCTGTGGCATTAGAAGTTTAAGATCAACCTTGGCTACATAGCAAGTTTGAGGTCAGTCTAAGCTGTATGAGACTCTGTTTTCCAAAATAATTGATTTCTACATCTAAGTGAGCCACTGTCTCCAACTGTAAGATACATATGTATCTTTCTGAAGCTTCTATAAAAATCTAAATAAGCACATGCTTTAAAAGTAACAATATATAATTTGTGATTTTTTTTATAAAAAACTTTAGATTTCAATAAAAGAGTAAAAATATAAAATCTGTGAACATTTATGTACATGTTTACCTATAATTTCTATTTTATTAAAACTTACAGATACATTTATGAAGTTCTGTGTTCAAATAAGTACTGCTCATTAAAAGTCAAATCAGTTAATGTTAATGAGTATGTTGATAATTTGCTAAGAAATTATTATCTGAAGCTTGATTGATTGGGAAGAATAATACCTACTTTTCTTCCAGAAGTCTAGGAAGTAGAAAATTCAAGAAGGCCATCTGTGATGACAAAAACCATTTAGGTCACATCTCAGTGGATGACTTTAATTTGTTCTCTGAGGAGTATCCTAGAGATGCAGTCTTGAGAACAAAATGCTCATCTTCTCAAAACCTCTGCCTTTGATTCTCTAGCAGATGAATCTTTCTCAGGGGTGCTAACTTGGAGAGAGTGGTTGTTTTCATTACCTGCCCCCTGAGTTCGGAAGAGTGTGAGAAAAACATGCCAGAGTGGAGTGCTTCCATAACTTTCTAGCCTGAGTTTGCTGAAATAGTGTTGATAACAAAGGACGTGTCCTCAAATGCAAAGCTAAAGGAGCTCCTTTCTCCTAGATTACTGTAGAGCTGATTTACTCTAAATTATTATATCAATAACATATACCAAGGGACTGTGTTTAAAATGGTGTAAACCATGGTGGCAAAATGGAACCAAGTGTTATGTCGAAAATCAACATTTCTGCTACAGTGAAAACTTGTTTTTTTTTTTTTTTTTTTTTTTTTTTTTTTTTTTTTTTTTTTTTTAGCATCTATTCTTACCAAATCCCCTTACATTACCTCCATTCTGTAACCTCTAACACATGGGTTAATTAAAAAAAAAAAAAAAAAACTTTCTTGAATGCCATAATCAAAAGTCTATCTGCAAAATTAGCTAGATCCTCATGCTCATATACATGTTAGCTGGGTCTACAAATAATGAAGAGAAACACACCAGCCTTAAGTCCACGTGTCTCCTGCAGAGCACAAGGAGGCTTGGTAGTCTGTGCTCCATGTTTCACTGGAGAGTAGAGCAGGCTCTTCTAGGAACAGCACATTAGAGTTTTCACAATTCCATAGCTTAAAAGGGAAGCAAACAGGCAGCCTGGAAAGGGTTGAGACCAGAGCATCATGATGCTATGGTTAGTCAACTCCATAGGCACATCTGGAAAGCAATTGCAATCCATGAACCATGCAAAATTGTAAATGTGGCTTGTGGAGAATAAGGGCCCTTTCTATCTGACACTATATTGACTGGGCTCTTGCTCTTTCCTCTAGAGAGGCCCTTCACCCTGTTCTGTAAACAGAGGAGGAAGTCAGTGGCTTGCTCTTGCATGCAGGAGGTTGGCAGCTCACCCTGAACTTGCTTTAGCCGGAGCATACCCAGGCGTCATGGTCAGTGGGTATCTTGTAGCTTCAAAGGTAAGTCCACTGCTCAAAGGGAGACATTTCAATGACCCAGGATTCCTGGCAGATTTTATTTCAGTTGCTGGAAGTTTCTCAACAAGGCACACAAGCTCTCCAGCTGCCTGGAGAGTCTGTGAAATGCATGCAGCGGGGCTCCTGGACAAGGCTTTAGAAAGCGGCTTGCGCTACAGATCCAGCCTAGTCTCTGCATCTTGATTTCACTAGAACAGATGTTATCTGCAAGCAATTAACATACTTGTCATCACCAGCGAGACAGACCCAGAGTTCTTCAGGTCGTTGCTTACAATGTTTTAATGTACCCTAAAGAAAAGTGTGCTCAAAGCAAAATTTTCACAGTCATATTAAGACAGTATCATTAAAAAAAGTTACATGTGTCCATTTCTGTTTTTTTCTCCCAATTTTTAGAAAGAAATATTAAAATGTTTTTTAATTATTAGGGAATAAAACTCACCAGCAATGTAAATATTAACGGTAACTGGCAGCTCAATTTTTAACAAGTTTAACTGTGATTATTATCTATCTTCATATATTGGTTGACAAAATTTGCCATTTGATTTATTTTCATCCATGTTAATTCTTCAAAATTACTTGATTTCATGTTTATATATTTTGTTTCATATTTTAGTGTGTGATTTGTAATATTTATACAAAGGTCCAATAATAAAATATTGATGTTATGCCTTCTAGGATCAGTATGATGGAAAAATTTGATAATAGTTGAAGTAAGATGTTCTAGAATACATAATAGAATTAAAAGAAAAGAACAATTTTAAGTTCTTAAACTGCTTAAGTGTGCCCAAACATCACATTATGTTTCCATCACACAGATATACTTTTGATATTAAATTATTTTCTTATGGACTAAGTATGTATCCTAATTTAATTCTGATTGTCCTGAGTATGTATTCTCACGTAATTCACAGTTTTTATTTTTAACATTTACATCTTTGCTTTTTAGAAGATTGTGACGGTTTGAGCCATTTCCGCCTCTGATCACAAACATTCCTGCAGAGGTTGGGTCGTCTCCTCTTTTCTCTCACGTTCCTCTAAAATTGAGGCATCCCGACGCTGTGCTCTCAGGGCAATGGCTCCATAGTCAGCTGAACTGGCTTCACAATGTAAGCTTCAATCACAGAAGAGAATGCCTGGACGTAGAGTCTCCTCTAAACAGCCGTGTTCTATCTGAAGCGATGAAATAGTTACTGCTACTGAATGAAGACATGGGCCGGAGTCTGATGCTCTCAATCACCTTCAGAGTCCACAGTTTTACTAACTGATGGCCTTCAAAAATAGTATTTTTCTCTAAAGGAAGCTTTTCTTTTACCTAAAAGTGATTATTTTATCCAGAAAAAAAATGACTTATGTTGTGTAAAGTGATCACTAAAACTACATAGGACAAATAAATAGGACTGTTAATTAATTAATTTTTTTTTGAAGTTTTCTTTTTTCCTTTTCAGTTATGTCAAAATTCCACTGTGGTTTCTCATTTGTCTTTACAGCCACCTCACCTATTAAGCTGACCTGTCAGGAGTAACTATTGAAATATCTGCCAATGTCAATGATGTGAAACCTCTCAAAGCAGAACCTGGATAGCATGGGCTTTGCCTAAGGCAGGGTTGAAACCCTGAGACCCTTGTGTGACCCCCTTAGAATGTTTCTTGACCAGTTCTTCACAAAAACAGTCAAGACACTGAGGTGACAAGCCTGTGTGTGCTTTGGAGAAGAGGGGACGTTCAATCCTTTCAAATACAGGCTATTAGCTTTGACTCTAATTGAAACGTGATTCATCTGTGAACTTATTGATATGTTCACTAGGCTTGCCGAAAGCACATTTCATCCAGCAGCTAACAAGACAAAGAGTACCTCCTTGCCCCAAAAGCCTTCTTCGGCTGGAAGAGATGAGAAATAAAATATGTAAACCTGTAATCAAATGAAGAAATATTTTAGACACATAAACTCCCAAAGAAAGGAACCAACAAAGTATCATGACAGAGATAAGCAGGGAAAGGAGATAGTTTAGGTGGTATCCGTAATTCAAAATGTAAGAAGAGGTAGGAGCAGAGCAGAGATTGGAAGGTCCCAAGCCCACAGGCTGACTAAAACATAATAGATTCTAGCAGTTCTCAGAAGCTAATGTGGGTGATGCCCAGCAAAGGGTCTGGGGATATCAAGAAATATTTGCAGAATAGCAACAGTGGTGTTACTGACTAACACGGTTTGTTACTGCAAGATAGAATATTCATAAAGCAACTTGCACAATGAAATAACAGTATCAATATTTTACTATTACATTCTTAGAGAAGTTCAAGTGGGTAGTATTCTAACCATGAGATCATTTATATGCCAGGATATCAACTTTTCTTTTGCTATGATGAAGAACCATTGAAAGACACGAGTGATAAGACATATTTTTTATTAATATGAAAACATACTCTGCATTGAAGGTGAAAGGTGATTGCTTACTGTTCCTTCCTCTCTTCATGTTGATTCGCTGTGTGCTTGTAGTCTTGTTAGCCCCTTTGGGAGAGTAGACTGTCAGTCCTGCTTCTCAGTGCATCCCAGTATTAGCATATTGTGGTTGCTTCCTTAATTAAAATTTTTATTCTGTATGTTCATGTGTGTATATGTATATGTGTATACATGTTCATATGTGTGGCCTTTTGTGTGGTTGCCAGAGGCTGACATTTAGTCCTCTGTTTCTCTATATTTCAGTTTTTGAAAGAGAGTCTCTCACTGAACCTAGAGCTTGCCAAATTGTCAAGATAGTTGACCACCAAGAACCAGGTATCCCAAAGTTAGGAATAAAAGCACAATTCACCACAGCCAACTTTCTACAAGGATACTTGGGACATGACTTCAGGTCCTCTAATTGCATAACAAATAATTTATTGACCGAGCCATCCCATTAGCCTCTTTAATTAATTTAAAAAATTTTATTTATTTTATTTTATGTGTATTGGTGTTTGCCTCCATGTAAGTCTGCACTGTGTGTATTCCTAATGCCTATGGGAGTCAGAAGGGGGAGTTGAATCATTGGACCAGGCCTGTGAGCTGCTGTCTGAGTGCTGGGAATCAAAGCTGGGTCCTTTGCAAGTGGAACCCATGCTCTTAACTGCTTATCCAACTCTCTAATCTTTGCAATAAATTTTATTGTTAATGGTTGTGCTTGATACATACTAATTTCCACTCACTTGAGCTATAAACTGGATAATTTATTACACTATTACAATGGTTTCTATTTTTTGTGCCATAACTTTATTCAAGGTTCTCTTTATCTTGGGCTAAGATTTTAATGAGAGGGCATTTGTAGGCATTGACATACATTTATTGTTTCTTTGGCCTTCACAGAAAATACTGTATGCAATTCCACAGTGCCTAAGAGTCAGTTTGTTAGGGTTGCTACAACAAAACACTACAGAAATTTGTCTCTGATACTCAGGAAATCTAGGAATTATAACAGGGTCAGTGAATATTGAGCTGGTCTCCAGGTCACAGATGGCACATTCTAAATGTGTCCTCATGTGGTTGAAAGGATAAGACAGCTCTTGGGCCTCTTTAACAAGGGTGCTAATTCCTTTGATTAGAACTGGACCTTCATGCTGGGCGGTGGCGCACGCCTTTAATCTCAGCCCTGGGGAGGCAGAGGCAGGCGGATCTCTGTGAGTTCCAGGCCAGCCTGGTCTACAGAGCGAGATCCAGGACAGGCACCAAAACTACACAAAGAAACCCTGTCTTGGAAAAAACCAACCAACCAACCACCACCAGCAGCAACAACAACAAAGAACTTGACCTTCATGATCTAAACACGTTAAAAAAAACTCTTGATCCTAGTACCATTATACTGGTGATTAGGTCTCAGCATATGAATTTTGGTGGTAAACACATTGAAAGGAAGAGCATTGAGGGAGGATAGAGATGAAGGCTACAACTAGAGACGTTTGTGGGGAGGTCACAGAGTAAAAGGAATGGAAAACGTTAAGGCAGAGCAAACACAACAAAGAAAAACCACGTCTCCCAGTTTCATTCATCTTTACAAATACTCATAGTCACTTCAAAACTTTTCTTCTGTGCCCCCTTAAGCTTTTCACTTCAATGAGTCAACAATTTATTAATTATAATAATTATATCTACCTCGCTGCATATAGAAAAGTAAATGTGGACTAGAATGCTGTTGAAAATAATTCTTTAAATATTAGAATTCTAAGGGCCAGATGGTAGTGGCTCACACATTTAATCCCAGCATTTGGGAGGCAGAGGAGGGTAGATCTCTGTGAGTTTGAGGCCAGCCTGGTCTATGGAGCTAGGTCTAGGACAGCCAAGGCTACACAGGGAAACCTTGTCTCAAAAAACAAAAAAACAAAAAAACAAAATTAGAATTCTACCTTTTCAATATCTTTTGTAATTATCCTATTTTCATAAAATAAGGATAAAACTTGTTTTATCACACCATATATTATAAAATTATTGACTTTTTATTTAATAAGATATAAAATTGGATCTGTGTTTGCTCAACGTTAACTGAAAACAGGTTTTACTCTTATAACAGCCATTCCTAAATCTTAGTGCCGTACCATGTACTCCCCTATCACAGGCTCTGCTCTGCATGGTTACATTCATCCTGGGAGAACAGAGTCTGGGCCACTTTGCATCAGTAAAATTGAAACGTGGACCATATTTCGTGGCTGGGAGAGGGGAAGAGATATTACTAGTATTCCTGGTGGGGTTTTCATCTCCTTAGACTGACAGCGATTCATTTTCATTTCACTGGTCAGGACTAGTCACATTATAGTTTTAACTGCAGGGTGCTAATGCAGATGGGTGAGCAGAAAGAACTTAGTTGAGGATCCCCTACTCTCTAATGCTGTTCACACCACTTTTGAAAGGGTAACAAACCTAAGGCTTTTAGGTGGTAGTAGAGGGATCATGTTCCTCTTTCAAGTCTGTGCTGTATCTCTACTCCTGCTTATTTTCAGCCAGGGTACAGTGAGAATCATCCATTCACTAGATGCTCCAGATACATTTCTACAGTTCTCCCTCATGTAGAATATTAAATAAACAGATGCCATTCCTAATTAGGAATCTCCATTTCCTCCTACCTAATAGAAAATGTACAGAGTCATTTTTCAAATTAGAGATTTCTTTGTTTATTTTTATTTCTCTTGATCTGGGAACAAGGGTTTGCCAGGATAGGTAGTCTTAGAGTTGTTGACTGTCCCAAGAGAATGGTTCATTTGCCGATTGATCTGAAGCCCTGTTTCAAGAAATATGAGGTCATCTTCCAATTTTTAAATAAGATGCAGTTGCTCTGTGTTTCCCAAGTGATATAGAGTGCTGACAGCAGCCTCGAGAGATGGTGTCATCATCATGGTAACACTGATGTTCAGGCAAATGATCAGCTGTGTTTTTACTTGTTTTGGAAAACTGTATTGTATCAATAAATTTAGCAGGAAAAGAAACATGGCTCAAATAATTTTTAAAATTATCTTTCAAATATAGTTCTCACAGTCAACTTGAACACCACTATGAAACATTTCTGGAGCTGTTTGGATAGCCATCTGAATCATGCTGTCAAAGGAATTATAGTAGCAATTTCAAAGTTAAAATTAAGGACCTCTGTGTTCTAGAATGTTCCATTCATTCCTACAGATCTTTTATTTAAGTGTTTGCTCATGTTTAATTAACCTTTTGTTCTTTTTTATCCTGTCTTTTACTAATAGATTCTTAGTTTAAGAATGGGAAATTTTCTGGCCACTTTTAGAAAGAACAGCGTAGGGGCTTGCTGAGAGGGCTCAGAGGTAAGGCAATTGCCAAACAAGCTTGCTGATCTGGGTTGATCTCCGTGGAGCCCATATTCAGGTGGAAGAAGGAACTCACTCCATGAAGTTGTCCTCTTACATCCAAAGGCACTTTCTATTCTCTAGAATGACAGAAATCTAGTTTTTGTACAAGGCTTGCCAAGAGTGAGGACCCATGGAAATCATAAGATGCTTTTTAAGGAATAAAATGGGTAAAACTACATTTTAAAAAGTTTCTGATCATGTGATATGGTTAACCAATGCATCTTACAATCAAGGAATTAACTGGTGTGTTTGATTAAATTGGGAAAATCTCAGTCTTAAATATGTCTGGTGGAATTTTTGTCTTCATTTATAAGCCAAAAACAATTTTCTATACTCTTTTCTCCTTGATCTAAATCCCCCTTTCCTGAGAGAGCAGTTAAAGAATTAACCAGACCAAGGCTTATTCAGATCTTTTAAGGAAGTCCTGCTGGAGTTTAAGGAATATATCTCTGTAGCTGCTTCCCAGGGCTCAAAATCCTTTTGTGGCCCTGAATTTATCATAACAATTAAGCACATCCCAATCTTGTTCCCCAGAGCATATAATACTTTGGACCCTCTGGCATTGAGAATGCTTGTGTAAGAAGTAATGTGTACTTTCCATTTAGATAAACTGCTCAAAGGTAATGCAAGTAGGCAATAACCAGGAAAAGCCAAGAAACAGATTGGAAAAGTAATGAAGACTCCAGCAAATAACACAGTCGTGAAAACAGACAAAGAGGAAAGAATCTTATGCTAGTGTTTTATTTATTTGCTTAGGCTTTGTGTTTGGTTTGGATTATAATTTGGTTTTATTTTCTGGTGCAGCATTTTAGATAAAGCTAAGAACTGAGCAGTGCCCAGTAGTATTTCCTATAGTTCTCACACTTAAAAAGTGAATATAACAGAATCAAGAGTTTCAAGATCATCCTTAACTGCACTGCATGTTCAAGGTCAACCTGGGCTTCCTGAAGCCTTATCTCATAAAACAGACAAAAAACAAAACAACACAGAAAAAAAAACATGCACAAACAAATATCTTACAAAAAAGATGAGAAATGAGCCATATGTACATATGTATGCATGAGAAAGGAATGGTCTTTTTGTCCAGAGATCATACAATGCAAATTATAAAAGTAAGAAGAAAAATCAATTACAGTATTTCAGGTTTGTGCTTTTTTTTTTTTGCATATTTACTGATTTCCATCTTGAAAACTGCAGGGAGTTAATGTTTGCATTCTCAGCTCCAAGATAGAAGTACAAAACAGAAATGCAGCAGGCTGAGAGTAACTTCTGGCCAAATCATAAACTGTGATTTTCTTAAATCTTTGTTTTGTTCTTAAAGTTCTGAAAATTCTACATTTTGTTGGTCTTCATTTTGCTTAATTAATTTCTATATTTATTTTCTTTCTTCTTTAAGAAAATACATACACTGTTTTCGATATTTTACATATGATAAATTGTCATGTTTCATTAATTGTGGATTGTAATTTAGATGTGATATTGTCCTTAATATAAGGTAGATTGTTATCTACTGGTTAATTCATTAGAATTTTCCATGTATGATTTTATTTGCTTATTTTTTCTAGACTGTTGGCAGCCTAGAACATGTATAGTAACCTTATGTAAGCCTCACTTCTCAGAAGATGTATTAGCTCAAAGAATAAGCATGATAGAAGCTTTATAAGTGAGAGGTGGAAAGATGAGAGAAAAGTGGAAAGAATTTGGTCTTCCCAAAATTTGGTCAAGGTTAGGGCAAAGAAGAGAGACAAATCCATATGGGAAAAATGTGAGTTAAAAGGGAAGAAAAAAATGGGGTAACATGAGGTTTTCAGGACAGACTATCCTCTTGAGTGATTTCTAGAAACCATGCCTGAGAGTGTGCTGAAAACAAGTGAGCTGGTTAATTTAGTTTACTGGCTCTACAAAAGTGGAGGACAATAATCCCTCACCCAAAATGACCAAGACTCAGGATTACACTCATAGTTCTGATCCTGAATGCATCCTAAATTGAAATGAAGTATAGCTTGTCATATAAGTAAACTAAAGCCTTTGAAGGGTGTATGAGATATAGTGTTGATTCTAAGTGGGTAATAAATGAATAAATACTCCACTGAAGTGTAACAGGTGGTCCTTGTATTTTGCCTCCTAATGGCTTAGACTTTCCAATACATTATATTCATCAATATTTAGGGAAATATGACAGACTAAAACTTTCATTTTATGATATTTTAGTTTTTTGATCTTTAAAGGAAGCAGTTTTAGACATGGACATGGGACAACAGTGCCATAGTCATAGGTATCAGGAAAAAGGACCAGAGAGACACAAGGTGGAAGTATTAGAGAATGTACATGATCTCCTATGGGTCACTGTCATCAACCCCAGTGATACACACAGGAAGCTGAAGAGCATTCATACAGAATAATGACATATAATGTAAAAATGGAATGGAGGCTGTGTATGCATTGCCAACTCCTGTAGTTTGGTGGCATCTTTCAGAAGCATGGGGTTGAGATAATAACTGTAAGTCATGTATGTGAGAATCTACAAAGACTTCCTGATTGAGTAGCAATGTCTTACATGGCCTTAGAGAGATATAAAACATTATGAAAACCACAAAATATCAATTCTGACATACTATATTTTGTGTAATTACTTTATACCATTTGTCAAACTAGCTTACCTGACAGAAAACTACAAAAAGTATAGTTAAAATGTATTTGTTAAGTTCACTTTTTTTGTTGAAAAGTCCTTATGGTAGGGGCTGAGTGCAGATTTGGTGAGTGATCACAGATCTTCGGGGTAAGCTAATATACACAAGTACACACACATTCAATCACACATACATAGTATATTTGGTGAGAAACAGAATGGGAATAATAAGAATGAATCACCCCATGGCATAGCTTACTTCATAATCTATTGTTTAAGAGAAAGAAAAGAGAGATGTCTTGATTCTAAAGAAAGATGATGAAGATTTGCTCCCATGATAGAAGTCAAATGAAAACTGTAATTTAATTGCAACATTTTAGAAAAGTTCAATTTTATGTAAATTGTGAAAATTTTGGGGTTGGCGCCAATTTAAAAGTACAAGTGAAGTAGGTTAAACTTGTGGTTTGTGTTTACACCACCCAATGACATGTAGGAAGCATTCTTGGATGGAAGAAAAGCATCGCCTTAATTTAGAATTCACTGATCCTGTGGTTTTTTAGATCTGAGACTAACCTGAACTTTCCAATGTTGTGTATTTTCCTGATTTTTTTTTGTGTGTGTGTGTGTGTGCATCATTCCAAATTTTGTATAATTATTGTAAAGCCAGGTGGGAACTATGTCTATAAATAGACTCTGGTGAATTAGCTATAAATAAATCTAGAGAACTAAATTTCCATTAAGATATTAGGATATTTAAAAAAAATGAAAGGCAAACTAGTTAGAAAAATGGTGTGTAGGTTTCACCTAAACCCGAACATTTGTAAAAATAGTTTTAAAATACTAGATGATCTCAAGTTGTGGTCCTGGCCAAAATCCTCGGTTACATTGTTTTCCTATATTCATATTCCCTAAGATGCCTATGCAATAGATGGTGAAACTATTGCTCCTTGGGGAGGAGACTTTCAGTTCTCTGATTTTGGTCTCCTGCTCATTCATCAAACCACAATGGAACTTGTCCCTAGTCAGATAATGTATAAGGCCACCATGCAAGTTCTAACAGCCACCTGGGAGAAATGATTAAAATCATGTGGCTAAGCTCTTCAAAACATATAGAAAAATTGATATGCCTGTCCCTGTGGGAGGAAAAGAAATCCACATGAATGATGACTTTAATGGAGCCTTGGGTGTTGCTGAATGTCCATTGTGTATTCTGTAGTGCAGCCAAATTTTCTAATCTGAAGGATTGTGGTGTTGGCCAAGAGGAGAGTAAAATGAATGTATGGGACATGGGAAATTATTTACATGTGGTTTCGTGAGACTATTCTTTTAAAAGCAAGACTTTCATTCTTTCTGTAGTTTACTATATTACTTTACATTTTAAAGAAGATATTTTAGTTTAGTGAGTTGACTAGAAAGAACATGGGCTTTACAGATAAGGAGATGCAACTGTCACTTACTAGCTGGATTAATTTAGGTAAGCATTGTACATGTTATATGGTATAAACAAATATGAATAAAACCCTTGGGTAATAAACGAAGAGTGAGTGAGTGAGTGAGTGAGTGAGTGAGTGAGTGAGTGAGTGAGTGAAAATAACCACTAAGTCAGTCTTCCATAAAAAGGGTGATAGGTATTTTGACCTTAAAATACTATGGCTCAGAGAAGATGAAATTTCACAGATTTAAATACATAATGGGTCAAAAAATGTTGGGTATAAGATTTTTGTTTCTTAGCTAATGGCTTCAGAGAGTTTGTGAAGGAAAATTGTATTTTGTAGAGAATGCAACTGAGCTGGTAAGGTGGTTCAGGTTATAAGGGCTAAGGCTCATAACCAAAAGTCAAAAAGTTTACAATTTTTCAATGGACTTGTTCCGTTTCATGTCATGGGGCAGACCGTTTGGCATTTGATAAAAAAGGCAAGAGAATATGACCTCTTTAAAGAATATAAACAAAACTGAAAAGCTAGAGAAAAAAGTTATGCTTGTCCTAGGGGAAGTAAAAGAGGCCACATTGAGTGGTTCTTTGATGGCGTTTGCTTTGTGATCATGCAACATTGCTCTTTAGTTTACAATAAGATCAAGTTGCTATGGAACTTTCAAATAAGAAGTGAATTTTCTTTTCTTTGTGTAACTTTTGAATTTTATAGTTATAACACAAGAAGCTGTATTCTGGAATCTATAGCTAAGTATAGTAAAGAAACACTTTCTTTCTGCAGGTTGTACTTAGTGAGTATATGTGTCTAAGTAGAATGTGCAGGTGTCTACTATCTGTAGTGACACAAAACTTGTATTTTCTCTCTGAGACCCAACTACCTGGAAGTGTATCAGTCACATTGCTGTCTGCCATAAAGTTTTCTTCCCTTAATATTTTTTTTGAAAACTTACAGCCAAATTTTTAGTCCATTACTTTGCATTAACTCCATTTGTCTGCATAAAAAAAAAACACAAAAACTGAAGGAAAACAACATTAAATTCTCCAGATTCATGCATGGAAGAAGTGGGAAAGCTGAGGATCATAAGACAGCTGGCTTTGGAAGTCATGCTTTTAATCTTAATATTGTACTGCCTAAAACTGAGAGATCATTCAGATAATAGAAAACCCAAGCCTCCGGTTGATGTTATGTGTTTAACAGAGATAGAACAACTGCAGATCTAATCCAGACAATCAGATTCCAAAGCACATTTTCTTTTGAAGAAGGAATAACAGGCATTTGATACCTACATCAACCTTATGCCTATTGAAATCAATATAAGCTGTATTCTCTAGGTATAATAATCCCCTCAGACTGACAATAATGAGTTTCTGAATCCTAAAGTGGTAGACCAGATGACGGTGTAGGACTGCCATTGCCTTCACTGTTCTGAATTCCTCCCGGTGGGCTCATGCAGCCTGTGGTGAAATGTTCACTGGTCTATAATAAAGTGAGAACATCAGAATGGACTTTCTACAAGCCCAGATTTTAATTTAAAGGAATGTTCTTGATTTTGAGATTGCATGTGTACTGTATTCATTGTTTCTACATTTGTTTAATTTCATTTGCTTTATCTTTATGTGAAATCCACTTTCCATCCAATAACACCCAGTGTATTTTACGAGTTCCTTCAAATGCATTGGGTTCTGCACTTAACCTCTCCTGCTTGAGAACATTCATATCCGAAGGAAGTCTCACTCCTCAAGCGTTTTGAGGAGTGAGTCTTTGTAACAATTCCTCACATAACCTTGAGTCCGCCATCTCGATCCTGAGAAGGATAGCCCCAGCTCCTCCCACTCTTGGTAGCAGGCTGTTCCTGGATGATCTTCTAAACAAACCACACATCTTTCTACTGTCTCCCTTTAGTATTCACCTGTCAGTGAATGACAGAAATTGGAAATTGCCTTTCTGTCTCTGTTTCTTTCCAAGATGAACAAAACATCATTTTTTTTTAGGTCCTGGTGCTATTTATTTGAGTTCAAATACCACTTTATTGTAGATTATCATATCCATTCTCCTATGAACCAAATGAGTCATCAGGTCAAGTTCAACAGGCCTGACTTTTCTTACTCAGGGTAAACCCCTTTTAGTTAACATCTTTGAGACCTCATATTAAATGTGGTAAAGCTGCCATTATATTACTATGCACCAGTGGAGCTAAATTATGTAATTGTAGGAATATGAGTATATTCTCCACAGACTACAGATATATGTTTATCCATTTCTGCCTCATCAGCTTAACAAATATACCTGGAGACCAGCAGTTTATACCAAGTTTTTGTGTAGTTAAAGTGGATCATTTCTACAATCATTTAGTAAGGTTATTTTTTATTTTCTGTTCTAGGAATTGAACCCAGAATCTCACATTTTCTAGCCAAGTGCTCTATTACTAAGTTACATTCCAAGCCATAATCATTTAGGGAGTTTTAAATAAATATATCTAGAGGTCTAGCTTTCTGTTGTTTTTCTCTAATTTTCTCTAATTTTCATTGGATAAATTATTCAATCTTTTTAGATCTTGATGTCTTTACATATATAACAGTGATTGCAGTCTATATAAATTAAAGAGATTAGTATATTATAGGAGTAATAGTGTAAAAACAGTAAATTCTTCCTTTAAGTCAGATATTTCTATTATGAATTAACTCTATGACATTGTGTCCTAGGAAACATATGGAGTTGGTTGATTGACATAGTATTTTCTTGAATGGGTGTGTATTGGCATTGTTTCTTTTAAGTAATGTCATAAAATAGAAACATCTAATTTATTGCTTCATTACTAAATATGAGCTGAACTTTACTCTGGTAATTTTCTAGACTTTAGTGAACAGCAAAATCTAGGAATAACACACATATAACTATCAATTAATTATTAGAATTGTTGCATTAGTCTATGTATGCCAGGAGTTGAATAGCAGTGGTAATAGTGTTCCATCACAAAATGAGATACTAAAAATAACAGAATGAAAACCTTCCCTTCCACTATACATCATCCTTCCTTCTTGCCTTTTTGTCCCACAAGTGGCAGGGAAGTTAAACAAATGCTCACATTGTAGCTGTGGTTCAAGTCACGGCTCAACCTCACAGAGGCAGAGCTAACAACTCCAGATGTCCATTAGTCATGGAATCATGGAGTTAGACACCACTAGTCTGTTTGTAAGTTGTGGGAAGATCATGAAATTATTTTGCCACCATATACATAAACAAGGACATGTTTTATCAGTTCAGAGCTGAGGAGAGAACTCAAATACCATTTTTAATAAAAAGAAAAGCACAAAGAAAAAATAAAACTTTAAAGAATATTTAGATGTAGAGGAGGAAGAAGATATAAATTCTGAGAACATAAACAAAGGGAGGCATCAATGCAGATGAGAACCCTGGTTTTGTAGTACTAGCAATGTCTTAATTATTGCATGGGACAAGCCTACACTGGCTGCAATTACGTCTAGCAGTTTATAGCAGCAGACTGAACTTGCCAGAGGCTTGGAACCTTCTGTATTTGTGGTTCTTCAGATGCGCTTCTGTATTGGAATGTGTTTGTGTTTGCCTTTATTTGTTTTTAATAATAATAAAAAAAACTTAAAGAAGTAGTTTTGGCCTTGGTAGATTTTCTTTGGAATTCCAGAAAGGATTCTGGAGGACTTTGTGGCTCTTTGTGATGATAAATCAAAGCTTTGCGTTTGTCCCAGTTGGAATTCCAGACACTGAAGAAGCCAACTTTAATTATTATTATTGTTTTCTTCAGAACTGAACCCCTTTTTGATTACTTAGGTTTATACTAATCATCTGTGAAACATACTCCCTTCCCCCCAAGTAAGGCTCAGAACAAAACAAGGGAAGCTTTGCAGTAAGATTTCAGAAGAACCAACTCTTGGAGTTTCCAAGGAGACCTGTGATATGATGGGTTTATTACTAGAGAAATATTAATAGAAGCAGGGCCAGCCGTGAGGGACAAATTTCACCAATGTGTAGAAGATATTGTTGCCTGGGGGAAGCAGCAGCTGAGATTAGAAATGCTGTTTTATTGTAATATCTAAATGTCCAAACTGAGATATTAATAATCAAAGAATCACAGAGTCATAATATTTTTACAGATTTTAAATGCAAGATTAATTTGCAAAATCCAACTGTATCATTTCCAAATAGATTATTCAGTTTCAACTTAAGTTCTATACAGATAGGCCAACAGTTTTTGCCTTTTAAGTTGAGCTAATAGGGCATGAGAGATGGCTCAGGCAATGAAGGCATTTGCAGTCAAGTCCCACGACCTGAGTTGTATCCCAAGGACCCGAGAGCAATGAGAAAGAGTCAACTCTCACAAGTTGTTTTCTGACCATAGTACATAAAGTATGGCACATTCGTGCATGCGCATACATACATACACACACACACACACATAAATAAAAATAAACAAATATATAAATGTAATTACATCGAATTCATGAATCATGGCTGTGTCTTCAGCAATTGCTGCTCCATTCCTGAAAACTGGTCAGTTATTAAACAAAGTTAAAAGCCCACCTTATTCCCTGAATTTTTTTTCTTGTCAAGAATCCTAAGCTTCTACAAGTGTTTCACTCCCGTACATTACATCAAATTAACATTGAATATACCATAAGCCACACTCTGGTGCAGATTCTTAGAATAAAATGATAACCAAGAGGCTGTGATCTTCAGATCACAACCGAAATAAGTAAATTAAAAGGTAGACATACAATCACACTGCACTACATTCTAAGAAATGCTAAGCAGACTGACTGGAGAATAATCGGAGTACTTAGATACGCTGGGGAAGCTGGGAAAGCATTGTCTAAATAACATCACTTTCCTGAATGAAACATTAAGGAGAGGTATTTCAAATCAATGGAGACACTTGTGGAAGATATAGCTATGTGAAAAACATTTAAGAGCAAGGACCACATCCAATGGACATTTTATATGACCCTTGAATGGACCCTAGAGATTTCATTAGCATGAATCACCGAGATACTTTCCCCCAATCATCTAACTTATCTTGAATTTCCATCTCCTCTTAAAAAATGTTTATTCTGCCTTTTCAAATTTAAGAATAATTCTACTTCACAGAAAAGACACTGAAATAGGAACTGAGAATTGTGGTTTTCTTATAATATAATTTAATGACATACTCTTATATGTCAATTATTAGGTCTCCTCTCTTCTTGAGTCTAGTATCTCAAAATTTTGATTTCTTTCCATTCCTTGCATCCTAACTCCTTGGAGGTTTTCCTCTGAGTAACCCTTTTATATTCCTTAACACTTACATGTAATTGTTAACCCTTTCATTTTTTCTTGTATTTCTTTTTGCCAAACTCCTTTAGAGTTGGCAGAGCTTTTGAAGTTGGTTATAGTAGTTATAATGTAGTTTTAACGAACTTCTTGAACTATTGTACTGTCGTTGATTATTCCAACAGTTTTTGATGTGTAATTGATTCAGTATTTGGAACAGTATTATAAAGCAGTCGTTAGTGTTACATACAAGAGTAATATGGAGAAAGCTATCGATGAAAGGTTCTGGGAGGATGAGTAAATTAAGATACAATTTTATTTCAGTGTCGCCTTTTTTAAAAAAATAGCCAGACAAAAACATAACTGCCAAATCCCTCCCATTTTTACCACCTGGATCTTACAGTGAATTGAAAATGAGAAAATTCTACTTTTAATTCTTAATGTCATTGTGGGTTTTGTTGTTGTTTTGCTATTTGTTTATTTATTTATTTATTTGGTAAACCCTAGATTCTGGAATAACCTATACAGTCTTCTGCAAGTATGATGCCTTGTAAAGGTTTATGTATGTATGTGCCCAGTAAAAACTTCTTCTCTGAAAATAGAACTATTTTTGAGGAACCAATGTAATTTAAATGTGCTTCTTTGATTTAATGGTTCTGTTTATAAAGTTTGCTTCCATTAATCCCTACCGTCAAATCAAAATGCTAAAATAACCGAATCTGAACTGAAAACTACAAAATTATGAGATTACAAAAGTAAGCATGAAGTATTTGCATTAGCTCTGAAAATCTACTATCTTATTTCTATTTTATGATCTCCTGAATTTCCAGACCCCCAAACCTTGATCCAACCCACCAAGGGCCTGTGTATGGTTATACATCTTGCCATGTTATGTTCTTATTTGTTAAACCTTGGCCATTACTCTAGACCTAAAATACTTTGGACCTAAAAATAACTAGGGCTTAGGGTCATCATAAAAAAAAAAAAAAAAAAAAAAAAAAAAAAAAAAAAAAAAAAAAAACTTGTTGGCAGATTCTAAAATCAAAAATGGGAAATTCCATTACATTAACTTTTATAAGATGTGAACAATGTGCTTTGTCAAAGCAAACGACACCCTGGGAGGATTTTATGGATGAAAAGCATGGTGACTTATTGGAAGGGACCAAGGGGAAATTGAGCTGGAAGGAAGACAAACAGGAGCAAAGATGGAGACTTACGTGAAAGGCAAGTACACTTGTTATAGTCTGCATGATGTAAATCTTTTTGAAGGGAAGCAAGCTTGCAAAGACAGGGCAGTGTCTGTCTCTCTTTTCTGAGGCATGCAGGGAGAGAAGGGGACGTGTACACGCTTCCACAAATGAAAAGCACAGGATGCGAGTTACATTCTGCTAACTGGCACAAGGGATAACATAAAGATCAATCGCAGTTGTTCTGGAGGAAAACACAGGTTTCGTTATTATTTGATTTTGAAATGACCTCCTCCATAATTGTTTTTCTTATATATAAAAGACGTCACAGAGAACACTTTCTAGTCTTGATCATAATTCGATTATTTCTTTTGAATATCTGGAAGGTTATTCCTTACTGCAAGCTGAATAATGTATTTGCCAGTTCCTGAAGAGGAGAAAGGACAAACTGGCTCTGGTAAGGACAAACTGGGGAGAAGGTGTGAAGAGTGTTGAGGTAAAGGAATGTTATTTTGGCATCTCATCCTTGTCATTGACAGCAGGTGCTGCCAGGAAAAGACATGCAAGGAGACCAGCAGCGGAACAGACACAAAGGGGAGACAAATCCCTCTGCCCTGTGACTCATTAATCTTGTCAAAAAGACTCACTGTTGAGAAAGGCTAATCTTCTCACTGCCCAAAGGAGCCTCCCCCACTCACAAGAATGTATTAAAGGTCTGGGCTATCTAATGACGGAGCCATTTAATAAATGACTTTCTTACGTCACTATAAACACTAGCCAGCAGCTGTAGCCTACATGTAAGGCACTAAATCCTTTACCTGACTTTCTAAAGGTTCCTTTAAATCATATTTAGTGACAGGCTGAGGCACACAGGCATCAGGATTTAGTGGCAGGGCATACTTCATGCTGTTTGGGGTAGGTCAGAAGGTCTGACTTGGATTTCTTCCCAGTAACCTGATCTAGGTGAAGCAGCAGGTTATAAAGGCAAGTCAGTTTCTGAGATATCCTGACTTTCTTTAAGCACCAAGAACTTTATAGGGAGATGGTGAGAAACAGGAAACTATCAAGCAAGAACCAATTTCTTGATCAGTACTGCAATTTCACTTTCCTAACGCTATATGAAATGGGACACTACTTTATACGATTCAAATATTTGTGTAGGTTCTTAAGTTTTTGTTTCTTTTATTATCCAGTATAGATACTTAAAAGTGTTTTTTTTTCCCTACAGACATAAAATATAACATTAGATTTTAACTTCTTCAAGCACAGTTTCTAAGACTTCCGGATATTTTTATCACATGATATGGAAACATCTTCCTAAATCATAAAAGGGAAAAGAAGCAAGGAGGCAGAAAGAAAGGAAGTATAATGTGTTGAAGATTTGTCTTGTTCAAAGTATTTGTGTTTGTCCCTTAGTCCTCACAGCAACGCCAATGGATTAAAAAATGTGAGTTCAAGATCACAATAAATAAAACAGCTCTGACAACTGATTCTAGTTTTGCCTGTTTTGAAAGCCGGAGATGTTTGTTCTGAAGCAAATTTGAGTTTAAGCAAACTTTCAGGCGTTCCTAATACACGTATGGCTGAAAGCTGATTTGTGGAAAATGTTTAAAGACTGGCCTTGATTGCTTTTAGTGTAAAGACTTTAACATTAGCATTTTGATAAGTCAGAGTTAGATTTTCAACATCGTTGAGGATCCTAAGCTGTCACAAACATCACTATGTTCCTCTGTTGTCAGAGCACAAGCACAGGTGTTGGAATTCATCCATGGTGGGAGAATTTGGTTATTTATTGGTCAGCATAGGACAAGTATATGAATTGTAATAAAAATTAATTTTCACATACTAAAATGGCAATGACAGTGATATTGTTCATCTGTATGGTGTATAAGCAACTCACAGAAGAGAGTATTTGTGGGATCATTGGGTTTCTATTTTCTTATATAGGGTTAGCTACCTTTACAACCAAAGAGTGCACGTCTCTGGGTTCTTCCTTTTAGTGTTCATTTCAATATTTACCCAAGAGCCCGAGGGCATGGTTTGGCAATGAATAAAATAAATATTTAAAAGATCTAGATGATAAGAAGCTGGTTGTATTTGCAAATACAGAACTTAGCAACTTACATAGTTATAATTGTCTTGAAATTTTGCTCCCATATGTCCTGAGACAGTAACTGAAAATCAGTTTCTACCTACCACCTGCCATCATCCTTCCACATTCTTCAAATAACTAAATATAAGAGAGTTTATGATCATAACTAAATGATGAAATTCTGTCTTTTCTTAAAATCCTCTTTTTATTTTTTTTTTTTTATTATTTTATCATTTTTTTTTTCTGGAAGTTTTAAGTGTACTTTAGCAATGTCTACCCTTGATCGTGTTGGTTCCCTATTCTGAAATGTCTAATTTTATTTTCATAGTTCCTGTGTGGTGTGGTGAGGACAGGAGGGTACAGGTTTGGATATGTGGTATCCAGGAGCTGTAAATTGAAACTCCCTGTTTCTCACAGCCCAGGTGTGGTGCAGACAAGCCTGAGACTCCACATTTCCTCACTGTGCCCTAACCGTGACCTTAACCCTGACATAGCAAGGGAAGCTGCAACACTGTGATAGGCTGCTGTTGGCTAGCTGTGTGGGAGAGAGCTATCTGAGCAGAAATGTATCCGATCAATCTCCCTTGAGCAGCAGCATGCCCAGTCTCCCTAAGCCAGCCTGCTCTGGAGCTAGGGAAAGGTCAAAGTTGAGCCTTGTCAACCACGAGACTTGCTTTATGAATTTACTCCACACACACAAATGGGAATATGACTCCAATCAACACCCGGATTTCTGTTTAATCTTGAAATTGGTCACAAAGAATTAATTCTTATTAAAGTATGGTAGCCAAAAAAATGGCATTTTCTTTCTACTAATATAAATGCGAAGAAGTATGCTTGCGTTCAAAACATTTAAGTACAAACACCTCTCATCTTCTACCTTCCTCTGTATTATTCACTTTTTTGTGTCTTTCATGGCTTTACTGTTTACTAAGCTGGCAATAGTGATAAAAAATACACTTTTGGCTACTTTGAAGAACTTAAATCCTTTTAATTTCTTTAAGGCAGAAGTCATTCCTCTATGATGCCCAGTATTTGCACAGTCCAGGTAGGGGTCTGCTTTCACTTTCTCCTTCTCTATTTCTCAAGGTTGAATGATGGAAAGCAATCCAGTAACCAAACCATAGGATGAAAGATTTTAAGTAAATAGAATTTTCTTAACCAAAGTTTATTAAAACAACATGAGCTCATTTCATTCCTTTAAAATGGATGGATAACATTAGATTTATAAAGTATTTTTTGCAGCCATTTGGTTAAATTTAAATCTTATGCAGTCTGATTAAAATCTTACACTGTGTACCTTCTCAGAAACAAAGTACCATTTTTGGCAAACAGTCATTTCTCCAAATGCTCACCTTCTTTCATGCATAAGTCTCCCTGAGACCATTTCTTCATCTCTCAGAGCTTCCCAAACACTGGAAACAGAGAACAAAGGAAGAGACTGCTAATAGATTTCATAGGCCTCTTAGAGAGTCAACATCCAAAAGGATGACTGCTTAAGGGAAGAAAGGAGCCCCCTCCTATCCTTTGATCAGCTACTCTTTAAAAGATGACCAAGAAGAAAATCAATCCCTATAGTCACAATTTCATGACATTTCCATATCAAACATTCATATAATGAAGAGGATGTTCTATAAAGTTGAATACTTCAAATAATAAGGACTTATAACTAATAACAATTTAAAACTTATAAGGACTTAGGACTAATCAGTATACTTACAATATGACTCGAAGCCCATTTCCAAACTTTGGTCAAGATCTACCTGTTTCAGATTGATGGGCTCACATATGCTAGCATGGTTGATTGGATTTATGTTAGTTATCTCCAGGAAAGTGCCCTGGATAAGCATTGCTTTCTCAAGGGCTGCCCCGAGAAGATCGTGGCTCAATTATCATGGACATTTGGAAGACATACATATTTTACCCCACCAATCTCTTTCCTGAAATGTATTTTCAATTTTAAAATGTTTACTAAGTCACTAGACTAAATCATTTCTCTCTACATAAATGCCTATAATATCTAATACATAGGTATAGCTCAATGTGAGCCAATAGTGCTATTAGGAAACTCCTTTGTTTTATTTGAAAAGAAAACAAGACAATATTGCTGATGCCAGATCAGATTTTAAGTGGTATGTGCCTATCTTTAATATAACAAGTGTATTTTATAAGAAAAAAAAGCACATGGGAAATATTTTTATTTATTTTATTAGTTGTACAAAAGCCATGTTGGCAAATGAAGAACCAATAAAGTAAAATTGTTTCATGTGGTTCTTATTATGGAATCAAACAGTAATGTAAAAGACAAACACACACCAATCACAATTCCATCTGCTGGGAAGAACGGAAAGTGTGGCTCCATTTTTCATCAGGAAAGAGGCATGTATTTCATGTTGTGCTCAAGCGTGATTCTCAAGGCAGTTACATTGCACTACGGCACTGTGTCATGCTCAAGGACAACTGTGCATACGAATGGAGGTCAGCAGGATCCCTGTGGCTCAGTATGTGAAGGATGTCCTCAGCCTAGTGATACCTGATTATGCCAACAGAAAGCAGCACCATTCCTTAGCATTCTAGAAAGGAACACATGCTAACACGGTATAGATGCTACATTGCAATAGATACTTAGAGCATTTGCAGCAAGTGAGTTGATTGCATGAAATGACCAAAGCATCATTCCAGAATGTTCAGTTTACTCAACAACCAGACAATCCATTCTAGTGCAACATGAGACAGACTGGATCCTTAAATACTTTCTAAATTCCCTCAGTGCTGTTTTCACTGGAAATATATGAATAACCATGATTAATGGCAGACACTTATTCATTTCTAGATTGAATCAGCAAGATTTTTTGAAAGTAAATAATCTTTGGGAAAATAATAAATGGTTATTGGGGCCTCTACTAAATGTCTACTTGTGAGAGAGTTAGTTCTTTACTAGAGACAAGAAAATAACAAGTCCTGACATCATTATTGTTCTTCTGTGCCAAAACTGATCTTTTTTTTTTAGGTTTTTGTTATGAGCTGGCTTTTTTTGTTGTTTTTCCTTTAAAACCTGTTTGTGACTCAGTGACTGAATGTTGATGTCACCCAGAAGGGAGTCTGAGTCTCCTCACTTTTGACCTAGACACACCACAACTGGGATGGAACTATTTCCCCAGCCTGAACTCAGAAATTGTAAGTCTATTTTTTAACATATTTTATTAAACTGACCTAACCTTTAATGTATGGCATTGACATTACTTTATTTGACAAGACATTAATTACAGGAACACACTCAAGTCAGATAAAATTTCTGACTTCACAATCTTATTTAAACATGTATAGATTTTGTAAACATATCTGAAACATACAATTAATAGAAAAGAGATGGGATTTTTATCTTCAGCATTGCTATCCAGGATCTGTGCAACCAGATATATTGATGTGGTAACTAAATGTTTATCTAAAGATGTTGTTAGAATAAAAACAATTATTCCATTGGGCATTGACCAAAGAAGAACTGTATGTAGCATTTCAAAACATCTACACATATATCCTAATTGGGGAACATTTTTTGTTGTCCACTTGGGACCCACCATATATTTTATAAGTGAGGTGAAAAATTAAAGGGGCTGATTGGCTTGTGGTACTGTTTTTATTCTCCTGTATTGAGAAAGACTGATTAAGAAAATGCAGACAGTCTTTTTCTCTGTCTGTCTGATACCTTGGATATGAATATAATATGCCATGCAGCAATTATGACGGTGTCTACTGAGTGCTTCTCTTCTGGAAACTCAATGAGAGACTGGATCAGCAAGATTTTTTTAAATTCAATTTTATCCACAAAGGCTAGACCACTGTGGTACATAGATGTTCAGTACAAGAAGAAGAAGAAGAAGAAGAAGAAGAAGAAGAAGAAGAAGAAGAAGAAGAAGAAGAAGAGGAGGAGGAGGAGGAGGAGGAGGAGGAGGAGGAGGAAGAGGAAGAGGAAGAGGAAGAGGAAGAAGACAGGTATCTCAAAACTTAAATTTGTTTACGCATAATATACTCAAGTTAAGTATCACTTTTCAAAACTAAATATACTATTTTATTATATGATATAAGCATTCTTGTCATATGATGGGTATATATTTAAAAGGTTTGATGGTATTTGCTTAACAGATTAGTGGACTCATACATAAAATGTTTTAGTAATTTTTCTCTTTCTGCTCTTTCTGGTGTCTTCCTTAACTCTAGTTAGAATTAAATTGCCCTCAAAGGGATAAAGATGTGTTTAAAGAACGAAGAACATCAATTCAGAAATAATATAAATTTTAAGTCACACATTTATTAATACTTTTGTTTCACAAAATACACAAATCTTCTTAACCGATGTTTATGAGTCTCTACTGAATTTCTGTCAGGGTTTTGCATATGGTCTAAATGTAAGTAGATTATATTCTAGAAAGCAGTTTTGTTCAATTGATTTGAATTCAACAGAATTTGAGGCACTGATAAAGAAAGGATCTTCCTTCCTTCCTTCCTTCCTTCCTTCCTTCCTTCCTTCCTTCCTTCCTCCCTCCCTCCCTCCCTTTCTTCCTTCCTTCCTTTTTTACTTTCTTTCTTTCTTTTCCTTTTTTCCTCTTGAATGAAGACCCTTTTTTCCCCTCCTTGATCCCTAGAAGAGACACAGCCCTATAGCTCAGCATGAGTCAAAGCCAGACCATCGAGGCTGAGGGAGTGTGGGTCATTGTAATCCTGTGGTCCAGGGTGAGTCCCAGTGGCAAAAGGAAGAGAGGAATAGAGAGGCCTTGGGTGAGGTCAACAGCACTGTCGGCAGGGAGACAAAAACCTGCTTAACTTACCCTGCAGCACGCCTTCAGGGCAATGCTCCACTACTGAATGCTGGCAGCAAGGACCAGGGTGATGTTTTCTGTGCCAGCTTACGGGGGATGGATATGTGCTTGGCCCCAGGCCTCCTGTGGATGGCCACTGATTAATCCTTTGAACAGCGCTGCTTCTGTTTCCAAGGCCAGGCTGGAGCTCAGCACTGAGTCCCTGCCAAGCCACTAGAAAGGAAAGCAGAGACGGCACTGAGCTTTCAGCACTGTGTTTCCATCTACAGTGTTTATTTCTCTAAATCTTGTCACGATTAAAATACTCTCAATTAGTACACAAGCATCTTTATGCTTCGCTCCAGTCTTTCAGCTCGCAGTGTAACATTATTTATTTTAACTTCAACTTACTTTTGATGTGGCGCATGTATACAATTTACCACAGGACCCGTCTTAACATTTAACAGCGCACTTCCTCCTGCCTTTCTCAAACAATTTCAGATCACATGGTTTACATTTTCGTTGGATTCAGATATGCTTTCAGCGGATAGACAGTAGAACAAACAGAAATAAATTGATTATGGTAAATAACAGAAATGTGACGCGAGGCAAAAGTTCACTTTACACCTTTCCTGTTTCTCTTATCTTTTTAAAGTGAAGGATGCAACTTTCGTTTTTACATGAAGCAAACATCTAAACAGCCAGATGATTGCAGACTCACTTTAACCTGAGGTGAAAGCTATGATTTTTTTTTTCTTGTCTGAATTATCACACTGCTAGCTCTTATTTAGCCTTAGGTATATGGTTAGGAAAGGGGTGGGTTGTAATACAAAATATCCTACTTATTTAAGATATAAAACATGACTAAACCCATAACTAGCAATACCTATTCCTTATTAAAAATAAGTAAATTGAGCTAAGGAAGTGGCTTAGGGTGTAAAATACTTGACACACGAGTATGAAGACCTGAGTTCAAGTTCCCAGAGCCTGTAAATCAGCCCTAGTATGATTCTGCAACCCTAGGGCTCCTCCAGTGAAGGACAGGTGGAGATAAAGAATCTTTGAAAGCTTCCAGGCCAACAGTAACCAATAACAGAGATGTCTCAAACAAGAGGGGAAGGCAAAGCCCACTGCTTGGGTTTATTCTCTGCCATGCACATGTTAGAGCTTGTGATCTCCCATACTCCTGCTCACAAATGTGTACACACACACACACACACACACACACACACACACACACACACACACACCATACACAGTACACAAACTGAAATGTAAAAAATTTTAAAGTGAACCGAAAAATATTCTGAAACTACACTTGACTTTTAAAAGCCTTGAATCAGTGAATACCATTGTGGTATGTGCACTGGAGAAAATCGCAGTCAGGTGACTTTTCTAGTTATTCACCAAACATGGGTCCATCTTCCCAGGAGTTCAATGTTATCACTGGTGTTTCAAACTTTCTGTCATCCTAAGGTGTTTCAAGAATGTAGAGTTGAGGAGACTGAAAACAAGAGAGGACTATGCTGGCCTGTCTCTGGCTTGTGAGTCTTTGTTTCTCTATCCCTATGAGACTGATGCATAATTAAACTTCTACAAAATGATTTCATATAAATTAATATTTGAATGCTGGCCTGATGTTAACCTCATTCACCCTCTCCGAATGCACATGAATGTTGCTTTCTCAACCACACTTGGGAGAAAGGAGGATCCAGAAAGGTGAAGTAACTGACTAACAGCCACATGGAAGTTCCCTCATTTGATCCCAGGCTTGAGTCCATGAATATCCTGCTTGATACAACCCTGCTAAACCTGCAGGCTTTTGAGGGTTTTCATTTGCACTCATAGTAAAGAAGAAGAAGAGAAGGAAAGAACTCCATCTATATGGATTCTGCTTGTCCTGTGCCACCTCTTTTATTTATCATGAGTTCCTTCTCAATGATTTGGTTCTTTTAAAAAATCCACATTTTGGGTAGATATGTTAGCTATATTACTTTGCAACAAATGATCACAAACTTAGCTTTAAAATCTATTTTTAGCTCATTTCAGCTAGGTGAGACTGGAAAAGGCATGCTGTGTTTCTATTCTGGGTGTTTACCATATCACATCATATTTTGCCACCTTGGAAAGAAGTGAAATAGTCCTCTGATTTTCATTTGCCTGGGGAGATCTAAGGGGAAATCCTCATCTAAGTCATGTTGGAGAATTCAGTTCCTTGCAGCTACAGGGCTGACATTCCCATTTTCTTTCTGGATGATAGCACTAGGGAATACTCTTAGCTTCATATAATCAATATGCTAGCATCGTAGATTGTAAATATTGCCATAATGCTGTTGTGTTGTCAAATGTGGAACTGTTGGAATAGTGTTCCACTGAAACAACTGGATCAGGTAAAGTGAACCAATGAAGTTTCTACACAGCTGTGATGTCTCTGGGCTTCTCAGTTTCCCCCATTTTGAATGGTGTGTAAAAAGTCTTTCTTCAGCCAGCTCCCTCATGGTGCACCAACTGTTTGGAGAGCAGATAAGCCATATCCTCTGGTGCCCTTTGGTTAAAATTTTTAGAAACTGTGCTTAAGGTCCCTTATTGTCACTTCAACCAACTTAATGAAGAAACACTAGACATTTGAGCAGCTGATACAGGGAACTGTGAGACTTGGGAGACTTCAAAAGGACAACGAGTGAGTGCGGAAAGGTGACATATGCCTTTTCATGGTCATGGGATGGACTTTGACACGCAGACTTTTCTGAAGGTGAATCACATGGTTTCCTGCTAATGGATATCTTTGCAATCAAGTTACATTTCTAACTGACCTCAAATCCTTAATCAACATCTCATTAAATTCTTAACTTCATAATTTTTCTTCATGTTGAAGGAGGATTTTTATGAGTGACTAAACTAACAAAGTATAGGAGAACAGACACTACTTGATTTTGAGCCTAAATCATAAAAATGCCAGGCACATCCCTCTTACTTTCTTGGGATACCTGCTCTTGGGACACAGGTACCAGGTAATGTGAAACTTGTATCAGTCTACAAAAGAGACTTCATGAAAAGGCCTCACTTAAGTTTTCTGGTCAATAGGCAAGCGGACGTTCAATGAACATCTAGTACAGTGACTCTCAGCCTTCTTAATACTGCAACCCTTTAACACAGATCCTCATGTTGTCATGACTCCCAACCCTAACATTATTTTCACTGCTTCTCCACAACTGTAATGTTGCTACTGTTAAGAATCATAATGTAAATTTTGGTGCTTTCCAATGGTCTTAGGAGACCCTTGTGAAAGGGTCCCTCAACCTCAAAGGAAGGGCTCGTGACCCACACGTTGAGAACCACCGCCTTAGTCCTAACCAGGCCACATGGGCAAGAAGATGACAAGTAAATGAAGGAGCATCCAGATATTTTTAATCCACAAATCATCTCCAGACTTACAATCTTTCCAGTGGAAACAGTCACTGTGAAGGAAAGGACAATTGTCCTGCCTTCTCTTTCTGAATTCCTAAGTCAGGAGGTCCTTAAGCATAATATGAGAGTTACACGGAGCAATAGTGACTGGACAAGACTAAAGAAAAATAAAATCTTATAGTCACACAACTGTGTTTCTGCCTGTTGCTTTATTTAGGTAACATTCTCATAGTACCCTCTCTGCCAAAACTATGAATCATGTTTTAAATACTATGAATATTATGCTAAAACCAAAAGCTATCACAAAGTAGAGCTGGCTGACCCATACAACAATATGAAACATCCCTTACTGCTCATGACTATGCCCAAGAAGTGTATATATGAGCAAATATTGGTAATTGGCATAAGAGTTTCAAGTTTATCTCTTCCTTGCTGGCTCTCGACTTTTTATTCATATTGCTTATAATTTGCGGTAGATTTGTACAAGTCATGCAATTCAAATTTGGATGCCGCTAAAAGGCTTAGTTTCACTGAACTGCAGAATGAGGTTCAACAAATCAGCTCATGCTCGCTGCAGTCGCCACCACACATATGGGGAGTGCAGGAAGCAGGAAACTAAGGGTACAAGGTAATGGGGGCAGGTAACCACGAGACGCTCATGAGATGTGTAGCCAGGCTGACTAGAAAAGAAAAGAGGCTGAACGGTATTTCAAGTGGGCGCAAGAGGAATCTGAGACCACATTGAAAACCAAGGTCACTGCATATGTTTTTATATATCTGTGGAATGAGTTTTCTTAGGTAGGCTCTTAGACTATGAGGGGAAAGGTGTTTAGTGACAATATCCTCAACAATAACTTCTAATTTGCCTTATTCGGAAATTGTTCTTAAGATTGATATTTAACTGTGTGTTTGTTCATAAGTTTATTAGCATTTTTGGTGTAGCAGAAAAGACATTGGGGAGAAAGTAGGGTAAATTTCCTGGAGAACTGTTCTCCTTATCAAATTAGCATAATTACTCTTGGATGCTAAATGTTATTTATCATATTAAAGCACGTTGGTAAAACTGTCTTTTCTGAGAGCTTAGTGGGTGCCAGAAGTGCTGTGTTTATTGGTAACTGCATAGTTACTGATAGTTAAATTATCTCATAGTTCTCCTAGTTATATATTAGGAAAAATAATACTCTTACATTCACTTTTAGGGATACCATTACTCTTTTATCCACTGACAATTTGATCTGAGTTTGTTTTGAGTTTAGCAAGCACTTCACATTGGTTTTGTCTCCTGATTTTGAAATTAAAATGCTCTTTTACGGTCCTGTACTGTAGGTCTGCCAGGTGACTCAGTGAGGCCATGTACCAGTTGTGACCTTTGGAAGAAGAGTGGTCTCATCTTGGCTATCATTTTTTGTTTGTTTGTTTGTTTCTACTTTAAGGTAGAGGATAAGCATAAGATGTGATCAAATGGAGTGAACACTCTGAGAGCTTAACAGTGCAGTAAAAAACGGTTACAGAAAAAAAAATTAAGTAGGCAAAGCCTCTCAAAACATCAGTGGTTTTTTAAAATCACTTAGAAAAACAAAGAGGAAAAAAATCACGATGCAATGCAACAACTAGCCACATTATGAACATTCCCTAACCAACTTGTGTAGCATTCTTGGAGAGAAACAGGCTAGGAGGATGGCCCAATATCCACTTCCTTTTGAGATGCTTTGATCTTGCCTTTGACACTCAAAGCACAGAGAACAGCAGGCAGTTTCTGTGTCATAAAGGAATTTCACTCCAGGTCATGGTGAATTTTCTCCCCTTACCTCAGTAGACCTTGGCAGTCCTTGGAATCCACATTCCTCACATGAGAATCTTCTTCAGGAAGAAGTGATTCAAGGGACACATTTGCCCTAAGGTCCTGTGCTTGTTGATGGGAACAAACCACTGGGTACAGAACACCCTATGCTAGTACCCTGCCAGCAGTTGTGAGCAATTTCAAAGTGTTAGATACTGTACCTACAACAGTGCTATATAACTTAACTCAGTATCATTTCAGATCTTGCTTATACTCTGCACCTAAGCCTTACTCAAGCCTAAGACCACAGTCGGCTCCAACTTTCTTTTTCTACCTTTGACTTGGCCTTCCATCTCATTTTGGGTTCTCATCCTTCAGATTAAGAAAGCTGCTATTCTGAAGCCTCATTATGGACTGCCTTTCTTGAATAGTAGAGATTTTTGTCAGTCGAAATTTTGGGTCACAGGTACAAGCATCACTCACAGTGCACAGAACCTGAAGCAGAAAAATGAGGCCAAAGAAAGAGAGTCATGAAAAAAAGTTGACTTGTGTGCTCAGGGACAATGTTTGAGAAGAAGACTTTCAAGACTGAAGAACAGAGGGTGTGAAACTCATTCCTGCCTCCTTCCTTCCCTTTGTCTGAAGTGAAATGCTGAAAACCAACCATCTGTTGCTTAACTCCAAAGTAGTGCTTTTAAATGGAGATTGAGTACCAAGTAAGGAAAGGTGGTAACTGAGGCATTGGTGCTAAGATGCTAATGTCCCAGTAACACACATTAGTGTGAATCAAATTCAATGACTGTAAATTACAACAACTGATTATTTCCTGCTTTTTTCATAAGAAAGGGGTATGCATACAACTAGGAAGCAATAGAGACAGAAAAGGAAAAGAAAAAAACCTGGTGCCTGAATACTGAATACATATAGCATATGTGTATTTTTAGGGTATCTTTACATACCATGTAAATATATATATATATATGTATATATATGTATATATATACACACACATATATATAAATGTATACATGTGCATATAAAGATCATATTTGTAGCTACCTATTAATATTGATTACTCTGAAATTTCCCCTTAGTCCAAGGCATAGAAATCAAGCAAGCAGAAATTAAATTTAACAAACTGATTATGATGTCTTATTTTACCATAGTTTGGTAGCTTTAAAAGTCTCTCATGTAAGCTTCATAATAAAATGAGTCTCTCATTCCTGAACTCAGATAATGCAACCGAAACACAGGTAGTAAAGCATTTTGCCTATCGTGGAGGGTGCAAGGGGTTTGTAAGGCTGGCACTGAAATGCAATAACTGAGTTTTAGTCTGGCCTTGGTTCCCTTATTCTTCCTAGAGAATTTCTGTTCATTCTACCTGAGCACACACAAAAGGCTTTTGCTCTGTGTGCAACAGCAATAAATTCTGTGTACCATCTTCCATATAATCAAATGATGAGTTGGACAACGACTAGAAATCTTGCCTTTTTCCTTTCTGAGGATATAGCATCTAGATTACTGGTGTGTTGAGTCTAGGCTTGACAATTATTAAGAATTACAAAGGAAAAACCAAGATTTCTCTATTTTAAATATTGGCTATTTATTCCTCAAGCTTATGATATTATGATTAAAATTCTGTATCTTTTGAAGTTAGAGAAACATGCCCAATTATAAAGCAGATATTCGTATTTTTAAGTCAGGGCCTTGCAACTTCATAGTAGGCACAAGTATTTCCAGTGTGTGTCAAATTGTTATCATGAGAGTCACTGATTTTAATCTTTGTAACAGCCAAAGAAACAGGTGCTTCTATTGTCTGTGTTTAACCAAGAAGAAAACTGAAACCAAGAAAGGTGAAGGAAAGTCTATAAAGAACTCATAGTTGGCAAGAAAATCGGTGGCCTGGCTCCCAAACCTTCATTTTGAACTGTGGTGGTTAACACTCTGCTGGGCCTGTTTAAATTCTCAAAGTAACAGGGGCTTAGAAAATACTCTCTGAAATAACTAATTTATTGAACAAGTGAATGGATGGATTATCACACGAGTTAACAAAATGCTTGTAAATCTAGTTGGACAAGATCTTCTCAGAGAGATGCTGTTTGCAACTTCCATGTAATGAACTCTATGGGGAGGTCCTATAAAAAAGGACAGGATTACAGTCCAGGAACCTGGAAGACCAGGGTAACAGCAGAGTTCAATGAATTCATTTTCCTGTGCTATATTTCTTTAGCTACGGAAATGAAATTTTAACATATGACATTGTTGAATCCTCTCAGTTAAAATCATATGATGCTGTGATTCTATAAGTTATGAGAGTTGCAATGACCAATATTTAGACATCTTTAGCATTTTTTCTCTTACTTGACTTACACTGAGCCATCCTTCTTTCGATCTTTATCTTTCCCTCCCTTTTCAAAAGGAATAGAAAAAAATATTCCCCAACTGGTGCAGTTATTTCCCAAATTTGCTCACAGCTGCAATTATTTACCACATAAAGACCCCAAACTGAGCAGTGACAATACTCTTGTAAAGTGTTCACAAGCTCTTCACCCACCATTAAAAGCAGAAAGCACGCCATTGCTTATAAGGGTATGTTGGCAAAGATTACATAGTTTTCTATGAAGTTCAGGGGGTGAAAATCATATTACCTCATTATCAAAGCTAGATATTTTCCTTCAAATAATGAGCAATGAGAGAGCCACCTTTGGTCTTTGCCTTACATGTGGAAATCTGTTGGACAACAATGGAAACTTTGCATGAGGAACTGAACATGGCATGCTGCTTGCACTTATTTATTTATTTGATTTATTAAATCTGCCTTTGCCTCTAGAGACATGATCATAACTGTAACAACAACGACATACTAGTGTACATAAATCTCAGCCTTTTTCCCAACCTCACAGTTGGGATTCCCCATATCAATCAGACAAATCCCTGGCTTCCACCCAGGATATTAATGAAAGTTGCATTCTCATTTTGTAGTCCTAAACAGAATTACATTTGTTAACACATTTTCCCCTCAGATCACTGTCCAGAATGCCTCAGGTTTTCTAATGTTTATTTTGTTTTTCTAATTCCTTTTCTGCTTCCAAGGGTCAATTGTACTGCAAAATGAAGAAGAGTTGACTGGAGTTTCTTGGTTTTTTTTGTTTTTTTTTTCATCAAAACACAATTCTTGAATGCATTTTCCTTGGGAAAGAATGACACACAGCACCAAACAGAACTAGAAGAGTGAAACTGGCTGGCAACTTTTAAATATGTATCCAGATTATTATTGATGATGATATTTGTCTTAGATCTACTGAAGTGCTAATAGATTGGTTATTTTTCCTGGTTCTTACATCTAGTTATGATACTTCCAAGGATCACTTAAGACAAGAGCCAGTTTCTTATGTGGGTGGCCTGTGAAGTCACGTGGGGCCTGATGAGCAGAAGTAACTATGCTTGATTTTGTGTTTTCTGTTAGCGCCTTGAGATTTCAGTAATTTTTGACTAGAAGACTTCATCTTCCATTTTGCTGTGGGCCCTACTTCTCATGCAGAGAGTCATGCTTAGGCCTCGTGTCTAATTAAGTAATTTGGTAAGGTCATAGATGTCAATTGTATTTCTGCACCAGGAATAATTAAACTAGAAAAGCAATAGTAACTGCCATTCAACGAGCTGTGTCTAATTCAGAATTGTATAGCAGTCCTTATTCTTGGATTTGTTCTTTACTCGTTTTTAAATATGAGAAATCTGAGCCTGGAGGACTTTAAATAGCTTGCCTGCAGTAAATGATTGAGAGAGATTTAGATTTAAGACCCATACTACTTTAAAGGACTGTACTCTTCATGTATGCTGAGTGACATTCTGTGAGTTTCGGTTTAAATTCATGTTGGATAATGGATTCATAGAGAATGCCGTGTTGTACTTGTCATCTTTTGAAGGTTTAGGAAGATTGGGTAAAATTTATCTAAAAGACAGAATTCATTTGACAGGAGTGTACTTGCTAAACATGAAAGGATTTCCTAAGCCATGGTAAGACAAGTTAGCTCAAAGTTTAATTGAAGGATGGGGAGTGGAGGGTGAATCCAGGGCCTTATACATACTAGACCAGAAACTTATATTTCCAGCTCTGCTAATGAGCTCTTGACAATCCAGGTTATGTCTTTAATTTTCAGAGCAGGTATATAAATCAAGTCATTAGAAAACTAATAGTTAAAGAAAAAAAGATGTAGCTCTCTACCTCTTCTCTACCATGAGTTAAATATTTGTACTATTTTATTTTCCTATGAGATTTTAAAGTGTTTTCTTTTCTCATCACTCCTGTTCAAAATGTTTCTGCTGTTTCAGTTTTCTGTGTTATAATGTCTAATCATCTGAACAAAAGGGAATCCTTTGGACAGATCTTTAACAAAATCTTTTTTCTTTTTTTCTTTTTTGCCTTTATCAAATTGTGAACTTTCCTTGGCATGCTTAGATTGTATTTTTTTTCCCTAAAAACCAATTTAACTGTATTTGTGAATTAAATATCTGCTGTAGGCCACTTACTCCTTTAATGCTGATTCTGCTTTCTTCCAAATCTAAATGTGAACTTGTTTGGGAGGGTATTCATTTTTTATGTATGAGAACATGATTTAACCAGTGACATTCCATCTTATTTACTAAGGAAAAAGGTAGCACCTTGAGGACTTAGAGGGCTGGTTGTGACGTCATGTGCTTGTGGTCACAGCATTGTAAAGGCTCATCAGCCAGCCAGCCTAGCCTATTTGGTGATCCCAAGGCTAATTTGTGAGCCTGTCTCAAAACAAGGGTGGTGCCTCTACTTTTATTTCTGTGAATATGTCACCTAAAGGTTCTGAAAGAGGCTGCTCTTTGGGGTTAAGACGGTAGGGAGTTCCAGCAATGTTCCAAAAATAAAGAAGACACTAGCTACTTATCTTTGAAAAATACAAAATAGTGAAATAATAGAATGCGTGAAGAAGAAGGGTCCATGGCTATCATCCAGTGTGGCCTGTTTCTTTTGTTCATCCTCCTTATTGGGGCAGGAGCACAGACAAGCCTTGAAAAATTCAACAGTTCTGAAAAACACATGCTCTATATGCCAGGCATATTGAAATAGAGCTTTCAAATATGTAACAGAATATAAATTTATCTGAATATTGTTGAAGAAGCTGATTTTGGTTATAAAGTTAATCATTTAACAAATCAATTGAGTATGTAACAATGTAAAGCCCACTTACCTTTTCCTTCATATTAAAAATGGGCTCCATTTACATAAAAGGACATGCTACATGTGTGATAGGAAGTGATGCTTCAGAGTATGAGCAGAACTGTTAGTCTGCCTGGAATTTATTCTCACCCACTTCTTAGCCATTAGTGTGCTGTAGGGCAGTCCTTTCTACACTATGAATATATACTACTTTCATTGGTTAATAAAAAGCTGACAGGCTGATAGCTGGGTAGGAAGTTAGGCAGGGGGTGGAAAAGGGTGAAGTCAGGATTCATCAACCAAATGCAGAGGAAGTAGGAGATGAACACGCCATGCTAATAAAGGTATTGCCACGTGGCAGAGTGGAAATAAGGAATATGGGTTAACTTAAAATGTCAGCACTAGTTACTAATAAGCCTGAGCTATTGACCGAACATTTGAAATTAATATAAGTCTCTGTGTGTTTATTTGGGTGGATGGGACCAAAAAGTCTGATTATAAATGACATTCTAACATGTGGCCGAGATTCTCACATAAAACCTGACAAAACTTAAAAAAGGATTCCAGACACACAAGAATGGAGTCAAGTATGGCTTTTCTTGGTAGCATGGCTTTTTTAAGAGATAGTTTGCTGACCTTAACATAGTGGATAAAACAGGCAGCTCTTTTAAGAGATCCTACTACCAAACACTTACATGGTGTTTATGAGCAGCCAGCAACAAGGTCCTCGGTGGTGGCATGGATGTAGAAACTTCCCAGAACTGGGGAAGTAAACATGACTCCCAAAGCTGACAATCAATGTGCCTCCACCTCCAGAATACTAGCTTCTCAGGGAACTGAAGGTAGGAGCCAGCACCAGCATGCCATGATCTAAGTTACACAGCAGGTTTTTTGCTCATGCAGACAGAAAAGGTTACAGCCGTGCAGTAAGAACAGATCCAGACAAAAAGAAACCTCTAAAAGGGCCACGGTGTGTTTAAAACTATATGCACGCCTGGGAGAGAAAAGAAAGGGGTAAAGAAAGTTCTTTAAAAAGAAATAGAGTAATAAAAAATATAATAAGTCACATAAAGATAGAAAATACACAGTGTCTGGATTATGTATATCATTGTGCTCTTTTTAAACTTTTTGGCTGCTAAAAGACCTTGCTTTATGATAACTGCTATATTAAACCAACCTATATATTTGAAAATTATCTTGATTTCAAACATTAAGTCAAAAAATATGTTGCTTTTGGAAAGAGGTTATGCTTTTATTTCTGTTGGAAATGAAAAGCTGTGGATTCATTCTGCATTAAGGAAAATCAGGTTTGATCGAGGAAGACCCCTGAAAAATCTCCAATGGGAGCAGATGGCCCAGGTGATCCAATGTCTCAGAGTACCTCTGTTACTGTTTCCTCTGAGTTCTACATCTAGAACAGCTTCAAGGTGATTAGCTAAAATAATCCAGCCTCACAGAATACTCCAGTCAGGACTTTACTATAAATAATGCTAAATTTTCTCAGGGTTCCCCAAAGATTGCCAGTACCCCCAATTAACAGGAAGTAGCCTAGATACACTCACATTCCTCCCCAAAATAGATTATGGATGTTTGACTTTGTTTAGGGGGCTTGGTTTCATATTGTAACTGGCCATGGTAAAAAAAAGAAAAAAGCTAAGCAAAAGAATTAATTTCAAAGATCTCTCTTTAAAGAACAAAATGGGGATAGATATAGAAATGATAGCGTAAAAGAATAGAATACTGCATGTACTTTAATCCAAAAACAGCTACTAATCTCAGGATATTTTACATTGGTATGGATTTTAGTTTATTGATACAAATTTAAAGTTAATTTTGTTATACTGTATGTATGTTTCTACTCTTGTTAATGGTATTATGTTTCTGAAGCTCATTAAAAATGTAAAATATAATTAAGAAATACAGGTTAATGGTCATCTATAATAGCAAACTTATAGTCATGTTAGGTATGCTTTCAGGTTTATACAGAGATATATTTCAGATAGATAGGTCAAACACTTCAAAGACCTACAGAATATGGCATTTAAAATGTTTTAAGAACTTTTCTTGACAGTGAGATGCATCTGTTCCTGGTAACACCAATTACTTCAAAGAAGATGATAGACATCAAAGAAACTCCATATGGAGTTTGTTTTCTTTATAGCAAAAGCTAGCCATGTGGACAAAGAAACTTCCCTTGCCTCAATTGCTGACAGCTACTGTCCAAACTACACCAGCAGGACCCAAGAAAGGCAACTGCTGAACTTTGTCAAGACAAGGTAAAACAGTCCTTCAAAACTCCCTGCTTCACAGGAAAGTTGGTCAGATATACTAGGCCTGTAGGCTAAAGATGGATGCCCCAATGCTACAGAGGAACTTTGGGTGACTGTCCAGGCAACTTGAAGTTCCTGTCATTAGGTAACATTTCACCCTTCTGGGGTCTTTGATGGAGTTGAAGACCAGATAGTTATAATTTTCTTTAGTTATGATAAAAGATAAATTAGGTACAAAACTTTGAACTCACAAAGATAAGATAGATAATATTTTCTCTAATTTTGCCAAATACAAATAGATTGGATATTATAGCTGTAATTCTTACTTGATAACTGTTTTGCTGTATATAATCTTACTATGTTAAAGTTAAAACCTTCCTTTTTAATTAGACAAAAGGATGAAGTGCTGTGGAACAATCCTTTTCTACACTATGAGTATGTATTATTGTCATTGGTTAACAAAAAACTGACAGGACAGTTGCTAGGCAGGAAGTTAGACAGGAAAGCCAAACTGATAATACTGGGAAGGAGAAAGGTGGGGTCAGAAGTCACCAGCCAGATGCAAAAGGAGGAGGAGATGAATGCGCCATGCTAATAAAGGCACCACCACGTGGCAGAGCATAAATAAGGAATATGGGTTAACTTAAAATGTAAGTGCTAGTTAGTAATATGCCTGAGCTATCAGAAGAGCATTTATAATTCATGTTCAGCCTCTGAGTCAGTTATTTGGAATTGGACAGTCTGGATAGAAAATATCTGTTTACATTAGTGCTTCAACTAGTTTTTTTTTTTTTATCTTGTTCACCCCCTCCTATAGAGTGAATGATAATACTATCTTCATAATAAGGCTTATATTCATATTATTATTCAAGTAAGTAGATTAATTCCTAGCTCATAACTCAAACGAAATAAAGATTGATATAACCTCTGCTCTACATGCTAAGGAGGTTTTGTGAGATGCATTGGTCGGTACCTTGACTGAGTCTGACAGACTCATCTTTTGGACAATGAGAGCTTTGGAAGGAACTCTCTCTTTTATGACCATGGAAAGCACCCTTTACAAGTGATTTACAATGAGTATGTGGTTGTATTCTACTTGGGCTTTGGGATTTTAGTGGCAATTTCACCACAAGAATCACCAGTAGACACTATGTTGCTTTGAACTGCCACTTGATGATTCTCTTCTAGACTCTTTGCTTCCTCAGATTCACAGCCACATTTCCAGCCAGGCCTTTCTTCTCGCCCTCAAATCCCCAAACACACACTGCTTGAGTGAACTTCATGACAAGTGTGGGACTATGGCCTTTAAGAGCCAGAAAAATGGGCACGCACAATCTGAGGGTCACTGTTGTAAAAAGAATGCTGATTTGTTCATGGAAGCCATTCAAAGGGTTCCAGAGCCTATCCACAAAGGCTGTCACATTGCTACACCACATTAAACACAGGCCTATGCAACACTGATGTGTTTCGTAACCTCAGAAATAACAAAAACCTCAAATGCTTCCAGGCTTTTAATTTCCTTTGTAACCATTGTTAACTGACTCTTCAATGCAAAATTAAAAGCTAGCCTTCAATCTTACTCATCCCTCTAATTCTCCCCTCTCTCTAATTCCCCCTTCAACACACACTTAAAAAAAATAAAACAGTACAGTGTCTTCTTAGCTTCATTTCTGAGAGAAGCCATTCTTCTCGCAGGAAGATTCTCCCACTGTGGTAAGATCTGTCACTGTGGTCAGACTTTAGACCAGGCCGTCTAGAAGTCCTGGTCATAACTGGAGCAGTGGGGATTCTCTTGCAGGAAAGTACTTGGAGTTCTCTGAGTCACATGTATCACTGTTCCCGCCATTGAGATATCTTGGGTAGTCAGGGGCATGATTAAGGAGAGCAGTATGGCTTTTGAACTAAGGTTCCTTTCCTGTTGCTGTGATAAAATAGTCTGACAATAGATATATAGACAGATAGATAGATATAGATGATATATAGATAGATTCTATCTACCTATCTATGATAGATAGATAGAGATATAGATAGATATAGATATAGGAAGATAGATGATAGGTAGATAGATAGAAATTATATATATATATATATATATATATATATATATATATATTTAGATAGATAGATGATAGGTAGGTAGGTAGATAGATAGATAGATAGGTAGAGAGATAGATAGATAGACAGATAGATAGGCTACTTAAAGGAGAAGGAGAAAGGTTTATTTTAGCTCCCTGTACAAGGTACAATCCATGGCAAGGAAGTCACAGTGGCAAGAGGTAGAAGCAACTCATCATATGGTATTCATAATCGGAAACAGAGAGCAGTGAATGTTGCTGCTGCTCTGCCCTCTTCCTCCCTTGACACAGTTCAGGATTCCAGCCCCCAAACGGCCATACGAACAGTGAGTAGGTCTTCCATCTCAGTTAAAGCAATCAAGATACTCCCTCACAAACACACCCAAAGGCCCATCTCCCAGGGGGTTGTAGATAATGCCAGGTTGGCAAGTAACACTAGACATCGCTCCATTTAGAAGAGTCCACACTCCTTACTCCAAAGGAATAATATTTTTTCTGTTTTTGAGACAGAGTTTCTCTGTATAGCTCTAGCTGTCCTGAAACTCTCTCTGTAGACCAGGTTGGCCTCAAACTCACAGATATTCATCTGCCTCTGCCTCCCAAATGCTAGGACTAAAGGCATGCACCACCCACACCTGAATCAAAGGAATAATTTTTAAGTAACTAAATTATTACCATTATTGAGGCCATGAATTTGTTGCAAGACAGATCATAGCCCCTGTGGGAGAAACTACTGCTATTACTTTGCTAAATGGACATAGTACTAAAGGGACACCACATGACTTGTTGTATATGTATTACATACTACATCAGTCAATCCCTATCAGGGAAGCTCTTTTTTTTTTTTTTTTTTTCAGTAGACAGTGATTAACATAGAGGCCCACAACCAACCAAGAGGCAGAAAACAAGAGATTGGTCCTAAATGAACCTCTACATCACAGCTTCTCCTCCCAAGGCCCAGGGCTTGGGTTGGAAAAGGGGTTAAAAACATTGTATGAACTGTAACAGGTGGTGGATGATTTAACGGAAACTGCTTTCTGAACACAGTGGGGGTAGTTACAAGTATGAAATCACAATAGTTGAGAGAATATACAAAAGACAGAGCACAGGCTCAGGCCAGACAAATTTCCAGTATAAAGAGAGAGTTGGGCATGAAGACCTGAAGACCAGCCCCTAGCCAAGGAGCTTCTGACAGTTGACAGCGGCCGGAAGTGGGAGACTTGGTTTTCTTTAAGTGCATAGCCCCAAGTAGGTTAACCACATATCCACACCTTCAAAAGTATATGGGCAGTACACACTCTATTTGATTTTTAAATTAAAATAAAAAGACACAAAGTTGGATGAGTAAGGAAAAGGGGTTAGATCTGGGAGGATGGGGTGAATAAGAACAAAGTGCATTATATGAACTTTTCTAAGAACTAATAAGAATGAAGGGAAAATTATGCACAATACAGGGAATCTATGCAAGAGGCTGGTGCTAGTTATTTATAGTAGGGTGTGTTGTAGGTGACACACATGAGTGTTAAGATATTTTACTATTTGTTTAGGCAGAACTGAGAATGTACCCAGGGCTGTATTTTTCTATGCAAGTACTCCAGGTTGGAGTCATCTTAGTAGTTAATTTTCAGCAAAATTTCTGGCTTGCAAAACGCAAGTACTATTTTTCTGTATTTGCACAAAAAAGTGAAGCTCTGAAACATGCCTATTGGTGAAATTACTGAGGCCACTCCACGTAGTTAAAAGGGAGGTTTATTTTGTGCGGTAACTTACAAGTGAAGGGATAGTTTACAGGGTCTGGAAAAGGTGTGGCGCAGTCCGGTGGTGTTCTCTGGAGAACTCTGCTCGGTCTACCTCCAGCATCCAGGGTCCAGGAACCAAGGATCTTGGGTCTTCAGGGCCCTTCTTTGTCCCCGCCTTGTAGGTGTGACAGTTACTGAAGCTTCAATGGGGGTTGGAACTTCCAGATCAAAGCTGGAATGGCTACCCACTACACATTCCCTAAAATTTTTAATGATTCTCAACCTTGGGAATCTTTATATTTCCATCTAAAGGAGGATGTGAGGGCCATGTATATCAAAATCTTGAGAAAAATGATGTTAATTGCTTATATTGCTGCATTTCAGATGAGAAAACACAGGAAAGAAAAATTCGTAGGCTTTGAGGATAAATTGGCTTAGAATCCTTATTCAGTTAATACTAATCTGTGTGATCTTACATGGACAACTTACTTTCTCTAAGTCTATTTCTTAGTCCTATATGCTGGGATGGTTTCCATACATACCTTGTAAGAGTAATGGAATCCAGTATGTAAAGCATCTGGTGCAAGTTTTAGCCTCAATAGTCAGCGACCTGTAGTTCTCATCACCATGATTATGTTTCTACAAACAAACTTTGCATTGCTATTTCATGATAATTAGAAGTTGTCAAGGCCTCAATGTGATACTTGGGTTTGTCTTTTCAGTAATTAAAATGTAATTGAATGATCATTTATAACATCTTCATAGCTGCCACTGGAATTTTCAGGAATTCAAGAAATATTGGCTCAGTTGAAATTGTTGATGGTAACATCTCTATATAAGGTACAAGATGGCTTTTTTTTTTTTTTTTTTTGGTTTAATGAGGACACTTTCAACCGTCAAGCCAGTATAGGGTTCTTCAGTATTACGGTAAAAGTTATAGAGGAGAGGACATCAGGTTTTTATTTTCATTGGAGAACTGGGGGTGAGGGGTGGTGTGCACACACGCGTGCAAAACTAAAATGTTATGGAATTAAGCAAATATCCAAGGGGCAAATGATGGGGAGGTTATTTATTTATTACAAGTTATGGTTGAGTTCTCAGGGTCTCTCAGAACTGGACCATTTGTGAGAGCCACAAAACAAATGAGTCTTAACAAGAATGTGGAAATTCAGAACTTGTCCTGCTTAGCCCTCAAGATAGAAACCCAAACCCCTTAAATAGTACTGTTAGGGGCAAGAGGGAAATTCTGAGAAGCCGATGTCTTCTTTAGCACAGAACTCTGTAGGGCTGACCCTCATATTCGAATATTAAATTAGTTAAGGCAGAACCTACACAATACCTAAGGTATTAGTCATGTCTGCCAGGGCATCCAATACCAGATGTCACTTTTCTGATCTTTCGGGCTCAGCCTTCACTGTTTTTGGCACATCAGATTAAGCATCTGAGTACAATTTAAGCTGCAACAATGCAATCAGCATGCCTGTGTGTATGTGTGTGTGTGTGTGTGTGTGTGTGTGTGTGTGTGTGTGTGTGTTCCCCTTCCTCTCTTTCTATTTTGGGAGCTGAAGCTATGGAGTCCCTCTGCTTCCTAACCTGGAAGGATAGTGATGATGCCTCTAGGCTCCCCTACTAGTCCCCCGTCTCTTACAGGCAATCAGGGAGCCTGCTTTCTCTTGTCTTACAAATATTCATTTCAACAATTTATGGCAGTCTTGCAAATAACTGCTCTCCATTGGAAAGTAATAATTTATGTTAGGTGAGCAGCAAAAAGTTCTGATCCCATTCATTTCTCCACCTCTGCACCTCCTGGGAGGGATGCACTGGTTAAAAAAGGGATCGGGGAGAAGTATGGTGGTGAACTGTACTTAACTTTGAAGGTTGACTTAAAGTATGGTCAGCTGGGAACCGATCTGTTTGCTTTACCTCTTAAATTGAGTCTAATTTGTAAATAAGAAAGGAGCATATATCCAGGCCTATGGCAGTTACTAATCATGTGGTGATATTGTGTTCCCCAATAAATTGTGCATCCTAAAAAACTTATTTGGGGTCAGAGAACAGAACTGCCACTAGATATAGAGGCCAGAAAATTGTGGCACACACACCCTTAATCTTAGTATTCCAAAGGCAGAGATCCGTCTGGATCTCTGTGAGTTCAAAGCCACACTGGAAACAGCCAGGCATGGTGACACACGCCTTTAATCCCAGGAAATGATGACAGGAAGCAGAAAGGAATATAAGGAACGAGGACCAGGAACTAGGGCCTGGTTAAGCTTTTAGGTTTTGAGTAGCGGTTCATCTGAGATTCATTCTGGATGAGGACTGAGAGGCTTCCAGTCTGAGGAAACAGGATCAGCTGAGAAACTGGTGAGGTGAGGTGGCTGTGGCTTGTTCTGCTTCTCTGATCTTCCAGCATTCACCCCAATACTTGGCTCCAGGTTTGTTTTTATTAATAAGACCTGTTAAGATTCATGCTACAAATCACAAAGTAACAATACTGAAAGAACTAATATCAAGCCCTGAATTCTGTAAAGGTTGGCTATGGACAAGACTTTATAACACCCTAAGCCAGTCGCTAGAAAAATAGGTTCTTGTCTTCTCCACCTAGCTCCAGCCCTCTCCCTTTTCCCATATCTATCCCCATTTCCTTGTCTCTCCCCCCACCTGTTTTTCTCCTCTTCCCATAATATCCTCTGGATGAGTTTTCAGAGTGATGCCTCATGATTTTGTATCATTGTTTCATACTATACCAACAACACAAACCTACAATACATTGCCTTTGTGAGCTTTTGTGATCCTCTAACCCCAGCCCAAAAGTCACCTCTGTTGCCAAGCTCAAGGTTCCTCTCTGGTCTGTTTCTAAATGTTTCTTCGTTTTAGAACAACCAGATCAAGACCCAACATTTCTCAACTGTGTCTCCAGATGATATCTATCAAAGATTCTGAAGTCTCTTTAGAGTCCACCAGGAGGTAAGTGGGGGAGTCGTTAAGAGCCACAATGCTCCCTTCAGATCTTTCTGCTTAGAAGAGTTTTGGATTTTATATATTGTACATACTGTGCTTTCTCTTTAGGTTTTAGAGTTAAAAGTTTCTTTGGCTACAGTAAATATTTTATTAGCAAACTGCGTAAGAAAAATACATGCTTTTCAGCATCTATCAAAATATCCAGAATGGAACCAGAACCTGTCATGTAACAAGTGGTTAAAGACTGGGACATAAAAATGTTAAAGTTTATGCCTCTCCTTTTATGTCTAATTGTCCCGTTGAACTCCTGACATTCTGTTTATTCCATTTTCAAGTCTGGCCCATAGTATCCCTGCTCCTCTTTAGGAGCTCCATCTCCTCCGAGAAACCATCTCTGGTCTGCAGCCTCCTTTCATCTGAAGGCTCCTGGACACACAGTTCTGTTTGATTGCTCCTTTCATCTAAACAGCCTTCAGTCTCAGAGATTGCTGTTTGAAAACCCCTTGGATCAGAGTGCCTGCAAGGCACAAACAGAACTTTCAGACAGGGGTATGTGAGAAGAGTTCAATAACGTGATCACTTATGAGCACGTGATTAGGATTCAGGAAATCACAATGAGCGCATACTTCCCAGTTATTTGTATCCCAGTGCTGCTGTATGATGGGCTGGGGGGAGGGAGCTATTTCATTATCAAGATCCTAGAGGACAATGTTTAAGAAAGAATTCTGCTTGCTCATAGAATCCCTCTTCCCTCTCTTTGACTGGACTCCTGGAGCTCAGCCTGGTGCTCGGCTGTGGATCTCTGCGTCTGCTTCCGTCAAGTTACTGGATGAACTTTAGACAACAGCTGTGGAACCTGCATGGGACCGGATTAGGCCCTCTGCATGTGGGATACAGTTGTGTAACAGGGTCTGTTTGAGGGGCCCCTGGCAGGGGGATCAGGATCTATCCCTGGTGCATGAGCCGGCTTTTTGGAGCCCATTACCTATGGTGGGACACCTTGCTCATCTTAGATGCAGTGGGGGCGGAGCGTGGTCCTGCCTCAGCTAAATGTACCAGGCTTTGCTGACTCCTCATGGGAACCCTTACTCTTTTGGAGGAGGGGATAGAGGGAGAGGGGGGAAGGCTGGGGGAAGGCTGGAGGAGAGCGGGAGGAGGCATGAGTAGTGGTGTGGTGGTATTCTAATTGTACTGAAATGTGATTTTTATTGTATGTTAATAAATAAAGTTGCCCAGGGGTCAGAGCTATTAGAGCCATAGAAAGAGCATGGTGGTGGTGGCACACGCCTTTAATCCCATAGATCTCTGTGTGTTCAGGGATACAGCCAGCATTGGAGACATATGCCTTTAAGACCTAGAGGCCTGTACATACAGACAGTGACGAGGCAGTCACGTGTTTGGGTTTACAACCAATGAGAAGGCAGAATGACTTGGAAACGATTTACACACAGGAAATAGCTCTCTTTTTCGAGAAGCTGGGACACAGAGGAGGAAGGGTGAGATTTTAGCTCTGAGCTCTGACCTCTTGGCTTTCTCTTTTACATTGTTTCTGTGTTTCTTATTTAATAAGACGGTTGGTTACATCTACATCTGGCGCCCAACGTGGGACTTGAACCCACCACCCTGAGATTAAGAGTCTCATGCTCTACCGACGGAGCTAGCTGGGCAACTTTATTTATTAACATACAATCAAAATCACATTTCAGTACAATTAGAATACCACCACATAGTGGACCTGTGGTTGGTATGTAAAATGAATAAAAAAATTCTAAAATTAAAAAAAAAGAAAATAGCAAGTTAACATATGTGTTAAAAAAAAAGAAAAGAAGAAGCCCAAATCTGGGGTACTAGAGAGATGCTTCTGTGATTAAAAGCTTACACTGCTCTTGCAGAGGACCAGGGTTTGATTTGAAGAAGCCACATTAGCTTCACAACTGTCTGAAACACCAGTTCCAGGGAATTGGATGCCCTGCGGTCTCCTCAGGCATATGTGGACACATGTGATGCACAAAACTCAGGCAGCCTGACACACATAAATAAAAATAGCTAAAAAAAAAAAAAAAAAAAAAAAAAGGAATCCTGACAGGAACTCTGATGTATGAGGAACTCTTAGAGTTCTTCCTAAGTCAGCAGGGAGGTAGCTGAAGAAATAAATTGCCCAACTCTTCCCTTTTTGCTGGACCTAATACAAGCTGAGGGACGAGAGAGTAAAACAGAATAGAAAAAAGCAGAAAGGATATGAAGAAGTGAATTAAAGTGATCTGACATGTTTCTTTACTATCTGTCACTCCTTCAAATAGTTCCGATGGCTTCTGCTTCCAGTTAGGGTAAGAACCTATGTGAAATATCTTAACTGACACCAGAACAAAAAGAATCAATGGAGAAGCCAAATATTCCTACCAAGAAGGAGTTCCAGGAACACAGAAGCATAAAACTACTGAAGTTTAGTCAGAACACCAGAGAGATTGCTAAGCAAAATCTGAGTATTGCCGAGGTTGAAACCCATTGACAAAGCAAGATATTTCCCAAATCTATGTGCTGGTGGTATATTGGATTTTAATGTGGAGACAGTCCAGATCTACACAACACTCTGCCAAGTAGCAAGACATGCAACCTTGGGGATCGTGCAGACTTACAGACCTGCAGTGTCACAGTCTTGTGATTTGGAAAGCTTACAGTCTCACGGCTTCACAACCCCAGCAGTTCACACTCTGGAGGCTCCTATTCCCAAAGACTTACACTTGCATAGTCTCCTAAGAAATCACATTTTACATCTAGCCCTCTCGAGAGGACAACATGCATAGCAGTCAAGCAGTCTCATGGTTTTATAGATTTGAGATGACAGTCTTTGATTCCCAGGCAATGCTGGGGAGAGAAGCTAAACATATTTTCAAAAATTTTAATTCTAGAGGAATAAATGAATCTGACTTTTCTACCAGAATTCCAATTAAGTCAATGTCTCCTAAGATCCACAACATTCCACCTAGTGGCTGGGCAGGAAGTTCCAGAAGTAATAAAAAGGCAAAGAACAGCATATTAGAGTCCTCGTGTTTCAATTCCAAGGTTTTGTTTTAGTGATTATAATCACACAATCCAGCACATAAGAAGCTAAATTTATTATTGGGTCAAACTAAACAGCTTTTCTACCATTCTTCCTAATAAAGAAATGATTGCCTTATTAAACATACATACACTACATAAGAACATATGTTTATAGTATTTTTTCCCTTTCAAGCCAGGGTTTCACTGTGAAACAGCATTGGTTGTCCTGGAGTTCTCTTTGTAGACTTCCTGACCTGGACTCACAAAGATCTGCCTGTCTCTGCCTCCTGAATGTTGGTATTAAAGGTATGTGCCACCAACAGCCTGGTTTAGGTTTATGGGTTCTTAAATAAATCTTCTACAATATCTATTGTTTCTTCAAACACAACATCTAGGATATAAGAAAGTATTTCCATTTGATGGGGTGGTCAATTAAAAAAAAACAGTAAGTACTCTAAGTAGTCTAAATGCTGAAATAATCAAAAAAGGAGTTAAATTGAGTGGTTCTCAACCTGTGGGTCTCAACCTCTTTGGAGTTAAATGACCCTTTCACAGGGGTCTCCTCAGACCACTGGAAAACACAGATTTTTTACAATACAATTTATAATAGCATCAAAATTGTAGTTATGAAGCAGGAAACAATAATTTTATGGTGGGGGGGTCACCACAAGAATAGGAACTGCATTAAAGGGTCACAGCATTAGGAAGGTTGAGAACCACTGAATTAGAAGAACCATCACCGATTTTTACAGGATGTATAGGAAAAGATACATAGGAGGGTAAAGAACTGAGTAGTTGGAGGCTATTGGAGGGATTTGGTTAAGGAACCAGGAACTGATACCATGACAAAAACACTATCTTACAGGCAAAGTTCACTGAGGGGTAATAGTAGATTAAATCAACTGGAGAAAGGGTGACTATATCCATGCCAGTCCACAGGAATCACTCATGCTGAAGTAAAGACAAGACCCATGGCTGGAGCTTTCGATGACACATGAAGTGGTGTTAAGGAGAAACTCGAGAGGAAGAGAAAAGAAAATGGGTCACAAAACTGTAAAATTAGGGCTAAAATTTATAATTTGATTAAAAAAAAAAGTCTAGTAATCCAAGAAGTTCGTGAACCTTAAACAGATTAATTACTAAAGAGACCGCATCTAAGTACAGAATTGCTAAACTGCTGTAAATTCAGCATGAAATTTCAAAAGCAGTCAGAAAAAGAAGTCTCATTATGTAAGGAAAAACAATAAAAGAATAACGGCAGTCATTTCATCACACCCCGCAGATGCCAAGATCTACTGTATCTGAAGAGACAACTGTCAATGCACATTAAGTGAAAGCACTTCTCAGAAATGCAAGTAAACCAACAACTATCTTAGAGCCACAAAAGCTAAGAACCTTTGCTGCCGTCACATCTGCATACAACATATGCTTGGAGTACTCTTGGGGGGAGGGAAATGATCATAGGTGGAAATTTGAATAAAGGGCCCCATAAATAATATAAGGCTAAATATAGATGCATACCTAGGTACATATATTGTTTTATTACTTTAAAAATGTTGACTGAATTAAAGTAATAACATGATAACATAAACGACAATAATATATCATAGAGTTTATAACACATATTGTGGAAAATAGCTGATATTCACACCAAAAGGGCAAGAAAGCATATAAAAATGGAATAGAGTTCTTATAGTACATCAAGGTATCTGATGTTAGGATAAGCTGATAGAGTAACACCCCTTATTGTGATTTCTTAAATTAGAAGAACTTGAAAGGGAATAGAAATGGGTCAAAATAACACAGGAAAGAAAGAAAAAGGGCACAGTTAATAAAAGACATAAATTTTAAAAAATGGTGGCATGGTGGACTTTACTACACTATATATGTGAATGGATTAGACATTCCCTGTAGCAGAAAAATTGTCAGGTTAATTAAAGAAGAAAACTCAGCACAAATCAATGAAGACTTGAATAAAGGTTATCTTAAAAACAAAGAACAAGCAAACTATTAATTACTAAACCCAGGCAAAGCAGTCCCAATAGGAATTTTGCAGAAATGAATAGAGCAGTTTATAACAGTAAAATACATTTAATTTTAAAGGTAATATTGTAAAATAATATAAGTTAGCAAAATGAGTTTATAACCCTAAAAATGGACCTTAATAGAGCATGAATCAAAACAGAAAAACATAAAGAGCTAAGGAGGAAAACAGACATTGGATTTTGATAATCAACAGATTGTGAAATCAAAAAGCAAGTATGGGTATCAGTTTGAGCAACATTATCAAATATTTTTGATCAACAATAAGATAATTAAATAAAAACAAATACTAATATAAATTTCAATTATCTTTTTGGAAATTAGGCAACTCATTTTTAAATAATTCATGGATCAAAGAGAAAATCTAAGGGAAATTAGAAAATATTTTTGAACTCAATTGTAATTAAAATACAATATATCAAAATCTGTGGGATAGAGCTAAGGCTTTCTTTATGAGAAAGTTTTGACATCAAATGCTCATATGAAGTAAGAATTAAATTAGCAAACCAAGCTCTGCTTTAAGAAGTTGGAATGAGAAAAGTTAAAGAAAAAAATAAACAAGAGCAGAAATATTAGTCAACTGATTAGCAAAGAGGGAGGGATTAAATTATTAATATGAGGAGTAAAAATCATCCATCACAAAAAGACGTAGTGACAAGGAGGGCATAGAAGAATATTTTAATCAACTCCCTGCTAGTAGAGACAAGAACACACACACACACACACACACACAGAAAGAAAGTACTTTTAAAATCCAATGTTTAGATTGAACCTAAATCTACTAGTTAAAATTCTCAAGACATTTCCCGGCAGGCCTTATCCTTTCTGAAGAGTGGAGGGGGGGGCACGGGGAGAGGTAGAAAGGAGGTGGGAGAGGAGGGAGGATAACTGTGGTTGGTATGTGAAATAAATAAAAATAATTTAATAAATAAAATAAATAAATAGTATATCTCCCAGCTCTGATTTGCTGTCAAAAAATTGTAGCAAATGTTGCCCAACTCCAGATGATATATCTTCAACACAACTGCTGCACCAAAGCATCACAGAAGGAGTAACCAAAAGACTCTAAGGGCTGGAGGACCGGGCCCTCTGCCTTGAGATAATATCTTCTGTATATTGATAGGGAAGCTGAACCAAGGAAATCTCAACAGTGAAGCTGCCTAAACAAGACTTCAAAAATGGCATCTGTTGACATGCTAACACAGATGGGGACAATTTCACAAAGCCCCACCCCTAAATGAAGAGATCCAGGCAATTGATGACTGTGGAGACAGGAAGAATCAGTTGGCTTCAGGGATGAGCCTCCTGACAGGTTGTCCAATCCCAAGTGAGCAAGTGGCTACGAATTGGAGAATGGTGGGGACCGGCAGGATACGGAAGGCACTGGAGGAAGGAGAGGGATAGGGAAAATATCTACACACCAAATTCTCAAAAAAATAAATAAAATACATGAAAAAATATGACAAACAAACCAAGTTTAGCACTACGCACCTATAATTCCAATACTCAGGAGGCAAAGGTAAAAATATTACTTCAAAGTCCCCCTGACCTACATAGTGTGTTTAAGACCAGCCTGGGATACTTGAGATTCTGTATCAAAAATAAATATTCTAAAGAGATAATTTTTGATGAGGCAAATAATGTGTAATGTAAAACTCAAAATTTAACCTCTTTTAAATATAAGTTGGGTAACATAAAGTGCACCCCTATACTCACCGTAAATCTTCAATGAAATTTGGTCATGCTCATTTATTTTGCAACATTATTGAACCCCTGTAATGGTTATAAACATTGAGGTTCCAGTAAAAAATGTCTTCTCTGAGAATACCAAATTTTTTCTTGTAATACTGTGAGGTATGCATTAAAAAATTAGCAAACTGTGTTGCATATATTTAATTTAGTTATATCATTTAAGGTTCACATAGAAAAATGATTTCGCAAATATTCTTACACTAATTTAATTAGTTATATAGCTTAAAAGTCATACTCTTAAAAGGATATTACCATGTCAGTCTAACTGAAAATAGCATGTTTCCCCAAATAAGTTGAACAAATGTTTTTGTATATTGTTTTAGTACTCACAAGTCATGGGGAATGATTCTTGTCCAAAAGCAGGATTTTAGTTGGTGATTAGCCTTCATCTCTCTCCAGTCTTTCTTTGTTTAGGAAGCTCCATCTTAAATTAGTCTGGATTGACTCAGTCTATATTTAAAATGTAGCCATTCGTCAATATGAGAAAAAATCCATTGCTCTTCCCTGATATTTAGAATTATAGTCTTTGAAGCTCTTATTTCAAGGAAACTCACCACTACAATACACACCTTTTATGTAGAGATTCAATCAAATAGACAAAACAAGACATTCACACATTCAACCTGATATATTGATAATCAGTTAACGTAATGGGTATGGTCAGTGTCTCTTAAAGGTTCACTGGTCCTGGGGATGGTAATACCAAAAGATGCTATGGATGTTTAAGAGGTGGGACCTTACAGAACATTGTTATGTTGTTGAGAATGCATTTTTGAAGGGCACTAGGGGACCCTGCTCTCTCAGTCCCTTTCTTCATGCCTCTTATTTTACAATATATGCTGTTTGTCTGGCATGTGCTCCTGCTATGTGCTACCCTTGTCAGAGAATCATTTACCTCATCTTGGGCCATTTCTCCTCATAGGTCAATTACAAAGCATTTCATAACACACAGTTGTTTCACACAAGGAAAGAAGCCCCAAGGACAGCAAAAGTAAGAAAGTGATTTTTTTTTTTTACATCAGAGTAGACTAGTTTATACTATGACAACTAAGAACATAATATTAAATAAAAGTGATTTACAACATGAGTTTTTCTCAATCATACTGCCTTTCTGTCAAAGGCTTGTGGGGATGAGAGTTGATGAATTCTACTCTAAGTAGAATTAGGTTTCCTTAGGAACCAAGACACATATAGTTTCTAGTTTTCAGACCATCACTGTCACTCACATTTCAATCACATTTCACTAGATAAGTCACAAGTCCTCAAAGGATTCAGTAAAATCCAAAGTTCCCAAAGTAAAAGAAGCATTGATAGACATCAGCGAGTGGAGAGCACATTAATATGGAAATAGGAACTAGGAAGAAGGCCCAGTTGGTTAAAAAACAAAACAAAACAAAACAAAACAAAAAAAAAAAAAAAAAAAAAAAAAAAAAAAAAAAAAAAAAAAAAACACTTGTTGTAGAAGATGAGGACCTGAATTGTATTCTCAGAACCCACTAAAAGCACTGTGGGAAGTAGACAAAGTAGGTTCCCAATGTTTGAGGCCAACCATACTGGCCTCAGTGGCAACCGCTGGGTTCAAAAGAGACCATGACTTAAGGCAAATAAAGCAAAAGGTTATAGAACAGGACACTTGACATTCTCCTTTGGCCTCTGCAAGCCTGTATGGGTACACACAACATTTATGCACCCCCCACGTGTGTGCATACACTGAACATGCCTAATTTATTTTTGAAATAAGAAATTATTGTGGGATATTTGTACACTGTGTGAAGATGTGTTGCTTTGAATGGTGTAATAAAAAGTTGAATGGCCAATAGTTCAGTGGGAAAGAATAGGCAGGACTTCCAGGCAGAGAGAGGAAGTTAGAGGGATGAATCTAGGTGTGGGGGAGATGCCAACAGGACATGAAACAAGTCGGTCATAAGGGAAAGAGGAAAGGTAACTGAGCCATGTAATAGGATGTGGATTAATAGAAACAGGTTATAAGACCTAGTTAGAAAAAAAGTCTAAGCTAAGGCCAAGCTTTCATAATTAATTAGTCTCTAGGTCATTATTTGCTGGCTGGCAGTCCAAGAAAGCTTGCTACAAGCAATAGTCAAATACCTTCAGTGTATGTTTGTGAGAAGCAAAACTTGGAAATGTCATGGAGTGCTGGTCCACAGGAACAATCCAGAGATCCAGCCTCAAGAAAAGAGATTAAGCCAAGCATGGTGAGCATGTTGGCAGACACCTTTAATCACACTACTCAAGAGACAGAGGTGGGCAGATCTCTGTGAGTGTGAGGCCAGCCCAGTCTGCATAATGAATTCCAGGACATAGAACTACATAGTGAGACCCTGAGACCCTGTCTCAAAAGACCAGGATAGGAGATAGATGATGTGTGTGTGTTTGTGTGTGTGTGTGTAGATAGAGAAATATATATATATAGATATAGATATAGATATAGATATAGATATAGATATATAGATAGATAGATGAGACTGAGCAGAACTCAAGAACAGAACACTGGATAGAAATGTGGAAATGAAGATGACTGCATCTCAGTCTTTGCAAATGGTGACAATGGCGCTAGGTGTCACATGGATCTTGCCTGTGAGAATCAACTGCTTACAATCAAGGCAACAGACGGGATCTAAGAAGAGCTTGGGAGCCATACTATCTGCAAGCAATCATCAAACAGATGTCATCACCAGTACTTTGTTCCTGTGGGTAGAAATTAAAGATTTTGAAAGTCCGTATATCTCAAACCTGTATTTTATGGATAAATGAACACTAAACCAGTACAAGTGAATGTCTACAAGGAATGGAGAAATTGTAAGAAACAGCAACAGAGGCACCTGCCTGGGCCTGATAGTCTCTGGTGTTGTGTTTTGCAAGTTATTTGTCTCGGGAAAGAAAGGCAAGTATATGTCAACAAACTAAATGAATAACAGTTAAATGTCTGTAAATGTCCTCAAGTAGATGCCTTTCAGGGGACATTCCAGATAATGCTTCAGGAAAGGGATTGTCCTAGGAGAGATTGCTCGGCTGCAGCTACTTCCTATTGCTACATGTCCTACTTGGCACAGGTCTCCATCCTGTGCCTCTCACTCATAAGAAACGGGGAGACACAACCCTCATCCTAAACAGCTGATTCTCACAGGAAGAGTCACATGACATCTAGTCCCATTGTTACAGTTTGCAAGGACAGAGATGCAATCTTGTCCATTTCCTCATTTCCAGCCAGTGCTCTTGTTCTTGGGTTCTGCTCAGTCTTTCCCCAGTGATCACAATTTATATCTATGGCAGGAGAAGAAGGCTTCATGACTATTAGGGAAATACATTTCCAGCTCTGTTAAAGTTTTTAGTAAGTGGATTAGAAACTCAGAACAGAATGTTACACTATAGCTTCAAATTTTCTCTCCATGAAACTTTCCAATACAAATCTTATCATAGACTCTAGTTTCAGAGAATCACCGAGCATCTCTACATCCATACTGTAGATGTCTATCCATACTTTAGAGATACTTCAAACAAACAGGTCCCCAGAGTTTAATATGCCCCAAAGTAAAAAATTGAAAACAATAGAACAAAAACCTCTGCTTCTTTCAGCTTGTCTTAATGCATTTTTACCAAATCAGAACCCACTCATTCCTGTTCAGTTCCTATTTCTTCTAAACACTTAGAGCCAACTCATCATCAGGCCCTAATAATTCTAACCCCAATAAAAGCTTTTAAACAACGTCCCATCCTTACAGCTACAGCTTCTCTGCATTTCTTTCCAAGATTGTGTAGTCGCACATTTTTCCCGGGCTCCAACCTGGTCTTCATTTTTCTAATGATCATACTAACATCTTAATGTATTTTTAAAATGCTATTGTTCTAAGGGTAATCTTCAAATATCTTAGCTGGGCCCTCCACCCTGGTCTTGGGAATCTCTGTGACCATTAATTCTCAGCCTGTGTTCCAGCACTCTGCCTAAACAACCTTTTCTCTCTTAGGGAAGGCTGGCTGTTGACTCTGGGCTCCCACACACGCTCCAGGTCCCTGTTTATCTTGCAACAGTGGTATAGCTTTGGAAAGCAGGCTGGCTTGCTCCCATCTCCATACTCCACTGAAGCTGACCAATTTCTTCTATAGTTTTGGGTACCATTTGCTGATGTAGTTTTGGCCTATGTCTATCTGAATAGATCAGTTTTTGGATGTGAGGTCCCAAAGCCTATAGACCCAGTTTTCATTGCCCTGTCAGGTTATTTCCTCCAAAAATTTAGAGGTAGAAGATTCAGATGTAAAAAAGAAAAATATATAGGTTCATATAAAAAAAATGTTTTTTAGCCACAGTGATGATTTTTCCTAGAAAACAGTCTAGGTAAATAAAAACATGACAAGATTCAAATTAAACCCAGTAACTTAGAATATGTTCTTAATTTTTCTGTTCAAGCATGCCTGAGGCTTACTAATTTTGTTCAACTATTACCTTAAAAACAGTTTAGCTGTTCTATAAATGTCAATCAAAGGAAATCAGGTAGACTCTAGAGATGGCTTAGTGGTTAAGAGTGCTTGCTGCTCTCCAGAGAACTCTCAAGTTCAGATGCGAGAAGCTGTGTCAGGTGGCTCACAACCAGCCTGTATCTCTAGCTTCAGGGGATAGAACACTCTTTTCTGACCTCCACAGGCACCAACACAAGTGTACTCACACACACACACACATTAATTTTTAGAAAGAGAAGTTTGGTGATAGAATGTTGATAGTTCTATACTATTACCAGACATGCAACCCAGGTCACTGTCTCAACAGTGGGTCGTTAAAATGATGGGAAAATAGGAAGACAAACAGATTATTTTCATTAAATTAAAACAAAATTTCAAAACCTGAAAATATTGTAGTTTTATAGAAGATATGTATAGAGATGTTCTATGACCATGAATTTTTCTTTTCATCTGCTGTAAAATTCCACATAACACAATATTTTACTGGTGCCTGTTCAAGCCTGGAATCAACATTTAAAACTAGAATAGTGCTTAATTCTACTAATTTTATAATTCATACTGAATGACTTAGAAGTAAAGCTCAGTTAATGTTAGAATGTTTTTAAAGTGGCGAAATTGTATTGATTACCTTCTCCACTCACTCATCTTTACTTCAGCGTTCAGTTGATAATGGTATGGAGCAGCTAGGATGAGGTGAAGGGAATAAAGGACTGCATCCAGGATATTGTAAACTGAGCACTCTGAACGGTTAAGATAAGCAATGATTCCCAGAGCAGTAGCCTCCTACAGGCTTCATTTTTGGAACACCTTAAGTAGAACCCCCACTTAGATGCAGATTTCTAAGTATCAAACTGTGAAGGGAATAGGAAGGTTTCAGGTAGTCAGATGACTGCATAGGATTCAAGCGACCCTTCACCTTCCAATTACAATATGAAATGTGAAAACATGCTGGAAAGCAGCTGGCATGCAAGTAGCGATGTTGCAAGTCCGATTCCCACTGCACAGTGAAGGACATTATGACTCTAGCTCTTAAATCTAAGAGAGGGTATCCCGTTCGGAGCTGATATTGTCATGACCTAAAACTGGATCCCGAAGAAAAGGACTTTCCATTGAGAAAGAGGACAGCTCAGAGCCATAAGTTAGATACACTATCCCTTGGAGCCTTCCTGTATACAATACTTTATCATTTTCAGAGTTTAGAAGAACTGGAAAGATCTCTCTCATTTGATGTATGTTCTTCATCTGTTACTATGAATTATGGACCAGTATCAACATCTGATAATTAAAAGTTGCTGAATGTTCTAAGCAATGGAGTGGTATAAGGTGCCATGCTTTGTAGAAAATGAGTTTGATAGGCTATGCATGACAGCTTATAGCATAAAATAAGACATACTGGTTGCATTTTGCTGACAAATATTTTGATTGGAGTTATTGAATTCATTTAAGTATAATGAGGTACTCTTAGCCTCTGGGCAAAACTGACACGGAATTTAATTTGCACTACTCAGCTAATGGCACAAAATGTTCCTGGGGAAAATTATGTTGTTCTATCCAAACATGCATCCCTTATTGACAGCTCCTTGGAAATGATGCTCAAAAACTTTGCATTCAAGGAAGGTGGGGGACGGTGGTGGTGTGGGGGTGGGGGGCGGGGAGGGACAGTAAGAACACTACCGGAACAGAGTGAGTATTTGCTGTAACAATTTAAGTGTTTGTAAACCTCAATTTCCTCCCTAAAGGTCAATATTTTATTTTATTTTGTTTTCAACTTGAAGCAAAGGGCATTGGCAAAAGAATCACAAACACCAGGGGAGAATTTCTTCTTGAGGATACTTGGTCAGAGAGAGCAAGAGTAAGAGAGATTATATGAAATTAATTCTAACTATTTGTTGGTAGTGAGCACACGATCTTCTATTTTCCTGAATACTTGAGATGAAGGTGACTTTCTCTCAGTGAATGAAACAGGGATTTTTTTTTTTCTGAAAGAGTGAGAATTATATGACCTTGTAAGTCATTCTCATTACTGAGCTATTGACAGACATATTGGTTGTTGCCAGCAGGAATATGAACTGAAATTTAGGAGAGGAGGGAGTAGGGGCAGATGGAGCAGGGGCTTGGAGTTAGGGAGGGGTAGTTCACAGAGAGAGACAGCTGGTAGGGAACAGGTCATGTCTGTAACTGCTACGTTGAGAGAGATAAGAGTTTCAGTGGTGGGAAAGGTGACATCCGTCAGTCAGCTTCCTCATAATGGCAGGAATGAGCCTTGTGGTCTGAGGATGGAATAAAGGGGCTGGTCATCCCACACTCCACAGGTGGGAACTTATCTCTCACATTGTCAGAAGGAAGAATGAGTCCTGAATAAGTTACTTTTAAAAGTTGTCGTGCACCCTTCTCAGAAAACCCTGTTGACTCACAACCTAGAAGCTGTAACTTTTCATGAGTTTTTGTTTTTGATGAATGTCCTGTGAGCGTTACTTGGTAACATGAGAAAACAGTATGATAAAGTTTTCCAGATGATGCCTGGGCCCCTTCTGCTTTTCTGGCAATGCCCAAGGCATGTGGCATGAAGGCAGGCAGGCAGGCTACCTGTCCTCAAGAGAAGTGATGTGTGGATCTCGTTCATCTCTCATAGTCAAGTGTCCAAAACAGAGGTAAATATTTATCAAACAAAATAAGTCAAATTATAGGAAATATGTCAACATGATTTTAGCATGCAAGCAGATATATTTTCTAACCCATTCTCGGACTCAGTTACAACTTTACCGACTGTTTTTTGTTTGTTTATTTGTTTTTAAGCTTCTGAAGATGTCAAAGTCTGCTGAGATAAGAGGCTACAGCAAATAGCATTGTGACCTGGAAGAAGTTAATAGTCATATGGGTGTGAGGAGACACACTTGAGTATTCTGCTCAAGGGAAAACATGATGCAACTGTGAAAGGATACTTGCTTCCTTCTGGGGACGACACCCTTCCTCACATGTATCATGCTGAGAGTCGGCTCAGCTTCAGGGTCTTTCAGGACAGAATGCAGCCTTTCAGCTCTTATCTCTGTGCCTCGAAAACAGTGAAAATAAATGGGAAAGCAATGAATTTTAATTATCATTTTCTACTTATATAATTTTTAACCAAATGTAATTTCAGAAACTAATTTAATTTTCCTAAATATTTCAGGGAGGAAAAAAGAACTAGAGAGGGCAAGATACACACACACACACACACACACACACACACACGCACACACACACGCGCACACACACGCGCACACACACGTGTGTGTGTGTGTGTGTGTGTGTGTGTGTGTGTGTGTGTGCGCGTGTGTGTGTGTGTGTATGTGTGTATGTATATATTGAAAACATGGTCCCATAGAAAGGAGAATAGTTTTAGCAGACAACTAAGTGAATAAAAATGAACTTAATAATTAATTATAAATGGAGATAAATTAATCATTACAAAGAGAAATTAATATCGAGGAAAGGACAGGCAGGCACAGATCAATAACATTTGGATCAGTATATGAAGCTTACTGACCCAGCTGTGTATGTCATTAAGATTCTACACACATGTCCTTAACTTGAACCACCCTATAATATTGTGACAAACTTTTTTGGAATTTCTGAGAAAATTATTTTTAAATGTATGTTGTTCTCAAAAATGTTTCTGTATAGAGGTTATATTGCCACTGGCATAATGTAGGTCCACTAAGTAAATTGCTTTGGGTATCCTAGTAGACAATTGTCTATCCATGCCAGGAGAACGGATGCTGGACAATTAGAAAAGAGTCTGTCAAGTGGAAAGCACAGCTCTGTTTAAAGTGTGGGCTACAGAAGAGCCATGTGTGTAAGATGAATTCCAAGTTTTACTGCACTCTCAGGCAGGTATCTTAACCCCTTGTTTCAAGCTTTTTCCTCCTTTTATTTCTCTCTTTTCATGGTCATTTTTCCCTTCTTTCTCCTGGGTTTTTGTGTGGTTAATAAATTTTTAGCTAGAATCCAAAAGCATGCTCAGGAGGATATCTCAGTCATGGCTGCACTAGGGTTTCTGACTTGCTGTGGTTTAGATAGTGTATGGGTGTTTTCTCCCAAGGTTCATGTGATGGACGCTGGGTCCCTGGTATGGCTATGCTGACAGAGCCTTGTAAGAGGTAGGGACAGAGGAAAATGGTTAGGTCTTTGGGGGTCTAACCTAAAACAATTTTCTTTCCTCTGTGAGCCTACATGGCCATTGAAACAGATATTGCATAGGAAACACACCCATATGAGGTGTTTGAAACAGTAACACTCAGAGAGTTTTATTGTTACTCGTGTTAGCTTTGCTTATGTCACAGTTGGTTCACTAAATACTCAGGCATTTGGTGTTTTTTTTCCTTACATTCGAAGGACAGCTAGGAATTCCATCTTTTTTTCTTCTTATTCATCCCTTGTTCCATCCCTGTTTCTACCGTTTCCCTCCCTGTGTTTCCCTCCTTCTGTCCCCGTAATCTTTCTTCCATTCCTTTTTTCACCTCTGCCTTGTCATGTGGTCAACAGATTTTTGACTGGCTCTATATGGAAATCCAAAGGACACTTGAAGATAAAACGTTGCAGATTTCAGCATGTCTGACACTATTTTATACCACCTGGATGATACCACAAGAGGGGAATGCTCTACAAGGAAAAATAAGTGCTCACTGTCACACGATTTTACTCCTGTGAAATTTAGTTGAGAACTTGAATTGCTAAGAAGAGTTTAGACTGAGTAATATCAAACCTAGTATAAATATTCACAGTGAAATCACAAGCACTGTCAGAATGCGGATTCTCAAGGTTCCTGGTGATGTGCAAGGCCATGGCTTAACTTGATTATCTTAAATACATTGTAACCTTTTATTTTCCCTGAATACATTTTCTTCTCTGGATGTGTAAGATACTAGTTTTATTTTCACTTAAAAAAAAAAAAAAAACACAAAAAAAACCAAACACTTGTTTTGCTTCTATTTATATTGGAAATGCCAGGCAGTCCCCTGCCGAGGACCCCCAGCTACCTCCCAATTCAATCTGTGCACAATTGTTTGGGTTTCTGTTGATCTTAAAACAACACAGAAGCACAACTGGTAAAAATGCACACACGCTCAAGCATTTCTCCATCTCAAGTTGGATTTGTGATTCGAAACTTCAGATCTCAATGTACAGAAATTGTGACTTGGAGCAGCATATAAAAACCACAATGTGGATTAGTTTTCAAATGCTTTGGGTTTGGCAAAAAACGGAAAGGTTTATTGCCAAGCCCCTCTCTTCTTAATTTAAAATAAAAAAAAAATCATTTGTGTTTCAAGGGACATTTAATCCACATGTTTCTGATTCATTCGCACTGAAGTTGTCAAACAGTCCTGTGATCTGAAGTCTCTCTCTTTTTCCACCAAAAGCTGCATTTTCCCAGAGCATCCGAGCTGATCTCTCACAAGAATGCACTCAATTTCAAGCACAGGAATCAGGGATGGGCAAAAAAAATGTGAGTATCTCACCTCCTACAAAAGGAGAAAATTTGGGGACTTTTAGCTCTGACTCAAATCTTTTGATGTAGCTGTTCACTTGCCCTTAGAAATATCTGGTTCCTTCATACAAGGAAAATTAGTTTGAGAGTTCAGAAGAATACAGTAGAATGTGGTCAGTTGTCAATGTAACAAGAGGGCTCTTTGAAACTGTAAGAGAATTGAACATTAAATAGAGTTCTATAACAATAACAACAACCTACCCATTTCAAACGTCACTGTCTCCACATTTAGGTTTCTTTCCATTATCAAGACTTCACCTAGATATTTGTTTAATGAAACAAATGAACAAGCTTTTTGTCTCTATAATACTTTATCTAATATCAGCTTATTTGAGAAATTGATGGGGGTGGGATAGGCATTTGTTTAAAACTTGTCCCTTCTTCACTAAACATAAGTTCGTAATTTGCAATAGTTCTTACTTTTCCCCCTAAAACATCCTGGAGCACAGTTCAAATGCTGGAGAGGACTGCAATAGCCCTGTTTGGGAACACCCGGAACCTTTGTGGAACCTTTGTTTTATGAGAATCTTACAATAGCTACCCCCATTTGGATCCTCAGGAAGTGTTAATTCTGAAGACTTCCTCTTTTGTCCTGAGATCAAACCATTTGGAAGGCTTATTATCATGTACCCAGAAAAACCCAATCTGTTGTGTTAATTATGTAAACACATTTGATAACTGTGGAGATGAAGCAAAAGCAGACAACTGGGTAGGTGAGAAAAGATCAAAGATCTTCTGGATAAATGGCTAGGTTAATTAGTGTTCCTCCCCTAGTTTCTCTCCAAGGGGGCCTTTTAAACCCAAGCTTGGGAAAATGGAGTGAGCCAGAAGCTTTTGCCTGAGTCTTCCAGACTCTCCAAACCTCCTGAATCACTAGAGTGGGGGAAAAAAAAAGAATACAAAAAAGAGAGAAAAGAAAAGAAACAAACAAAAAACCTAAGCAATGAATTCGTCTTGGGGATCCCTTTTAATAATTTTAAAGCAAAATATGAAAAAGAACTATCTGATCAAATATAGCCAATGTCTATACTTGAAAGCATTTTTTTTCTGAACCCCAGTCCTGACAAGACAGACTATGTATAGTTTGCTTCGAAGTCATCTAGAGGACTATAGTATCTATGCTTTCATAACATGATTTTTCCAAAGTACCCAAGTTTTGGAAGTACAAAAACTTCCAGGACATGCCTCACTCTCATTACAATTACCTGGTCTTTTTCCTGCCTCGTACTAACATACTTCATAACACTTGAATTTCTCTCTTCCTGTAGAAATGCCATGTGCAAGATATAGGAATGGTTTTCATTTTTCATTTTAGCTCAGTGCCGACTGACTGGCTGATTAAGGGCAGTTAATCCTTTCCCCAGTATTGCAGAAGCAGTTTGAGTTTGGTATAACATATAATCTGAACCTTATCCTCGTATGAATATGTAACAATGTATGTATGTGGTTACCAGTCTCGACTTTTCAGGGTCTTGCCATGATTGGGGACTATTTGGGGGAAACTATCCTGCCAGTATCCTGCTCTCAGAAGATACCGTAAATTGAGATTAGATTTTTCAGCTGTTAGCACCACCTGCTCCTTGGGTGTTACACAAAGTATTAAGAGCCTTGGATTCAGTATCATCCTTTCCATACCATTTAACCTTGCTCCTTCCATTTCTAAATTTTAGACATATGAATTCTACAGAATGTTCTTGGTCACCTCAAATAGTCTAATAAATACAGCTCTTTTAATAAAATGTAATGATCTGGGCATAGTCTTTAGTTTTTTCTGAAATTACTTTGCTATCTACTTCTTGGTTTCCAAATACAGTATAGGTTAGGGGGCAGGGTATTTCCAGTTCATGCAAAATTTTCCAGTTTTGATATTTCTAAACCCCCAGCATAGCTACCCACTTTCCTCAAGCTTTTCAGAGAAAATCACATATGTTTCCTGGCAAACACAGTTGGGTTGTTCTAGCCCAGACCCTGTATTAGTTCTGCCCAAGGGCCTATTTCGATTGACAGGCCTGTCCTTGTTTCCATGAAGAGTTTGATACAAGAACTCAAGAAATTGCTCTTCCAGCTTGACCTTCACTTTGCACCCTGTTCGTTCACCAGTTTCTGGCTGCTATCTGAAATTCAACTTAAATACTTCCTCCATTCTACCAAAAATTCCTTTTCTATAAGAAATAACATGACAAAAATAATAACATATGGTCATTTTCGAAAACTTTGATAGGCATATTGGAGTAAGAATTATCTGTAATATTAGTAGTCTAACTTTTACTAATTTACAAACATTCTTGAAATATGCCATAGTGCTTATATATGATATAGTGTTTATAGATATCCTAGGTATATATTTTTCTTTTTGTCACCTAGCATAAATAAAACACTCCCATCACACACACAGGATTATTTTAATGATATCATTGGATGGTCTCATCCATAGTAAGACAGTTCTTTGTCAGTAGACATAATGAGAAGTGCCACATGCATGTGAGATAAGGACCAAAGTAGCAGGGGAAATGCTACATTATGGGCATGTCACATAGGCCAGAAAAATCTATATTGGAGCAAATAGTAAAACACATTTATTCTTTTTTTTTTTTTTTTTTTTTTTTTTTTTTTTTGGTTTTTCGAGACAGGGTTTCTCTGTGTAGCTTTGCGCCTTTTCCTGGAACTCACTTGGTAGCCCAGGCTGGCCTCGAACTCACAGAGATCCGCCTGGCTCTGCCTCCCGAGTGCTGGGATTAAAGGCGTGCGCCACCACCGCCTGGCTAACACATTTATTCTTTATATAATAAAAAAGAGAAAACAATTTATAACCGTAGTTGTTCTCTTGCACACTAAAGACATGCTAGTTTTCCTTTTCTCTCAGGTAAGCTTCACATAAAAGCACACACACACACACACACACACATACACACTACATGAATGCACTATACGCTCATCTCAATAATCTCAAATCCCCATCAAATTTTTTTCTACTACATTTCATTCCTCATTGATTTTGCACCATTGTTCCTCAAACAAATGGTCCTCAAGGAATATTGGTTTGGTTGGTGAGTGGATGCAGCTAATTCACATAAGAATACCATCTGCTGATGCTTATTTTTGCATTTTCTCCAGTTTAATTAGTTTTGACACTATGGGAATACAGGAATCTGTGATGTCTTCTTTACATGCCTATCTCCTTAAAAGTCACCATGACCTGTGACTAAATCAGTGGTCTGCAATATCCTGGTAACCCAGCGGAGGGTTAGTTAGAGTACTAGCTGTCAATCCAGGCTCCTGAAACTCCACCTTAAGCATGCTGATGTACCTTGTCTATGCTCATATCCCAAGAAACTAAAATGAGTACATCCTACTGTAAAACATGCTACACTTCACAGCAAGCACTGGATGAACATGAACAAGAGAACTAGGGGATGGTGGTGGTTTGTGCCTTATAGGACAGTAAGATTTAATGATGCCAATTGAAACTCAATTTTGTTTTGCATGGAAACAATTTCATTTAGTAATTTTAATAGAAGGAGGAGGGTTGAGACTAACAATCTAGGTTTATAAAAGTTTTTTTTTTCCACTAGTAGATCTCTTTGTATGTATGGCATCTTTCGAAATGAAAATTCTCAAGAAAAGTACCCCCCCCACCCCTCATCCCTGCTTTAGCAATAAAGAAGCTATAATTTGTACCGGATGTTTTCTTGTCTGCTTTTGATATACAATCAGAGTTTTAAAAGTAACTAAATTTGCTTAGGTACTGTCCAGTCTCCCAATGCATTTATTACATCACTCTGTCTAACCAAACCAAAGAGAACCAAACAACAATCTTAATTTTTTTTTTCAGGAAGATGTGAAAATTAATATGGCATGTAGGTGCTGTTGGTTCCAATTAAAATCAATATCTGTCCTGATTTGTGCCTCTTGTCTCTATGACAGAAAGGGGTCTGGCTAAGGGGATACATCTGCTCCTCTCTCCCAAAGGGGCTCAAAACAAGTGAATGACCCGCAGTGTTTATTATTAAGTTTTCAAAGGGAAAGTTGTTTTGGTCTAATTGAAGCAATAATATGAGAGAGGTTATTTCTGGTCAGTTTCCTGCTGTTTTCACTCTGGAGAATATATTCCAGGTGTGCATTGGTCTGATCTGCGGCACGAGGCTGCCTTCCCGTGAGTTTAGGCCAGCTAGTGCCAATAGAGCTGTAAACTAGAGGCAGGATTTCCAACTGTTTGGGTCTCTCAGAGAAGCCCATTTTAGTTAACGTCACAGTGAACCAGATGGTTAACGAATGCATTCATTTTCACAAGGTCCAGTGTCCATGGAATGAAACAATCTTCAATCCCTAATACTTTAAAGTGTTCTTTTCATTCCTCTTACTCAAAATCGTCACATCATAAATACAATGACATAGTCGTGTTGTTATATTGCTATGCTTTTCTTTTTAAAATAAATATTGTTTTCTTTTCTTCCAGATTAATGAATGGTCTCTTGAAATAAATGAAGGCATAAAATCACTCTGATTACTTCAAAATAATTCATTATTTAACCAGAACAGCTTGTTCTATATTCTTGTTTTTCCAGAAATAAAAATATACTCAATGATGATTTTCAAATTTCCTTGGGATTCTAGATGTCTGTCTTCATGGATGACAGACTAAGGCTACACATGCCAAAACCAGATTTTTTGGATATAAAGCAAATATCCAGTGTGTGTTTGTCTATAATTTGTACAAGGTCCATATGACAACCATTTCTAAGCAAGTATAAAGATGGCTACAAGCAACAGTTGGAAATTTTAATAAATGCTTCCCACTAATTTGCTAATGGGTATATGTCGCAAACTTTGATATTATTTTGAGATATTTTTCCTTAACATTAAAAAATGAAAAAAGAGAATTTTTAATAGCAATTAATCTTAATTTGAAGAGTTGTATGCAGTATTTATAAGGGTTGATTATTAATTGAATACACACATAATCCACATTGGTAATTGCAGGAACAAGAGACTTAAAGTTGAAATGCAATGTCTTCTTGGTTGCAAGTAGAATTTAAAGTTTTGGTTTTGCTGATTTTCATGTGTGAACCTAATATGAACCCACAGAGCAAAATAGTCACATTCAGAACATGGGCTGGATTTCAGGCTAATCAAGGCAGATGCCTGGGGAGGGTGGTGATGGTGATGTCTGCTGCTCACCCGCTTAATCACGCAGACTTTCTGAGTTCAAGATGCTTCCAATGTCAGAGTGGTAGCGATTTCTCAGTTCCCGTTCCCAGATGTGGGAGTCAAAGGGTCTAGCACCGAATGTCCTCCGAGGAGGGGCCTTTGGATGAGAACAGCTTTGCTTCTCCAGAAAGAGAAAAATGAGCAGCATCATGTCAAGGGCATCCTATTTATAAAGTGCTCTGGGTTCTTTGGATGCTCTTCAAATGCTCTGAAAGATGATTACTTATGTGTTTTCACCGAGAGGGCAGAAGCCAGCTCCAGTGGCTGGGTATCAGTCAAATGGAGCCGACATTCACATTCCTTTCATTATTCTTTGCCTGCCCCTCCAAATACCACACACACAGCTATGGTCAATTACAGGGGAGCAGGTGAGGTGTACAAATTAACACGGGAGAGAAGTGGTGAAAGTCCTGGGGGTGGGGTGGGGTTAGAAGTGGAGAGAGGGGAGAAGGCTGGAGCTGCCTGATGGGAAGGCAAGGAACAATGCCACTTAATAACCATGAAAGTCAATAAGAGAAGATTTAAATTCTTGAACAGGAAACAAAACAAGTTTGCGTGCTCCCCATGCTAAGTGATTCCCCAAGTTTATGATGTTATGGTCTCCAGTTGATGGAGACTTGTCCCCAAATAATAACAACAAAAGCATCTTATTTAATATGCGACTACAAAAGAAGTAGAAAAATCCTATAACAGATAATTTAAAACAATAAAAATAGAACATTACCCTATATTGTGGCCATTGTTAGCAAGTTTAAAACTGGCTTTGTGAGGGCTGGCTTGATATTGTCGAACTCATTATCTGCTATTCTTTACTGCTAGTAAAAGAGCTTGGAGAGATGGGAGGGGGGTAAGAAAGAATCTGTTACTCTCCCCCTCTCTATAAAACTTCTCAGTAGGTGATGCCAGAACTGGAGGAATCACACTCCCAATTTTAGTAAAGCTTTTCCATGCACACCAGAGGATTCATTATATTTTCAAATTTCGCATCTTCATTGATTATTTCTACAACAAAATTTGCTTCTGATGCAGTTTGTTCTATGGTTTACAATAGACTGAAATCATGAAAGCCTTTTCAAAGATGAAAGTACGCAGGAGGTATGTTTGAAAAAATCTTTGTTTTACATGAGACAGCCCTATTTTTTCATAGTTGAGGAAGGTTGAAACATGTCTGACAAAGAAAGCGGGTCATTTCTTAAATTTTATATTACAATATTCATCAAGCTTATACAGTAACCCAAATACTGATGAGCTTAATTATCACTTTACTTGGGGATATCTCAGAAATTCATAGTTGTTAGAGTGCAAAACAAAATGTCATTTATACTTTGTCCATCAAAACCAAAGGTGAGTTTTAAGTACTTACTTTTCTGATATAACAAATTATCTAGTTTTAAAATAAAACAACTGGTTATGAATTGCCTTATTCACCATTAAGGAAAAAGCTTTGATCATCTGTACTAATAAATCCATTAATAATTACGAAGTTAAAAAAAGGTACCTATCACTTGTATAATCTGTAAATATTTTTCATTTCATTTGCTAAATAAAATTTGAGTGAGTCTTGGAAAAAAATATCTAACAAACAAACCCAAAAAACTGTGCCCAAAGAAAATGAACTACTTTAGAGATCATCACAATATGAATCTAAGAGTTCATTGTGGAATATTCATTAAAACTATTGTTTTTGGTGGTGGGATGTGACAGTAGGCACCAAAGATCCCTCTAGATCAGGTCAGAACCAGCTCACCATTACAGAAATTGTGAAAGGACATATTTACAGGATGTCCATACAATTTTTGTAACAGCTGTCACAGTTACTAATAACTTATTTACATGATCATTTTATACTCTTTAAAAGCTTTATAGTATATCATCTTGGACGTAGATTTTTTTTTTTACAACAAGTAATCAGAGAACTTGATTTTACAGATAAAGGAACTGAAAGTCATAAGGCCAATTGTTTTCTCTAAGGTCATACAAAAGCACATGGAGACCATGATTGAATATTTTGTTCCGTGATCCATGCAGTCTTAGTTAGATATAAGTTATTTCATCTGCACAACAATTTTATCATGATATAGAAATCTCCACATATGCTTGCTGTACAAATAGGGAATGTGATGGGAAGGTGTCTTTTGTTTGCTTGTTTGTTTTCAACTTAACATAAGCTAGAGTCATCTGAGAAGGAATAACCTCAATTAAGAAAATGCCTCCATGAGTTGGGACTGTAGGCAATTCTGTGGGGGCTTTTTTTTTCTGATTAGTGATTGATGTTGGAGGTTCCATTCCATTGTAGTGGTACCATTCCCAGGCTTGTAGACCATAGTTTAAAACAAAATCCAAGCTGAGTAAACCATAGAGAGCAAGCAGTAAGCAGTTTTCTTCTGAAGTTTTTCTTCAATTCCTTCCTTCCTTTAGGTTCTTGCCATGATGTTCCTAAATGATGGACTGTAATGTAGAAGTGTAACATGAAATAATTACTTCCCTCCCCAAGCTGATTTTGTTTATGGTATTTATCACAGCAGTATGAATTAAACTACTATGGGAGGCAGGCCTCCAAAGAGTTACATGACACTCCAAATTAAGTCTCAAAGATTATTAAAGACAAGATTTAGTTTGATATTCTGGCTTTGTTAAAAAAAATTGGAAGGCCACCCTTAAGCCATTGGATGCATTTATACTAAGACCCCCTTGCATTCTCAGTTTATCTGTGTGTTATTTGTTGAGGTCAGTAGGGATGAGCATCACTTAGTGGTCTTGCAGAATTATGGAAGTTGTTGTGATTTGTGTTGAATTATAACTTCTAGAACATAAAATATTCATTATGTTGCAGATTCCACACATAGTTGTGAATGAATGAACCAGGTTATTTTGCTTAGAACTCCTGAGATCTGAAGTTGATCTATCATTCTCATATAAAGCCACAAATACAAAACCAACCAAGCAATAAAACAAAAAAGTAAAATGGAAAGCACCCACCTTTGTTTCTACACTCCTCTAATTTTTCCTTGTTTTGTAAATTGTATATATTTCCTAGGTATGCAAGGATCCTTGTCATTGGCAACAAGCACTTGAAGACACAGGATTCATCTGTTTATCTCATTGATTGCCCTCCAATCAGTTATTCAATAAACATTTACCGATCATCTTTTCATGGCAGGCACTGCTCCAAGAGCAAGAGAAAGCACTGAAGGAAAATAGAACCTCTCTAAGCCCATTATCCCATAGTTTGGAGACACTGAGCAAATATGCCTAAACACAGAGGTAGGAAACTGAAGTATCTGAGAATGAAGTAAGGAAGGCATCAGGAACACAGAGGGGTCAGCTATGACTACGCACTGTCCTAGGAGGTGTCAAGAATGAGGGGATACTTCATTAGGGAACCTGAAGGAATGAACCATGTTGAGATCAGAGGAACAAAAGAGGAAAAATACTAAGGCAAGACCATTAAGTGAAAAGAAAGATAAGCAAGGGAAAAGTTGTTGTCTAGGCAGGAGAAGAAAAAAAATTTAAAAGAACATGTATAAAATACAAAACAAAACAAAAACAAGCAGCAACAAAACATGACACTCCAACAAGATTCTTGAGGTATACCAGGAACACACTTATAGCATTGGGCATGTAGAATATTTGCCCACACATTTCAAAACCCTGAGTCCAATGTGCAGAACAGTCTAAAGAAAGAAAGAAAAAAAAAAAAAAAAAAACATTAGATGAGGTTAGGTGGAGCCAGAACTTACAAGCAGAGGTAGGCCATTTTAGACCAGTGATAGGAACCCTCACTGAAGAGGTTAGAAAAAGGAATGAATTTTAAAATTCTATTTCACATTGTGAGAATTAACTGGAGAGGGAAAGGTTAAGGCTTGACAAGACATTTGGATTAGAGTATCAAGATTACAGGAACCCAGGAAGTGGTGGCTCAAATTCTTAATCTCAACTCTTGGGAGGCAGAGGCAGGCAAATCTCTATGAGTTCCAGGCCATTTTGGGCTAGAGAGTGAGTTGGAGGACAGCGAACTTTACCCAGTGAAACCCTGTCTTAATAAGAAACAAAACAAAACATGCAGACAAACAAACAAGATTACAGGAAGGTAATTTGGCATTATGGTAATTCAGAAATCTGGCTCAGGGGCAAAAGAGAAGGCTCAGTGAGTGATGGTGCTTGCCACTAGGCCGGACCTGAATTCCATCCCCAGAACCCACACGCATGTGTACACACACACACACACACACACACACACACACACCATGTGTGCACACACAAAATAAAGGAAGTATTTACAGCAGTGCTTATATACATGTTTTACACTTATTACATGTTTTGACCCCTGAGAAATTTATATTCAACTCCAAACATATTGGTGTAAAAAACCAGGTATACAAATAAAATATTTACTAATAATAAATCTACCTCTATCTATCTCTCTATCTCTCTCTCTCTCTATCTATCTATCTATCTATCTATCTCTATATATTGGGTTGTTTGTTTTTTTTTTTTTTTTGAGACAGGGTTTCTCTGTGTAGCTTTGAAGCCTATTCTGGAACTTGCTCTGTAGACCAGGCTGGCCTTGAACTCACTGAGACCTGCCTGCCTTGGCCTCCCAAGTGCTGGGATTAAAGGCGTGTGCCACCACCACCCAGCCAAAAAATAATTTAAAAAAAAATTGATATGCATATAATTTTGCTGTTTATTAAATTTTAAAGCAAATTTGCAACATAATGTGATTTATTTTTATGTTTACATTAAACATTAACTCTTGGCTGAATATTTTGCATAATGATTTTAGAAGTTGATAGATACTTGGATTTTAGAATCAACTATGCTAAGAATGCTACCTAATACACAGATGTAGCAGAAAACGGTAGAAGCATGCTTTAGGTATTAAAAAAAATATGATGGACACTCTGTCCTAATCCTAAGGAAAAAACAATTTAACAATATTTAATGAAACTGAAGTCAGCAACTCAACTAGTAATTTTTAGAATCAAACATTCTAGTATAGGACGATCTAAAAAAATACTGATATGCTTATTTGCATATTGAGGAATGAGGAGAAAAAGTCTATATTTTCTATTATTAAGGCATTTTGTTTTTATAGAAGCAGAAAACTTCGAATGTACAGAAAACAACTACAACACATAACATGAAGTAGTCTCCAGGACATGGTGTTTCCTGCAAATTCTGCTGATGTGGTATGGTGTAGCTAAGTGTGCAGTGTGCAGTGAGCACAATGTGTTTGGGACCAAGGCTGCTGCAAAGTGTGAGGCCTCAGGGACAGACAAATGCTAACAAAAACACCTGGAGTCATTACTCATTTGATTTTGGGTTACTTTTAGTCTTTATGCATTCAGAAAACTCTCACTGTTGCCAAATTTTTCATGACTCTGACAGTTAGTTGTTGCATGAATCCTAAATGGTCTTATAATAAGAACGTGGAGCCAGATATTGGGGTAAATGCTGAAAGATCAGAGAGATGAAGGAACATGCCACAAGAGAAACTTCCCACCACTACCAAATTCTCAGGCTGAATGGAAGGTGAGATCCTGTCTCCATGAACCCTCTGACTGAAAGCCTCTGAGTCCTCAGCTGAAAGACTTTAGTTCCTGTCTCCTCATGCCTTATATGCCTTTCTCTGCCCAGCCATTTCACCTCCTTCTTAGTACTTGGATTAATGGTGTGTGTGCTTCTCAAATAACTGGTATTAAAGGCACGAGATCTCAAGTGCTGGAATTAAAGGCATATGACTCCCAAGTACTGGAATTAAAGGTGTGAGCCACCACTGCCTGGCTCTGTTTATTTCCTAGACTGAATCAATCTCATCTAGTCCATTGTGGCTTTGAGCTCCATGCAGAGACGGATCTCTGCCTCCCAAGTGCTAAGATTAAAGGTGTGTACCACCACTGCCTGACCTCTATGTTTAATCTAGTGGCTGGCTCTGTCCTCTGATCCTCAGGCAAGCTTTATTTGACCTACAGTATATCACCACAGTCAGTTACATAGTCATAGAGAATAGTGACCCATTGTTTACAAAGTTGAAGCTTACTGTGCTGGGGAGGCATGGGAACTGAAGGAGAATGCAGCATTTCTGAAACCAGATGAAGACAGAATTCTAAGAAACAATTACTTAATCAGGTCTGGCTTTTCATTTGCTTTTTAATCAAACAAGATTTTAAAAGTCTACTTGAAAAAATAAACCATAATATTTTGCAGTTTAAGTATGATTTTCATTTTATAAAAATTACTCACTAGTTATACTTATGGGATATTATTTATAGTCTTTATTTCCAGTCTTTACCTGAATTACTTCACTTCCAAATGGAAGCTAGGTCTGCAAAGGTCTGCTTTAACGTAATGTTGGAATTATCATTAGGAAGACAAATGGAATAAGTAAGTAAATATGAAGACTGAATTTCCATTAGGTCACAGTAAAGACAGTGCAAACTTAGTGAAAAGAGCAGCCTGTGGGCGAACATTGGTTTCACACACAGGACGTGGTAGGAATTGGTCATTCTGATTCCATCGTCATTCTCTGAGGATGAAGATGTACTACCTCAGAAGACTACAATTAACACTAAGAGGAAAAGATTCAAAATTGTGTATTATAAACACACATTATTAACCTTAATCATTATATATCTTTCAAAGTAATTATTTTCTTTAAAAATACACACTATATTATTGTCCTCCAGGTTATCTTGACCATAAATTATTCAGTGACATAATTTTTGCTTATTTATTTTGTAGTGGCTAGATTTGCTATTTAAAACTTTTAAGCAATTGTTTTCTTTCTTCCAGAGTTAGTTTAACTCAAGTATAGGCAAACAATTAGAAAGAGTCTTCTAGTCATCTTTTGCTTAGCCATTCTAGGAAGACTTGCTGACCCCAAAAGACTCTGTTTTTTTGTTTGTTTGTCTGTTTGTTTCTTTTCAAAACTTTGCTCCACTCAAATGGAAGACACAACTTAAAAAAATCTTCCTGCAATAGCCGGTGCCTCAAGATGAGCAGAATTCTCTGGGGGAAAATATGTTTTTTAAGCATACATAAAATAAATGTGTGACCATTTAAAGTACTCCATCTGTGTTTTTGTCTAACTCGGCCTTTTGTGCAGACCTAAGTAAACACAGGACCTGAATGGTTGCTTACCTGTTTATCAGAAGAAGTTGCAGCATTAATTCAGATGAGAGATCTATAACTTATTATGAAATGAAAGAAAATTCATCTTCAAAGAAAACCTGAACAGAAGATTCCAATTCAAAATAATTTGCTGTGATAATATATTGTATACCCTAATAAGGATCAGAGAACAGAACAAGCCACTAGAGTAAACATAAATGCCAGGCAGTGGCAGCACACACCTTTAATCCCAGTACTGGGAAGCATACACGCCTTCACTGGCTCGGCAGAGAAAGGTATATCAGGCATGAGGAGACAGGAACAAGAAGTCTTGTAGGCTGAGGAAGCTCTTTTGGCTAGAGCGCTTTCAGGCTGAGTAGTTGGTGAGGTAAGAGGTGATGGCTGTGGCTTGCTCAGCTTCTTTTATCTTTCAGCTTTCACCCCAATATCTATATCTTGTTTTTTTTTTTTTTTAAATTAAAAGACCTTTTTTAAATTTGAGCAACATGTGGCACCCAACGTGGGGCACAAATTCACGAAAAAGCCTCTTGCCGGTAGCCGTGTAGTCCGCAGCTCAGGCCTGAGCTGCATGAGGCCAGAGTCTCCACCCACTTGGGTCAGAGTCCCTACCCTGTAGACTGTTTTTGTTATAGCCTCTCTGCAGCAAATTCCCCAAACTCAGGCTCTAAACACACCAGACTTAGCCACTTTTGCACATCGCCCCATGCACATGGCTGGATCTTTGCTGCTTTCCTCTCCTGGTGGGTTTTGGCTTTCCTTGAGCCCCCTCCTTGGTCTGTTGCCACACTGTCATCTGAAGTATTATTGTCAGCAGAACTGGTGAGTCAATTAAGATTTCTTAAAGGGAGAAATTAGTTAAAAGAAAGTTTTTTTTCCCCACATTAAACCATGGGAGGGAATTTGGTCTCTGTTTGATCATATGATTGACCGTCTGAAAATGGAACAATTAAAGGAGGAGATAACTAATGTTGATGGGAATTATGTAATGTCAATTATAAATATTATTTGTTTGGTCATTTCTGTTTTATTATTTAAAAATTTGGTTAATATGAATGCCAAGATAAAAGTTTTAGAAAAACCTATTAAAACAGATCATAGAGATATTCAGACCCAGGCAGATGAATTGAATGGAGAACTAATCTCAACATTGCATTATAAAGTTACAGAGAAACAGCCTAAGGCTTTCAAACAACCAAACAATCTATATAGTAACCTTACAGGAACTACCCAGTGATAGATATGCTCAAGACTGTAAGAGATACCTGGACTCCTGTGCAAATGTTACATTTGAGGAAATTCAAAGAAGCAAGAGTCTCATATGGCATCCACTCATCTTTCATGAAGCAGATGTTAAGCTTGTGGTCAACTTGTAATACAATTATCTCTCAAGACTGGAAAGATTTGGTTACAGCCATCTTAGAGGCTGGTCCCCAATTACAATGGAGAACCTGGTGGAAGGATGAGGCTAAGACCATTGAACAACAGAGTAGGGCTAGAGGTTTGGAAATTTCCCAAGATCAACTTCTTGGAGAAGGCAATTATGCTAATATACAAAGATAATCTTTACATAATGACCACACACTGGCTTTATGCTGAATGTCAGCCTTGAATGCTTGAGAGAGAATTGAAGAAGTAGGAAAGAAAATTGAGCCATTTACAAAAGTTATACAAGCGCCCAAAAGAAACCTTCACTGATTTCTTACAAAGACTGACTTCAGCAGTAAATAGAATGATACCAAATTCAGAAGCTAGACAGATAATAATTTAATCTCTTGCTTTTGAAAAATGCTAATGCACAGTGCAAAGGGGTAATTAGGCCATTAAAGGCAAGATCAGCACCCTGGGAGGAATGGATCCAAGATACAATAAATATTGAATCGCATGACCATGATGATGCTTGGATAATAGAGGTGATTTCCAGTGGTTTGAAGAAAAATAGTAATGTCAAATGTTTTAATTGCCTTAAACAAGGTCACCTAAAAAGATACTGTAAACAGGGTATTCCTAGAAATAATGTTTTCTCAAGGAATAATCCCAACAGAATGCACCTCTCTTCTGGATTATGCAGGTGTGGCAAAGGCAGACATTGGACTAATGAATGTAGATCAACAAGGGACAGACAAGGTAATCTTTTGCCTTTGTCATTGGGAAATACCCTGAGGGACCTCTCACAGGCCCCCATGTCAAATCCAATTCAGCCCTTTCTTAACACCATGGAAGAAACTACATTCCAGAGCAACTAAAAAACCTAATGCCTATTGTGAAAAACCATACTGCTCTGGATGATAGAATAGCTATAGAAGAAAAAACAAAAAAATTAGGAGAAACCACATATCAAAATTGATAAAGATTAGATTTACAACCTCCTCAAATTTAGGGTTGGGGAAGGGTTTTGTTTTTGTCTTTCAGGAGAATGAAGGCATCCAGCTAAGGAATCTGAAGAAAACTGGACAAATGAGACATGTGAAGAAAAAGGACAAATCATCCAGAAAAAAAAAATGTCCCATGAAAAAGGTTTTCTGCAGTGAACCATGCATGACCATGACTAACAGCGATTTTGAGTCTCCAGAAAGATGATGGGATCCCATAATTATGATGCCATCAACACAATGATAACACCATTAAGCTGACAAACACCACCCAAAGATTGGTTTCAGACTCCAAACTGTTCAGGACATATCGAGATGGCTAGCTGAGATGATGCAGCCTCACAGACTACTCCAGTTAAGACTTGACCATAATCCTAATTTTTCTTTGTGTCCCAGTAAGACTACCAGCATCCCCAATCAGCAGGAATTAGCCCAGAAAACTATAACCACATTCCCAAAAGATGGATTATGGATGTTTGTCTTTGTTTAGGGATTGATTAAAAATAGTTATTGGTCATAGTCAATGTCTTTCTGGAAAAAGAAATGGGAATATGATATAGAAATATATTATATAGAAAGGATAAAAAAGTAGATTATTGAATCTACTCTAAAAATATAGAAATGATAAGATAACTGGTAAATTATTGAAACTACTCTGAAAAAAGATATAGAAATAATAGGATAAAAAGGTAGATTATTGAATTTACTTTTAAAAAGCAACTACTTGTTTTAAATATTTTGCATTGGATTGGATTTTTCTATATTGTATACAAATTTTATATATTGATAAAAGTTTGTGATTACTTGTTATATTATTTGCTGGAACATACTGTACATATACTTCTACTCTTGTTCAAGGTATTGTACTATACAGTGCATTTAACAATGCAATACAAATTGCTAGTCCTTGGAAGTCATTATTACCAACTAATTAGGATATAAAAAAAATGCAAGTTAGTAGTTAGTCATTACAATCAAAATTTTAAGTCATATTAGGTATGTTTTCAAGGTCAAACAGATATATTTTAGATAGACAGGTCATCTTCAAACACATCAGATATCTGCAGAATATGGTATTTAAGATGTTTTAAGAACATAGATTCTTTTTTTTTTTTTTAATGACAATGAGACATGTCTGCTTCTGGCAGCAGCAATCTACTTCAGAGAAGATGGTGGGCATCAAAGAAACTCCATACGGAGTTTACTTTCTTTGTGGCAAAAGTTAACCACTGGACAAGAAAGTACCCTTGCCTCGACTACTGGCAGTACTGACACAAGAGAATGGACTGCTGAACCTTGCCAAGATAAGATTGGAAGGCCTTTTAGAACATCCTGCTTCACAGAAATATCTGTCAGATGTTTGAAGCCTATAGGCCAAAGACAGATTCCCAAATGTAGCAGAGGAACCTTAGGTGACAGGCAGCTAACTTTCCTGTCATTTCTCATATTTTTTTGGAAGTCTCTTGCCTGTACTTCCTGTTTACTCAGTTAATATTATTTCCTTCTCAGGTCTTTGAAGGAGTTGAAGATTAGATAGTTACAGTTACAGTTTTCCTTGTTAACAAATTCAGAAAAGGCTGGGTGGTGGTGGTGCACACCTTTAATTTCAGCACTTGGAAGTCAGAGGCAGGCAGATCTCTGTGAGTTCAAGGCCAGCCTGGTCTCCAGAGCAAAATCCAGGCAAGGTGCAAAGCTACACAGAGAAACCCTGTCTCAAATTTTTTTTTCCAGAAAAGAAGCTCACTAAAGAGGTGTAAAGTGTATAAGTTTGAAAGACATCAAAAGATAGTTTGGGGTTGGTAATACAAGTTAGGATAGAAAGTGAATTAGATACAACATTTTGAACACATCAAAATAAGATAAATAATGGAATATTTTCTCTGAATCTGTCAAATGTTAATGAACTAGACATTGTTAATGTAATTCTTGACTATACATATTATATATAGTTATTGTACTTACTTTATATAGTTATTCATATATTAGTTACAACCTTTTAGACAAAAAAGGAGAAATGTGATGATATATTGTGTACCCTAATAATATTTGCCTGAAGATCAGAGAATAGAACAAGCCACTAGATTAAACATAGGTGCCAGGCAGTGGCGGCACACACCTTTAATCCCAGGACTGGGAAGCACACATGCCTTTAATGGATGGGTGGAGAAAGGTATATCAGGTATGAGGAGACAGGAACTAGAAGTCTTTTAGGCTAAGGATACTCTTTCGGTTGGAGCTCTTTCAGGCTGAGGAGCTGATGTGGTAAAAGGCAGTGGCTGTGGTTTGCTTGGCTTCTTTGATCTTTCAGGTTTCATCCCAATATCTGGACTTTTTTTTATTAAAAAACTTTTTAAAAATTTGAGCAACAGTTTGTTTTTAATTGAATTATTGTTTCCCCAGGGCTGAGAAGTTTCCACCATCATCAAGGTATTTAATTAGGGTTCATTCTCCACAGTAGGCTCCAACAGAGGCCAGAACTGTATCCCTCTGAGTTAATAGTGTGGGATCTTTGATGACTACACACAGGGATGTGCTGCAGCTGAAAACCATCCTAAGATACTGGTCTTTCCAGTATGCTGCTAACCAAAAAAAAAAAAAAAAATCTATAAAAATCTAAAGCAAACCTCAAGCATAGAATATAGAAATGTTCTCTTCCCAACTTAGGTTAAGATAGAAAGAGTAAAAAGGAAATTTTCATGGAAAAAGAAGCAAATCATTGCTCTAATACTGATTATGAGCAGCATAATTTGAGGTACATACCACTTAATTTCAGTTCATTACTTCTACATTAAAAATGGAGAATTTTTCAAGTAAACACAATAATTATTTAAACATATTTTAGAAGTTGTAACTAGTCCGTAATAATTAAAATATTATTGGGCATAAATCCATAGGAAATACTTAATTAAGAAACAATGAAGTAATTAATAAGAGAATAAAATAGTTTCCCAAGTCTTCAAATGAGGAGTGTGTCCTTCCCTCAATACTAAATAAAATGTAATTATAAATTTTTACATTCATGGTAGGCAGATGGTTATTTATTTAAGAAAAAAATGTTTATGGAATCTTTGCCCTGTGCAAAACTCTGCTCTAGACACTGATACTATAACAATGAATAAAATACATCCTTCAGCAAAGGAGGCCAGTTTCTAGCTAGTTTAGGGGAAAATTTCAGATGAACTATGCAATGGATACAGAAGAGTAAGCTATATGACAAAATTAGGTAAACAAATCCAGACATACAGAAGGAAAATCTGTTGTCTCTGACTGCTGCTGTGCTGTAAAAAATATCTTTAAACCAGAAGCAAATGAGATGTGTCTGGTTGATTAAACTGCCCAAGCAAAGCTGTGAAGTTGTGAAAATTCTTAATTTGTTACGGAGAATAGATTTCCATAGTTATAGCACCCAGTCCATAGAAGGGAAAATTAAGATAAGGATGGCATTATAACCTTGCCATACATGAATGCCATCTGAAGTATTTGCACTTAATCCCATATAATCTTAGAAAGTAATTTTGAGTAGTTATGCTCCTAATTCTTAAGGAGAAGTTGTTAGGACTGTATACAATCTTCATGAGAAAGATGCATGTCGTCTACTATAACATTGCAATATGAAATAGAAATACATTTTTGACATAGAGTTATTGGGCTCAGAATTTTTCTTCCCTCTTAAAATTTCACACTAAATTTAATTTTCTGTCCTGATATGGAAAATTACTCATTTTCCCCAAAGGGACAGGAATTCCTTTGGTGTAGCATTCTACAGAATGTTGAGACACATGTGACATCTTGTCTTGTGATCATTACACTTATAGGACAACCTCTATATTTCCCAGTTTTACTCAGGGATTTTTCCACCCAGGGATAGCCTACCCTTCATTCTTGGCGTCACCTGAAATAAAATCAGTCTCACAACTAACGTTCTTCCATTCTGCTAAGTTTGGCATTCGGGGATCTTGATGCTGATTACAGAAGTTTTAATCTGCAAACCATACCCCCAAGTTAGTGCCCTGTAATCGCATCCACAGGACAAAACTACTGCCAATCATCCCTTGTGACCTCCCCGCTGCCAGCCTTGAAATCCTGTCTGTGAGTCCCATTCCCATAACCAAAGCCTTTCTGCCTGTGAACAAGGAGATCTTGACAGCCTGCCATTTCACTTCATCTGTGATTCCAGCCTGTCCTATTGGCAAAGGTTAGACAACTACATCTATAACCAACCTTTGTAGCCAGGAGACTTATCTGACCCCTCTCTGTTTGATGACATCTCTTGTCAAGTGTTTGATCTCTCTCCTTTTACGCATTTACCTACTGACGCATATGGGAATACCCAGAGATAGCACTGTATAGAGTTTCAAAATTGTAGAAAGTTGTTGATTTTTGGTCAACAGCAATAACAAAAGTAACAAAATAACTACTTCTAGACTATGCTAACTCACAGTCATTACAACCAGTTTCATCTGTAGTGAAGACTGAAAGAATGAGAAGCTTGCTTCCTTCCTTGAAAACAAGCAAGTAAACATCTGTATCCCAAAGTTCCATAGCAACAGGCCGTGTGTGGAGGTGACTTAGCCCTCCTTCTGGTCTGTCATCACTGTGTTCCCCTGCCAGAGTTCAAATTGTACTTAATCACAGGAACATGCCAGGAATGCAAACAGGAAGAGGAGGGAAATGGTTCAATTGATTGTTGGTCCACTTGCTAGTCCCATAGCAAAAAAAAAAAAAAAAAAAAAAAAACCCTCTCACATTTTAGGGAACTAATATGCTAATATTTTCAGCCAAGATTGTAGACTTACAGAAAAAAAAACTGAAGAACAATTCTTTAAAAATTTTAATCATAATTGTATTGTCTCTGTGATTTTTTAAAACTAATTACTAAGTGCTGATTTAAACAAAATTACAGTTGATATCGTGTTCTGGATGTGTTATAGTACTTGAACCTGAAAGATAATAGGTTTCCTCCGGACCTTTGGACCGAAGGCCTTTCTCTGCAAGTTCCTGGAATCTGAGTAATTTTTTTTCTCTCTCCAAATAATGTGAATCATAATTATGCTGGGAAGCACTGAGCCACCGTACAGAAATATTAAAACAGTACTATACATTGCATTCTACAGCTCCCTATCTCAATATATGCATAATACTAAGTAAGGTAGTAATAACTGTTAGGCTGCTGCAAAAAAATCTGAGAGCTGAATGGATTATAAACAGCAGCTTATTTCTCGCAATTTAGGAGGCCAAGAAGGCCGCCTGTAAGTGTTGTTAGACACTCTGCGTTGTGAGGGCCCATTTCCTTGCTGTTAAATAGTCTCATTCCTGATGCATTTTTCTAATGGTAGAAGCGAGGTGGCATATGCAGCAGTTCAAAGGAGTTTTCATACGGAGTTTTCATAAGGAGTTTTTATATAGTTCTACCCAAGAGGGCCGAGCCTTTTCACTCACTCAAGTCCTCTTCTAATATTACTCAATGGGTTAAGACTCGATGTGTAAATTTAGAGAGGGCACAGATATTCGTCTGTAGCACTTCCTTTTTAGATTTTCCTTTCAAAATCAGGATGTGCTTTAAAGATGAATCAATTCGATGCATGGTTGATTGTTTTAAAACCTCATCATTTACACTTCTCCTGACAAAATAAAACAGATAATCTGAGCTACACGAGGGCCGCAAGTTACATGAGAAGCTGCTAAGTAAGATGCAAACATTTCAGGAAGGAACAGTCAAGTAGTTTTCAAGCAGTTTCCAGAAACCAGAAAGGTGGATTCATCCTTCTTTAAGATAATGGGTTTGGGGCAATATTGTAACAGCTGGTCAATCAGGAACTATGCATTTAACAGTTATTATAACTCATAATTTAGACAAACAAGCAGAAAAATTCAGCCTGTGTTTCAGTAAAAATGCCAGTACCATGATTGTGATGGCAGTCATTGTGGTTTTAAAAGTTTAAGTTTGAAAGAGGATCTTACGTGTTTATCTATTCCATATCACCAGATACAGACACCAGGAGAGATATAGATAAGGGTGAAGTTCCATAAAAAAAATTATCTTTAAACTCTAGGAATTACCCCATAGTCAAGCTGAAAAATTCTGCTTAGGGGGCAAGGAGATGTCTTAGCAATTAAAGCTGCTTGCCTCGCAAGCCTGCTGACAAGAGCTTGATCCCATAAACCCACATAAAAAGCCACATGTGGTGGCAAACATCTGTAATCTCAGAACTCCTAGGGGGAGACTGGAAGTGGAGACAGGATAATAAGCTAGAAACCCCTTTAGCGCACAGCACACAAGCTGAAACAAGAGAGACCCTACTTCAATAAAATGGTTATCCTTCAGCCACCACATATGAACCATGTAACACAAACATCTACAGATATACAGACACACACAGACACAGACACAGACAGACACACACACACACACACACACACACACACACACACACACACACACACACCACAAAGCAACTACAACATGAATTTCACTTAGGGACCCTCCAAGGGTCCCAGGACCTTTCCTCGGGGACTATTTCAGAGAATGAAGACAGGGAGCCCTCCAGAATGTATACCATTACAAGACTAGAGAAGGAGAAGCGGTCTTTCTTCTCCTTGAGGTCCTGGCACAAGACACAGGATGTTCAATCCTCTCACAGAACATGTCTAAGAAATTACATAGATCATTTCCACCACACCTTAACCCTGCCAAATTCAAACCAAGCAAGCTAGGTTACATTTCAGAGATCATCAAAGGGACATTTTATGTCTTAAAAATTACATGTTTTAGGTTTTCATAGCCTTTGCTATAAAATAATCTCCCTTCTATGTAGTTTAAATCATCTTCTTACAAATTTTTCTCCAATCACCCTTAGAGGAGACAGTGAACATCTGGTCAACTGATGTCTCAATGGTATTTATGACAATGATGTTTCCATTTGAAATTTAAGGACTCCAGTCAGGAGTTTTTAAGAGACTCTTAACTCAATTTGAGATCCTTTCTTTTGGGTATATTTTCTGATTTAAATGTTTGCCTTAATGGAACTGATTGGATATACTTATACAGGACTACTTTTATACTTTTACCTGTGTTATATTTCTATTGTTCAAAGCCTTAATATATTAGGAAAATTCTGAAAGTTAGGTGCAGCCTCTTGTATTCACATTTAATTATTGATATTAATCATTTAGATGGTCCATGGTGTCCAAGTACTTGGCAATCAGCCCATCAATTTCTTAGTGGACACAAAAAGTTCCTAAGCTCTTTGCATTCATCATTTTTGAAATTCAGTGGGCAGGTCATCCACTTTCCACCTCATCCTTTTCTGATTTCTCCAATTATTTCCCCACCCAGGCCAGTGATATTCTTTTTTTTCTCTTATAAGTTAGATACTTCATTTACTAAGGTCCTAGGCCTGGCCCCAGCAAAGCATAAGGATCTTAAATGGCTCAGAGTTTGAGGAGATTATGAGAAGCTGTGGACAGCTAAAGCAGCTTTTTTTCTACCAGCAAACAAACCACTGAGGCAGGTACACAGGCCTACAGACAGAAAGACACAGGCAGGCTGGCAAAGGCAAAATTCTAGGGCTTCTGACCTCAAGGTCATATTTATACACAAAGCCTAGACCAAATGTGGCATTCTGCAAGAAATGGTTATGTAAGAGATGACATCACGGTTTACTTTTGAGTTCCCCAGACATCTGGTGTCAGCCATTTTGCAGTGATTCACAGTCCTCCAGATGTCCGGTGTCAGACATCTTGGCTCATGTTGGGTGTCCATATCAGTGCCATGTTGTATAAACACAAATTGGCCCTTAGGGCCCTCTATTTCCTACACTTAAATCTTTGTTACTTAAAACCCCATACAGTCTTTCCCTCTTTATGCTTTTAGGAGAGTCCTATTAACTCTACCTTAAAAATTCTCCTCACAGCTAACTTTGATAAACAGCATACATACTATGCATTGCTCTTTGCAGTGGTTAATGGAACAACAAGAAACAAGGTGAATACCTTTTGTTGTGGGCGGAACAGGTACTGACCATCCTCACTTCTGTTTCTCCAAGAGCACCTACAACTGTTTCTGACCACATTTACAAAGTGGGTGTAATGTACACACCCTTTTCATTAGTCTTTCCCTGTTCCATCGCTAAGGTCCCTCACAGGAAGATGAGAAGATGGGCAAGCACAAGCACCTTTATTGGTATCTTGTGGTCACACAACAGGGGATAATTTCATCTTGATTTGCTTTTTATGGTACAACCAAATCTTACTGTTTTGGAAAGCACCTAAACACAAAACTTAGCTATGCGAAGTCATCAGGGGAGGCTACTGTGGCTATGTTAAGTTTGGTTCTCAGGGGTTTCTGTGTCATTCACTTGGTGACAATAGCTTATCGTGGACGAGGAACAGCCACCTGGGAGGACTGATTGTTATTTGAAAACTCCCTTAGAGAAATTTTGTTGTATGCAATTGTAAATTAATGTATAGTTTTTCAATGTCAATAGCTTAATAAACCCTACCAAATGAATAGTACATTAAACTTTCTAACTAATATCTTAGGTTAAACGTAAGAGCACATGGTGTTGGACCGGGTAATTTCTTATTCTCTCCAAATGGTGACTTAGGAAATGAGCCATAAGCTCTATGTGCACAAGTATATCATAAAAAGCTCATTGACTACAGTACAAGCATAGTACTGCCTTCCATGTGCCTGTCACGGCACCTCTCAAGAGGTGTCACTTAATAGCATTCCTAACATCACCTTGAACCCCTAATGAGAAGGTAAAAGGAAAAAAACGGGGAGATATTGTTTCCCCACTTTGTGTAAAGCAAAGTCAGAATTGAAAAGGCAACAACATGATATATCTTGGTCCTCTTCCAGGATCAGTGAGAGCCCTGCCAAAAAGCAAGAAACAGTATCTGAAATGTTTGAAAGGCAAGAGATGTGCCAACCCTATCCACAAGGTTACTTGAGACAGGAATGGGGAGTTTCTGAATGATTGGCACGACTTCTTGCCATTATCAATTAAGGCTTAGAGAGCTCACTCAATATGCATAGTTATTTTACCCAGTACCAGAAAGGCAGCATTTCTCCACGGCAGAAGGCAGTTACAGTCTGTATAATATAGCTAACTAAAGAATGGCTCTAAATGCAGAGAGAGAAAGAGGGTGGGATTGGCTTGATAACAGTCATTGGCTCTAAGCCTAGGCAATGGATGATGTGCCAATCATCCTACAATTTGGTCATTTATCAATAAACATTTCTTCTGTGAGTCAAAGGACACCTATAAGAAATACTGCCTAGTGATTATCATCCAATGTATAGCCCACACAAATATAACTTTTGGATAGGGAAAGTTCTGCTCCATGGGCTAGTAGTGATTTGTGTAATATCTCAACAAGCAAGTTGAGTTCATTTTTTTAAACACCAATTCTTTGAGTCTCTCCTGAGTACAGAGGGGAACAACCTGGGACATCTCAAAAAAGTTTGTGTAGTTTGTTCCTTTGCTGCCTTCTATGTGACTATGTGACTTCTATGAGACAGGGAATAATCACAAAGCCATGTAAAAATAAAATGTATTGTATACTTTCTCCTCTCCTGCCCTATACCTAAAAAAATGCTGATAGCATAAGGTTTTAATCTAAGAAAGAACTTTTCAGATCTTCCTAGTAAATTGATTCTTTTCTTTGGGAGGTATATTAACCCCTTCAGGTAACTGAAATAGTCATCTTAGGACCATGTCCTCTCTCAGGTGAATTCTGTGGCCCATAAAAATGGACATACCTCATACATAAGTACGCATTGCATTCAACACATTTTCAAGGACTGCGGACTATGTTAGGCTTCAGGTCTACAGATTAGCATCGCCTTAGAGAGAACGGCATTACTAATAAATTAACATAAAGACTTTTCTCTTTCTCATGTTCCCCTTCTTTCATTGTGGGTGGTATTGTGTTCCCCAAAATATTATGTACCCTAATAAATTTATCTAGGGTCAGAGAACAGACAGTAACTAGATACAGAGGCTAGAAAATGGTGGCACTCTACCTTTAATCCTAGCATTCCAGAGGGAGAAATCCATCTGGGATCTCTGTGAGTTCAAGGTCACATTGGAAAGAGCCAGGCATGGTGACTCATGCCTTTAATCCCAGGGAGTGGTGGTAGAAAGCAGAAAGGTATATAAGGTATGAGGACCAGAAACTAGAAGCTTTTAACTGGTTAAGCTTCAGGCTTTCGAGCAGCAGTTCAGCTGAGAGCCATTGGGATGAGGAAACAGAAGCTTCCAGTCTGAGGAAACAAGACCAGCTGAGAAGTTGACCAGGTGAGGTTAACTGTGGCTTGTTCTGTCTCTTGGACCATCCAGCATTTCACCCCAATAACTGGCCACAGGTCTGATTTTATTAATAAGAACTTTTAAGATTCCATCTACATTTCATTGTCGTTTCTGTCTTGTGTGTATGTCTTATTGTTGCTCATAAATGACAAAAGCCATGACTGGCTCCTGACATAAGCTTTTGAGTGGTAAACAAAACTTTCCTTACACAGACAATGTGGTATAAAGTCTATTGAATGGAATCTTAATCTGAGGTAAATTGATTGATTTAAATGCTTTAGTTATGCCTTAGAATATTTGGAAGTACTTTTAGAAAAGCCTATTTAACTTTCTTCAATTGAAGAGGGAAATTTTCAGATCCCGAGAGATTAAATGGGGGCTGGAGAGAGAGTTCAACACTTTTTTTTTTTTTTTTTTTTTTTTTGCTTTTTCGAGACAGGGATTCTCTGTGTAGCTTTGGAGCCTGTCCAGGAACTCACTCTGTAGCCCAGGCTGGCCTCGAACTCACAGAGATCCGCCTGCCTCTGCCTCCCGAGTGCTGGGATTAAAGGCATGCACCGCCGCCGCCCGGCGAGAGCTCAACACTTACGAGTTACTGTTGTTCTTGCCAAGGACTGGCATCCGATTCCCAGCACCCATGTCAGGCAGCTCACATCTTCCTGGAAATCCAGCTCCAGGGGATTAAATACCCTCCTTTGGATTTTTCAGGTACCACACATATGTTCACATACACAAACAGAGCATGCATATACATAAACACAATTCAAAATAAAATAAATCCTTAAAAAGTGAAGCTTCCAACTAAAATGCCAGATAGAATGCACACATTTAACTATGCTAACAACAGGAGACCCACTAACAAGAACAATAAAGAATACACAAAGAAAGAATGAACTAACCAAGCCAAATCTTTAAGAAACATAAAGCAGAGTGATAACAAGTTTAACAGATTTTAGAAAAAAAAAAAAAACATTTTTAGTAGTGGAAAATGCAGAAAAACTGGATTTATACATATACACTCTCCAAAGTTGAAGGATCAGAAGCATCGGAAACTCCTAGCATAAAGGGCACAGAAATGGTGATATGTAAAAGACTATAGCTCTACTTCAAGAGTGACTCATATGTTGAAAAATCAAATTAATGAGTATTTTAAATAGAAAACTGGGATAAGAGCCTAGAAATCTGGCTCACCATTCTGTGTTTTATTATGTGATCATTAGCATGCTGTGTGTGTGTGAGAGAGAGAGAGAGACAGAGACAGAGACAGAGACAGACACAGAGAGACAGAGAGATGACAGAGAGACAGAGATAAGCAGAGAGAGAGAGAGAGAGAGAGAGAGAGAGAGGTACACACAAAGAGATTCTAAATAATTTTAGATGTTCCTAAAAAACTGAGATATGTCCAAAAGAATTTTGAATCACTATACAGAGATTAAAACAAAATTGTTAATCAAATACTTGCCTCTTACTTGAAAAATATAGTTTTAGTGAATATTTTAACTTTTATTGTCAATTAATTTTAAGGGTATTGTTGTTATTATTATTATTAATATTATTAATATTATTATTATTATTATGCCTATGGAAAAGGTATGATTGGTTTACTTGCTGCAGGAACTCGGGTAACTGAGATGATCACTACAAGTTATGATTACACGTGAGCTATAAAGAAGGAAAAAACAAAGTCTGCCCTGGACTAACAGATCTCTGAGGTTATAACAAATGCTCACACGTAAGGGAACAGGATGCTATCCTCAAACCAGAGAGTTTGTTTCATTTTCTTACAGAACATACTGAACATCAAAGGCAAAATAACAGATATTTTTTAAAAGATGTGAAATATTTAAAGAACAGGTGAACTAAAGTTTATTAAGTGGAAAACTTAAAAATTCTGTATTCTCTCTATTTTATCACAACCACAGCCAGAATCTCTAATGTCAAAATAGAATGCATGGGAGGTAGGAAAGCAAGAAGGAAGGGAAGGAAAGGACAGAGAGGGGGTGAACAAGCAGAAGCCAGGCAAGTAGAAGGGAACTAAAAAACAGATTTGTTTTCTGAGCACAGAGGCTGCCTGGGGAAGCCATGGCATCAGAAAAACAAATTAGGAGACCTGGATGTAAGAGGTGTTGGGAGGCTGGGGTGAAAGCAAAGTGGAAATCTAGTAGTTAAATGAGTATTGCATGGAGATTAGAATGAAATCATAAGCCTGTAACCTCTACACCTTGGTGACCATGGTTAGCAGACTGTACACCTTGTCAGCTGTATACTATGAGACCATATGTTGGTGTATATATAAAGTATCACTTGAAAAGGCACTTGTGTTGAAGCTTCCTCTTGTGTTTGAGATAAATGGATCATGAAAACTGTAACTTAAAGGTTCTTGGTGGATGCTAGTTGATGGATAGAGTTATTTGCCTTTGAAGGTACATCTTATATACAGCTCTCTCTCTCTCTCTCTCTCTCTCTCTCTCTCTCTCTCTCTCTCTCTCCCTCTTTCTGTGTCTCTCTTGCTCTATGTGTGTGTGTGTGTGTGTGTGTGTGTGTGTCTGTCTGTCTGTCTGTCTGTCTCTCTCCCTGTATGTATCTGTCTCTTTCTCTGTCTCTCTCCCTATCTCTCTTTATCTCTTTTTCTCACATTTGCCCGAATATGAGTAACCTCATTCTACTCCTTGCTCCCCATCAAGAGCCAACTGACCGTGGACTACAATCTATCAAACAGCCAGCCACATAAACCTTCTTTCCTTTCCAGTGTTTTCTCGGGGATTTTTTTCACACACAGACTATGTGTAGTGAATGATCTTGATAGTATGGGGCATGTTTGCTAGCTCATGTTTGTTAACAACATTTTCTTTACTTCAAAAGCTTTTGATATGGATAGCACTATATAATCACCAAAAATTTATGGTCTCAGGAAAGAAAGTCGAAGTGTCTTTGGAAGAAAAAGCTGGAAGTGTGGAACAGAAAGTAGGGATTCCTGTGAAGACAATTTAAAAGGAACCTCGTGGTTCTATTTGGTAAGGAGAAAAGTATAATATATAGTCTAGAAAATATGTAAGTGATGTTACCTTAGGGTAAATTAAAAGACTAGCAGTAATTATCTAGTTCATAATTCTTAGAGTTGTTCTTTACCCAACCACATTTTAATTCAGGATACTATCTTAAAATATTTGATTGAATAACCATTTAGACATATTTTGCCTTTTGTATTTTTTTAAAGATGAATTTTGATCAAGATCATGACATTGAGTAAAAGTAAAAGACTCTTGTTTACATTTTATTTTCAGACATTTTTATTTTTTTCTGTAAAATTATGTTCACATTTGAACTTAAATCAAAATGGTTATACCTCATACAAAAGGGCCAATAGGAAATAAATGGTCATCTTTTTAGTCTTTGGTGATGGTCAAAGATCCACTTACATAATAATTAACGTAAATAAACCTACTAACTAAAAGACAATAGTGTTGCATTATGTTGTGAACATGCCCAGGATTTGATTTTCTATTGAAATGTCATAGTAAGTGACCAACCTGTTCTTGTTTATATGGGACATAACCCATTTAGGACTAGAAAGCTCTAGCTCAAAAGAAATCCCACAACCCTTGACAGACAAACAAGAGTTTTCCTCGCCCTTTGATTATCAAACTGTTACCTGAAACTGTAAATCAATTCAGTGGAAAAAAACAAAAAGCAAAAACACATTTTCACAAAACCCCAAATATTGATGTTCCATAATATTAAAGGACATTTTATTCTTTAAATTTTTTTGTTCACAGTTTGTAAGCAGCATCAAAACCAGAGGTGCCAGAAATCCTTATAAAAGGCCATCCGTATGTGGTTCCAAGCCAGGGCCAGTAAAAAGCCAGAAATTTCCAGGCCAGTTCTGAAGACTTAAAAGGTTCCGATAGTTCGGATAAGCTTTAGACAAGCGGCCAAATTCTGGAAGCATATCTGAACTCGCTCCAAATCCCAAAACCTTTTGAGGTTTACGTCTCCTTAGTCCAAAGCCATTGCAAGAGCTGACAGCCCCTTCACAAGAGCAATAATGAGTCTGAGATTATTCGAGGCGCCGAGTCACGCCATCCCCTCATTGTTTGGATAATAAAGTTCAGAAGTACTGAGGGTAATCTCGGAGAGAGACAGAGACCAAGTTTTACTTATCATGGTTGTGTTCACTTCCTTTTTAGCTAATTAAACCTTCGTTCTTCACAGGAAATAAAATTTTGCAACTCCCCCATAATAGTTTGGCTTCATAATATTGTATATATCTTTTTCCGGTTTGTCTGGAAAAAACAGGAAGAGAGGGGTGCTAGTGTGAAGACCCAGGACAGCAAGTTATCTTTTTAAATGAGCAGATTTTTCTTTGCACATGGCCAAAGATAGCCGTGCCATGGGGTCAACAAGAATGCTTACCCTGGATCTCTGTCTGGAGCATTAGGGAGAAGGCGAGGGGAAGAGGCCTGGAGATAAATGGGGTAATTTTTTAGCACTGCAGGTCAGTGGTTCCGACAGTCTCTTAGAGGCTACTTTATATGGTCATGTGTAAGACTCCCAACAGGCTGTGTCTAGTGCGATGCAGCAAGAAGAAAACAAGAAATAAAACCCATTTACAGGCTTTAGGTAAGTTCAAAATGACAGGGAAGGTTGTTTGTACCCCATGGTCCTTGTGGGACCCATATCCTCTTTAACTCCCAACTGACTTTCTCTTGTCTGTTCAGTCTAAGGACAAGCAGTCAAGAAGACGAAGGTTATATCCATCCACACAATCACACACAGCTATTAGGAATTCTATTTCAAAGCCATTTGTAGAAATATTTTTCCTAATGAATTGCTAAAGGAAGATAAAGAGTGAGGAGTAAAGAAAGCTAGATAGGAAATACATTTATGTACAATTAACACATTTTGATTCACCACTTGGAATTTTACATATGGAATCAAGTAACAATGAATATTCATACAGAATAACAAACTGCCAAGTAATGTGCTAATTAAACAGATTTAGTAGGATAAAAGGGTAGAATAAATATGCTAAAATTAGAAAGAAACTGAACTAAGATTAATATGTTTCTTTATTTCCACATTTTCTGTTTTTAAAAATCCTGTAATCCCCTTTCCCCCCAGGGGTTACATTATAATATAATGTAGATTTTGCTGTGCATTGTATTTATGCTTACAAACAATGACATCTCAAAACATTTAAAAATCTTGTGTGATAAATGTATTTTAAAAAAGTTTTAAGTTAGCTCACTGTAAAAAAAAAAAGAATATATGTTCAAAGAAACTTTTAGGAAAATTAAATATCCTTCTGTTGTTTTTGTTTGGTTGGTTTTGTTTTTTGAGAAAAGGTTTCTCTGTGTGGCCTTGGCTGTCCTGGAAGTAGCTCTGCAGACCAGGCTAGCCTTGAACTCACAGAGATGCATCTGCCTCTGCCTCCTGAGTGCTGGGATTTAAGGCATGCACCACCCTTCTGATGACGTGCCCAATTACTTTCTATTTTTTTAATGATCACAATGATTACAGATCAGAGGTATTTGCATTTTGATGTTAAATGTGAAACTTCAATGTTTGGAATATCAAGAATCCTTTCCCTCCTCCTCCCCCCAAATACAAGCATTCATGAGTTGTAGGATGCATGAATCACATGGTGTGTTTTGGATTCTCAAAGCAATTTTAGCTGTGTTGTTTTTTCTGTGAATGGCAGTGGGATCCCAACAGGAAGGTGGTCAATTGCTGAGGAGTTTCCATTTTTACAATGAACACTGGGCAAAGTCTGAAAGAGAGGAGTGGTAAAGATCCTGGTGAAAAGTATCCCTCTTGGTTAGATAAGCTTATATGGATGAAATATACAACGATGAAATATCCACTGAAGTTTTCCAGCTTTCTGTTGTTTGGCTCCTCCTCTGAGCTTTACACTTCATGAGGTGGAGGATGTCAGAGGCACATACCTCTTGAGAATCTGTTTCTTTCTGCTACTGATAATTGAAAAACTAATTAGGAAATAGTAAAGACCAGTCATAGATCTATTTCCCAATAAAATTTCTTAAGACAATCACACTGTGTGTGTGTGTAGGGGGGCACATTTTAGGATAGAAGAGGAACGGAATTTGAGCAATAGAGAAGAGCACATATTATACTATTTCCTTCAGCTTTAGCATACAACCTGGATAAAATGGAGCATCTCTGTTAGGATTGTTAAACGTCTGTGATGAAGAAAATAGAGACATCATGCGGCACAATGTATTTATTTTACACTTGATTAAACAAAGGCCTAGAAGATTAAGCATTTTTTTTTATAGGACCACAAAAGTATGATGATAGAACAGGGGGACAGACCAGCTTTCTGAAGTCGGTGTCAGTTGCTATAATAGACACTTGTGACGTCCTTTCCAGGAAAATCTCATTCTTCACAGAAAGTCTATAGAATTCTTAACCAACCCAGAATACTGGTAGCAGTCAACAAAGGCATATATATTATCAAATAATCTTTAATACAGAAATATCCATCTCTAGATATTGTTCTGCCCTGTAATAAAGCTAATAAATAACAATATGTGTTTAGCAAGCACAATAATCAGTTTTATAATATGAATGATTAAATATATAAGCATGATTATACTTATATGATTTTATATCATTCACCTGGGTTATGTTTTATTTAAAATTAGTACATGCTACAGTATATTTTGAAATGCAAGTCAAATTTCCAATGTAGGTACACAGCTTTATAAGAGCCAGAATATGAAATGTAACTCACATATTCTCTCTCCCTAGACTATTGAAAGTTTATTCAGATATATTTGATGCCTTCTACTACTCTTTCTAGCCATCTGTTGATTTTTTTCTTTCATGAAAACAGACCAAACCTGTACATATGGCATTTGGATATAATGATAATTTTGATGTCGTGCTGGTTGCACGAGAAGAGAGCTTGGATGTTAGATTTAACAGGCCTATCACAAATCCTCATTCTCACCATCTTCCCGCCCACACTGTGAATTTTGTATGACTGTTTTCTTTACCCTTTCTGTGTAGACAGCATTATTCACTATAAGCACCATTACAGAACCAAGTGTCAATGAACCACACAGAGAGCTGACAGCTACTTAAACAGCACATGAGCCAGAGCCGTTTGAGGGATGCCAAATGCTTCTTTTTTCAACAAGTTCATTTCATCCAAAGGGTAGGGAATAATTTCATTTAAAGATTTATATTTATGAACATGTTATGAATGTTCTGGATGTTCCCTGTAAGATTTTATGAAAGATACAGATGCGTTTCCAAGAATCGTGAAGCAAGCCGGCTGGCCAAGGAGACAGTTTGGCCCTTAGTAGGCAGATCCAAGGGATGTTAGGAGTCAGCTGAGCCCTGGAGACGGATTTGCTTGCTTGGCAGTAGGATCTGCTGATTCTCCACCTGACAGTGTTCTCTGGTGCTCTTCTTTGTTCTGACTTCCTCTCTCAACTCTCCCCAGATGGGTAGTGGGGAGAGACCAGCTGCTTGGGAAAACAATCATTCCTAGGAGCCCTTCCCAATAGTTCAGGTTGGAGGCCAACCACCTGAAAAGGTTTTTAGCCAACAAGTACTTGTCCAGCTCTCTGGTGAGCTGCTCTCTGGAGCTGATTGAGAGGAGAAGGCCAAGAACAACAGAAGGCTGTCCCAGGGAGAAGGAGAGAGGGGCTCCGGGGAGGGAGGCTGAAAGAGAATTCAGACATCTACAACAAAACCTCTCTTTCTTGCCGTTCATGCAGTTATCTATCATATTAAGAAAAAATGGACACACTATCACTGGGGCTGTTCTTCTAGTTTTAATTTTAGATATTGTCTTTTATTTCCTGGCTACACTGGCTGATGCACATGGCTCAGTAAAAAGTATAAATGAATTGTTGCTAGAAGGGTCTTTCAGCATTCTTCAGAAAAGATATTATATTTATATTGTTAAAATCCATGTCCACAAATTCAGACAGTTTCTCCAGAGCCATATGGTTGATTAGAAGAGTAACCAAGAATAGGACAGTAAGAAGTTAAAGACAAAGCACTGCCCACAACACATATGTCTTTTTCTGGTGGCAGGTGACTTTGCTTGAGATTCCCAGAAAATTTAGGACAAGCTTGTTTTGGCAAATGACCGAAGGAGCGTTGAGTGGAGCACTAAGAAAAGTAAACCAGAGAAGGAAAGATAATCTATGTTGTATTAATAGCTCACCACCCCTGGAGTCTTGACTCACTGCTGGGATTCTTCTGAGGAACCTTCTAGAAGGCACATACAAATTTCCTGAAAAGTTGAAGGGGCATATTTACTCGTCACTTCTGTTATTCAAGGTCATGATTTATTCCAAGGATTCTTAACTGCCTTGGACTCTCAGCTGGTGAATCTAGTTGCAATTGACATAGCAGCTGCAGAGAAACCCCAGGGTAGACATTGGAGCTATGTGATACTGCTGAGGCAGGTGATCAGAATAAACATGCGTGCAGCTAGATGGTGAGCAATATCTAGGACAGCGGTACTCAACCTTCCTAATGCTGTGACCCTTAAATACAGCTCCTCATGGTGTAGTGACACCCAACCAAAAAATCTCCATCGCTACTTCATAAATGTGATTTTGCTACTATTATGAATCATAATGTAAATGTCTGATATGTGATCCAAAAGGTTGCAACCCATAGGTTGAGAGCTGCTGATTTAGGAAGAAGCATGTATTCAGTATGTAGGCATTCCGGCACAGGATGTGTCCTAAGCATTTACTTCTATGGTGCCTAGCAGGGCTTTGTTCCTTTCATCTACCTTCTGAATTCTCAGTGCCACATGCCTTTCCTCTATTCCTAGATACCTAAATAATGTCATCTGCTCCTATATTCTTCTCCCACTTTCAAATCATGACTTGACTGTTGAAGTTACTTACAGAGCAGAATTAATAAGAAGATCCATTTCTTATCTTCCACCACTCATTCTTGGTCATTGCATGTATCAAGACTTCCATGTACTGAGTCCGCTCTGTTTTAGTGGGTGAGTTTCTGGGCTTTTGTGAGCCAATACACTGTCTTCCTTTTTCTCTCATCCACTTAATGTTTTTACACCGTGTTTTCCTCTTCTCTACTGTGTTGTTGATTTCCCCTTCTCTGTTCTACTATTCATACTAGCATTCCAACCTGCTGGAATATGTCCAACCGTGACAATGAAACAACCTTCCCATGTGCTCATGATTCCATCTATCTAGTGGCCCATTTCTCTGCCATCCTTTACAGCAAAACTCTTCCAAAATCCAGTTTGACTTTTGGTCATATTCTTTCACTTCTCACTTTCTCTTGAGCATATCTCATTCTGGTTCTTTTTTTTCAGCACTATGATAAAGTCAATTTTATTAGGGTCACCATCTTCCAATTGTCTAAATCTAATGGTGGGTTCTCAATCTTTTGTTCATTTTGTGTGTGCATGTGCCATAGCTTAAGTGTGGGGGGTCAGAGGATAACTCTCAGCATTTGGTTCTCTCCTGCCACCTTGTGGGATCCAGGTATGAAACTCAGGTTGTCAGGCCAGAGCCCAAGCATTTCTACCCACTGAGCCTCCTAGCCAGCCCTTAAATTTTTGATGTTTGACATGGTGAGTCTCAGTGACTGATCTGTTTCTTTCGCTTAACCCTTGGGTTTGTTGCAAGTTAACAACTGAAGTGTTCATAGTTTATTTTTAAACTAAAGTTTGGAGTTTTTTGTTTGTTTGTTTGTTTATGACCTCACTCTAAATGATCTCATCTAGATACATAGCTTTAAATATTGTCTATATTCTTCTGGTTCCTAATTAACATCACATGTCCCATATGATGAACAACCTACTCAGTATGTTCACTTGATTATCTTATAGAGATCTTGAGGCTGACATACCCCAAATAGAGCCCTTGGATTTCTACTCTAATGCATGTCAATGTTTCCAAAGTTCCTAAAATGTGTTTAGGCTAAAAACTCAGAAGACATTCTTGATTTGTCTCAGCACTAGCCTCACTGGTGATCTGTGTTTATGCCTCTGCTGTCCATCAGCACATTCTCTTCTCTGAAGCCAGGAAAGGCTTCGAAAGAAGCGATTCCAATCTTTTACTCTCCTGCTAGGAACAGTCCTGTGGCTTCCCAGCATATTCAGATAATATCTAGAGGCCTGCAAGGGATGTGTGGGATCTGGGTTCTGGTTAACTCTTCAATATCTTCTCCCATAGACTTCCTCTACTACATGTCAACTGATCTGACCTTGCTATTCAAGCCTGAACAGGTCAGGCTTGCTCTTGCCTCAGTTCTTTAGCATGGGCTGTTTCCTCTATCTGGAATGTTGCCCACCCAGATTTTCAAACAGTTGCTTCCCTTATTTCATTGAGACTTTCACTCAAATACAACTTCCAGACAGAACCTTCTTGAACAGCTTTACGCGACCACGACAGCATACTCATCAGCAGTTAAGGTTTTACCTTTTTCCTTGCCTTTGTTTTCTCCTGATTCTTGTTACATCTTGATATAAATGTACATATGATTGTTTGTCTGCTTCTGATCCCCAACACTGACAGGTAAGCTGTACAAGGCCATCAAAGCATGGCATTACATTAATCACAATTGTCATGACCAGTATACCTGCAGCAATGTTTAGGCCATAAGAGAAAATCAGTAAAGACTCATCAAGGAGACTTGAGTTAAAAATAATACTGTCAAGTTATCACGGATAGCTACATATTGAGCCAGTATACAACTCATAACTCTATTTATTAAAAAACTAATCTGTTTAATGGAAATATATAAATTTCTATAATATAAAATTATATAGAGATTAGAAGTTTAAGAAGCATTTGTTCTTTCATTTTATGAATTATTAGAAAAGAACCAGGTGTGCTTTTAGAGGCTCCCATGGAAATCAGAAATTGATTGTAACTTTCCTCTCTGAGTCTCCCTGAGGTCTAAACTATTCACTCAATGCTTTCGTTTGTTCAAACTCTTTTGCAGTCTACTTCCTTTTCAAGCCTCTGAACCTGTCTTGGATGATCACTTTTTATTTATGAACTTGACACCTCAACTGAGGAAATATTTTCATCAGATTCCTTGTAGAAAGATAAATAGGGAGTTTTCTTGACTAATGGCCCAAGTGGGAAGGTCTAGAAAACGGTGGTGGTGACACTGCCTGGCAGGTCGTCATGAGGTTTACAAGAAAAGAGACTGAGAAAGTCAGGGGAGTAAACCACTTCTCCATGACTTCTGCTTCAATTTTTTGCTTTGCCTTTCTAGGAGATGGATTGGTATCTGGAAATGTAAGATGAAAAAACCCATCCCTCTCAAAATTCCTTTGGATCATGTACATTATTATAGCAATGAAAACCTGAGATGGAACCCTTGAATGGTTGTTTCTATCACTCAAAGGGTAAGATTCAATATATGTATTGATTGCTATGAGTAAAGAGACCCAAACTTGGGACCTGCCTTATTTAGACCATCGAAACTAGTTGAGCCTCACAGATTTGAGCTTCCCCCAATTGGGCTTGGTTTTTGAAAGCACTCGCTGGAATCCAAAGTTAAATAATTTTCTTCAAGTAATCTTCACTCCTCATATTTCTCTTATGTACTTAGTAGGAAAAGTGCAAGCTTGCTATTCTCTGTTCCATTTTCCGAGAACCTATGTCACGATCTGCAGGGATCTAGCATGATGTGAGTATGACCGTCATGATCATAACTACCATTTTGCCTGTCATAGAACATAGAAAATCATTAAGATAATTGATTAAGCTTGCTGGACTCATCATTGACATCTGGACTATTGGATAACTATGCTGATTATGTTAATAGTTTTGGAGAAAGCGTAGGCATATAAGTGCTAAATTACCTTTATGTAGCATAACACATGCAAACTATCTGCCTGCCATAGCATGCAAAAATCATCCTTGCTTGCTGACACCCAAGATATGTTTTTGTCTCAAGGTTCCTAAAAATTACATTTTATATAATGTTATGTTTGCCTGTCTTTTTCTTTGGTTTAATGACACCTTTCTCTGTTTCTTCCTTCTTGTAGCCTCTCCCTAGGTTACATTGACACAGAAAATAAAAATACTGAAGAATCAATAGTTATATTAATGGGAAGATGATAAAATTTTGATTATCTTGCTCTTTTGTTATTTGCTCATTCCTATGTTGAAAAAAATACCTGTCAATTCATTACACATGAAGCACTATTTTCAGGAGTAAAAACAGTGAATGCAGAGAATCATACATTGTAATAGACTTTACAGAACAGGAGATAGATGTTACTCAAATATCTTAACTAGAACATGTATATTTCATAAAGAACAGAGCTGATTATATCAGATAAGCCTGACTTAGAATGAGCAGAAAATAATCAGCTATGGCAGGAATCCTATGAGGGGCAAAGAGGGAGAACTGAGTCAGAGAAAGCACCAAGGACAACACGCGGTAAAACAAAACAAAGACACAAGAGTTATATGTGGAAAGAATAAGGGGAGGAAAACTCATGCGGAGGCTAGACACAAATGATAAAGTAGGACATGCAGGATTGTGGTTAAGGTTTTGTGTTTTATGTTGAACCAGAGGAAATTATCCAATGATTTCATGGTAGTCTATGGTGATAGACTATATCATTGGGAATAGAAATAAAGCAGAATATGCTGAGATGTGTTCCAAAACAGCAGTTACAGGTGATGATCATAAGATAAGATAAATAATATTCCCCAACAAAAGTATAAATGCAAGTAGATTGATACACATTTATAACACACAGATAGATTGAAATAGATTTATTCAAATCTTTAATTTGTCAGAAGCTGCAAAAATGTTGCTTGAAACTTTTACTATTTTGAAGAAGAAGGTGATTTATAGTCACAAGGCCCTCTGACCCTAAAGTAACAAATAATATTGAAGAATTAACTGCTCATTGCAGAGACCAAAGCTGATGTGGATCATACAGTTATTTGGTACAAGGTCCTCTCCTCTATGGTAAATGATCTTTTTGTATGTGGAATAATTTTATTATTGCTTCATTGAAATATTTGCAGGAAAGTCAGAACTGTATAGTAACCATATTCACTGTGCTTTCCCCTGGATTTGCCATCAATACTCAAAAAGATTTATTTATACCTTTCTCCCTTTAGGTCATACAATCTTTAAGTCAGTTAGGGTAATGTATGAAAATTGTTCTGACAAATTTTCATCATAATTTTATCCATTTAACAAAAATGAATCAATACATATACTTTTCATTCTCTGGGACAAAGAATGTCGGTTGTGGGACAGTTGTTGCTTGTGGTTTCAGGTCAGCTTTATGTGAGTCAGTGAGATGGTGGTTCTATGGTGATCCCTTGCTTTTCTTCAATAGCCCTAAGTTAGGAACATATACATGCCAAAAAAACTCATATAATTGCTTCAAATGGAAAATTTCTGAGTCTTGATTGTGGTGGTATTGTGTTCCCCAAAATATTGTGTACCCTAATAAACCTATTTGAGGTCAGAGAACAGAACAGCCACTAGATATAGAGGCCAGAAAATTATGGCATACACACCTTTAATTCTATCACTTGGGAGGCAGAGATCATCTGGATCCCTGTGAGTTTAAAGCCACACTGGAAACAGCCAGGCATGATGACTTATGCCTTTAATCCCACGAAGTGAGCCTTTAATCCCAGAAAGTGATGGCAGAAAGCAGAAAGGTATATAAGGCATGAAAACCAGGAACTAGGCAGGTTAAGCTTTCAGGCTTTTGAGCAACAGTTCAGCTGAGATTTATTCTGGATGAGGACTCAGAGGCTTCCAGTCTGAGGAAACAGGATCAGCTGAGGAATTGATGAGGTGAGGTGGCTGTAGCTTGTTCTGCTTCTCTGATCTTCCAGCATTCACCCCAATACCTGGCTCTGGATTTGATTTTATTAGTAAGAACTTCTAAGGTTCATGCTACACTTGATCACATTACTGACCCTGATTTCTATTCCTAAAACACATACATAAAACTGAAGAGTTAATTATTTCAGTAAATTTGCTCAATTGGCCATCCCATTATTTTAATGACTCTTAAAGCTTGGGTTTCTAATCAGGGACACTGAGGTTACATGGTGCCTGGGAAGGCATGATGAAGCCAAGACAGAAATGGAAAATCAGCACAGGATAAAAACATCTTTCAGAAACCAGTATAAAAACAAAAGGACACAGGTAGAATTACATAAAACAAAGAAATATTTTTTCATATCAGAAAAAAAAGAACAAAACAGAAAGTCAATCTACAGAATTAGAGAAAATACTTGTAAATACTATATAAAACATATAAGGAATAGCTCAATAATAAAAATAAATTTTAATAATGAGTTAAAAGAATATGTTTTTCAAAGAAGATGTAAAAAATGAAAAAGTAGGCCGGGCGTTGGTGGCACATGCCTTTAATCCCAGCACTCGGGAGGCAGAGGCAGGTGGATCTCTGTGAGTTCGAGGCCAGCCTGGGCTACCAAGTGAGCTCCAGGAAAGGCACAAAGCTACACAGAGAAACCCTGTCTCGAAAAACCAAAAAAAGAAAAAGAAAAAGTATACAGAAAGGTAGTCAGTGTGACAAATTAGAGGAATGGATTTCAAAACCATGGCATCATCTTATAGCATTTAGGATGACTAGAACTGAAAGAACAAGAGATAAATAACAAATGTCTGAGAGGGAAAGTAGATTGGTTTAACCATTATGGAAAATAGCATATATATTCCTTTAAAAATTTAACAAAAATGTTTTATAACACAATTTTATGTGTAGTTATATAAACTAAACATTGATATATTCATGAAGATCCACCTTCATGTTAATTTCAACATAATTCATAATAGCCAACATATATAAGCAAACTATCGAGAGATTAAAAATATAATGTATATGCTCTGGAATATTATTCAGGCATGAAAGAAGGATATCTGGACACTTGTGATAACACAACCCTGCCGACATTATGTGAAGTAATTAACTTAAGAACAGAGAGAGATAAATACTGCATGACTCTACTTGTGTGTGGAATTTTAAAAAGACAAATTTATGAAAGCACAGCCCAGCATGGTGGTTCCTGGGGCCTGGGGGACAGGAAAATGTAGAGAAGATCAAAGGGCACTAACTTTTAGTTATAAAGCAAGCACTTTCTGGCAATCTCCTGTGCCTCATGGTGGCTATTAAGAAAAACAAGAACTCAATGCCTATCCTAGTACACAAAACAGAGCAAGAGGCCATGACCCCTTGTAAATGCCAATGAGTTCATGCTGTCCTTTCTCTGCTGTTGGACCAAGTAGTACAATAGAGAATCTCAAAAATTCAGAATAATTAGCCAGGTTGTTAATTACGCCCAAAGGCGACTTGGACTTCTATGGGCATAGCAATGGCCTATCTGGTGGTCATCACAGTGGTAAGTCACCATGGCCATGGAAGGAAGCCCAATTATTTCCATGCAGTGTAACCAGGACATAAATTTTCATTGGTCAAAACAATTGCAAGCAGTTTGTTTTTGTGAGTTATCATAAAGAAATAAAACCAATTTTGAAATCTGCTCATTCAATCTGGCTCTACTTTGATTTAGTCCTAACAATGCAATGAGGGTTTATTCTTATTCAGAAGCTTATCTGCCACCCCTTGACCTTAAATTCTTCCTATTTAGAGACAATTAAACTTCCAGCCGGCTGCCCTCTGTAATTCTTACCTTATTCATCACTAATCTCTTTGGCCATTGTGAAGATTTTACCTTGGGGTGGTCTCTGGGATGACGTGAACGTCAAGGGCATTACATTTGGTGACACTTGTACACTATTGTGCAGAAAAAGTTTCTCCACTGTGATTTTCCTAAGATCAGTTTACATTGTTCTGCTTTTTTCCTTAGAACAGTGGTTCTCAACCTCTGGGTCACAACCCCTTCGTGGGGTTGAATGACCCTTTCACAGGGGTCACCTAAGACCATCAGAAAACATAGATATTTACATTACAATTCATAACAGTAGTGAAATGACAGATATAAAGTAGCAATGAAAATAACTTTATGTTTGGGGGGTTACCGCAACATGAGGAACTGTATTAAAGGGTCTCAGCATTAGGAAGGTTGAGAACCACTGCCTCAGAACTCACTTGCTACTTTCCCCCTCTATCAGTTCATTCCCTGTAGAAGAGTAAGATTTAGTGGCTTGGTACCACCTTCTTTCTCAGAAGGTAAATGTGAAGGTGTTTAAGTTTTGACATGTAAGTGATTGGTGAGTCACAAGCTTCGGGAGATTCTTCAAGGTTCGGTTGATTTCCAGGAACCTGAATGCTGTTTTCTTGTCAACCTGGGGACAACAGAATTTGATGAACAGGAATTCACTCATTTTCAGTTTTTGTTCTTGTTTTTTCCAGTCAAACTGTGGATGGCCTCAGATTTTATTCCAAGCATTTTTTCTGTATCTCATTCTAGGAAGTTTTAGATTAGCTAAAAAAATATGTGTAAACAACTTTGAAGTCTTTTTTTGGTGTGTGTGATTAGTGTGATTTTTGCACTCTCTGTTCCTCTGGTTAAAGATAATAAGTTTGTTGAGATTCTGTGAGTTATTAAGAGATAATCTTGTCCTTAACAGTTTTCATATCATTTAAAGAAAAGTTTCAAACTAAGAAGAATGAATTAAATGGGTATAAGTTGATCAAATGGGAAATAAAGCTACATAATATTGTTTATTTATAAAATATCTGATTTATAAATGCTTTCTTTTCGTACCATGCTTGTTAAATTCTTCAAAACAGAAAATAAAGTAGTGTCTTTAGAGTTAAAGGAACAATTTTAGGAGTTTGCCTTGTTTGTTGGATACTTCACCATTCATCATAAAACAAGTGCCAACAGTTTATGCCCTTTAAAAGTTTATCTCACTTTTTCTGAATGTTCAGAAATGTGTGAGTAGAGGAACATATAATAAACAATAAAAAAGTGAATTTCAAAAGCACCTTCCTATTTAGGTTTTACTAAGGTATTTGAGCTTTGTTCTACTTCCTGGCATGTTGATTGACCCAATTAATTCCTAAGAGTGTGAGGTCCTAACAGCAGGGATTAAACTAGGCATTCTCAAACTAAATCTTCAAGTCAGGCTCTTTTATTTTAATTTTTTTTTTCAAGGGGAAAAAAAGACAGGGCCTGGGAATGAAATCTGCGTTGCTCTGGGGATAGTTTTTTTCTCCCAAAACAATTTCACATAAGCCTTCTTTATTAAAATACACACACACACACACACACACACACACATGCATACACACCCTATACATTCATCCTTGGTTTAATTGCCATCAAAATAACTGTCTGGAGACTCAGGAGTGGGTGGCATTAAGGGTCAACAGACCCCCGGGGAATTGTAGCAAAGACTTAGCATGGCACATTACCAAATGTGACTGTGTTTCCCTCTCTCTCTCCCTGATCACACCTTCACTTTCCTCCCTCACTGTCCCCCTGACACTACACCATTGTGCCCCTCAGAATTTCCTTTGACAGTTCATTAAGGCGAAAACTTTCCAACTTTCTCGAGGAAAATGATATTTTTACATTTTCTGTTTCCCACAGTAGACTTGACCAAAGTATGACTTAATCATCTGTCTGAACATTTTATAGGACCACACAGAACATTTCCCATGAGACCCTTCCTCTAGTTTTGCCCCCACATTCTCTGAAGTGATCCACTTATCTGACTGCTGGTCTACCTATTTTCATTCCCCTCTGCCTCTTTCCTGGTGGCTTTACTTCACTAAAGGAACTTTCTGTGCTGACACTGTGAGGAGCCAGGACGCTGCAAGAGAACAGAATCATGATTCTGAGGCAAAATTCAAACACGGATGCCACCTTAGTGGTTGGAGACATATCACAAATTTGATTAGGCGAAGATGGGACTCGAAATTCAATGAAAAGCCCAGAGCTGAATGATAATGTGGCTATTGGAGGCCCCCAACAACAACACGTCAGGCTACTGCCAGGCAGGAAGTCAAATCAGAAACTCAAGATAGCAGTTTAAAAAAAAAAGCAACAAATATACTCTAAAAATTGTCACCCCAGACAAGAAATCTTATAGTATATGAAGCAGTCTCAGGCTATGTTTTATATCCATCTACCAATGTAAATGAAAAAGCCTTTGAATGGGCTGGCAAATTGGATACTGAGGCTTAAAGTAGGAATATAATTCTGTGCCCTGCTCCGTACTTCTTTACACATAAGTTTTCCTGACTCATCTAACTCACAGTTCTGTTTTTGCTCAACACCCTGCCAGCAACAATTGGCTCCTTGTGTACAGATGATGAAATGTGTTATGTATGGGAGTTTATGTGACTCTTTTCAGTTACATCTATATTTCCTGTAGACTTTTGTCATGGGAACTCTTTCTAAGCTTCCCTCTATCCTTGGGTCTCTCTCTGGTTTTCCAGACAGGGTTTCTCTGTGTAGCCTTGGCTGTCCTGGAACACTCTCTGTAGAACAGGGTGGCCTTGAACTCACAGAGATCTACCAGCCTCTACCTCCTGAGTGCTGGGATTAAAGGTGTGTGCCATCACTGCCTGGATCTTTCTAAACTCTTTTGTAGGACTTGGATCATCAACAGAATGGGAATTACATGCAGGACACCTCCTTAGGTAACTCCTCTAACAGGCATTATTTTGATCAGGGCCCAGTTTCCTACTGGACAGGCTTTCCCTAGCCTGAGCATTGAGTTTCTTCAGGGTACTCCACCAACAGGAGCAAACTAACCCCTGAGTTAGCAAATTCACCGTGCTCATGTACTCTGCCATAGCTAGTGTTATCTTATTGACGACTGCGGTGATATTTTGGGTGTGACCTAACAAATAAAGCTTGCCTGAACTTCAGAGGGCAGAGCCAGCCACTAGTTAGCCATGGAGGCCAGGCCGTGGTGGCACACACCTTTAATCCCAGCACTTGGGATCTCATGCCTTTGCTCCCAGTACTTGGGAGGCACACACACCTTTGATCCCAGCACTAGAGAGGTTGAGACAGGAAGTGATATGGGAGAGAAAAGGAATATAAGGGGAGATTGAGTTGGGGGAGGAGCTCAGTCTTTGCAATCTGAGGATTCCTAGGGGTAAGAAATCTTTCTAGTAGCTGGTTGCTCTGCTTCTCTGATCTTTCAGCTTTCACCCTGATATATGGCTTTGGGCTTTATTTTTTTTTTTTTAATTTTTATTTAATATTTTTTCATTTTACATACCAACCTCTTTTCCCCCTCCCTCCTCTTCTCCTGCTCCCCCCCTCTTGTCCCCATCCTACCCCAGCCCCTCCCCATAGCAGGTAAGGCCTCCTTTGGGTAGTCAACACACACTGGCATACCAAGTTAGGGCTGGACTAAGCCCTTCCTCCCTCCATCACGACTGAGTAGGGCATCATTTCATAGGGAATGGGCTCTGAAAAGCCAGTTCATGTACCCTGGATAAAACCTGGTCCCATTGCTGGGGACCCACAAACACTTCAAGTCATGCAACTGTCATTAACATTCAGAGGGCCTAGTTTGGTCCCATGTGGGCTCCCCAGCTGTCAGTCCAAGAATCCAAGAGTTCCCACTAGCTTGAATCAGCTATCTCTGTGTTTTTTTTTTTTTTTTTTTCCAATCGTGATCCTGACCCCACTTGCTCTCATAATCCCTCTTCCCTCTCTTCAACTGATTTCTAGGAGCTTGGAGTTTGTAGGCAAATGGATGGAACTATAAAGAATCATCCTGAGTGAGGTAACTCAGACCCAGAAAGACAAGCATGGTATGTAAGTGAATATTAGACGCAAAGCAAAGGATAATCAGGCTACAATCCACAACTTCAGAGAAGCTAGGTAAAGAGGAGGACACAAAGAGGGACACACATGGATCCCCCAGGAAGGGGAAACGGTTAAGATCTCCTGGGTAAACTGGGAGGAGGGAGTAGAGGGGTGGGTGGGCAGTGGGAACATGAGGTTTCTAGATGACCAAGAGTTGGGGGAGGGATGGAGAAGGAGAGTAATGAAAGCTATCTTGACAGTGAACCACAAAGGTTTTAAGGAGAAATCTGGAGCTAGGGAAATCCCCGGGAACTCACAAGGAGGTCTCCAGCTAAGACTCATAGCAACAGTGGAGAGGCTGCCTGAACTAGCCTTCCCCTGTACTCAGATTGGTGTCTACCCTAATTGTCATCATAGAACCCACATCCAGTGACTGATCGAAGCAGGTGCTGACACCTACAGCCAAGCACTTGGCTCTGGGTTTTTACTGAGACCAGTTAGGATTCGTGCTACAGAAGGGTTAGTGGGAAATTGTCTCACTTTTTGTCAGAGGAATAGGCAGATAAATAGGAAGTAAAAGGCAAAAACTGTAACCATAGGTATGTTCAGCTTAGATTTGCACACAGGCACCATTGCTCCTCCCCATAAGTGCAAACAGTTTATGGGTAGATGTTTCTAATGAGTTGAATTCTGAACAATGAAGTTTTCCCCTCTTTGTCACTCTTAAGTGGGAAAATATTTAATCCTCTTTGCAAATGAAGTCCTAGCTCTCAATTTAGCAGGACCTCCTGCTGCGCTCAGTTCTATACAGAGGTTTTGCTCACCCAGACAACTGTCTCCTAGAGGGACAGGGTCAAGACTATTCATATTGTAGGGAACTATTGGTCAGATTGAAGCCTGTACCTCTCTGACAAAAAGCCAGTACTTCATTCACTATGCCATCCAGCCTTTCTTCTCATGATATATGATTCCTAGTTTCCAGTTTGACACTGTAGTCTGGGTAAAAAATGGACATAAAACTTGAATGATAGATACATTGGAGGATTATACACACATACTTTCACAAGTACAGAGAGCCTGGTGTGGTGGCACATGCCTATAATCCCAGAACTTGAAAAGCAAAGGCAGAAAGATGAAGAGTTCAAGGCTAGACTTAGCTACATACGCAAAGAAATTCAGAGAGTTGCCTCAGTCACATGAGAACCTGTCTCAAAACAAACAAAAGCCTCCACAGAGGCAGGATGAAGGAAAATGTATGTACTTATAACTTCCGATGTTGAGCTGAGAAGATAACTCAGTTGGTAAAATACTTGCTTTATAAGCGTGAGGATCTGAGTTCAATCCCCATAGCTGATATGCAATCCTCTGGAATGCTAGCACTAGGGCCCTGGGGCTTACTGACCAGCAGCCTAGATTAATTGGTGAGTCCAAGACAAATGAGAAACTATCTCTGAAAAGAAAAAAAAAAAAACAAAAACAACAACTTGATAGTGCCTGAGGCATGACACCACTGGCCTTTATATTCACAAACAGATGAACTCACAGGAACATTCACCCTCACTTGCACACTCCCACACAAACAAGTCATGATGTTCAGTTGTAGTAGAGTTAAGTCACTGCAAACCATCTGGACATGGAATACCAGGGTAATAGAGGCGTGGGTGGAAGAGGTCGGGGAAGACATACGCTTGTTGGTCTTTCTAATTTCTCAGTGGCTTCTGGTGAGTCCTGTCAAGAGAGACGAAGGTTTCCTGAGGAAGTCTCACTGGTTTGCTACCATGTCTTCCTGTAGGTGGCAGCACTAACAAGGCTGGGGTCGGAGAGGAACAGCTTAACTTTAGATAGTTCCTGAAGAGGAATCTTTAGTAACTTGGACACCGGAGGTGTTAAAACTTGTCATTTGCCTTAGTAATTGACAAAAAATACTGAAAGTCAAGTAGCCAAACTGTTACACAAATGAACACACGCACGCATGCATGCACGCACGCACACACGAATGCACACACGCACACACACGCACCCACCCATGCACGCACGCACGCACACACAGGGAGAGGGCATCTCACTTAAAGAAAACACAAAGTTCTGGGATGTGACACCATCAATCACATGAGGAAGACGTTGAGTACTTCATGTTCTCTGTGTAAGAGAGTGTGGGCTGTTCAGCTTGAAACACTTCTCACTGATAAGCGCATAATCCAACACAGATCTTTTACTTTGGTGAACTCTCAGAAGTTAGTCATGGTAGAGTTAGAATCCCAGA